>NW_026706861.1:1291978-1937967 GCF_024137745.1 Phymastichus coffea | reverse complement strand
GAGGAGGTGGCGGCAGCGGGCGGCGGCGGCGAGAAGGAAGGAAGCCATCTCTCCGCTCGAGGGTGGCGCTCGCTCACGGGGGGAAGCGCGCGGTCGGAGAGAAGCAGTACACGTGTACAGTCTCCCTCTTTTCCTGAATCATGGTCCTATCGATTTTTCGCTCTCGCCCTCTCTCCGCCCCCTTGACCGACTTGTGCCGTCGCCTGCCTCTCGCTCGATCTGCGGGGCTCGAAACTTGACTTTCCGAGAGCCCTCGCGGCCGAGCGGGACCGTCTGTCACCTTGGCCCCACATCCCGCTGCCGCTGGCTTTGATCGGTCAGCCGGGCGATCGCCGGCCGGGGGCCAACGCTCTCGGCCGACCTAGGACACAACAGGTTGAGCGTGGCCCTAGAGCCGAGTGGCGCCGGCTATTCCGAGCTCGCGAGCCCGCGGTCAAAGGTGTTGCACGTGTTTACGAGGGACTCCGGCCGAGCGAGCCAGCGGAGTGGGTTAGCCGTTCCAAACTTGGCTCGCCTGCCTGACCCACTGCTGCCGGGACCGCGCTCTCTCTCTCTCTCTTTCTCTCTCTCGCACGCATGCGCTCCGAGGAGGCGGGCGGACGCCAAGCTGCCTAACCTTTCCCGATCGAGCTCGACCTCTCGCTAGCGGCCCTCGATGATTTACCGAGCGTCCTTGAGGCCCACGGCGGCAGCGCTATCGAGCATCCTCGGCGAATAAATAGCGCCCGAGCAAAGAGAGAGGAGAGAGAGAGAGAGAGAGAGAGAGAGGAGATGAGAGAGAGAGGAGAGAGAGAGAGAGAGAGAGAGAGAGGAGAGAGAGAAAGTGAGGAAAAGCCCTTGGCGCTCGTTGCTGACGGCGGCGCGCAAGGCAGGGAAAAAAGAGCAGCGAAAGAGAGAGAGAGAGAGAAAGAGAGCGAGAGAGAGCCGATGAAGCGACGGCCGACTGTATCGCGCGCCGTCGCTATTTCATACTTGCACGGCGCCAAGCGCGGCCTACCTGCGCTTTATTTTTACATCGGCGCGCGCTTCGCTCCTGTTTTGCCGGGCTAACCTTTTCATTGTTTTCAGAGAGCGCCAAGGGGAAAGCGACGCAGTAATAATAGCAGGAGCTTGCGCGCAACCAACGGACCGAGGCTAAGTATCAAAGCGAGCCGCTATCCCTCGCTGCTCGCCCGTTTTTTATTTTCTTTTTTTTTTCTTTTTCATTTTTTTTTTCTTTTATCCCTTTTTTTTCTCTCTCTTTCTTGTCCCTTAGCGCCGCGTCCGCCACCGCGAGGGGAGGCCGTCTCCGATATCGATGTCACGCGTGCACCGCTCGCTCCGAATTTCATACTCCCCCGAGCGCGATAACGATCGATGGAGCCCCCGAGTCCCCTTCTTTTTAATCGCGGAGAGATTAGTCGGCGAGCGCGCGCGCTCTCCCTATGCCTCTCGGCGCTGGAGAGCGCGCAGCGGCTAAATTTACGGAAAGCAGAGGGAAAAAAATAGCAGCGGACCCAAGTGGGCAAAGAAACGGGGGCGGACTGGCTACCGTTGGCGCCGCTGCAGGCTGCCGCCGAGCGGCGAACGGTCCGCGCGCAGCCTCCGACGCGCGATCGCGCCGCGATCTCTCGCCCTCCGTCCGCCAATCAATGATCGGTCGGCGCGCCAGTCGACCAGTTCGCCGGGCATCCGCGCTCCTCGTCGATCGATCGGGCCTCGCTCGGGCGAGCTCCGGGAGCAGCGCCGAGAGCCGCGCGCGCCGCGACGCCAAGGTCAAGTCGAGCCCGCTGCACACTTGGCAGGCGCGTCGCCCGCTGGCCGCGGGTGGCCCGTCCATCAGTCGGGCGGCGAGAGGCACGGCCTCGCGCCGTCGGCCGGCGGCTCGGCTGAATGAACGAGCCCGCGCGAGCCAGTGGGAGAGCGGAAAGCGACAAATCGTCCGAAAAATAACGGTTCGGCGACACGAGCATCGCGCGCGCGAGAACGCAAGAATAGCCGGTGGGCGGCCGCCGATGCGAGGCGAGGCGTTTCTCGCGCCTCCGCTCGCCGTCGCGGCGGGCCGTGGGCGAGCGAGCTGCCAAGCCAATCCAGAATCCGCACGCGCGCGTACGCACCAAACGCGGGCGCCTCCGCGAGACCGCGAGGGGGGTCGCGAGGGGGGTCGCGAGGGGCTGTGTCGCGAGGCTGGGTGGCAAGTGGGTGGCGCTGGCCCGACGTTCTAACCTCAAAACTGGGCGAAAACAGGAGGAGAGCGCGAGAACCGTCCGAGCGCGATACTCACTCTTGATCACCCTCTCCGTGGTGGAGAGCTTCTGCGTGTTGTTGGAGCTCATGGCGTGGCGTGGCGAGTGCGGGGCGTCGACGATCAGGCTCCGCGTCGCTGTGGACGTGCTCCTGCTGTCGCTGGTGCTGGCGCGCTGCGTCGCTCGCTCAGGCGCGACCACTCATCTCTCTCGCCAGGTGGGGAATTCGGCGGCGGGCTGCGGCTGCGGCTGCGGCTGCGGCGACGGCGACGGCGACGACGACGACGACAACAACAAAGCGCGCACCGAGGACGGGGAAATGTGGAAGGGCGGGGGCTGGACGGGAGGGGGTCCTCGAGCCTCGGGCCTGAGCACTTGACGCACTGGGCTCTTGCACGTACACCTTGTGCCTGTCCTTGCTGAGCCCGCCTTCCACGAGAAGCGCGCGCTTGCGGTCTCCTGCTCCCTGCCTCGACGAGCTGCTCGGCTCTCTTTCAAGTATAACTGCACTGAACACTCGCGCACCGTATCATCCTTGGAGCGGCCTGGGAAATACCAGCCTCGAGCATGTGTAGCCGCGGCGAGATTAGGCGAACCGAGCTCTCTGCCTCCACGACCACTCGGGTGGCTCGCTACTACTGCTGCTTCGCGCCACTGCTTCTGCTGCTTCTACTGCTGCTACTTCTACTGCTGCTACTGCTACTGCTACTGCTACTGCTGGTGCTGCTGCTGCTGAGGTCGTAGGCATTCGGCCGCCTCTAGCGATCAACTTCTCTCTTCCTCCTTCTCCTCTCGTTCGTTCCGCTGCCGCCGCTCTTTTCCTCTCTCTCTCTCTCTTTCTCTCTCTATCTCTCTTCCTCCTCCTCTCTCGCTCTTCGGACTACGTTTTGTACGCGAGTGGTCTTGGTTCGTCGTTGCCGTCTTCTTCTGGGCAGCTCTCAGCTACGAACGCTCGGCTAGCGATGAGCGCGAACGGGAGGAGAAGAAGAGAGAAAGCTCAAAGTCTGAGTGAGTGAGAGAGGAGGGAAGACGAGAGGAGGAGAGAGACAGAGTGTTGGTGGTTCTGTTGGTGGAGACACCTGGCGCGCTGGGCTGCTGATGGCTTCTGCTGCTGCTGCTTCTTTTCCACGAATCTGACTACTGAATTTCGTGGAACACAGCCGAGAGTTTCGACGAGACGTGCGTGTATGCCCCCCCCCCGTTGACGTCCAGGTCCGGAGTTTGATAGCGCTGCTTTGTCGAGAGTTACTGCGAGGTACGAATGGTCAGCTGCTCTCAGGCACTGCTGCAGACGATGGCGGCGGCGATACACATTGTTTTGAAGTCGGCTGCTGCTGCTGCTCGCTGAGAGGAGGATTGGTGTGCGCTGCTGCTCTGGCTAGTCGAGAGAGTGCACGGGGCCGATGGGGGCGACGCTGGCGCTAGCGCGCATATATTGACGCGGCGCTGCCGACTAGGCGAGGCGAGTAGCGCTAATTCTCGTTCTCTCTCTTTCTCTCCCTATCTCTCTCTCTCTCGCACTCTCTCTCTCTCTCTCTCTCTCTCTCTCTCTCTCTCTCTCTCTTTCACTCACTCTGCCTCGACGACGACGGCGACAACCTAACCGCAACAACAGCTTGCACTCACTCGTCTTCTGTCGGCACTCGCGGCTGCACTCTGGCCAGTGGTCCGCGGGGCCGAATCGAAGGCCGCGATCGATCAGTCCGTCTCGGCTGCTGCTGCTGCGTTGCTCGACGCCGTTACGCGCGCACACCGAGCGAGATACTGGCGAAGCGCGGTACGCTTGTGATGCCCGCTGCGAGCCAGTCGTCTACGTCGTAACCTCGCTCAGCTCAGCGATCCCTTGGTCGATCCGTGCGTGCGGCTACGACAACTTGCTTGCCTGCCTGCCTCTGCTCTTCTGCTACACGTACGAGTCGCGAGCGCCGAAGCAGCTTTCTCTCTGCGGCCGCGACTGCGTACCACTCGCGTGCGTGCGTCCACGTCGCTGTGTGTGGGTAAACCTAGCGTGTAAGTATAGCGCATACGCCGCGAGCTTCGACTGGTGCGCGCGCTGCGCTGGCACCTATATGCTCTCCCTCTCGCCGCGCCACTCCCCTCCTCGTCAACCGCAGCACCGCTGCTGCCATGCGCTGTGCTTGCTTGCTTGCTTGCCTGCCTGCCTGCCTGCCTGCCTGCCTGCCTGCCTGCCTGCCTGCCTGCCTCACACTTTCGCCTCTCTTGCTGGGCTTCGATTTGTCCTGGCTGTTGTCCCGCAGGTGAATTCTGCCCGCGAAAGCTCTCCACTCGATGACGGTCACTCGCCGTCAGCGCGATTAATTCCATTGGCCAAAGCCGCCGAGCTCGTCAGCCCTATTGTGCTGCGCGACTCGTTCAAACGTCCACGCGTTTCGAAAGCTCGCGCCCGAGCTTGTAAACGGACGCAATCGCGTGCCGATGAAATTCAAAAAGCAACAACAACGTCCGTTTTCCAATCTTCTTGAAAAGATTGCTCGTTTCAGTGTCGCGTGGGAGGATGGAGACGAATGGACGCGGGAGCGCGTCATCCACAATTCCCTCGCATCCGTTGTCGGCTTTCAAATCTAAGAGCATCGATCTACTTGCCGTGGGCCAGATATACTTCGCTCGAGAACGCAGGGAACGAGCGTATGGGAGGTCGACGCGCTACGCTCCTGCTGCCATTGACGGCCGCCAGCTGCGTGAATGGGACCAAATGATCGACACTTGGCTCTCGAGCCCTAACTCGGTATTTCACGCTCGACCCGAACGACTGATCGCCCGTCTATTCGCGCGCGCCTGTTACCGCGAGTCCCCCACTGAAAGAGAGAGAGAGAGAGAGTGAGAGAGAGCGCGCGCGCGACAGGTCGTCCCGCTAGCGCATAGAGCCCGCGCCGCTGACGCGCGCAGCCAAGTAGTAGGACTCGAGCTGCGGACCGACGTTGAAATGCAATCGCGCGCGACGGCCAAGCGGCAGCCCATCGGGCACCGGAGAGCTCGAGGGTCGGCCGTGATCGGTCGCGGATTTGCTCGCGAGAGCGGCCTTAACGAGCGCGCCGGAGGCGCTCGGCGCCGACGCAGCCACTTGGCTCGATCGCTCGCTCGGCGCGAGCTTATATTTAGCGCCGTGGTGTTGCCCAACGCGCCACGCGACTTTTTCGCGCTCGCCTCGCGTGTCGCAAGCGGGCCGCTTCGCGGTGCGGGCTTCGGGCGCACTGGTCAATTTATCACGCCCTGTGCGAGGTGGCCGCTCGGAGTGCGCGTTCAAACTTGGCGCGTTCACTCGCGCACGCATGTACACGACGCGGTTTGCAAGCTTGCGTGTGCCGTGTGCCACGCTCACGTTCCTTTTTTCACAATTCTACGCTGAAATCACGTGCCCGATACCTTAAAGGGGCATCAGTCACGTTAACAACGTGTGGCGTGTGTGTGTACTACTGTGGGCAAAAAGTAAGGTGAATTTGTTTGTAAAATGAAAAATCTTTATTTATTCTTCTACATCAATGTCATCCCCTTCGAAGTAATCCCCTCCCGATAAAATACACTTATGCCAACGTTTTTTCCAATCCTCGAAACATGCCAAATAGTCCCTTTCCGGTATAGCCATCAGCGCCTTCTTCGATTCAGCTCTTATCTCCTCAATCGACTCGAAACGCGTTCCCCGAAGTGGTCTCTTGAGTTTTGGGAATAGCCAGAAGTCACACGGAGCCAAATCAGGCGAATACGGTGGTTGCGGAACGATATGCGTCGAATTTTTGGCGAAATGGTCACGAAGAACGAGTGCAGTGTGAGATGTTGCATTATCGTGATGCAAAAACCAAGAGTTGTTGGCCCATAATTCTGGTCTTTTTAGACGAATTGCTTCACGCAAACGACGCATAACGCTCAAATAATATTCCTTATTAACAGTTTGGCCGGGTGGAAGGAATTCATAGTGCACCACACCACGAAAATCGAAGAAAACTGTCATCATGACCTTGATTTTTTAACGACTTTGACGTGCTCTTTTCGGTCTGGCCTCGCCTTTAGCACGATATTCGCTTGATTGGTCGGTTGTTTCAGGGTCGTAAGCATAAATCCAAGTCTCATCTCCCGTAATCATGCATTTGAGCTTGTCCTGATAGTCAGAAAGCATTGTTTCACACACATCAACGCGGCGACTTTTTTGCAAGAAATTGAGCGTTTTCGGTACCAAACGAGATTTAACTTTTTGTAGGCCCAAATGGTCTTTCAAAATTGTTTTCACAGATTCTTCTGATATTCCGATCATATCAGTAAGGTCTCTAACAGTCAACCGACGATTTTCGAGCACTAATTCCTTCACTTTATTGACGTGTTGGTCATCTGTTGACGTCGATTGTCGTCCGGAGCGCTCCAAGTCATCAACACGTTCTCGACCCTCTTTGAAGTCTTTGTACCACTTATAAACATTTTTCTGCGACATGGTAGAATCACCAAAGGCCTTCCGCAACATCCTCAACGTTTCCGCAGCCGAAATTTCATTCCGCAAACAAAATTTGATGGCACTTCTTTGCTCAATTAAATCAGACATTGTAAAAATCGAAACATGCACTCTTGGTCGTTTGGTAAACACAAGCGTAAATATATTACTGATAATGACATTGACATGAAATTTGTCCCAGATGTCATTCGCAGTCCTACCAACTCAAGAAAAAATGAACTAGCCCGAAATGTTAATCCCGCGAAGTTTAAATTGAAAATTCACCTTACTTTTTGCCCACAGTAGTATGTATGTATGTATGTATGTATGTATGTATGTATGTATGTATGTATATGTATATATGTATATATATATACATAGTTTCGTCTCAACTTCGTTTTTCACGCCAATAACAGCGAACAATTCTCACTCCAGCTTTCTAAATGTCGATGAGTGTATTGGACAAATAATTATAAATGTAAAGCATTGTACGTTGTCGATTGTTTAAATGTCAAATGATAAACGTAAATATGTGACCATCCGTGACGGTAACTCAAGCGTCATTATTGAGTAGACCTCCTAGCAGAAAGAACATTCCTCGTGCAATATAACTCTGAATTGTTATTATCTATTATTATGACGTTGCAAAAACAAAACACGGAGTACGGAGTAGGGTTACACGCACAGGGGGAGAGGGAGAGCGACAAACATACGCGATTCCAATGTAAATTGTAAAAGTAAATGTCGTCCAACACCCGCTGCTCATTGTCTAAGCTCCAGTTGCAACAAGGCCAGTCCAGTTCGATAATGTGCCTGTTCAGCCGCAGCTGCATTCTGCACTTGGTGCTCGCAACAGCAGGCGTGCGTGCATTTTAGCAACAATATGTCTTGTTCGCTCGCAGCCTAATCTTCATATCCATGACTTGTTTCGCCTGACATACACTGTGAGTTTCATCTTCGAGTTATTTTTCCGCATCAGCGTGATTATACCAACCGTATTCCAATGCAATCTTATCGACGCATTCTTACTTAATAACATATTTCCTTGTTTTTCACGATATTAATCGATATTACATTATCCGATTAATGCTACCGATTGATTGCTTTATTTTCGTGATGCACGGTATATACAATTCATACGTCAAAAATGCACCAATAGTTTTCTGATCAAACTTTCAACAATTTGCTACACTAGTTGTCTTGTTTTTCTGTACATTTCTTGGACGAACTAAACTGATTTTATTATTTTTTATCAGCCTAATCTTAACAATTTTATGAATTTTCAGCATAGCAATTAAGTTGTGTAATTGTACCTTAAATGAAAATCTTGCATTGGTAACATCGATAAAGAATGCAAAGAAATACAGATTTTCAGTAACATTTCATCCTAGTTTTTGTGGTAAATATCTACATATATATTATTTTCTTTTCAGTTTCCAGTTTAATAAAATTCAATCAATTTACCTTTCAGCATTGCTTTTTTATGTTTGTAGTGATACAGCAATTTAGAAAACTAATAAAAGATGCCTGCTAAACTGAGTAAGTTTGTAATTGATGTTTCGTGTAAGCAATATGCACATCCGTGGTCAGATTCCTGTATCAGTACCACTGCTGGATTAGGTCTGCAAGCAATACAAGAATGCCTTAGAATATATTCTACACTTTATTTTGTGAGTTTACATTTCTTTGCTCTAAAATTTGAATTATTATTACAAGATGTTCTATTTATTAAACCTTATTTTTAATTTTTAAAGTTAACTCTTTTGACAAAAGGAAGGGTTCCTAATCTAACTGATCTAAAAAAAACATTCATTAGCATTTTCCAATCAACTGCATTTTTATCATGGAGTGCATTTGCATATTCAATGTTTATTTGCATTTTCAGGTATTTACATTTTCCCTTTACTTTTGATGCCTAAGTAATGTATTGTAAGATTCAAACTTTGATTTAATTTTTATATTGCATTTTTTTAGGAGATTACTTGGAAACTTCAATATATTAACAGTATCATTTATTCCATCATTTTTCTCAAGTCTAACTGCAATAATTTTAGAAAGGCCATCAAGGCGTACTCTGTTGTGCTTATATGTTTCAAACATTGTAAGACTATTTTAATAAAAGAAATCATTACATTAGTAACTATTGCAATAAATATTCATAAATTTTCAGGCTACAGAGACATTGTTTAGGATGGCAGTTTATAGAGGATATGTGCCTGTTGTACCACAAGGACAAGTGTATATATTTGCTGCTGGAATGGCAACTTTGTTATATCTTTTTAGAAATAATAATAATAATTCTGATTCTATTTATAAAATATTAAGGTGAGGCTTAAATCCATATTTTCCTCTATTTACAATAGAATTAATTCCAGCAAACAATGCTTGGATAATGCAAATCAATTATTTAAATTTCTTGTAATGTATTAGGATTGTACTGGGTCCACACGAAGAAAAAGGGTATATTTATCAAAACAACACTCAGTTGTCAGATACATCTCGAAATAAAACTGCCCAAGATAAAGATGATAGATATCAAAAGAAATTTTCGAAATCTAACTTCTACATAGTACAAAGAGCATTAAAATTATATAAAGATCTGATAGATAAAATAAAAAAAGTTGGAGGTAGACACCATACATGTCCACATCCAAATAGTTGTGTTCATTATACAATGACAGTAAGAATAAAGTATTATCAATATTTATTTGCTACTATTCCATATACAAATATTCATGATTTCAAATGTTATAGGGTGGATTGAAAATGTTCAGCATAGGTTTCTGTGTTGAAGTTGGACTTAAATTGATTTTTCAACTGAAGAATATAATTAAAAGACCAAAGCATCTTCGAGAAATAATATTCAAAAAAGGAAACTTAAATTTAGCGTGCTTTCTGGGAGGATTCGCTGCCTTATACAAAGTAAGTTTTTATTTAAAAAGTGGAATTGAGGCCTCACTTAAACCATAATGAAAAGTAATCATTATAATTTCAATATTTAGTTAGTTTCATGTTCACTGAGAAGAATCAATAATAAAGATTCGCCAAACTATGCTGTAATTGCTGGTTTAATAGCAAGTACATTTTTTGCAATGTATCCGGATAATACAATTGCTCTATACATAGCATGGAAGGCTCTTCAGGTAATTTTTTAAATTAAAATAATTATGTAATTATATAATTTTCATAATATATTCAATTTAAATAATTGTTTTTTTCTAATTTGCAGCTTACATGGAATAAAGGAGTCGAGTTAGGAAAAGTACCTGAAGTTAAGTGGTTTGTGATATTTTTATACTGTTTTAGTACGGCGACTTTATTTCATGCTGCAATCGTAGAGCCGCAAAATTTAAGAATTTCATATTGGAAATTTTTGTACGATCTTTCTGGAGGAAGGTAGATAGATATTTTTATAATTATTATTTCCATATAATTTAGATATTTGCATTAAATTTGTGCGTAACAAATTTGTTTCAGAATTGCTGTTATGTCTCGTATACCCATAAACGAATTTGGTTTAGATTCATATAAGCATCTGCAAGATATTTTGCGGAAAACTCGGACACATGATAAACATATCTATAGCTTTTGAATAAGAACATTGATAGTTAATGATACTAATGCGATTCCTGAATCGCTGGCATTTGAATGCCTGAATCAAATGGTGCACTGATATTTAGTAATTTTTTTACAAACTACTTTTATTATTAGATTATTACAACATGGTTTCTAGATACAAAAAAAATACTATAGCATTAACATACTAAATGGAGTTTAAAGATGAAAATAATCAAAGTAAACAAAATGAAAGCATGTAGCTATGCTACTGCATATTCACGTTGAACATAGTAAATCCATCCAATAAATCAATGAATTTATTGGATGGATAGTTCTAATAGTTTAATGATGCTGAATAATGCAAAAATTTCCACGTTTATGAACTCTACTTATTTTTTCATCTTCTACAATGAAACAAGTATCATAACAAGATATTTTGTAGTATATTTATGTTTTAAATTATTGGTGAACGTTTTTTTCTTTGTTGTTGCAATTGGAAGATTGGTGATATTTGTTAGAACTTTAATAGAAAGGGTTTGGTTAAAACAATAATATTATCAGTACATGTTTTGAAAACATTTAGTGTTTTTACTTTTATCCTAATATTTTCAATTATAATATAAAAAATAATTACATTTATACAAATGTCAGCCTGCAAAATAACAAATGTAATATTCAATTTAATATTCGATTTAACAATTAGTTGTCCGGTTTAAATTTAGCTTTGGTTTTGCATACTCTTGACATTTTCAACTACCCGACTAATAACAGTAATTTCACTCGGCATTGATTTCTTTTTTGTTTGCTTTTTTTTCTTTATTATATTTTCCCATTGAATTTTACTGTGTAATTTTAACCTGTTCGAATCGATAATTTTTGGCATTTCGGTGTTTCTAATGATAGCATAGCGAATGTCAGACTGTGGCACCGTCATCGGTTCGATTGGTTGAAAATCGTTTATTTTCCACGGTAAAGTGCCAATTGGGCATAAGCTCCAATCATGATTTGCTGAAATTTATAATTTTTTATTATTATCAGAACCCTTTCCTGAAATAAGTATTGCAAACATACCATCAGCAATATTCCACTTGGTATTACGAATTTTACGATCTGCCCACGGCTCTGTATGTTCAGTGTTTTGTCGCGTACATTTTCTTTGTTCAATTTTTTTTATATTTGTAACAGTATAGATTTGATCAGTATCACACGTATTTGCAGTTTCCATTTTATCCTGCTTAGAATATGATTGTACTTTCAAAAGTTCTAATATTTTATCTTTAGTATTCGGATCATGGCTAAGAAAAGACGATATTTTCAAGATTTCAGGAACATAATGTTCAGAAAATTCATTAGAATGTAAAATGAGCCTCTTCACGAAAGATTTTTCCGTCAAACAATGCGGAAACTCTCCATGTATATTCAAAGAAAAAACATTCCTTAACTCTGGGTATCTTTTATTGACTTGTTGGTGAACATTGTCAATCAAAACTTTGTTAGAGAATGAATTTCCAACGTCATCAATATCTTGTTCCAGAGTTTGGTAGATACTTCTGGCTATCTTTTGTTTATTATAGGCTTGAGCTAAAGTTTTCACCCACAAAGCTGCTAGCAGCTTTCTATTTTGATCTTTCTCGTCTTTTATCAATTCAATAAGTTCCAAGAAAAGTAATAATAACAACTTTTTTTCTTGTAGCAAAAGTAAAATATTTTCCCAAAAGTCAATTAAATTGATTGGTAAACAATTTTTCACTGTTGCATTTGATTCTTCCGTAAAGAGAAATAAAATTTCTGAACTTGTTAAAAATGCTTCATTATTTAAAACTGAATCTATAAAAGATCTTCCTTTTCGTGAATAAGTATCATCTTTACTGAGACTTTTTGATAGTTCTAGTAGTAAAGTGTTTAATACTGACGTAAGTTTCATTTTATTGTTCATTACTTTGCTATTTGTTTTATTTACAACATTTTCAATTGTCTTCCTAAAATATTTTGTTTAAGAATTAATATTATATAGAATATTGAAATTATAGATAGTTTTCATACCTCATTTCTGCATCTGGAAGATCTGACACATAGGCATATTGAACTTTGATATATAAACTGACAGCTGTCCACAACTCAAATAAATCAATCAATGTTTTTTGCGATTCAGTTTCACTAGCCTCTGAATCATCTAATTCTGATGTTTGTAAATTATTTGCTTCTGCAGCCCAATACTCTTCCTTTAAAAAGCAATCGTAAGTATTTAGATAAAAAAATGGCAAATTTTTTTGTAGACTTGTTTAATACTCACATGTAGCCATGCCAGTAAAATATTTGCAACAATGCGCATAACATCAATGGATGGTAATTCATGGCCATGAGCAGTGTCATGTCGGAGGTCAACAATCCATTCAGGAATATTCAATTGCTTGGCAATAAGAAATAAAGAAGTCTGTTTTTTGTGGGCAATATTTGAAATGTGATTAAGAAATTTCATAATCGCAGTGGAGTACATCATACGCAAATCGTTTTCATAAGAATTAGGCATTTCACCGTTAGTAATTTTTGGAATCCATTCTTGATCACGGAGGCAAACTTGAATCAAACCAAGAGTGCATTCTACACCGACTGGTAACTTTGGTATTCTATAATTGCAGAAAATAAAAATTATCATTGTTTTACTGATATTTTTAAATTCAAAATTGCGTGTACAAAACCTGGCTTTCCAAACGAGTAAAATTTCGTGAGCTTCTATTTGCTCGGTAATGTCGCCAGAATAAATTTTCTTGTAAACACGATGCCATTCCTCCCTAAAATTGTAGACAAAACAGAAGACTTATAAAAATTTATTAACAACTGATTCCTTATATTAATACGTTTCATAATTGCACGAGAGGTTATAATCGATATCAGCGTTATATCATGATCAGCAAGGGTTTTATGAATAGAACAATTGGCTTTGATGGTTGAGTTTATGAATAATACAAAATTATCAGCTTAATTTCTCGTTATTACGTTTTTAATTATCAACTTACGTAGATGACCAAGGCACGTGTATCAATCCTTCTTGTTTGCCGGTCAACGCCATTTTATTTTTGCATCTGTTAGATTTCAGGCGCCTAATTCACAATATATAGGCATTCCAATAACACAATAGTAGCTAAGACTTTTTGAAAGGTTTTACAATATTTCGTGCATTAAATAAAACTTGACAGACTTTCTTAGTCGATCGGCGTTGCTTTAATTTTTTAATTATCATAAGTGTTGACCTTGTAGTAAGTAATATTAGGACGCAAAAAGGAGACAAATAGCTGTACGGCATTACTGTTAACAAGAGTTTCGACAACCAGAAACTCGCACATCACTTTTACGTAAATGTACTGTGAAGAAGAAAAAAAACAAAGAACTTCTAAAAAATAATTGAAATAAACTGTGATAAGGAGTCGATAACTGCTATCAACTTGAATAGAGAAAAATTAACATTTCGATAACATATTAGCTGATTGACCAGTGGTGAAGAAACTATGTATATAATGAACGAGTTCTGTGTCAATGGCCTGGTATCCATATAGATTCCACTTGGTGCATAAATACTAGAACATTTTTTATAATTCATCCAGCTGAATAGTTGAGTGCTAGCAGAATAAAGGATCGGTCGGGTCCGAGTGATTGACTTAGTTTTTATTAATAAACTGCGTACATTAAATTTTTAAAATACACATCAGGTTTCTTTGCAATTTAGTTTGTCATATTTATTATTGATTAGTAAAATTGAATTAGCCAGTGCATGATCAAACAGCTCGACTCAAGTCTCACGCAAGCCACTTGTCCAGTACGCTGGCGTTCGTCGGATGTGCCGCTTTTAACTGAACGAAGATCGGCCGCCAATTCGACTCGTGAATTTGTAAAAAGAGAAGGCAAGTATAGCTGCGATTATACGCCGAACGATGTGTACAACGAATGAAGCTCGGAGAACTTGGAATGTATGACTATACGCTCGCTAGCCACGATCAGACGTGAGCTTGGGGTGGTGTTTTGATCACCAGGCCGTATACAGTGTTGCAAAATTTCTTCGTAGTTGCTTTCTCATCATATAATATATAATATATTTATATGTATAATATATATATTTATATAATTTGTATAGTAAATATTATCACATTTAGATTGTGTAAGTCGTAGCACATATTTGCACGAACATTCTTTAAAAAAAGTATCGACATATAGTTATTATATATATATAATATATATATATATACGCTCGCTCTTGAATGGTAAAATTTCATAAATATTCCTTCAACATAACGCCCAACTAAGTATGCACAATTATTTCATTGACTTATTTACAGGATCGAATTCAAACGTGAAGTACGGGATAAATTGTCTCTTATATATAATAACCAAAACGAATAACATGATTTACTTCGTCAACGATCAAAAACTAATCACTCGATGCAACTGAAAAATTCATCTCGCGTATTAGGCGCTTTCTTCCGCATAACGCTCTTCTCGAATAAAATTTCAAGAGTAAATCCATAGAAAACGCATAACGGAACTAGTTGAATATATTCATTTAAATATACTAAACTCATCGGCATCGATCAAGAACCCACGATCCGATAGAGTTTGAAGGCAAGTCTTTTCAATGTTCGTCACCATTTTTTTTTTCATTTTTCGTTCGTTGTTAACTTATGTATTATACGCACATCTATAGAAATTTTCGATAGAAGGTCAATGTACATACACAGAGATTCAATATACACGGCTTGTTATCCGAAATCGCTGGCAATTATTGCGAGAAAATTGGAAGAAAATTCGATCTGATCGGCGATTAATAACTAACGGAGGCGTTGTAAGCTCACTTCGATCGTCGTGCGATTGCACGCAGATCGCCAAACAATGGCGAAGGGCAATTTGGAGCGTTGCGACTGCGTGAATTGAATGGTCTCCGGGGAGCGATCGAAGCCCCGCTCGACGCCTCCTCGCAGGATACGCCATTTGGCAAGACGAGCGACAACTACAACCTGCCGCGGCGTCACGCGTACAACAATCAAGGAATTGACGTGTCATTGAAAAATCGCAAACGTTAATCTGACGCTCGTGGCGATGCCAACGCAAACAATACACCAGCGGCATCGCCACGAAATAGTCCGTTGCTATTACTTACATCGATTATCTCCGCGAGACTTTCCCGATCATCTAGTCTTGGTCTAATCGCCGTATTGCCCAGAGTTAATCTCACATTTATACATAACCGCAGACGGAATCGTTCGTAGACATAAAAATATTGGCACGGAACAGCGTAGGTACTATTTTTCGTATGGGAAAAGTCAAATTTTCCCCTTAGTATAATAATATATCTGTTCGATAATAATTGATCAAATAGAGTCGAGTTTTGAGGAATAACATCTATGTTAAAGTTCTATCGAGCGCGCGACTTCCTTGCAGGAAGCTTCGGTGCGCACGCGAGTCGAACGCCGAGTCGTCGCGAACGCGCCAACGAAACGACGGTGCGCCAGAGCGGCCGTGGCCCGTTTCTCTCGCGTTGCTCCTCCTGGCGCCACGACTCGATGCGCGTCAGAGATCAGCGTCCCGTGATCGTCGCTTTTCTCTTTCCGACGAACGAGCGAAATAAAAACGACAAAATCAACGATGAATTTCGAATTTCAGCACAGCACCAAATTACTCGTCAGTCTTATTCGCCTGCTTGAGCTTGTTCTGCTCGATAGAGTAGGTCTGGACGACAAACAAGCCAACCAGCCGCGGCGCCTCCGAATCCCTACAGAAGCGAACCGCGGGCGGCGTTCGCTGGCCTCCCCGGCAAACGAACGCGATCGGAAACTGAAACGTGCTGGACGGAGCCGTGTGCGTGTGCGTGTGTCAGTGTGTCTGTGTCTGTGTCTGTGTCTGTGTGTGTGTGTGTGTGTGTGTGTGTGTGTGTGTGTGTGTGTGTGTGTGTGTGTTAGAGAGAACGCCGCGTAGTTGCCCGAACGACGAGCGAGCCGCGGCGCAATGAATCCCCGGTGAAACAATTGTTAATCTAGACGTCGAAGAGCGGCGCAGCGGAGCGTCGCAGCTGGCGGACATTGACCGTGTCGGGCAACTAGTCGGAGGAGCGGGCGGGCCCGGGCTCGAAGCCGGGCCCGGGCTCGGGCTCGGCGGGCTGCTCGGTACCGAGGAAGCTGGGCGCGCGCGGGCTGAAGGTGTCCTGGTAGAGGTTCTCCTTCTTGTGCACGCGGCGCACGTGGCTGCGCAGGTTGTCGCGGCGCGCGCTCCGGTAGCTGCAGTGCGGGCACAGGTGGGGCTTCTCGCCGGTGTGCATGCGCCGGTGCTGGATCAGCTGCAACGCAAGAGAACCCGGGTGGCTGAGCGAGGGAGCGCGCGGGCGCGGGGGCTCGAGGCTACCTTCTTGAGCTGGACCGTGCGGAAGATGCAGATGTCGCAGCAGAAGTAGCGGTTGTCGCGGTGGCGGCGCATGTGCTGGCTGAGGTCGAGTTCGGAGGAGCGGTCGGCGCCGCAGACGGCGCAGCTGACGCGGCTCTCGTGGGCGGTGCCGCGCGCGTGAGCGCGCAGGTGACGCTCGAACGCCTTCTCGATGGTGCAAGCGTAGGGGCACAGGCCGCAGCGGTACTCCTCGCGCTCGTACCTGCAACAGCCGCGCGCTCGTCAGGCCGTGGCACGCCCGCCGTTGCCGTCGCCGCCAGAGAGTACCTGTACCTGACGCGTTGCAGCGCCTGCAGGCCGCGCCGCCTGCCGGCCGGGCCCGCCGCCGAGCTCGTCGTCGCCGCCGCCGCCGCCGCCGCCGACTCGCCGTCCGCCGGCCTGGACGTGGACGCCTGCTGCTCGGCCGCGCGCTTCTGCCTCGCGCGCTTGCCCGCCGGCCGCTTGCGCTTCGCCGCCGGGCTGCTGCAGCGCGGACTGCTCTCCCTCGACCTGTGAATCCGACGCGTCGGCGGCTTTCGTATCTGGCGCGGCGCTCCGCTCTGGCGCGCACGCGCGGCACGTGCGCGCGGTCCGCTCGCCGCCCGATCGGGTCGGCGATCGGCCGGCCTCGTTCGCCGATCCCCGCCGGGGCCCAAGGCGAGCGCCGGTCGGCCGAGCTGCTGGTCCCGCTCGCGAGACGAGGAGCGTGGCGGAGGTGCCAGGCGACGTACTCACCGCGAGTCGGTGGCGGGCGCGGAGGAGCGCCGGCTGGAGCGGGACTCGGTGTCGGAGTCGGGCCCGAGGGCCGCCGCGCCGGCCGCCACGGCCGACAGCCGTCCGAGCATGCTGGCGTAGGCGCTGAGCATCCAGCTGTTCAGCGCGGGCAGCTCGGCCGCCGCGGCCGTCTCCTCCTCCTTCTGCACACAGAGCCGTGAATGGTGGTCGGGGAACCGGGCGACGGCGGGGGGCGCCGTACCGACCTCGTTGTCCTGGCGCGGCTCCGCGGGCTCGTCATCGCTGGCGCGGGCGTCGCGCCAGAGCCGCTGCGAGTGCAGCGCATGCAGCGAGTAGAGCGAGTTGAGCAGCAGGGCCGCGCTGCCCGGCAGCGACTGCTGCAGCTGCAGGCTCGCCAGGCCCAGGCCGCCGTCCAGCGGCCAGTCGGCCTCGCTGGCGCTGCTGCTGCCGCAGCTGCTGCTCCTGCCACCGCTCTCCTCCTCGTTGCTGGCCTCTACCGCAGTCTCCCCGTCGGCCTCCCTGGCTCCATATTCCATCTTGCGCCAGCCCCGGCCACACACACACACCTCGTCAGTTGGCTGATGCGCGCTCCCGTCTCGTCCCCGTCTCGTCCTCGTCGAGCTCGCGGGCTCGTTCGACTCGCGCCCGCGGGAAAAACAACCGAGCCGGCTATAAATAGCCGAGAGAGATGGAAGCTTCGACCGATGGCATAAAATTAGTCGAATCAATAACATTGCACCTCGTGCGCTTTTCCGCTTTGCGCCGCCAGCACAGCCCGACCGATATTTTGCTCGGCCCAACGACGATTCGGCCTCGCTTCCACTCTCGTTGTCTCGCGTTAATCGCGCCAATGCTTCACCGGAACGCAAACAAAGCAATCTTGTTTCAAACTTTTTCCAACAATTATTTTATTTCATTTTATTTTTTGCAATTACACGCGTAAGATCGATAAAAAACATGTTATGGGTCAACGACAAAGAGAGAGAACGAGAGAGAGAGAGATAGAGAGAGAAAGAGAGACAGAGCGAGAGAGAGGGAAAAGGAGCAAAGCGAACGCGACGGTCAATAAAATAATTTGGTGCAGTTCCATTGGTAAACAGGCATCGTGTCGCTGGCTGTACCGTACGCAGCATCCGCAAAGCAGCAGCGAGATGTGTGGCTGTGCGAGAGAGCGACACACACGCAGAGCTGTGGATGTAAAGCGTAGGCAGGCAAGCAGGCAGGCAGGGAGGCCGACAAGCAAGGAGGCAAGCAAGAGAATCGCGGCAGGTAGAGTGCAGCAGTCGGCGGAATAGTGAGCTTGCGACAGCTTGGCTGGCTCACTAGTCTCGGCCGCGAGAAGCGGAAACAAAGAGCGGCGGTCGAAGCGTACAATCGATGGCGAGGACGAGACGAGAGCTCGCGAGTGTACACTGCAGAAAGCGAGAGAGAGAGAAAAAGAGAGAGAAAAAGAGAGAGAGAGAGAGAAAGAGAGAGAAAGAGAGAGAGAGAGAGAGAGAGAGAGAGAGAGAGAGAGAGAGAGAGCGGACATGATGAGAAATGATGTATAAATATTTACGTGCTCGTGGAAAGGGCCGACGGAGAGATTGGGCGAGCGAGCGAGCGAGCGGTGGGCGAGAGGAGACCTAGGCCGCGGTGGCGCAGAGGAGCATCAGGCGAGCTCGTCGCTGCTATAGCTGCCGCTGACCCCGTCGTTTCGGCTGCAGCTCCGGTTCGGACTCGCGTTCGCCTGTGCCCGACTCAGCCTCCCGTTGGCGCCTTCGTCCTCGCGAGGCCATACGCACTCACGCGAGTCTGCACATGCAGTAACAGCGTCGGCAGCAGCGAGCTGGCTACGGCACCAGCAGCAGCCCGCGGCAGCGGCAGCCGCACGAGGGGAGGAGAGTTAGCGCGCCAGCGTGTCCCCCCACAATAGCCCTATTTATGATTGGGCAAAATTGCTTTCCATGCGCAGAATAAAATCCGACTATCTGCCCGGGGAAAAATCCCGCGTGTTGCCCCCTCTCCAGCTTACCCCGACAGCTATCCTCCCACCCCCGCCGTCGCGCGCTCCTCCCAACCCGCCGGCGGACCCCGTGTTGCCGCTGCCACCACCGCCACCACCGCCGACGAAGCTCTTTCATGCGACCTCGCCGCCCTTTCCTTGCCTTGCCCTTTCCTGCCCTCCTATCAATCGAGCAGACGAGTACCAGCCTTTCCCGCCAAGCTAGCGTCCCTTCAACAGACCTACGCAAATATTGTCGCTGTGTGGCCAATCCTTGCGTTCCCTTCGCCGCCTCCGACACCATCTGACCCGTACGCGCAAGCGCGCCGCAAGCTCGCTTGCTCCTGCGCCTCGTCGCTTTACTGTTCTGGCCAACCATCAACTTTGTTTCCAATCAATCAACTTTATTCGCAATCTAATAATATCAATAATCCAAAGGCTTGTACAATGATCGCAAAAGTGGTTCCGTAAAAATTACATTGCTTCATGATTCGGTTAATTCTTGTTCTCTCAACGGTCGATTCGTATAAAAATATATTTATCAAATATTTACGATGATTAAGTCCGCTTCCTTAAAATATATATAATATGTAAACGCATCTACTTTGGATCTAGTGCCGTCGCAGCCTCGTATGCCTGCACTTCTATGAGCAGCTTCTTCAATTGACTCACTGTCAAATTTGGCTTTTGCAACTGCAAAAAGATAAATAAATCGTTTTACTAAACGTGTCTTTTTTGTTCTCGAATATGTTCGATTAAATTAATGAACAACTAACTCGGATTTTGTTAAAAAGTGCGGACGACGGACTCGACGTCTTTCTGTGCAATCGCACAAGAGATGCATTCTTTGTGTGTTGCGCTAGCCTTTCCCAGCCTCCCGTTCTGTCGAGTATGTCTTTTATACGCTCGATGTGTACATCGGTGACTTTCTCGTCGCCCTGTCTCATCTGCTGTAATTGTAGTTGTTGTTGCGAAGTTAGTTTAGTGATTGTGGGTGTTGGCGTTGTAGGTTCTTTTGATGAGCTACGGTTGATACGCAGCATAGACCGTTCCAATAGCGGCATCTCATCTTCTGACTCTTCTTTCAAATCGAGCTCCTCTTCCAGCGGAATCTGTGGCTTTTGATGCTGGCTGAGCAGTTGCATCAACTGAAAGGCCATGTAATTAATCGTTTTTGTTCTTACTTAAACGGACTTATTTATTGTACATCCACGATGAACATTAAGGAGGAAAAAATGAGAAATTAAGGTTTACTTTAGGGTCATCACGTGCAAGATCGAATGACGATTCACCATCTCTCGACATGTCTTCGTCAGTGTCGCTATTTTCACTTTTTATCGTTGGCGTAGCTATGGTTGATTCATCCATAGCTGAAGGTATGGATAGTGGCTGTAAAGGTCATTAATTGATTATACCATAATTGCTATATAAGCTTTTGAGCATAATTCAATAAAACACAATTTTACTTACGATACTGTTATGATCTTCTTCTTCTTCCTCTCGAGTGGCATTGTTATTTCTAATGTTTGGATCGGCACCATGGTTTTTAAGAAGTCTTATAAGCTCTTCAGCGTATTTACCGCCCTTGACAACCGCGCTGTGCAAAGCAGTATTGCCTCCGAAGTTTTTCTCATTTACATTTATATTAGTCTACAGAGACACAAGATCGTTGGTGGACAAAATTGACAAATTATCGTAATATACATGGAAATAATAGTTACCTTAGTCAACAAGTAGTTAACAATATGAAAATGATTACTGTCAACAGCTATATGCAGAGCTGTTCTACCATATGACATATCTTTAGAATTAACGTCAGCCCCAGCTTCGTGAAGAGCTTTTACAGCGTACAGCGAACCTGCTTTTGCAGCTAAATGTAAAGCTGACCAGCCGGACTCTGTGTGAGCATCTAAACATATTTTATTGCCCGATTGAAGCAACTCAGCGAGGCTTCCATGTGCATCCACTTGATTAAGTTAAATTCAATCCAATCAATGATTTCAAACATTTACTTTTATATTCATATAGAAGAGACACTGATTTCAGAATACATACCCTTTACTGCGCTGTGCAAGGATGTGGCGTCTTCCTCATCACAAATGTTTGGATTAGCTCCAATTTTCAACAAAGCTCGTACTATTTCGGACTGATCCGCTAAAACGGCTAGGTGCAGCGGCGTCTGGAATAATTTTTTATCTCACTTTTACTGTTGAGTTCACAAGATCGGCTGATTTAAAAAATAAAATTAATCTAAATGTAACCTTTCCAGTACTATTCTGTAAATCAACAGTGCTCTTAAACATAGAATCCATTGCAATGCATGTGAGAATGCATTTTGCCGTTTCAAATTGTCCCATTCGTAAAGCAACATGTAGTGCAGTATCGCCAAAATTTATTGTTTCTTGTAATAAATCTTTTATATTCATCATCAAAGACTCTGATTTTCCGTTTTTTTCCATTTCATTGTAGACTGTAATAATTTGTTTCATCGTTTCTACTGCAAACTCCTAAAATAATTTCAATGGATTTAGTTATTAAACTGTAATTTATTAAGTCATGTTAATTAGAGTTAGATATCTTAATCAATATCATAACCAAAAAATCCTTTATAAATAAATGCTATCTCTTAAGACTGGGTCATTTATTTACATTGAAATCACTATGTAAACATTATGATGATTTGAAAATTAAATATGTCAACTTGAATATAAAATAAGAATAAGAAATATTCAATTACTAAAATTTGAAAAATCTTTATATAGTAAAAAGAAAATGAAAAAAGGGTGGTTAAAAAAATTATTTATGTATTTATGATATGTATGTTAATTGTTTTCAAGTTGTTCATGTACCAATCCCACATACAAGTGAATAATTCACTTCTGTGGTGAGTGTTGTACAATAATATGTGTACTTTACACATATTATTTTAAATTTATGTACACACGTGAATGTATATAACTAACTATTGTAAAATCATCATTGTTATTCTTACTTGCGGTTTAATCATTTGTTTTGATGTTAACCCATCAGGCACTATACTATCATATGATTCTACATCTTTTTCTTTGGAATATATTTGCAACAATGCTGCAAAATATTAAATATTTAATAAACATTCCAATGTTATAAATAAAAAATTTAAATGATATTTCTTGTTCTCTTACATTCGAGTCCTGACTCATTGTCATTAATAAATTTTTTAACATCGATTGCATTACCATTATCACATTCATTCAGCAGCTTTTTTAGTTCTTGAGAAACATTAGAAATTTCGTCAGGTAGCAAAAAGGTATTTGATAGACAATTAGTTAGTAATTGGTCGGCTGGTGTAACCATTGGTGTAAATTCCATGCTTGTTGATATAGATGATGGTCGTGGACGCTTTCGACCTGCTATTTTCAAGCAAGATTTAAAAGAAAAGGAAGCGTTTTTTTTTAAATTAATGTTGGTTTACAATTTTTATGAATACAAGCTGTGTAAAACGTACTCAAATTTTTTTCTGACGGTTTGTATAAAAATTTCATACTATTGGAAACTTCTCCATCCGATGGTCTTTCTAATTTGAGGTAAACTTCCACGGGTTCTGTTATATTAGTAGTTTTATATGGAGGAGTTCTAGAAGAATTACAAGTTCGATGAAAATTCATTGTTTCTTAAGCAACCCTAAATGACATAGTTGAAAATAGTATGTTATTTGACTATTTATAAACTTACCTAAACACTATTGCATATTGGTGATGAACATCAAGTTCTGAAAATCGTCCTTCTGCTTCCCAAATTATGTTTTCACTATCATCAAGTTCATAAAATTTTACTTTGATATTTTCTAAAATAATAATTGACAAGTTAGTATAAATGAGGCCTGATAGTAATTTTAAACATGCTTACTTCTGCCTACTTTCTCAACCAACAACCAAACTTCCTCATTTCCATCACAAGAACTTGTATGCTTATCTATACGACAAATTTTGAGTTCACCTGTTAAAGCACTTTCTGGGAACAATGAAAAGTTTATGTAATAAATCACACAAATTTACATTAATCAAAGAAAAAATAACAAAGATAGAAATAATAGGCAACTGAACTCACTAAGATTGTTTATTGGTCGAGAATATATTTTTTCTGTTAAAGGGTACAAGACATCATTTTCATTATAGCAAAAGCCTTGAAAGCAAAGACAAACACTATTCAGATTCATCCATTTTTGAGCTTTTTCTGCTTCATTCTTCATCTGAAATACATAAGCTCGAATCAGTAAAATATAAATTAGACTCAAAATTAACATAACAAATAGAAACCTCTAAATCTTCCTTGGTAGTTATTATAGGATTTTCCTGATTCTGTCTTCGTTTCTCTTCTATCTTTTCAATTTTTCTCTTTCTCACTATTTCTTCCTTGATATTTTTTTTTGCTGTGTGAATGATTCCCATATTACAAAACATTGCAGTGTAATCATTTTCATCTGATACTTTGATATCATGTGGATCATCTTTATCTCCATTTTCATCCTTTCTGACTAAATGGTGAGCATGAGGAAATCTTCTGTCTTCATCAGCAGTAACTAAACTACATCGAATAACAGCATTTTTTACTGGACAGTTAACCAACTGAAAATCATTAAAAATTTTATGGAAAATAACTATTGAAAAAATTAGCAAATAATTTTAAGTATAAATTACCTTTACTGTAGGAACTTCCTTTTTATGGCTGCTATCTTCTCTTTCACCCAAAAGACTACCATGGGTTCCCATCATTTCGGACTTATATCTAAAGCGAAATTTGTCTACAGGCTGAACAACAATTTTAATTTCAGTTCTATCACCTGCACCAATAATAAAATTTTTATTAAAAAAATTTGTAGTAAAGTTTTCTACAAATATGTTGTAATTGTTGCAAGTAAATAACTAACATAATGCTATTTCATTACTAGATATTGGATTGCCAATCATCTCAAAAACCTCAGTGGTTGACATTGAATCACAAGTTTCCATTTGGTGTAATCCAAGAGATTCCATAGAAGATGGACTAAAAGAGCCAGTACTCATGGTGCGAGAATCTAAATAATTGTGTAAAAATAAATAATTAAAATGAACTATATTATTCTACAAGCATAAAAATAAATTGATAAACTGTGAGAAATAATAAATATTATTGTGAATAGAGATGCAGTAAAATGCTATTGAAAGTATAATTTTACCATATTCATATGTAAAATAACTTATTTCTCTGGGTGTTGTCAGAGAGATACCACGCAACTTTTGCATTTGATGTGCAAAAGTCATATAGTTTTCATAGGCATCTGGCATTGTTAAAGGGAACTTGACAACTGCACTGAGCAACGTCAACAATAACACACGAGTTGTATACTACTTGAGAATCGAGCAAAAACGAGAGGCAGCGCAGCCGAGCTAAATGGAGTAGTAAAAATGCGTGAAGTAAACGCGCTACTCACCGTCCGAAGACTAGCGCTGAATGCTGATTTTATCCAAGTATTATTGCGGAAAAAACAGCGCTCCGCACCGAAGTGTAGTCATAACCTTGATATGCAGTAGCGGCGGTTCTTCCCCGACTAAGTACAGACGACTATACCTATATACAGCGCCCGCACACACACTGTTGCTGCATTCTCGTGTGATCGTCGACCAATCGCCGTCGCAGCTCGCTCATTTTTCTCTCCTCGCATATGTTGCAGATAGATAGGTATAGAGACTTTTAGGAAAAGTGAAGAAAACGTTGATATCGATTTTTGCGATTCCTCCGATTGCGGTCTGTCGCATTCTCGGCTACTGCACGCGCGTCGCTACGCTTTCCCATTGCTCGCTTTCGCGCGAACTGCACGTCCCATATGCGTACATACAACTAATGCAAGTGTCACGTGGCTCCGAACGATCGTGAAGTAGTTTGTTTATCGAGACTGGGGAATCCCAGACCACAGATGCGATTTCGCCCAGAAAATCTGGTTGTATACGCTCGCTGTATTGTTATTTTTGGTCGCGCGGCATTAAAAGATACTAAGAAAACTAATGGGCATTGCTACTTTTGATTGTGTTGTCAACTCACTTTCCGTCGTCGCATTTCTACGGAGCGAAGTATGTTATTTGTGCCAAGCGAGAGCTTCCTTATCTAAGATAAATTTCTAAGCCACTGAAGAGTTTATTGCAACTGCTTTCTGTATAATAGAAGTAGGTAATGAAACGATTTACGTTGTGAGAAAATTGACCTCGAAATTATTAACTGATCGATTTGTTTATCGGTTACAATTTATAAAATAAGTTCCAGTTTATTTTTGCTGCAAAACAATTCGATAAGATAAGTAGTAAACGGTAAGCATATCGTAAAGTGAATATGCCCACTTAGACATGAATTCAAATCCAACAAATCATTTAAAAGCGAATCTCTAATTGTTTACTTGCATGACTCTGTTCTTGACGCTAAATTTGTTAACAATCGTTTCGTTGAAATGCATACGAGTGCAGTCATTTGTATTAAATTTTCAGAATACGCCCTTATGGCATGTAGGAAACTTGGACGTGTGATTGGGCGCATCGCGCGGCACAGTAGTGGCAAACATACCTGCGCACGGCTTAATTTTTCCAGGCCAACTTCAACTTCATTTTTCTTTCAATGATTACGAGTAGTTACACTTCGATCGAGCCGATAATACAACCAACTCGATAGCATACCCTTTTGAATGAGCCCGCGCGTTCATTGAAATCGGTTGACCGTTTCGCTCCAGAGATAATGCCGTGAACGTACATAAAAACAAAAATTCACGTTGAGCGCAGAGTCTCCATCTTCTTCGAGGTCGGCAAAAATAAAAGGAACGTGATTTTTTTTACGAACCGCGCTCAGCGGATCAAAGCACCTTGGAAATTATATTTCGTTTTAATGACCCACATCCGCGGAATTGGGATTCAACGTTTTTTCTTCTTTTCGTGTACTATCGAATTCAAAAAATGAAAAGGCAGAAAAAATCATAGCGAAGCAAGCGACGACGCGTTGCAGATTTTATTGGTGCCAGAGAGCTGACCGCCTATTCGCAAAAACGTACCTCGCGAAACGATAAAAACTTTCTCGAATCGAGGCGCACTTTTCGCGCAAATGCTCGAGTGTTTGACAATTGTCCGAGCGATAGATGCGAAAAACGTTGATTCGTCGATCTGCGCCCAGCTGGAATTGTAGATCGATTTCCGTCCGATCGGGAAGATCGAGAAATCGAGCTATGTATTTATCACGGACGCGGCGAACATCTCGAGAATAGTCAATTGCCTCGGATAAATTATCGTTTGTGTTATCCCCAATGTACAAGCAGATATTACGTTTATTTCGAGGCAAATTCATGCCTTCACGTGAAATATCGCTGGAAGATCTCAAGGAAGAGCTCGTAGTTTAAGCTGGCGTAAGATATGGAATGGACGCTCTTTATCTCTGCTATTCGTGACAATGTTTGAAATTATATCAACTAGAGCATCGCCTCTGTGTACGAGCCGAAGAAGTAACTCGTTTTAACAATTTTTCACATTGAAGCGTCCATCTGCGAAAGCAATATTCGCTATAAGCTGGGCCTTCCTCTCCTTTATTTGTACCGGAATAGCCTCCTGGCCGAAGCCATTGCAAATTAAATTGAAAATCTCATTTGATTCCTCAAGAGCGCGACAGGAAAAATACAGGGAAAAAGATCATAATCAGAGCTCGCGTACACGCGCGCGATCCGTTCATTCAGGCTCGCGCAATCCGCCGATAATAATATTTTGTTCGCGCGAGCCGTTCGAGAGCGTGACGCTGCGTGTTTTCGCGCGAGCGCAAGGCGCGAAGGCGGCTCGTCGAGCGTCAGAACGAAGCCATTCGGGCGCGATAAGATATACCAACGGCGTTGACCGTTGTACCCCCTGCGCGCAGCTTGGCATTGAAATCGGCTCGATCGACACTCCCGAATGTCGGTCACGACGTCACCCCGTCGCTCGGCTGTACTTTCCATTTGCCGCGGTCATTCGCGGGAATTGGCGAGGGGCGCGCGAGGCCACGACGCCAAGTTGCAGCCCTGCGAAAAGCGAGCGCGCGCAACAAAATAGACACGTCAGTCGAGCGTTACACGAATGTACAAATGTTCAGATAGGATGTTGCTACTATTGGCGCTCTTATCGTCGGCAGCGAGCGCGAGCGAGGCAAGAGCTTTCGCGCTGTTATATTCCAAATACAGCGGCGTGAAAAAGCGGCGATGGCGGCGGCGGCGGCGCTTGTGTAAGCGCTATCCATCTCTCCGCGCGCCGACGCGCTCTCGCGCTTCGCGCTGATCGCCGAGACACGGCGAGTGGTGAATAGTTGGGATCGCCTGGCCAGCCGGAGCGGATCGCGGACCACGGCAGCATGGCTCAGAAGAAGGAAAAGATCGGCATCGTCGGCAGGTGCGCGCCAGTCCGCGATAACTCGTCGCCAAGGGGGTTAAGTTCCGCAAGCTGCTGGCGCGACGCGAACGTTCGAATTTCTCGTCGCCGGCACGCTCGTCCGATCCGCGCAATTGAGCCGCGGTGATCAGCGGTTGCGACCGCCGACGATCGCCGATCACCGAGACTGACTCGGTGACCGGCGCAACACAACTTTTTGCCGCTGGATAAAAGAAACGCGCGTACTTTTTACTTCCGGCCCGACACGGACAGGCAGACGGGGAGAGCGATCGCGAGGAAAGCGCCATGTGCGCAGGAGACAAGCGCGAGGAAAGTGACAGTGGAGGCGCTTGTTGCAGTGGGCTGATAGGGCGCAGCTGGGCGATGCTGTTCGCCGGGGTCGGCTACGAGGTGACCATCTACGACATCCTGCAGCAGCAGATCGACAGCGCGCTGGAGGACATCGAGCACCAGCTGAGCAGGCTCGAGGCCGGCAAGCTACTGCGGGGCAACCTCGACGCTCGGCAGCAGTTCTCGCTGATCAAAGGTTCGTTCCGTCGCGCGGAGCTCGCTCTCGATGACTCGACTGGGCCGGCGCAGGTAGCTCGAGCCTCGGCGAGATGGCCAAGGACGCCAAGCTGATCCAGGAGTGCATTCCCGAGCGCCTGGACGCGAAGATCAAGCTCTACCAGCAGCTCGACCGAGTGGTCGGCCGCGACACCATTCTCTCGTCTTCCACCTCCACCTTCAAGCCCTCGCTGTTCAGCGAGAACCTCGAGCACCGCGACCAGGTGATCGTCTCCCATCCGGTGAGTATCGCGCGACGAGACTTCGCGGCTCGTTATGCAATTAGTTCGATGGCCACTGTCGGCGAGCATCGATAGTCGCGGATGTGCGCGCGCTCTATCTCGTCGTCGGCGCAGTTACGTAAGCAAGCGCCGATGTTGCATTACTCGCAAGGTGAACCCGCCGTACTACGTGCCGGTGGTGGAGATCGTGCCGGCCCCTTGGACACGCCAGGACATTCCGGGCAGGGTCCGGGAGATCATGCGCGAGATCGGCCAGGCTCCCGTGGTGCTGAGCCGCGAGATAGACGGCTTCGCCCTCAACAGGATACAGTGAGTGCGGCCACTCGTGCAGCGGCTCGACGCGCGCTCGCCGCCACTCACTCGCGCTGCTTCCAGGTATGCCATCCTGAACGAGTGCTGGCGCCTCGTGGCCGACGGCGTGCTCGACGTCAAGGACATCGACACCGTCATGAGCGAGGGCCTGGGCATGCGCTACGCCTTCCTCGGGCCTTTCGAGACCGCTCATCTCAACGCCGAAGGTTCGCCAGCAAACTCGTCGCGCCTGCCACCGCGTCCCACCCATCTGATCCTATCCTCCGTTTGTCTCGCTTCAAGGGATGAAGAAATACTGCGAGAGCTACTGCAACAGCATTTACAACACGAGCATGACCTTCGGCCCGACTCCCCGATTCGAGGGCGCGATGGCCGAGAAGATCAGCGAGCAGCTCAACCAAGTGTGCCCGCTTGACAAATTGCAGCAACGACGTGCCTGGCGGGATATCGCCCTTACTAAACTATCTCTGCTCAAGCGGGAGATGAACGAGCGCCCGTAAGCGACTGATGTCGTACAAACCCATGCGTGCGACAGCACGTTCAAAGGTCAACTATTGCTATTTTCTAACTGTACATTTATCTTGCGTTGCAGCAATAATTTCACACGTTTTCTCTTCTTTTAATAGCTCGACCGTCGGCTAAAGTCAATTGTACGTTTATGACGGCAGAAAACTAATGAAAACCATAATTTTATGACTGTTGACGCAGTGTTTGCTGAAATTTATGGTTTGATTGTTCACTTTAACGGCAGTGTTATTGATTTGTTTAAATAAAATATTTAAAAAGAATTGTCTTTTTTTTAGCTTTTAGACACTTTATTTTTTCAAAAGTTTAATAGAAATAATTTATCGTTTTCCACCAACCCTTGGCGCAGCCTTTTGCTGAACCTTTGCAGCTTTCTGTTTGTGTACAGGTTTTGCTTTAGGTGGTGCTGCTGCCTTCTTGACAGCCTTCTGAGCCTTCTTCTGTTCCTTTGCAGCTCTGAAATTAAAAATATATTTTTAGTATTACTTTCTCTTGTGTATCTTATTGAAATTCATACAATAGAAATTGATAATTTATCAATGTATGGACCCGCAAAGCCAGACAATGTTATTTATGTACAATTCTGGGTGAAGCAGCCCTTTCTTTTATTACTCTTAGACATTCGAAATCTTATGTAATATTGTCAATCACATCAGAGGAACGAATGTCTATAATAATAACCTTTGTAATACACTTCACAACTTAGACATTAATAAGAAAAATGTAATAAAAGCACTGTGTACTGTGAAAAAAGGGTTAATTTACAAAAACTTTTTAACAAGCAAGTAGTAACATCATTAACTTGATATTAGGTTCATTTAAGAAGAAACTGTTTAATATAAAGCACATTACTCACTTGATAGCTTGTTCACGTTGTGCTTTTCTGATTTCCGGCTTCATGTTACGTTTAGCAAGAATGTCAGTCAAAGAAGCACCAACAATAGCACGTTGGAACTTTTGCGTCCTACGAGTCCTTTTCTTAGCCTGTTCTTCTTCCTGACCCTTCTTGTGTTTGCGCCTGTGATAAGAGTAGTCAACATATTAAATTGAACTTGATTAAGTTAAAGTATTTCAAAATAATTATACAGAAAAAATATTGTAATACCTGTAGAGAACAGTCCATGTTACTTTCCTAGGGTTGCGTTTCATCAGGTGAGCAGATTCACACTTTGAGTTAAGGAAAGTGAAACTCTAAAACAAAACTGAACATTACAAATCTTGCTAATCACCAAATTGGTTAGGTTTTATTCAATTGTTGTCATTTGTTATAGCAGCTATCAAACTACATATAACTGCAAAAATTGACTTTTTGTGTATCTAAATGCTACTGAAATATGTGGAATAACAAAACAACAATAAATAATTATTCACCTTCCCGTCAACCTTAACCATGGTCTTGCCATGGCCAGGATATATTTTGTACCCGCTGTAAGCACACAGACCGATCCTAAAAATATGAAAAACATGTTGATTAGGAGATCCGTGAAATACTCGAGAAGCATACGATTTGTTGTGAAAATCGCCGATGTATACTGCAATTTTAGATTTTCACAGCACTTTTCACATGACCACTTACTTCATCTTGGCGACGTGAAAACGAAAGAATCGAAGACCTGATGATGAATAAGACAAGGCGCCACGCGACTAAATTTGTGGAAATCCACCCTAATTGTCACGACTGAAACCGTATCGCGCGCACTCATTGGACAAAGTTTGAACTTGTTTATTTGAATCATTCGGTGACCAGTTAGACACATTAATAATAATATATTTATTTTGCTTTATTATAAGAAATACAAGTTTTCAAGTAAAAATTTGGAATTATGTGTTTACAAATGAATTTCCGAAGAATTGTTTCAAAAATTCAAATTATACGTGATTTCAACTCTACTTACCTGGTTTCTATGGCAACTTGTCATTGTAACTCTTAAGCTTGTGATGGTTTTGAAGAAACGTCTTATCAACTTGTAGTTTTTTCTCATTTAAATATTGAAATATATTACAAAATATCAATGAGTCTCTTGACATCAAATAAATATTCATTTACTTTAATTCTTCAATATTTATGCCTACTTTTGGATATTAGCACAAACTCATTTGCTACTTTTGCTAAAAATCGTCCAGCTGATTTGCTCGTCCTTTTCGTGTTAGTTAAGTTTGAAAACTTTATTTATTTTATTTAATTAGAGCATTAATTACAATTTTATTTTACAGTGTACAAGACTTTTGTTTAATAATTGCACTAACAATACTTTTAGCTAATCTGTTTTCCACCTACATTTTTCAAGTAAGGCTCAATTATCAACCTGAATAATTAATTTTTTTCAAATATTATTCAATTCTAATTTCGGTTATAGGCTGGCTTAATTCAACTCTTATACGCGCAATTTCGGATGACTTTAGTCATATGTGTTATCTACATTATACTGAGTATTGGCTTACATTCTTGGCACATGACTATCTATTGGACTTCACCTTTAGATCACTTTTGGTCAGTTGGGTATCACAGTCTTTACTCAATACACAGAACCAGTAAGATATGCATAAATAACATTTATTCAACAATATCCATTAATTTTGAAAATCATATTAATGAAATAATACTTATTGCAGCCGCAGTATTATATTATTATTTCAGCAAAAGAGCATCCTTACGCATTAGTGATCCAAGATTTCACGAAGGATCCAAGTGGATGCAAAAGCATTTTAATTTGAGTTGATTTGATAAAAACCATCTAATGCATTTGTATAATTTTTATTCATAATTTTCTTTTATCAAAAAAATCATTTTGTTGATTTTATAAAAAAATCATTTGATAATTTTCGTGCAATTAATAAAAAAAAGTCTAACACAAATCATAACAAAATAATTGAGCTACCAACATTTTAAAAATATTTTTTTACACATAATCTTATATATTAAAAATGTATATTACGTATTTACATTGATTTGCTAGAAAACTACATTATAAATAAATTATTATTCAAGATGAATAAATAATTTTTTATAAATATATGTACAAAAGTTAAATATTCATGGATATTTTCAATTATCTAGCCATCAAATATTTAACTCGCCGATCAAAAATTATTCTAGTAAATTTATGCATGAAATAATGAAATTAATATTATTTCGTTTATATGTTAATTAGAATTGCCATTTTAAGCAAGATTATGATTGGCATGTAGAAACAAAAGTTTATCGACTATATAAGGTGGAAGAGCGGCTCTTTTGGCATGATAGACTATTTGCGCCTCAGCGGGAATGCGACAAGGCGGTGGAGCACAAACTGGTACACAATTGTAACGACTGGCTACGTTACCAAGATTTGGACACTTGGCTGATGCTTTTTCCCACCATTGAAGTGGGCAGTTATCCAGGGAAGCCGTAGCCTCCGATTGGTATTGAGCAAGTTCTAATTCTGCTTTTTCTTGGACTGTCATCTCTCGCTTAATTGCACAATAGCCTCCTAACAATGACTCTAAGCCTAAAGAACATATCGAGATATTTAATAAAGAAATTGCCAAATTAATTTTCAAGTATACTTACCTGATAGTCGACTTTTCTTAGTGATGGGCTCTTCTTCGTTTTTAATATCTGGATTATCTCCATTTCCTTCAATTAATTTTATGAGCATTTCTTTAATAGGTGATGTTACTATTTTCTTATCATCGTTTGTAGCATATGGCACCTCTTTAAACCTTCAAAAAATAAATGATTTGATATTAACAGGCAAATTAACTTTGAGTAAAGAATAACAGAAGTAGATAAATAATTTACCTTGGATCTAAAGTTGTAGCAATTTGTAGCAAAAGACTAACATTTGGATCTGCATATCGTTCATATAACATTTTTGATAAAGATTCTTTGAAAGAACGCGCCGTTTCACTGTCTAAATCTTTAACTTTAAGATGTGCCGATACTAATTGCCAAAGTAGTGGCTTCAACAATGATATTAAAGGCATTTTTTCTTCACTGAGCGTCATGATAGTTACTTTGAATGGTTCTAACACATCAACTAAATCATGAACAATTTGCCATTGATCTTCACTAAGATCAACACTTTGGTCAATGTTAATATTATTGAAAATTGAGCTAATTATTTCTTGTCGAGGAATCATTTGTTGCAACATTGTGTATGTGGATGTCCATGTAGATGGATAATCCATGGCCATCGTGTTTTCCTCCAGCTGTAAAGTGATAATGTTGATTTATAAAATAAAAACAATAAAAATTAAGTATTCATATTTCATGAAATTTTTTACTCCATGAAGTTGTTCCTGTACAGTCAATTCCGATGATGCTTCTGGATGATTTGTGATGGTGCCAATTATACTTCTACATTTATTAAGAACTTTGGCCACTTCAGGATTGTCAAAGCATGCTTGGGCACAAATTTGAAGTGAATGCAATAGACAAGAAATAACTGTCAAACCTCTACAGATTAATGCATTAATAAAATCAGTTCTATTTGTTGACACAATAACAGCAGTTATCTTTTCAAGTTTGATGCACCAATCATTGAAAAGAGTATCAATGGTATTGCCCCACTGTACTTCATTCCAGTCTTTTGGAGCATGTATTGTAGATAACATTTTTGATTCTAAGGCAGCTTCTCCAGGAATTTGATAATAGATCATAAAAGTGAAAAAATTCTCTCCAAAATTAGAAGTCCATTCCTCTACTGCCAAGCTAATTTCATTATTTAATGAAGAAATACTGGATAATATAGATTCTCTAAATGATTCATAGAATTTTGGAATAATTTCTTCTTCCAATGATACTTTACTTGGTATTTGACAAGGAGACCTAAGTGTTGCAATAAGTCTTTGAAATCCTCGCTCTTGAACTATTTCTGGTAACTGAAGGTCTATTATCATAAATTCTACAATAGCTTCCGATACAGTTTTACTAGTTGTTCTACGATTATGTTCGGGTATGATAAAACTAACATTCTGATTATCTACTGCAGTATTATCAATGTCTTCACTTTTTAAGATAAATTTCAATGGCTTGTTCAAATTAATTCCACTCGGCTCTGACTCTTGGCATTCAATATTTTCATCTGTGACAAGTTGTATATTTCCCCCAATCTGAACAGTACCATCTGTATTCGTGGTATAGATATGTTGAGAACTTGCAGACATAGCAGCTTTTAATAATTTTCTCTGGGCCCTTTTTTCTTTACTTTCTTGTGTAAGGATCTGTTTTCGAGGAGGAGTGAATGATTCAAGTTCATGCAGTTCTTGAGCATGCTTATTCTGCAAATGCATTCTTAAATTGCTTGTATTCCTATTATAAGCAATTTGAGTTTTACACAGCAAACAGACTATTTTTACTCTAGTCAAAATTTCCCCATCATCGTCTGCTGGAAAGCCAAAAAACTTCCAATAGATACTTCTCATAGACTGAGGCACTACTAATTTTTTATAAGTGATAGTATGCTTCTCTTCCATAAATTTGGCAAACACTGTTTGCAATCCATTGTTTTTAGTTTGTATAAATTCTTCTTCATCTTCATCTTTATCATGTTGAAGTATTTCAACTCCATGATCCAATTCAATCGTAGTCATTCTTGTATTACATCTATCTGATATTTCTTGATGTCTATTACGAATTAATAATTTTGGTTCCATTACTACATTTAGTGTCCTTAATTATCACCTTGCACATAAGATATATTTTTTTAATTTTTAATATATGGTAATAAATTAAAAGTTTAATTTAGTAACAAAAACAAAATGCAAAGTTCGAAACTAAACAGTAGTTTGTGTGAAAATAATAAATATATATTCTTACCTACTTATGTATAATATCAGTTCTAAAGAGTCTAAGGCATCTTTGGCCGATAACCTTACAGAATAAACACTATATAAGCAAAGTAAAAGAAAAAACAAGTATAGAATTAAGTATTTGAATTTGTGAAAGATCACAGCAGCAGCAATGAAATTTAAAAAGTATCCTGGCGAGATAGAGATTACAAATTGAAATATATCGATATTGGTGCTTCGTAGAAACGTCGATTGCGTGACGATATTTTGGAACAACCGAACGATATCCATAATATGGCGACGCTCGTCTCGCTAACCGCTAGTTGAACGCTCGCATATCGACCGACGCTGGGATCGACTTTAGCGTAGGTTAAATTTTACCGGACACATTTTCACTGCCTTGATCCAGGAAAAATATCAAAATAATTTTTATATTCGTACCTGTACCATCGATTCCACTTTAAAACTTGTAGTTGGATGATTGATATTTTAAAACTTCATTTTGGGCGACTGTACACAAAGAAATTTTGAATTATGCGCTATAAGACTACAGGTTTACCATCGTGAAGTAAACTTTTTTCCCTAAAAATTATACTGCTCGTTAAAGACCGTGCAATCAAATATCATTTTTGACATGCAGTGCAGCTAATAATTTTTGTTACAAGGACTATTATAGCTCGATATAAAATGTAGCTCTGAAACTGAAAATGAGAAGCTCAACGATTTGCAGATGCGACGTAAGACTAAAATTTTAAAAGTCATCAGCCATTTTGTCTCAATATCAATATTACCAAATTCTCAGATAGAAGGAGGAGGATAATCAACGGTAGAGAACTAGTATGGGAGGGGACGAGGGGAGAGTTTGCATGGTTTGCCCCTAATTTCGCTCTATGCACAGATACATGCGCGCGCACACACTGATTCACGCGTAACGAAAACTCACGCAGACAGACAAGCTCGCAGTCTGCTCTTGGGGCTATATACATTTTTTTTCGAACAACCAACAGGACAGTAGCTCAAAAGTGAGCAGCATCATTGCTCTGGTGGACGGTGACTTAGTAGCATCCCGGGCTGCTCTTGCCTACGCATACGACAAGTGCCAACAACAGACAGAAGTGTTTGCTTGTTCAGTCCCCGTGTTCTGTTGGTGCCGAGCAGCACGCAGTGCCGCGCGCGCCTGCCTGTAAGAAAACCAGAAGGAGCACAACGCAAGTTGACGAGTAGTAGCAGCAGCAGCCACACGGATGCGAGGGTAAACATACACACACATTTGTCCTCTTCAGAATAAGTACCCTCGAGAACTCGTCGCTCATCGCTGGCAAGGCCTCCTCGACGTCTATTCCAATCAATTCCGTGCAATGTAACGCGCAGCAACCTCGTCGTCCTCGTCGACGGCCTCGACCTCGCAACGTACACACTCGATCGCCGCACAACGTGAGTTCCTCCTCGAGTTGCTGTTTTCCTGTACTCGTTTCTCCCCGCATCTCTCCTTTCCTCTCCGCGTATTAGAAGATACGTCAAGAGAAAAAGCGCGCATTCGCTTGTTTTTCCTTCCGTATCGCCTCGCGCGTTTGCTGGGTTCCATGCTTTAGCAAATCGGTCATGTAGCCAAACTTTTACAGTACTTATTTAATATTGGTCTTATATTTTGTCCAATTCCTTTTTATTACTAGATTACTGTACATTACAATCTTTCGATATTTTCTATAACTAATTTCAAGATATACAATTAAAAGTCTTAAATTCTCAGTTTCATTGAAATTAATTAATGAAATTATTATTGGTCAAATTTCTGATTAATTCAATTGTTTTTATTATTATGAATCGTTAAAGCATACTCTCAAGTGACAATTGGACTATCGCTTTAGTTAATCACTTTTAGTACTTTGTTTAAGTTATGGATATATTGCTAACAGTTGCTTCTCCGTAATAATTGCATAAATCTTAGGAAATCTAATATTTGTATATTTACAGGTAAATGGTGAATTTAATTTGCCAGAGTGAGAAAGAGAAATTCCACCTTGGAATATTTAACATTCTGGCAGCTTGTAATCTATCGATTGAAAATTCCTTTGGAACAGAATTTAAAACAGCAAAATGTTGAATCGCTGATGTATAAATGTAGCTAACGTAGGTAAGTCTTCACAGAAGAAAATTCCAGTTGTTGAAATGGTGTTATCAACAAAAAATATTATGAATCACTGCATGATTCATTATTGCTTAATATCTGACAATTGCTGGTAATGATATGTTTTAACACTAGTAAATGAATTGAAAAAAATGAACGTATGCTTGAAGTGATGATTGATGTTTCAGGGCATAGGCTTAGCAGAATAGAAAAAAGGACGGAAGGAGCAGCCAAGGCGGGAGGGAGGGAGGGTATAAGAGCAAGTAGAGCAACTAGAGAATAGTTGTACGAAGCAATGGAAGACGAAGAAGGTTCGTCGAGCTCGGGGCCAATGTCGTCATTGAACTCGCTGTTCACATTCACGAGCCCAGCGGTGAAGAAGTTGTTGGGTTGGAAACAAGGCGACGAGGAGGAGAAGTGGGCGGAGAAGGCGGTGGATTCGTTGGTGAAAAAGCTGAAAAAGCGCAAAGGCGCAATCGAGGAGCTGGAGCGGGCGCTAAGCTGTCCTGGCACGCCGAGCAAGTGCGTAACGATCCCGCGGAGTCTGGATGGCCGGCTACAGGTGTCGCACCGCAAGGGTCTGCCCCACGTGATTTACTGCCGAGTCTGGCGTTGGCCCGACCTACAGTCGCACCATGAGCTCAAGCCGCTGGAGCACTGCCAGTACCCATTCTCCGCCAAGCAGAAGGAGGTCTGCATCAACCCCTACCACTACAAACGCGTGGAGAGCCCGGTGCTGCCGCCCGTGCTGGTGCCGCGCCATTCCGAGTTTGCCCCCGGCCACTCGCTCTTGCCATTCCAGCAGCTTACCGAGCCGGCGATGCCCCATAACGTGTCCTACTCGTCGCAGGGCTTCGCCGCCATCAATAATCCCAACTCGCCGATGTCGTCGGTGGGCTCGGTGTCTAGTCCCGGTGCGGCCCAGCAGCAGCCCAGCAGCGCCGCGGCCTCCAGTACCACCGGCGGTGTCACCGTCTCCAGCAACAACCCCAACTCTCCATATGCGGCCAATGGCCTGCCAGAGACGCCGCCCCCGGCCTACTCGCCGCCCGACGATTCAGCGCACCAGCAGCAACAGCATCCCAGTTCCATCCCTACGCCTGACTCCACGGTGGGCAGCGGCATTGGCGGCAATAACGGCGCCACGCCTATGGACACGGTGGGCCTGGGACCCGAGGTCGCGCCTGTCTGCTACCAGGAGCCGCTCTACTGGGCCTCGATAGCCTACTACGAGCTCAACTGCCGCGTCGGCGAGGTCTTTCACTGCCAAACTCATTCGGTCATCGTCGACGGCTTTACCAACCCCAGCAACAACTCTGATCGTTTCTGCTTGGGCCAGCTGAGTAACGTCAACCGCAACTCCACCATCGAAAACACGAGGCGCCACATCGGCAAGGGCGTGCACCTTTACTATGTCGGCGGTGAGGTTTACGCCGAGTGCCTCTCCGATTCGGCCATATTCGTGCAGTCACGCAACTGCAACCATCATCACAACTTTCATCCGAGCACTGTGTGTAAGATTCCGCCGGGCTGCTCCCTCAAAATTTTCAACAATCAGGAGTTCGCCCAGTTGCTTTCGCAGAGCGTCAATCATGGCTTTGAGGCTGTCTACGAGCTCACCAAGATGTGCACCATCAGGTAAAGTTTGCGTGCTTTGTTGCCTGAGCTACAGGCCCCCGTTTTCTTCCCTTAACCATCGATTGACTTTCTGTCCTCGCAGAATGTCATTCGTGAAGGGCTGGGGCGCCGAGTACCACCGGCAAGACGTTACGTCGACACCCTGCTGGATCGAGACCCACCTGCACGGCCCGCTCCAGTGGCTCGACAAGGTCCTCACTCAGATGGGCACACCACACAATGCCATCAGCTCAGTCTCTTAAGTGCGCGAGCACGCTAATCCTAAATCACAATGCGCAACCACTCAACTAGTAGCGTCTAGATACCTTATCACTTATATACTTTGAGTCCTACTATTTCAATTATAATTGCGTTATGTTATTGCCGCTATACGAGCGTCAAAAGGACTTGTTATTACTTGGTACCGATTGTTGCTCATCGTCTTTGATTTAATCGCACATTCAAGTCTGAGGTTTGGTACGCGCGCGGAGCCCACAGCTATTACCGTTTACCATTGAGCGAGTGCTAGTTAGGGTGGCGCTGCCACGAAAAAGTACAATCTTTATACTCTTCGAGAGAATAACTCTTTTATACTTTTTTTTTGTTCTTTTTCGACACATTTTAACGAAACAAGAACATTAATGACAAACAAGTTGATAAAAGTGCTAGTGATATGCGAATGAAAGTATAGAAACTTAATATAAGCCAGAAATTATATTGAAAGATAAAGAAAATTAATTTTACGAGGATGGGTAATTTATTGTACAGTTCGAGATATAGAGAAAAAGAGACGTTTGTTTGATACCAGGTGATTCCTTGATATAGAAACGTTTATTGCCGATTATTATAAAACAAAAGTGCGCTAAGAAATAACTTGACAATTGATATTTTATAACGACGAGTTTTGAGATATATATATTGGTTCCGCTAATGCAGAGATGCCTTTTTACAATTTTTCAAGTTCAAGCTGACAAAGTTGCAAGCTCACGAATAACCTTATAATGGAGGTGCCTTCGTTTTTAACAACCTACAGTGCCGGTTAATAAATGCCTTTTCAATCGATTGTTTTCATTGCATACAGACAGGTCTACTACTTTCTATGCCAAAGTTGCTGCTGAAAGTGACGAATAGTTGACGTAATATACAATTGCTATTTTATACATGCTACTCTGCCTTCTTTTGCAAACGCGCTGTTGATATGTTTTCGAAATCAAGACAGGCTAAGAATTCGTGTGAGATAGAAAACGTCTCATTTGTTTGAATTCTTGGTAGAACATGCGTTTGTAAGATACGACAATACTTAATATAAAAAATAATAGTCTATCCGAAAATTATACGTCTTTAAATATTGTAACGTCTAGTATCGTATAAATTAATGAGATTATCTAAAACTTTAAAAATTGGTGGTAAATTCATTCTAAAATATGAAAATTTGTAATTTATTTTGCGGTGAAGTTACCTTGAAAACTAGATAAAAGTATAAAATAATCAAAAACATCAATGTAACTTTTCTTAGTGAATATTAACAGATTACGACTTAAAAATTTTAAACCATCCTGTAATGGTTGATGAACCTTTAATGAAAAAAGTAGAAAAAATGATTGGATTTGTCGAATCTGTTTAACAAATTGTTCATTTATAGTAAAATGAAATTGTATTATATAAGTAAGAAAATCTATTGTGCTTGTAAAATCAACCATTTTGTCGATGTAAGTTATATAAAAGAAAAACTTCGTATGAGGAAAAGCGCGTCGAATATTACTAGTGAGTAGAATATATCATTATCTAGTATAAAATGGGACAGAAATAGTGACATACCTATTACATATAGTTTATTGATGTTCGTAAATGTCCAAAATAATTGTAATGGTATAAAAACAAATTTATTTTTAATTTACTCATAAGATAAAATGTGATCTTGACGAGAATATTTATTTCTATTACAATTGAACCAAATTTATATTAATAATTATATAATAATAGTCTTAAGAATATTAAAAATTAAATTACGATGCTAATTTCTGTAATGATGTCGCCCTCAAATCTCTGTAACGACGAGAAAGGGTAATCAAACAAATCATAATCAGACAATGGCAGAATCGACAAGATATTCCATTGATCGTCGACTAAAACATAATCGATCTCGAAAGCGCTTTTCCTTTATAGAGAATAAGTATCAAAAAATGATGTCGTAAAGAGAACAATAATTATGAAATCTATAGCAGTACTTGGCTGGCATTACAAAGCTGAAAATGTAATATCTATATTATTGTGAAGATATTCACAATATTATGAAAGCGAGCGTTGACTTAAATCAATTGTCGGTGTACGTAATCGCGTACAAGCAAGTTTATATGTAAATGAATAATAGGTGCGCGAGTCTACTTTCGGGGATAACAATGTGCAGCTAGATATCAATTCTACGATAGTTTATTTATTCAAAATTGTCGGGTGTTTAATAAAAATGAAAATAAAAATCAAAGTGTTTCGATGGTGATTTACCGGTGAAAAGAAAATGAATCAATTAGTCGTAACGATTGTGTTACAAGCGAGAATGGAAAGTGAGATAAAGGATGAAAAAAAGAGATATTTAGAGATTCTGTATCGAAAGTTTTATTTTTAAACGTGATAGGAACGTGAATTTCCTTATTATCATATATGTCTACGTGCGTAATTTGTGATTCGTAAAACAATGTAACTATAGAGCGTGAAAAAGCAAAATGTTTATGACTACAATGGTTTGTCGATAATTAATTATTATTATCCTTGTTTTTGAATGATTACTTTAAGGGGAAAAGTATTTGTATCCACATAAGTAAAATAATTATTTTAAACGTTATGCAGTAGTTATTTTAAATGGGAAATGTTCAAATGGACCATCAAGAGTTATATTTATGTTGTGCATCTTCGATTATTTTGAAAGTACGTTTGATTGTTTATGTAAATGTTTTTATAAAAAATGCAAGGGTTTTACAAAAGTAATCTAGAATTATATACATGTACAGCTGTAAACTTTTGAATAATTATAAATTTTTGTTTCCTTGGATTGCGTAGTATTTGTAACATGCGACTTCGCGAGCTATAATCAAGAGTGATACAGTGCAACGAAGACAACTAAGACTACCATACCATACAATTATTGCTCTTGCTTATACTCGTTTCTCACAAGCATGAGTCTGGTTTTATAATTATTAGAAAGTTTCAATGTCAATCTCTATACAACTAAATTACTTCTGTAAAATGTAATCTTATGTATAAGTAGTAGATGCCAAATTAAACATCAGTTATAAAGCACCAAAACCTGTACTTATTTTCATAACCCCACTGTCTTCCGACCGATTTTTTGCTTGAAGCTTCCAATCCATTACTTATTAGTAGGTGTGCACTTGACGATATCCACCATTGAAGAAGATGAAAAGAAACAGCAACCGCGCTTAGAATAAACATCGTGTATTACCTCTGTTTTTGGCACAGCGGCCAGCAGAGAGCAATTGTATAATAGAACAGGAGGAAAAGCTCTCGAGTACGAGCTTTTTTTGCACGTTCTCGTAGGCGACGTTTGTTCATCCGTAAGAAATAAGAGCCTCCAAGAGATTATCTCATCTGATCAGTCTATAAGCTACGCTTTCCTTTCACGCTCAACTGTGTCAATTACGAATCGGTTGCCAACTTTCGCTATATACTGCTATGAAAAAAAAAATTTTGGTGAGTTGTGCTTTTTTTCTGATCCAGTTCTATCATGTGAATAACTGTTTATTAACTTACTATGTAGATTTCTACTCGGAATTCGTAAATTGAGCGTAATTTGAAGAAAGGACGTATTTATATAAAATCTACTTTTGTAAAAAACATTTGAAAGAAGTTTTCAACGTCCGAGTAAAAACAAGGCAAAAAATAGTAGAATCGCATTTGCGTGCGATATATGGTTATGCTGGTGTAACATGAGTTAGATACAATAATAATATCTAATCAATATAACGGGATCTAGAATACGGGTGCGCGTATGATGTATAGTTATTTTTCCGTTTCTGAATACCTATTTCACGAGCGTTTTTCAGTTATCGCTAAATAAAGGTGGCTAATTGACGAAAAACAATTTAAAAATTAATAAATGAAGTGTTGGCGAAAAGGGAAAGAGAAACGGTGCATGAAGTTTTAACGAAAAAAAAAATAGCAAAACAGAAAGATAATAAGATAGATGGTGGTGGTGCGCGACACGAGTAGTGGTGGTGGCGTGCGCATCAGAGGAATCGCAGAAGCGAAGAGCGAGAGAACGAGCGAGTGAGAGAGAGAGAGAGGGAGAGAAAGAAGAGAAGAGAGGGGCGGCACGACAGGAGTGTTGTATAGGTAGCCGGGCACCGCCACCACCACTCGCGCACCCATCCAATCAATAACGTTTCTCTGCCATGGCAGTGAGCAGCTCGTCGAGGCTATTCGCAATTCGCAGTATCGCAGCTGCATTTCATTAGTCGAATCCTAGAGCACATTGTTTATTGTCGATGGCGCCAGTTCACACAAGTCGTTTTCATCCCTCGGCGCAGTCGGAGTAATCTACGTGCGTGTAAGTTTAGTGCCAGTCGTGCTGCCGCCCGCTCTCTATTGTCTCTCACGCACACACACGCACACAGAATGTCAAAACAGACCAAGAGCATCCGACAACGCTAGCAGGCAACCTCGCACTCTCGCAGAAGACGAATTCGCGCGAAGTGCGCGTCGTAATACACGCAAGTAGCGACGAGCCCTTCTCGATGCTCGTGGACATCCATCAGTAGCTGACGAAGATCATTCGACACCATGTCCAGGGTAAGACATTTTGTTCTTTGATATATATTGTGTATGTACTGTTACTGCGCGACACTGCCTGCTCTGCCCGCAGTAATTGCCTTCAAGAGCAACATGTCCGCGGCAGCAACCCTCTTTTAGGAGCATGCCGGCTTTCACGCGCGCGCATACCTGCTGTCCCTTCGCGATCCTACGAGCAGCATTATATCATAATGACGAAAAAGTCATTGCCGGATACACGCGAAGCATGCTCGACTGCGCCTCTTGCTTTATTTATACGTGCGGCCCTTCAACCGCTTCTCTTTCCTTTGTGACGCTTTCAAATTAAAAGTGCTGTTCCGCGGAAAAGAAGCTTTAGCCGTTTGTAACCTTTCTCCCAGTAAGTAACCAAGGCCGATTCGCTGAATTCAAGTTTCTTTGTCAAGCCGAGTCGGCCGCAGCCGTTCCACACGATTTGTTTTCTGTTTCTGCTATGGACAATGTTTTTCTTTGTTCTTATCTATGAGGCGTTCGGCAATATGCACTGTCAGCTCAGGCGGTTCATCCAGAAAAAAAATAAACTATAATTCTCTGTGAGCTCACGTGACAAAATCGAACGCGTAAAGTAGGCCTACATTACACGATGACTTGTAAACCAGCACCACTTTCAATCCCTCCGCGTAGCCGCAACTGAAGGGTCCCTATGCGCAGATAACAATCGAAATAGGCCGGGGCTGGAAGAACGCTCTACGATGTTCGCACATTCACATACCCAACCCTTTTCCGCGGAAAAAATATCGTGTTTCTGTGAGAAACTTTTCGAGGATTATCGACGAATTTCTTTCGTGTTTTGTAACTTAAGAAAATTGAAGTCCACTCGAGTCCTTATAAATGTTTGTTTCGTTCATTTTTGTCCGAAAAAAAAGCATTCACGCATAAAAATAATTCACAGGCGGTATTAAATCGTTTGGCTGCCAAAGCAAATATGAACGATTGCCAAGCGGATTAATTAATTTGGCAAATGTTTATTTTGAGAAGCATTCACGTGGCACTCGAAATTTTACGACCAATATACATCGGTCCTGAGACTTATTGGGCCTGCCGAAAGCTTTAGCACTCTGCCGTCACGGATGCTTAGTGTATTTTCGTTGATTGTACGCCCGCTTCTTCATGAATTTCAATTGCAAGCAAAGCAATAGGCGCGGGGCATTGTTGTTTATTTATTTACCTGTACGATGCTTTCGCGGGTGAACGTACGAGGATACGTGCTTTTTGCTCGCGTAGCGACTATCGAAAGTTTACAATTTCGCCTTGTAAGCGCGTTCATTTCGTTAGGCGTCTTGCTACGTGCGCGCAGAAGAAAGAACGGCGACTAATATCGTTACGATGCTCGCAGTTGAGCGTCGAACGAACGGAGCTACAGGTGCAGGTGCTTCGCGATGACTTCGGCTCCGGTGATTGGAATGGGTAAAAAGTCGGGCGACGCGCGCTGTCCCGTCGCGTGTTGGTCGCACGCCTCGACGATGATAGCGCGATTGCGAGTGGCTATCGCCCTCTCGAACTACCGCTCGTTCGAAAGCGAAAGCGCTCGCGTGGGCGCGCAGGATTATCGAACGGCGCCTTCGTCGAGCAAGTCGGGGGGAAGAGGGGGGGGGGGGGGGTCGTGGCTGTTCTTTCGCGCTCGCCCTTCCGCGATTGCGCGAGATGTCTCCCGCGCGTGAGCTTCCAAATCTCAGCGTCGGCGCGTGTCCAGTCGCGCGCCTGAAAAGCGCTCGGCTGTATTCCATTTCCGCGAGCTTGCTATACGTATAGCAAAGCGGCATTGCGCAACTAGCGCTTCGGAATAATTTCGATTTGTCTTCTTTCGTTGAGGCGCGCGCTCGCGCGGAGAATGTACATAGCGCGCGCGCGAAGGTCGCGAAGAGCAAACATAGACGCGAGGAAGAGATATCGCGAGCCGAGCGGACCGCAGCCGCGGGATTTTCCGCCGATCGGAGATCGCGCTTTGAGCACTGACGACGCGCCCGCAGGCCGTGTAGCATCGTGTTCGCGCATCGACGCGGCCATCGTCTCTAATTGTCGTCGCCGCGGACGCGCGGCCCACGCTCTCGGATTTCGTCGCGGAAGCTCGGGCTCGTGGCGTCGAGTTCGCGCGCCTCGGAACATTAGACGCACGGCGGCTCGCTTGGCGGTCGTCGGGGGGCCGGCCGACACGCCCGACGTTCGGGACGACGCCTCGCAAGAGAAAAGCTGTCGGTGAGCGACGGTGGCCAGCTGTTTGATTGGTCGCTTCGTCGCGAAAATCCTTATCGCCGCGACTGGGTGTCGTTAAGGCTGGTTTACTTACCGCCGAGCAGGTGCGTACGTGTACGTGGCGATGTGGCGGCGAGTCGGATGTCGGTTGGCGAGTGCGCGTCTCGGAGTATAATAATAATTGGGCTTGACAAAGAGGAGAAGCGAGACGCGCGGTGAAAAGCCGCTCGGTGGCCCCTCTCTCTCTCTCTCTCTCTTTCTCTCTCTGGCTCTGCGTCGGTCCGCGCGCGCGGCTGCTCGGTAATCTAGGCCTCTCTTTCCGCGAGCTTAGTGCGCTAGGCGATGTGGCAGAGTGCGCGCGGTCGGACGAGCCGAGCGTCCGAGCGTCGTCGTCCCGACTGGGGTAAACAGAGTGCGAGTGCGGGCGTGTACGGAATATTGGAGGCCCCGGCAGGAGGTGCCCCGAGGCGCCAGCCAGCTCAGATCTGCGCCGCGTGAATTCGGCGTCGCTCTCGCCTGTCGGGGCGACGGCGTCGGGCGATCACGCGGCGCCGAGTCGTTGGCCGTCCGCGGCGCGTCAGGTGAATACGTCGAGTTTCTCGGGCACCCATTCCCATTCGAACTCGTCCGCGCGGACTCGCTCTTTTCAGTCCCACGGCGCCTTTCCGGCGCCTTGGGTCGTCGCGATTGGCCGCGCGACCGACGCAAAGTAGCTAATGGGCGGTAATGCGGCGACGATTGGCGTTGGCTGTCTCGCGGGCAAAAAGCGGTCGTGTTTCTTGTTCGGTGTAGGTCTGATCGCGCGGCGAATCGCTCGCACGCGAGGATTCCACCCGGTGATCGGTGCATTGCTGGAGGATCGTAGGCGAGCGCGTCCCATCGGCGTTAATTAGCTCGAGGCGGCCGGAGCCTCGATCGCCAGCCTCGTTTAAAATTATTCAGAGTCGGCGCTCGCACCGTCTGTACGCGCAGCGCGGCGATTCACCGCCGCGGACTCCCGCGCGCGCGCTCGGCGTCTTCACCGCGGCCGGACGCTCGTTTATGATTAATTAATGGTATCCGGCGCGCGCGCGCAAGCCACTGGCGCAACGCAACTGCTTCGCGGGCCGCAAGGAGCTCGGGAGGGAAGACGCGGCCGACTTGGTGATTTCGCATTAGCCGCCGCTGTAGCCTATACTGCGCCGTCGCTCGTACAAAGTATCTGGCTGACGTTCGCGAGATGCGGCGCGCCTCTGTCCGAGCACATAGCGAATCGCGACCACTGCTGCGCCGCTGAATGGCAGCTCTGTTCTCGTCGAGAGTAGTGTAAAGCGCGCTGCGCTGTGTGATTGCAGAACGCAGGAGAGAGCAGAATACCGCTGCCGCGGGCGGTGAAGCCGTCGCTACTGCCGAAACTGCGCTCGCTCGCGCAGCCTAAGATTGGCAACGCCAATCACCGTCGTCATTCCCCGTCGTCCGTCTACCCTCCCAGTAACAAGCAGCAGCAGCAGCAATCTCCGCACTACGTCTTCGGCAGGCTGCAGCAGCAGCCGGCCACGGCGAAGCCCAACGGCAATAAGCAGTTCAACGACGAGACGATCTTCGAAACGCCCAACAAAGGTAACATTGGCTCTTCTCTCCGCTTTTTGCCTCGATCGCTAATCCACGCATGCATTTCAGCAGAAGATCTCGTGTGCTCGAATCAGGTCGATCTGTCGATAACGGCCTTGTGGGACGCCGCAAAGGACAATAAGGAGGCCGAACATCTGATGCGCCTTAGCAATGAGCAGCTCAGCCTCTTTCGGTGCGTATACTATTTTTCTGCACCAAGGAATACTGGCTATAACGACAAATTTCGACGATGCAGCTCACAAGAGGAGCTCGCGCAGGAGGATCCCGCGTGGCTAAAGCGCCGGCAGCCGTCGTACGAGGATTTCGAACTGGAACTCGCCGGCAGCCGGCAGCAGCAACAACAGGAGGCGTCGGTGAAGCAGCTCGAGTCGCCGTCGGTCGCCAGCCAGCCGCCACACTACTTGATGCTGCAGACCAAGCAGAATTCGTTCGAGCACGACGAGAGCAGTCTTGGTATTCTTACCCCGGATCAGATGACCGACTTCACCGTCGCCCTCGAGTCCTCGAGAACGCCCTCCTGTGAGAACCTTTCGGCTCGCGAACCAACAGGTCGATTTTCGATCACCGCCATCGTGACCATCGCGCAAACTGAAGCTGACCGTTCGCTCGTCATTGCAGCCAATTTTCTACTGAGCAAGAGCAACGCCGTGGTAGCCGCGGCAGCCCGGCATCTGGACATTGTGGCCTCCGCCCCCGAGCCCATCAGCCCCAACGACAGGAGCCCATCCTACGAGGATCTACCCCTGGATCCTCGGCCTGTGCTGCTGATCAACGACGACGAGGACAGCAGCAGCCTCTGCGCTGAGGACGAACGCGGGCGAACCCCACTGTCGGCCAAGACCAGCGCCGCCGACTCGAGTGAGACGAGCGCGGCCAAGCCGCTGCCGACTAGCTTCGTCACGTCAGTTACGAGCATCACTAGCCTCGAGGCTGGCTACCAAGGCGATGGCGAAAATTCCAGACCGGCTAGCCGGGGCGCCGAGTCACTGTCACTGCTACCGTCGGCCCTTGGTCTCGTGGTCGGTGGCGGTGGCCTCGGCACGCACGCCGAGCGCAGCGTTTGCAAGCAGGACCCGATGACCGACTCGGACTTCTTCACGGAGAGCGACGCGGACGAGGTGGTACGCGGTGCCGGCGACCGCCGTGCCCAGGTCATCGACGGCACCCTCTTTTGTGCGCAGTCGGCCGAGCGCCGCTGCCAGGCCGGCTTCGAGCCCGCCGAGGAGATGGACTCATCTGGCATCTACTCAGATCTTGACAAACGACAGGACAACACCTCGGGCCTCGAGCCCGAGGAACCCTACGCCGATGGGGATCATGCCACGGATACTGCCGATACGGGCGATACGGGCGACACCGAAATCTCGGTGAGGAGCCAGCCGTCGCCCCAGGAGACGACGCCTACTCCTGCTCTAATCACCAAGAACATGCTGGTCAGTTATGTCTGCCGACACGACACTCGCTCACTAGCTTTGCCTATGTTCATTTTTTCATTCTCCTGCTATCGCCGATTGTTGCAGACCCCGGACCCTCTGAACGACACTTTGGAATCAAATTCGACCGTTTCCACGGCGGAAGTGACTGTGATCAAGTGCCAAAAGAATGAGCAAAACGCAGCGACCAGAATAAAATCCAATAATTTTAGTAACAAGGAGAATGCGGCGCCCCTGAAAAAGTACAAAATGCCAAAACGGAATGTCATCTCGAAGATCAAGACCATGATCGAAGCCAATCAGAACCTACTGAGAGAGGAGACGGAAAGTGAGCCCAAGCGAATGCATAGACAGCAGCGCAAAAACGGCCGCTGGGATGCGGTGATGAACAAGATCGAAGCGGGCAAGCAACGCGGCAGGGCCTTCAAGAAGGAAGTCAAGTCACGGGTTCTACAGGGTCTGCCGAACTCCACCACGTCCTCTACTGCTTCGACTTCATCGACGAGGCACACCACCACTGACACCAACAAGGATAAGCGGTAATGGCGACATCTTGATGGCGTGCGCGCGCGCAACAGTTTCTATTTGTTATAGCTGAGATTCAATATTTAACTTTCAGGAGAATGCGAGGCCGACCGGAGACGAGCTATTCCAACCAGGAATTGGCTAGAAGTTCGTTGCGTAGCTCCGCTAGCGATCTCAGCAGTACGCATAGTAAAGACGCACCGAGTGAGTATCAAAAGGGGGGAGGCAAAAATGCTATAAGCGATTAAATTCACGGAAAAAAACGGGGAGAAACGATGGCGCATCGTGTAGCGCGCAGCTCGAACGCTGGTCGGCCAACCGGCACACCGGTATTAAACGCCGAGTCGAAGTCCGCGCGGCACGCGCACTTTTACCGTTATAATCGCGCGCCTCGCAGACTCGACGATAAGTTATTCCGACTTTCGTGTAGGAGCATGCGTCGAGCGCACTGCACTGCTGCAGCTGTATTTTGAGATTGTGCGCGTCTGTCCTCATTGCTCTCTACGAGAGCAAGACGTATAACGCGAGCATTCAGTGCGCGCTCGGGTAGGCACACTTGTCAGCGTATGGGATAGCACACACGCTCGCGCGTGCATCTGGCGTTGCACTTGCTCGAGACACACGGACGCAAGCGGCGCTCGTCGGAGCGGCTCGCCTCGGTTCGGCCTTGTGTGCCTTACACGCACACCTATCTATACGTATGCATCGTGTATCCCTTTTGCGCGCTCGTCTCTCTCTCTCTCTCTCTCTCTCTCTCTCTCTCTCTCTCTCTCTCTCTCTCTCTCTCTCTCTCTCTCTCTCTCTCTCTCTCTCTCTCTCTCTCTCTCTCTCTCTCTCTCTTCCTCCACCGTCGTATACTTGGCGAATCGGTGAGGGCCGGAACTCGACCTTTCTCTCGCTCTCTCTCTCTCTCGCTCTCTCTCCCCCTTTCTATGTCTGGCCGTTGTGGACGCACAGTACGCGAAGTGTAGAGGTGCTCGCTCTCGCTGGGAGAGACGCGGCTGTGCATGGCGGACGAACTGGCGCGGTAGCAAGAGCAGCGAGATCGAAAACGAGGCTGCGACTGCGTTTGCGTAACGACGAGATCATCACGTGGCGTTTCCCGGAGAACGAGGTCGAAGGTGTATCGCCGGTTGGCGCGTGTATACAGAGCACAGGCATGTGCAAGTGGATAGTCGGCAGACGAAAGATAGGAAAGAGAGAGAGACGGAGAGCACACGAGAGGAGAACGGCCGAGGAAGCGCGAGCGTTACGACGCACACGCGGGTCAACGGCATCTCGGACGACAACGCCGCCCGAGTTTATTTCCGACGTCGGCGGCTTTTTTACATAGGTGTTTGTGTGCGCGAGAGCGAACGAGCGAGCGAGCGAACGAGGGACCAGCTGGGACAGCAGCCGGCTCTGCTGCTTTCAGTGAGCTGACCTACTGCCGCGCGCACCGACGTGATTCCTCTCGCGGCGACGCTCCAGCAGCTGTGTGCGCGTGCCGCGGCGGCCTTCCAGCACTCGTTACGAAACCAATAGGTGTTCGCGAGAGTGCGTGCGGTGTGCCGTTTGTCCAGTGCCGGCCAAGTGCCCTTTCGCGGTCTGTGCTCGCTCGCTCGCTACGCCCGCAGTCGAGTCGTCCGCCTCGTTCGCGCTTCTGCTTCTTGTCCCGAACGCCGACAAAACGAAGGACGCCGACGGTCGCGCTTCAAGCCACAGCCGGCGGCTCGCCGTTTGCAAAGCTCGCGCTCGCCTTTCCACCGGTTTCGCAATGGCGCAGCTTAACGCGCCATGAAAACGGCCGTAAGCTCGCGAGGCTGTTGCCGCGCACGCATACGTCACGCGAGCAAATAGGTGTACGCGAGCGGAAGGGGGGAGTTTCACGCTCCGCCCGGCACTGATTTGCACGCACGTTCCATCGCTATATACAGTCGTTTCGCGCCGATCGGCTTTCAGCAGTCCCTACGGGTGGACGCGTGAAATTGTGCGAGCCTCAAGGCGCAGGTGCGCGTCGATGGGAAGCGTCGCGCGAGCCGGTGCTTCGGCCGCCTCCTGCTCGCGCCTGCTCGGCGATCGCGGCCGAAAGCGAGTCGCGGTCGTGAAGCGCGCGGAATTCGAAACTGCGCGCGCAAGTCTAAAAGCGGAGGCGGCCCGGAGCAGAGCGCGCGCGCTTTTCCGGAATAAGCGCGGCTGCGTTGCCCAATCGTTCCGAATTTCGGGCGAGCCGATTGCCCCCGTTCGAACGCCACGGCGCCCCGAGACCAGAAGCCAAGGCGCGAGCTCGTGGAGGCAGTCGGGCGCGAGGCGCTGACAGTGTCGGGAACAGCAGTAGGGTGGCCGCGACCGAGACTGAATGAGAGAATGAGGCTGCGTCGGGAGAGGCGGAAGAAGAGGAGTGGCACGAGAGGCGACGCTGCAGCCGGCAAAGTCCTCGGGATGAGATAATAGGAGGCGAGGACGAGTAGAGTCCACAAGTGAAACTAGAGAGAGGCAGCAAAGAAAGAGAGAAAGAGAGAGAGAGATAGAGAGAGAGATTGAGAGATTGAGAGATGGGCCAGCAAGGTTCGAAGGGCGGGGGCCAGAGCCCGGCTCAGCTGCAGCTGCAGCGCGTTGCGGAGCAGCGCCGCGAGGCCGCCAGGATGCGCCTCGGCAGTTTTAAGCGCCAAGGTACGCGCCGCGAGTGCCCGACCCCTCTATCTGCCGGCCACGGTAATCCGCGCGCCGGGCGGTCGATAGCCCCCTGCTCCTTCTCCTTCCCCTCGGCCATGCCTTCCCGTACCCGCGCTCCTTCATTAAAATGACCGCTAGGCCCTTTCGTTGGCACGCGCTCCTTTGCCGTCGCTTTTCCCCACGTTTCCACGTGGTGACCATCGCTATACAAATCACTTGTAATATTTCAGAGAGACCGACGAGGAAGAACTGCATCGAGGCCCCGACGCAACTGCATCAACCCAATAACAACCAGATTGGCTCTAATCTTACTAGTAAGTATGACGGCTCATCTGCAACGTCGTTGCTTCCGCTGAAAATCCACGACGTGACTGTCGTGCGTTCTGTGCAACTACGCAGCTAGTTTTTCATTCAAGATTTTTCCGTATTCGTTGTCACAGTCGGTTATTTTCGTCGAGATATTATGATTCTAGCCGTTTCATTCCGCCTTCGCAATTTATATTAAACAGCAGTTCTTTCGACACGCGTCGTCTCGATGATGTTGACAAACATTAAGATCGGGCTTTCAGACTTGAGAGATCATCGACTTTTCTCCGAGTCTAATTTCGAAAATCAGAGCTAGAACAGATAGCAGTTGTCGGTGGCATGCGAGAGTGTCATAGCCCTTAATCACCGATTTTCTTAAAACTTCGAAGAATCGTACTGCTCATGAAAACGTGCAAGAAGATACTTAGTCTGATCATCAATCTTTCCGTAGTTGTACAAAATACGCGACTATCATGCAATGGGAATAGCTAGTAATCCAAGCGATAAAGAATTATTATAGTATTATCAAATGAAAGCCGAGATAAAATGCCTTTGATAGAAGTAAAAATTGGTCGGAAAGAGATAATTTTTTTTCTCGAAAAATTAGCTTATTTAATAAAAACCTGCTCTCGCTTAACTGTTGAGCGATTTAATTTATTTCAGCAAATTTCTTTTTTGTTCAGCTTTTATTTGATAAAATTATAACAACTCTACATCGCTTAGATAACAGGCTATTTACATTATATATAGAGTCCTGAGATTTGGATGCTTCTTTCCGAGTACAACGCCGAAATCAGAGGTAAAAAAGAGCGGTTGCCCCGATAGGTCAGCGTGAAAGAGACGTTAACGCGCGGTACATTTGATCGTCGTTCGCATTGAAATTCTCCGGCAGCGTAACGGGACACGCGCGGGCCGCGACAGTGTTTACCTATTTGTCGCGGAAATACGCGCGAAACGCAGACAGAGCGAGAGAGAGGGAGTACCCCCCCTGGCCGTCGCACAAAGCCGTGTTCCAATAGTATTTCGTACTTTTCCGGTACGGCAGCGTGATCACGTTGTCGGGGCGCATTTAGCGAGGAGAGTCTTGGTCGTCTGCTCCGTGACGCGTGCAGCGTCGCTGTGCACGCACATCTCGAAGCCAGTAGGATCAGGTCCCTCGTGGCAATGCAACTGTCTGGCCAGTGTTTTCACCCGTCAAGTGTAGTATCGCGTTGCGATATCCACTCAGAGGAGTTTGTAGAATTCACTTGAATTCTCCGTGACAAAGTTTCGTCGACTCCGTCAGTTACAAAAGTGAAGCTAGAGACATCGTCGTTTCGCTGACTCCTGATCGTTCAATGATTTCATGGTATGAGCGCCATTTCGTACGTGTAATATTGTGAATTTGAATAACACAGTGAATTTCGATACCAGAGTGCGAGAAAGTGATTCGAGCCTCGTATGGACGAACATTTGCCCCCAAGCGAAGCGAAACTGGAGAGACCAAACGCTGATCAACTCACTTTCTGGCATTATAGTATCGAAATGTACTACTGTGGTATAGGTTCTTCCTCCTTCGTATACGCACTCGTGACTCTCGAAACGACGTCGAGAACTGTTGTTGTTTATGGCAGCGGTGTGCACTTGCGCTCCGGACACCTAAAGTATTGCTAAGCGTGAGTAACGCTGGCATATTTTTAATCGAACGGTCGACCATGGCTCGGTCGTGTGTCCAAGAGGCGGAAGAAAATCGAAGCGAGAACTAACGTTTTCTGCTCATCGCGTTTCAGAGTCAAAATCGAATCTCTCGACTCAAGCGAGGAAAGCACCGAGTATCAAGAGCGTCCAGAGCGTCAACGTCAAGCAGAAAAACACGACGACTAACAAAGGTGAGCGTGAATTGATTGTCGAGTCGCGGCCATCGCGAGTCGTACGCAGCGCGACTCCGCAAGTATACGCGACGGAAATCGCGCGTGGGTTCGGCCGTCAGACGTATTTTTCGGGCGGGAAACTGGCACCACGGGCCTGGCAGACGCGCGTTTGATGAGTGCATGCGCGATGAGGAAACGCAGTTAGCGTACATACGCACGTTTCTCTCTCTCTCTCTCTTCTCTTTCTCTCTCTCCTCTTTCTTTTTCTCTCTCTCTCTCTCTCTCGCGCTCCAAATGCTTTTCGAGAGGCCAGCACTTGAAAAAGCAAAGTTTCCAGGATGCCGGCTAATTGAGTGGCCACGCGCAACAGCTTCGATGGCAAGCGGCGCCCAGATTCGGCATGGGTTCGCGCACGAGAGAGCAGCGAGCAAAGTTCGAGGGACGTGCGCGGCCCCGTTTCCTCCGCGCTCTCTCGCGATGCGTCTGCGCCAGTTTCTAATTGAACGTTGCGCGCGCGCGCGTTACGCCGAGAACAAGGGAAACGCACGCGCTCGACGGCGCCGAGCAGCGTTGCGTTTACCTGCGGGTCGCGTTCCCATTTCGTTCTCCGTTCGCCGTCACAGCGCGAGTCGTTCACGCGTGAACATAGCGCGAGAACGGTAGAAGCGCGATCAGCTGACGGATTGAAATACCGCGCCGCTAAAGTGCTCTGACATCACGCGGGCTCCTTAACATTGCCGACGAATCGCCTCTCTCTCTCTCTCTCTCTCTCTCTCTCTCTCTCTCTCTCTCTCTCTCTCTCTCTCTCTCTCTCTCTCTCTCTCTCTCTCTCTTTCTTTATCTTTTTCTCGCTCCATCGAAACTGAGCTCGATAGCCGTTATTATATAAAACAGACGAGCCTAGCTGACGGGCATCTGCTGGGAGGAGCGAGGCCGGAAGAAAGCGGCGAACTTTCACTGCTTTCCGCGGTTCGCTCGCTCGAGGCCCTGCTCGGCGCGGCGCGATTCGCTCGGCCGTCGATCGCCGAGCTAATTCAAAAGGGAAAACCGGTCTGCCGTCGCTGGCAGATTTTCCAATTTTCACTCGGTCTGTCGACGCGACACACATCACCTTAGATGGCTGCATCTTCGCACCTCGCGCGCTCCTCCGTATGTCTCGCTGTTTGCCACTCCGGCAGCGGCTATCGAGCTTGTAGGCCGACGCTCGCAAGTTCGCAACACGGAAAACACAAGCGGAAACCGGCAAATAGGTACAAAAAAGGCGAATAGGTAAACGGATAAATACGGAGCGTAGCTCTCAGTCTGGAGTTGGCTTTTTCTCCGCCTGCTCGTTCTGCTCGCCAGAGCCGAGAGAGCGGTAGCGGAGCGAGGGCATTTGGCCAGCGTACGCACGGACGCACGCACGTAGCAGCGGCGAGCCAAGGTGAAGCCACCTAATTCAGTACGAGTCCGAGCATAGCGCCGAGAGCACGCGGCTGCCGCGCGATAATTATGCATTTGTTCCGGCGAGGCTCGCAGTGCCGCCGAGTCCTCCGCTCGACGCGAAAGCTCCGCCGGGATGAGGCGCAGGTCGAAAAGGGCCTCTCGCCGCGCGGCACGTTGTAGTCGCCGGCGGCTAAACAATTGCCAGCCGCATGGCCAAATTCAAGCCGCTCGACTGACCATGCAACTCGCTTCCCCAGTGGCCGAACAGAACCAACCCGCCCGCTTGGCCCACAAGCAACTCTCCGCCGTCATCCTTAACAACAATAACAACAACAACAACAACAACAACTGCAGCAGCAACAACAATAACAGTCAGCATCATCGGCAGAGCGAGAGCATTGGTAACAATAACAACAACGTCGTGGTGGTCGCCGTCGTAGCCGACGAGCAAAGCAAGAGCCCCGGCGACAGGATTGAGAGTCGAGAGCAACAGGTCCAAACAGAGGAACACTCGCAAGACTGGAGCAAGAGGACCGAGGATACGGTGCAGGCCCTCGCCGTCACCGTGCAGTACTTTACGCGCCAGGTGAGACTAACGGAGCTCTCGCTTCGCTGCTCCGAACCGCCGCTTTACCCACAATCCGCCCGCTCGTTGCAGCTGCACCTAGAGGACCTCACGGGCACGCGATTGCGCCAGCAGCTCAACGCCATGAAAACTGAGTGGCTCGGCGCGAACTCCGAACTCGAGGCGCTGCGCCTCGACAAAGCCAGCGTCGAGGAGGCGCTCAGTCACGAGAGGAACCAGCATCTCCATCGTATTCAAAATCTCACACAAGAACGTGCGTACATTTACTCTCTCTCTCTCTCTCTCTCTCTCTCTCTCTCTCTCTCTCTCTCTCTCTCTCTCTCTCTCTCTCTCCTCTCTCTCTCTCTCTCTCCTCTCTCTCTCTCTCTCTCGCGCGCGCGCGCTACACTTTGGTTCTTTAAATAGCTCCAATTTCTAATGCGATTTAACTACTTACCTACATGAATCATCTCGGGCGCTCCAAGTTTGCGAGTATCTTGCTAGCTTGCCACTTGCTTGCTAGCTCTATCTACGTCGATACTCGAGTGAGTTAAGCGAAGTAAACTATCGATTTTGATGCAGTGGAACAGGAGCGCACGCAGCGCTCGAGTCTGGAGAGGCGATTGCAGGAGGAGCGACGCCAAATCGAGAGGCTGCAAGGTTGTCTAGAGGAGCATCAGCGTGAGGAGAAAATCCTTCAGGAGCGCCAGCAGGTCGAGCAGGAGCTGCAGCCGAGCCGACCTGCCAGCGGTGGCAGCGCGCAGCAACAAGATTTAAATAGCCTTCTCGCGGCCGAGGTGGAGTCGCTGCGCACTGTGCTGGAAATCCGCAGCCAGGAGAGCGGCCAGCTACGCGCCGAGGTCGACCTGCTACGTTGTGAGCTCGACGACAAAGAGCAGCTGCGACTTAAGTGCGAGTCACTGGAGGCGCGCTGCGAGGACCTCAAGGCCCAGCTGAACGCTAAGGAGGAGAGCGACCGGCAACTCGCCCACGAAAACGAGAAGCTCCTCGCCTCCATTCATCAGCTGAGCAAGCAAAACAAGCGATTGTCGCAGCGCAACGAGGAGTTGCTCTGGCGATTGCGTCAGAAGAACGAGGTTGTCAGCGTGCTCACCAACCAGCTCACCCCGCAGTCTCAGCAACGGCTCTCCAAGTCTCTGCAACCCTCTTCCTCCAACTTCCAGCTAGAAAATACTACCTGTTCCATGAAATACATGGTGGAGAAAGGCGACTCGGTGTCCTGGACCCTCGACATCAGCGACAGTTTTGAAACCTGTCACAGCCAAAATCTCGGCCTCAGCAACTCATCGTCCATCCTCGTGCTGCTCGTCCTCTAGGCGGCACACCGGCAGCGCAAGCAACGGCTCGTTTGGGCCCAACAGCCGAACGCGCTCAAACAGCACTAGCGTGGTCGATAGGCCGGCTAAAAGCGCTAAGACCAGCCTATCCCTCAACGATAGTCAGGCTGCACCTAACTGGAAACCCAGAGCTATCAGTCCACTCCTCTCCAGCGTCGTAGGAATGATCACCCTTGGGTAACTATCGCTCAACCGATTTCACCCTCGACTTCATTCTCTCTTATCCAAGCATCTATATCCACTGTTCCTTGCAGACCGATACACAAAATACCAACGTCTCAGCCTAACGTGAAACTTTTGTTGATATGTGTTTCGGACATTGCAGTCGCTGTCAAACACTCTTACTGAAACTGCCTCTGGGCAAGGACCAAACGCCTGCAACGTCAAGGCTGCGGCGGCGCTGCAAGTGTCTACAGATGACGACGATGATGACGATGATGATGACGACGACGTTGTTAATGCTGCCGCCGCCGGAGAGCGCGACGATGAAGTGGAAAGCCTGGGCCAGCGACCGCAAGAGGCAGGAGGCGAGGCCATGATCTCCGAGGAGACGTCCACCTCCTCAAGCAGCGAGGACGAGTCCTCGGTCAGTAGCGGCGACATTCCTTGACTGACCAACGCGCACACTCATCTCAAGTGGACTCGAGCAGTGAAATCGAAGCGACCTGCTCGCTTTACCAGCCTCAAGTATTAACAGACCTCAAACCAGCGCAATCGTAGCCACAATCATACTCGCTCCTGTCGTGCTTCAGTCTAGCCTCGATTTGGATAGCGAATATTTATGTTTCTTTTGCTTTTCCACACGTATACGCGCGCCCATTTCATTATCGTTCTCGATTATAGCCTATGCAAAAATTTTATTATTCTTAGATGGCTTTCTAAAAAGTTAATAACCGCTTTCACGTACAAGAAAAAATCCTGCGTTTTTACGTTGCTTCGACGTCTGTATTGTTTCTACTTGTTAACTATCCAATTCTTATTATGCTAGTGATGAGTAGCTGTCGTGCGCAACAGTTAGAAGGTGCGTATGGCATCGTTAGAGTAATAACTTTCGAGTATAAGCCTGTTTTTAATGATTACGGAGCGAAAGAATAATGATATATATGAAAATTTGTTACTGTAGTCAAGAAGATATATTTCGATGGATTATGTTGTTCTCAAAGTGCATTTTTTCTGTAAATATATATTATATTCTAATGTAACTTAAGCGAAAGCGATTCCCGATTCATCTTAGCTATTAAGTTTCTACGTTTTTTTTTGTACAAATCGCCAAACAAACAAATATAAGTTCAAAGCGCTATTTTTATTTTAACTGCTTATTGTCCTGTCGTTTGGTTGCTAGTTTATGCTCCTTATTGTCCTTGAGCAACAATTACAATACACATTTATAATCTCTCAAGTTTTAGTAACTTGTATTAATGGGAACACGGACTAATTTTACTGAATTATGAATCAACCTTTGCTGATAGTCAAATTTTATAAAAGAAAATCATCAAGCTCATAAAGCTTTTTTGGACAACGAGACTAGTTACAGTTTGTAAACTACTGTCACTGATGACGCCCGTAAGCTTGTGCACTGTTTTTAATCTTCTATCCATTTTATTGTAATGTATATAAGATTCTTTATTATTTATATCAAGTAAACGGAGCGGAACAGAGGACTTTCGTTATCTAAAATATGCTAATTACTAGTTCTCTATTGCGAAATACATTTGATTATATGAGAAAGAAAAAGTGTTTCACCAATTATTAAATAACATGCAGTATATGTGAGTTGGAAAAATGCTAGCTGGAAAACAATACTTCAGCAAAATAAATGTATTATATACATATATATTATACATAAATAGTTTAATTATTTTTTTCCATTCCTTCTTTAATTTTTTTTCATATTAAAATTTAAATGAACATAAGAATTATAATTAATAATGAAACTTTTCATCCTTGTTGAACAATATATTATCTGTAGAATGCAAGAATTTCTAAATTAACGATAATTAGGATGAATGATTGCTTCGTTTTCTAGTTAAATAATATTTTATAAAAAATCTTAAACATAATAGTTGTAACTTTGAATATTTAATACTTTGTACGTAGTTGTCAAAATTTGCTTATCACCTTCTTTTAGTAATAACCCTTTTTCTTTTTGATTTTTGTGGACAAAACTGAAAAACATTTGAATTAATTAGTTAACAGATAAGAATGCGATAACTTAGAAATGCTTTTATATTTTATAATTTATAAGTTTATTACCTCTTCTTTCTTCTATTAGCTTTCTTCTTTTTTCTATTTGTTCAGGAGTCAAACTTTCAACCATTTTTTCAATAAAATTATCTACGACTAAAGATCTAGTTAAAGATATAACAGTGTGAACGACAATTTGGACATTCTCTCTTTCGCTTAATCCAAGAGTCTATACAAAACCAGCAAAATGTATGTGAACAATTCAATGTCATAGCTTTTACAAGTAGTTCTGAACATATGCTGCAAGTTAAGTTTTCATCCATTATATTATTAACTTTATCAATAACTGTTTCTTCTTTTTCATTTTTGTAACTTAAGCATGGGGTATCAGTTGTATCAGTCAAATCAATTGTTTCTAAAATCGGCAAATCATTAACATTTCTCACACTGTCTAGTTCCACCATGAAACCAACATTAGTCATATCCATTGCCGATGGATTTACTGCTAGAACCACTAAAAATCATTTAAAACAATTTTATATAACTAAAATTGTAATAAGAAGCTAAAAATTATAATAAATATCTTTACCAATTTCAGATTTTTGGGCCTGTTCTTCTTTTTTCTTTAAAGTTTCTTCCATTTCCTTCAATTTTTGTTCCAATAATTGTTTCTCACTTTGCAATTTGGTCTGCACATTCTTTTCCTTGTGCAACAATGTATCCATTTTCTTCTGCCATTCTTGTTGTTGTATCTTTTCAATCTTTTCTCTTAACTCTTCCATCTGTTCAACCATTGATAATTCAAGCTTTTCTTTTTCTTCTATCGTGATCGTCAGAGCTTCTTGCCATTTTTGTTTCTCTTCAGCTAATTTCTTCTCAAACTTGAGACGTTCCTCTTCTGATTTCTTAACAAGATCTTTAAACTGTTGTTGTAATTCTAATTCAACAGAATTTCCAGACTCTATTTGTTTTTGTAATTTCTCAATTTGACTGTTCAATTCTTTATTACAAGTTTTTGTAACATTCTGATCTTCCAATAGCTTTTCCAATTCTTGCTTCAACTTTTCTTGGTCTTCTTGTTTGTCTGCCAATTGTTTTTCTAAATCTTTTCTTTCATTTTTTTGCCACTCAACAAAGGTTTTTTGCTTATTGATAATATTGTCCAACTTCAAATCACTGTTTTCCATTCTAGGATGTTTCTGGCACTTAGGTTCTTGTTTAATATATGAAAATTTGTATCTAAAGCAATCAGACATACTAAATTGTAAAACATCGCCTTCATGGATTATTTTTGTTGTATTGCGAGGAATAGGATGATTATTCAATAAGGTATCTGTAGAGCTTAAATTTGTAACTAACCACATGTCATTGTTCTCATTGTATTGCAATATACAATGCTCTCTAGATATTAAAACACTTAAAATAACTTCATCATTATCAGGTTTGCGGCCAATTTTAAACTAGAAATAGAAAAATCATGGATATAAGTAAAAATTTAAAATTTTAAATGAAATAATCACCATTACTAAACTCACTTGATCTTTATTTATATAAATGATATCGGACCCACAGCTGGGTTCATTGGAACAGATTCTGATCAACACAGGCATCACATTTTCTTTGATCGTCCTTTTTTTTGACGACTCACCGACAGACAGCTTTGATGACGACGATGTTTCTGTTGGTATCGTCGAAGTTTGAGATTCAATGCTTTTGTCTATATTGCAATTTTCAACTACCGCACTTTCCACACTCATTAATGTTGGATTTATCGTCGACGACTCTGAATTCGTGCTATCGACTTCCATTTTCAAGAATTCACTTAATAAAGTTAATGACAATTCAATTCATAAATGTAATGATCTAAGCAGATTTCAGGATCTCTTTGTTCATGAAATAAGCTCATTTGTTTTCGTCTCTCAACACACGTGAAAATGTTATGTCTTGATGTCCGAAAAAAACGAGTAAACGAAGTACGTGTCATGGCAGTTGTGATTGTTATTTTGAAATATTTCGTAATTTTATTTATGTGGCATATATTTCGTACAAATTGTATTAGTTGACAAAATCGTTTCGTTATTACCACCAACAGCACGACGTAATGCAACTAAGCCGAATATGCAATTAATACGATCACAAACAAAACATTATTGATTTGAAATAGCGCCATCTACAAAGTAAAAATATATATCTATGCACGATTACGATTGGTGACGATTTTGTAGTCTCACGTAATATTTTGATATAAAAGATTTTCAACAATATATTCAATAACTAGGAAGATTCGTATAACAAAATGATGATGATTAATACACTATATGAACAACTTTTAAGCAAATCTGACTGTCAAAAAACGTGAAACAAGTGTTGCGCATGCGCAGACGCTTTAAGTCGTAACATGGAAATCGTCCGAGTCCACGCGTTTGTACTGACTGCACGCTGATATAGTTGTCAGTGCCCAGAGGCTAGTAGCTAGTAGCGACAAATAACGTACGCGGTGTGTATCCGTATCAACATTAACTGACATCCACTGGTGCAATTGGGTGCGGTATTACCATTATTAGAAAGAAATACTTGAGTTTATTCGATATTATCAAAAAGTGTAGATAAACTCCGTTTATCGAAAAAAATTTTAGATTGAAATAACACTGCTATAAACGTAAGTAATTAAATTGTTTTATATATTTCATCAAACTGTTCAAATACGAAATAGCCGTTACGAATTCTTCAGTTTTGTTAGTCACTTTTAAATATAGATGATACACTATCATAAGCTTTGCATTTAATTCTAAAGTTTGAAAAGTAACATTAAACTTACCCCTTTCATTTAAATTTGAGGTTAGATTTTATCTATTGTACACTTCCAATGAGAGTATGTAGTATTAGTTGGATGGATATTTTGAATACTAAAAAAACCGTTAAAACTGATAGTATACGTGGTATAAGTTCTCTGACTTCATATTTTATAAAAGTAAATAAAATTGAAAATTATTTATATTTTTAGACACAATGTCGAGTACATCACAAAAGCATAAAAATTTTGTGGCAGAGCCCATGGGAGAGAAACCTGTAACAGACTTGGCTGGTGTTGGTGAAGTATTGGGGAGAAGGCTAGAAGCTTCTGGTTTTGATAAGGTACACCATATTCTAATAATTAATGAGATACATATTTCATATAAACAAACAATTTAAGAAAGTATTAAATAATAAAATTTTAGGCATATGTGGTTCTGGGTCAGTTCTTGGTGTTGAAGAAGGATAGAGAACTTTTTCAAGAATGGATGAAAGATACATGCCAAGCAAATACAAAACAGTCAAATGACTGTTACCAATGTTTGTTAGATTGGTGCGATGAGTTCTTGTAAATTATCAAAATGATATTATAACTGCTAAACTTTGGATGAAATTAACTTATATTTTTATATGTAACATAAGACCAAGTTAATTGAATGTTTATTTGTAATTGTCAAAACATTATTTTTGGGCTTAACCTTTTTTATAATTTTAATATGTGACAGTGAATATTAATTTAAAGTATCATTTTCTACAAAAAAAATTGGAGACAAGACTTGTTTAAGTGGACTTTTCAAATCATTACTTTTATTGAAATATGTGTACATATTATAAAAAATAAATACTTTTGTAATTAAAACTTTATGGTTTGAATCAGTGTAACAAATATTTTGAATGAAAATAAGTCCTATATTAATTTCTTAAGCTAGGAAAACCTTTCATGGCTTTGAAGAAATTTGTTTTTTAAAACGATAAATTGGAATTTTTATATTTACATATATATTAGAATGTATATTTTTATAATTAAACTTCTACTAGTTTTGCAATTCATAATAGTAGTTTGAAGTGTAAAATAAAAGTAGGTAAAATGTATGAACAAATCGAATGGGTATTTAATAAATAAGAACGTTTAATTTATAAATTTATAATAACGTTGCATTTATAAAACATATTATACATATTGCAACAATTACCAATATTTTTTCATTCTGACAAATATTTCTAAAAAAATTAAAGCTATACTTCCCTATATAGAAAGTGAACAAATCTTGTGAAACAAATGTTTTTTCCTTTACTACATGTTCCACGTGTGTAAGGAATTTCGGATTTAATTTATCTGATGAATCAACTGTACGTTCATGCATTGCCGAATATGATGTACAATCCGGTGTTATTAATGACGTGGCACTTGATACATTTAAAAAAAAATTTTAAATCCATCATCTTCATTTCTGTATGAATAATTATAATCAGATGGATAGTCAAAAAAGACTAATTATTGGAAACAAATTGAATTTTATTCGTAATTTTTGCGACCTTCACAAAGTTGCATTCAAGCAAGGCAGGCAAAATTCTGATCTGTCACTGATTCTTTGTGAGACGTTGCAAAGGGAATTTCTTGATTGCATTGCTTCAGAATTCGTTCCAGTTCTTCCATAAAGGTTACAGAAGGCTGAATATTTTCCTCCTGCATCTGAGTCCATAGAGCCAGGCACTTTTCCCACTTACCCTTTTTTCCTAATTATGAAATTAAATTATTATAACAAAAATTGAAAACTTATTTTTTGAAAATACTTTGAATGCTAACCATAGGACTTTAATAATAAAACATAGAACGGATCTACATCAAGGAACAATCCATTTAGAAGTTGTATAAAACCTTCCAAACGTGTTTCGTCATACATGTAATATTTTTCAATAATTATTCTCATCTTTTCCCTATTCAGTCGTAGTCCTGGAGTCTGTAATCATAGAAGAAAATCAAGATGTATATTAATTTCAAACGCTGCAAGAAGAATGTTTATAGTCAAAATAAAAGTCTCTCTCACTTCTAAAATTTTTCTTGCTTGGTACAGTCGGTTACATTCGAAGAAAGCTACTGCAAGATCGATTAATGAATTAACTTCGCCGTGCACCTTAGTCGAAAGATCTGTTATATATTTTAGGGTCTTTGCATCCTCCTTGTTTATCAAATGTGACATTATCAAAATTTTGCATGGCGTTAGTTTATAATTTTCACACACCCACTTGTATTTTTCAATGACCTTTTCTATATCTCCTCTGATCATAGTAGAAATAAATTATACATTTATGACATTACATATAACTTGTTCAGCTTTTCCAACGACTAGTATACTTACGCTTTCAAATATCCCTTAATTAAGGGAGCAAACATATTTGCCGTGACGATATTGATCAATTTTTGATCGTGCATCAGTTTGACAAATTCCTCTGTTCTTTCTGGACAAACATTATATACGCGCTCCAACAGTTTTTCAGCTAATACGTTTCTATTATTGTCCACATCGTTAATTGGATTTTTCAAAACTTCTAATGCCTCTGTAAAATGTATTTAAAATTTTTATAAATTATTTTTTATTTTTTCAATGCCCAGAGTTGTAAGCACTTTTAACTTATGCTCTTTTGCTTTTATCTTTCATTACCTTCAATTTTATTAGACTGTATAAGCGTGGCGGCGTACTTTAAAATTTTTCCCTTGTTCAATTTAAAACCAGAGCCTATTTCTTTCAACTTAGTAAACCATTTGGTGGCTCCTTCGACGTCGTCTAACGAAGCATAATAATCTATCAATGTTGCACAAAAACCAGGAAAGTACTTGATATTTTCCTGCTCAAGTTGCTGTGAAATATGAATGAATGTACACATTAATGGTCAGTGACGATTACAACATCAAATAAGTAGTTGAAAATTACTGAAAGTGATTGTTGAACGGCCTCTTTCTCTCCATTTCGAACATATTGCTGTACTTGGAGCAACTTATGAAATTCGTCAGATTCCTCTATTGAATCCTTCGAGTTACGATATCTCTGCTGTAAATATACAACGTTATTTGTGAATCATTTAAAAACTTGATATTGGTATTAAAAATAGTATAGTAATTTACGATTCTATGGTTTCCATTTCTCTCGATATTTTTAGGTTCCAAACTATCAGATGTTAATGCATTCAAAAGACCCTCGATTTCATCATTGAGAGTATTACCTAAATATTGTTTGACCTGCTCGGCAGCTCCTTTATCAATACCAACTCCTCTTTCGTATAAGTTTTGAAGAAACTAAACAGAATCAAAGTTATATTTGGGTTTTGAATTTTTAATTACGCTACAATCTTACTTCGATCATTAGAGTGGTATCGTACGAAGGCAAATCAATAACAGCTTTGGACACAATTAAGCTGCTGAACTCTCTGGACGTAAGCTTATCTTCGGAAACTGTATTTTGATTTTTTTGTGCCAAGACGTACTGCTGATGTACTATGCCAGCAATAGATGCTGAATCTTTAGTACGTGCTAGAGCTCGGGTGAGTGGTCGCGTTAACATACCCAGTCGATACGTCAATGTAGTCGAAGTTACTGAAAAATATAACAAATGTTTGATGAAAGTACAATTGGTAGAAATAAAAATTTCAATAAGCTTACTGAAGTCATGTGCCAGTTGAGTCTTAGACTGTGAAAGTAAATGCAATAATATTGCATGAGCAACATTTGCAAACGGTAAATGATTGTTGACTAGAGTTTGTGCATTAGTGAATACATCTTCAACCAAATACGGCACTATATATTCCTTTATCGTTGATATGCTCGGCGTGATTTTAAAATCAAATACCATTGATTTTACTGTATTTAGCAAGCCTATTGTGATATCAAAATGAATATAGTTTCAGTAGAAATATTGACTTTTGAATTTACCATAAGTAATTGCAATGTATTTTTTAGATCACCTACCTTGTAAATTATTATCCTTGCTATGAGCTACGAAAATTGGGAAAAAGTAATGTTCTCTTATTTCTGCACCAGTTTCAGCCCAACTTTTCATAATTGAAAGAGTCCGTTGTTGCTTATTATGAGTAAACATATAAATAATAGTCAATTCAAAGGGATTGTGATGTAACTCGTCCTTAAGCAAGAGATTACAGTACTTGATCATTGTTTCATTACTCTACACAAAAGAATTTTAATTACTTCTTTATAGTGATAAATAATTCTAGATTTAGATATTAACATAGTGTGTTACTTACTGCGTCAGAAGTAACTAACTTTCGGAGGAAGAAGCCTCCACTTTCGTAATTTTTAAGATTTTCCGGTTTGAGCAAAGTTTTTAAGAGTATGTAAGCAACATCTATACAATTCTTTTCTAGTAATTTTAAAATACATGCAACAGCATCTTTATTATATAAACCACCTTTGTTCAAGTAGCTGATCATCTGTAATAAAAAAAGGAATAGAGAAGGACTAAGAGAAATTTTAAGATGATATCATTAAACATTACTAACCTCATCTATCATATTTAAGTGTTGATTGACAGCCAGTGTATAGATCACATCTAAAACTTCCTTATCAGTAAGCTGTATATTCTTTTCTTGACACTGATTAAAAGTTGATTTTATAGATTCGACATCTCCTGCTTTAGCATGAGCACACAATATTTCTGAATACGTTCGCGATGTTAGTTCTATTCCAGCATTTTTCATTATATCCAAAATTTTTATACTGTTTGAAATGTCTCTAAGAAGATAAAAATTTAAAGAGTTTCATAAACAAACAAAAATGAAAGTATTCCTAATAATATTATAAATCTTGTTTTAGTTTTTACCCTGATTCTGAATGTCCTTTGATTAAGGAATTGAAAATGTTTTCATTTATGGGTATTTCTTTTTCGCTCATGTGCTCTAAAATCTTTGTAGCTCCAGAAATATCTCCTTTATTACAATACTGTCTGATCAGTCTTTGAAATGTCACATGATTTGGTTCAATTTTATTTGCTTTCATTTCACATAAAATATCCACAGGAGAAAAGTCTTTTTCGTTTTCAAGATAAACTAATAGAAGAGCATTGTAGTGCGATACATCAAGTGGTACCCCTGTAAGTAAATGTAAGTATTGTTATTGAGTAATACTAAACGACAAAAAACTTGTCTTAAGCTTACTTAATTCCTTAATGATTTCCCAAATTTGTTCGGTCAAAGCATTCCTTATTGCAGGGGATTCTCCACGTAAAAATTCACCACAACATCGAATCAACAGTAAGGCTTGCATATGAGTTAAAGAACCTAAAACAAAAGGAAGTAGCATCTATTTGCAAAGCAGATGCAGGCAATTGTTAAAAATAGCAGGTAAACTGTAAGTACCTTTCTCTGTGACAGCATTCAGCACTTGGTCTATGTGACTTTTGTAAATGCCACGGTAATTTCTGACTCTTTGATCAAGCTCATTTAATAAGTTGTCAATATTTAATTCATTATAGATTTTGTCATTGAACTGTGGTTTAGTTACATAAGTGCTAGAACGTGAAGATAATAGGTTAATAATACACAATCAAGTACTAAAACCCTGAGTGAGAAGAGCATAAAGAGGGAAAGAGTGTAAACGAGGATTTGCTTACCGTTGCTCATGTAAAAGAGCACATTGTCTTCTGGACAAATTAAGCAGTTGTGTGTTGATAACGTGAGTTGTAGATGAGCAGCCTAACCTCCTCCCGTGAAGACTAAACCTCCTCACGAATTGAAGCGACCTAAGAAAGGTCGTCATAGCAGCTCTGGATAGAATCTTGCTGAGTACAAAGAGTTTGCAGTTACAGCAGATTTAACTGCCAGTCAACGATAATTACACTCTGAAATAATGAATGAACGCAACGTGGTTCAACTGCTTTGCGATTACCGCAACTCGTGCTCGCTGCCCCACGCGATAACTTTTACATCTCTGTCTGTCTGTCTCTCTCTCTCTCTCTCACTCTCTCTCTCTCTCTCTCTGTCTCTTCCCTCTCTCTTTCTCTGTCATCCTTGCAAGCTTGTAGCATAGCGCCACAGCTCGCTTTACGTTAAGCGCGTCGGCAAAAATTCTAAAATCGCAGCTCACGGGCGTTTAATTGTTATCGTAGTGAAATAATAATAACAACTTATGAGTTTAGCGAGATAGCTAAAATAGCTGTTGTTTTATTTTCATATAAGTGAAAAGCAGTAAACAGACGTGGTTAGCAGCGCAAAGAGAGCAAAGAAATACTAAAGGGAAAGTAGTCGATTTGGATGTTGCGGCAGTCGTGCAATTCAATCATGGCATACCATTTTGGCTCACAGGCGCGCTCAAACAAAACGCGAGCAATATTGATTCCGTGGAGATTATCGCTATGAACAAAATACGAGACATTGATATTTTTATTATTATTATTATTAGAAATTATTGAGCGGATATTAATGATTACTCGGAGTTGAACGACGAAGAGGGCAAGTGAAAAATGCAAAAATTGATCATTGGAAATCTAGTCGAGCTTGGTTGTACGCAGGTGCTGGATTCTATTCTGCTCCGAGAGAGCTTTCAATGCCGAACTCCAAGTGTTCGGTGACAAGCCGATAGCTGCCGGCCAAGTATACAAGATTCTAGTTGCCGAGCTTGCTTAACTTTCCAAACAGGATTGTGGCGTACTCGAGGAGGAAAAGGATGCTGGAAAATGCGACTGCTACACCGAGGCTGCAGACCATTTGGGTTACAGTCACGATGACGTCGGAGTGATTCCCACTGTACGTTTCTCGCAATCAAGCCACCTGCACCTTGCTCTCGTTGAAAACCCTTGCTTCCTTCTCATTGCAGCCGTCGCCACGAGACTTTTTTGCCACACAACTGCATACTTCAGACACCAGACTGCTTTCGCGTAAGCGCAAAAAAATGCGACGCACTTGCACACGTGTCGACTGAATTTGTCAAGCGATACAAAAGAAAATCGCACGCGTGTATCGGAGGCTGTGGGCAAATGAACTTGTGAGGATTTGCGACATGTCGCTTTATAAATAACATCTTTATTGTAATCGATCGTTCGTCAATGCTTTGAAAACAGTCATTATATTCACATCTACGGGTTCCCGAAGTACAAACACCTCCTGCTCTTCGTCTTTTAACGATGACTGCCGCCGTTTTCCTTGAGGGACGCAGCTCTCGAGTCGAACCAGCAACAAGAAAGTGGCGCAACGATGACAGTTGGCGAACGCGCGCGTTGACCAGAGCCACGAGCGAGAACTGCGGGACTTGACTCTCGGATCGATCGAACGCGATTTTGCTCTGTTTGCCTTCTTCGGTCAAACGCGTATACCTCGGATCAAAGAACGGCACACGCGTCGATAGCTGTACGTTCGCGACTCGGCAGATCGAGCGCGAACGAGTCGTGCCGCGATGGTCGCTCGGAACCCGGGCTGCGTAATCGAGCGACGTCCCGGCCTTTCCGTCGAGGCGAGCGAGGAGGGGGAAACGACGGCGGCGGTGGCGCGGCCTCAGAGGTACATGCCGTTGACCAGGTAGTCGGTGTCGTGGGCGTAGGAGTCGTGGGAGCGTCTGCGGCCGCGGCGCTTGACGACGCGCAGCCGGCAGGCGATGAGCACGGCCATGACGGCGGTGACGCCGAGGCCCAGGGCGAGCGAGATCACCGCGCCCTTGGGCCGCGTCGCCTGCAGCTCCTCGATCCGCGGGCTCACGCGGCCCGCGCGGCCCAGGTGCTCCGCCATCGCGACGCCCTTGTGCTCCTGCAGGTGCGCCTGCGCCAGCGTCTTCAGCTCCAACTCGTGGCCCGTCCGACTCGGGCCCGCCGGCTCGCCTGCTCCGTTGGGCGCAACCTGGTGCTCGGCGGTGCGCTCGCCGTCCGGCCTGCTCGGTCTGCCGGCGGCCGGGGCGCGAGCGCGCGATCCCGGCTGCTTGCTCTCCGCCGACTGCGTGGTGCACAGATAGAACGAGGGCTGAGTCGCGGGGTGGGTGGTCGGGCGAGGGCAAGACTCACGTCGCAGGGCTGGGCGGTGCTGGAGGTGGTCGACGGCCACTGGTAAGGCGCGCGCTGCGGCCCCGGCGGGGCCGTGGCGACGGGGCTCGGCTGGCGCTGCGGTCCCGGCTCGTCGTCGTCGCCGCCGCCGCCGCCGCCGCCGCCGGACTCCCGCCAGACGGACTCCGGCTGGCGGAGCACAGCGGGGTAGTAGGGCGCGTAGCCGCGGCTCAGCTCCTGGCCGTAGGGGCCGCTGCGGCAGCCAAGCGATCAGGGGCTCGCGCGCCGGAACCACGACAGCGCCTCCTCGCCGCGCACACTTACCCGGGCCGCTCGAGCTCGTCCGGGCGCACGCCGCTCGGCTTGTCGTTCAGGATACGAGGCACCTGCTGCTCAGCGAGCGCACCGGACTCGGGCACGTAGGCGTGCGCCAGGTAGGCCTCGGCGGGGCTCGCGGCGGGCTGTCGTTCGTCCAGCGAAGCGGGCCAGTGGCCGGGCGCGGCCGGCGGCGCCTGCCACTGGCCGTAGTCGACGGGCGGAAGCGGCCGCGGCTGCTGCTGCTGCTGCTGCTGGTGCTGCTGGTGCTGCTGTTGCGCCGGGACCACTGCGCCACCCTGGCCACCCAACTCGTCCGAGGGTTGCGGCTGCTGCTGCTGCTGCTGCTGTGGCTGCCGCTGCCGCTGCTGCTGCTCCTGCTGTTGTTGCGCTGGCGGCGGAGCGGCAGGGAGCTCGCGGCCCCGCGTCTGGTAGCTGGTCCAGCCGGCGTCGGCGGGCTGCGTGTCGGACGCCGGCGCGAGGTCTCCGGCCGGGTACAGATGCACGGGGTACTGCGACGAGGCGCGCACGGTGAGGTGAGCAGCCGCGTCGGGCGCACCGCGAACGCGTCGCTTACCTGCTGATGCTGTTGCATCATCCGCTGGTAGCCGACCAGGTCGGGCACCAGTCCGAGTGGCTGCGTCTGGTGCTGGTACGGCTGGCGCTGGACCGGCGGCGGCAGCAGCAGCGGCGGACTGCTGCGCTCTTGCGGGCAGCCCAGCTCGAGCGCCTCGTCCGACCCGTCGGCGCACTGGGGGATGCCGTCGCACGCGTTGTAAATGGCGATGCAGTCGCCGCTGGAGCGGCACTCAAACTGGTTACGGCTGCAGCTCGCTGCGGGCGGCAAGCGCAAAGGGCATCAGTGGGCCGCGCGGGCCTCCCGAAGCTTTCACTCGGCCTACCTTTGGCCGGTTCGGCGCTCACGGGCGGCGGGCCGGTGCTGCTGGTGCCCGCGCTCGCGGCCGTGGTCGCGCCGCTGCTGCCGGTCGAGGTGGCGAGCTCCGATCGCCTCAGCGAGTTGAGCTCGTCGATGGCGTCGGGCGCCGGCGGCGGGCTGTAGGCGGCCAGCACCGCGCTACTGTAGTTGGCGTGGCCGGTGAACTTGCACTTGAAATCGTGCGGCGGACCACAGCGGAACAGGTAGCAGTTGCCTAGGCTCTGCGCGCGGTACAGCCCGGGCGAGATTAGGACGCGGGGGCTTGAGCCGAGGTCGCGGGGCGTACGTACCCTCTCCTCGTAGACGAAGACGTCGCAGCGCTCGGTGTCGCAGCACCACTTAGCGCACTCGAGCTTGGAGCCGACCTCGTAGTTGGACAGGTACTCGGCGCCGAGCCTCAGCGAGTCGGTGGTGCGGATGATCTTGTCGCGGTGGACCACGAAGCCGTCCACGCAGCTCTGCGCCCGGATCTCCGCCGTGGGCGCGCTCGACCGCGGCCAGCTAGCCAGCAGCCCCGCCAGCAGCAGCGGCCCCGCGGCCGCCCCTGCGCCCAACCGCATGGCTGCGCAGCGCCGGCTCGCCTGCTGCTCGAGCGCCGATGCTCAGTCCCCGTCGCTGCCCCGATTGATCGCCTGGCCCACCACGGCGCTCGACCCTGTGTCAGCGTCGAGGGAAGCCCGTCGCCGCGCTCGCTCGCCAGAGACTGCGCGCCACGCGCATGTGCCCGCCCCGCGTACCGCGACACTGATCAATAAGTGCGCGCCTCGCGCCTCGCTCCGCGCGCCAATAATCAAACTGGCCCTCGGCTCGCGCTTGCCCGTCGCCGCGCGATCGTAATACGGGCGCCGGCACGTCGCCCGTCCATTGGCCTAATTGTCCTCGGCGTCCAGCTCCGCTCGTGGCGAGCGCACCTAGAGCGGATGGCGGCTGCTCGCGCCTGCGAAGGTCCGCTGGACATGGGATATGGGATAGCGCGCGACGTCTGGATACGGTTTCCGATGCAGAGAGAGAGAGAGAGAGAGAGAGAGAGAGCGAGCGCCGCCGCCAGCGAGGGCCGAGGACGCTGGGGAGAGGGGGAAGATAGGCGCTACGAGCTCTCGCGGCGCGCGCGTACGTACACGCAGCACACACTGCACGCACGATAACACACGAGACCAGAGGTAGACTGGCAGTACTGCTGCTGCTCGTGCGGACTCTCGTGGACGCTTACGCACGTAGCAACTGAACTTTCGGACGTTGCGCGCCTGCGACCTCGACACTGAGACACGCAGCGCGAGAGAGACCGCCGAGAGAGTGGGAGAGCGAGACTCGCTGGCTCAATCAATGCTGATCGAGCGCGAATCAATCGTTTGCCGCACCACCATCAGTGCATCGGCACCGTCGTCCTGCTGCACCAGTGCGCGCAACTGGACAGCTGCCTCCTCGCGCCCGCGCGCTCCAACTCATCGCCACCGACCAGTCGACAACGCAGCAGCTGCTGCTCTCCAGTTCTCCAGCGGCGGATACCGCGCGTAAATGGACAGTTATGTTGAGATAAGGAGGACACATCCACGTTCATAGGAGATGACGCGAACGGTATTCCCCTGCTGCTGCTGTTATTCGCAACTCGACTCGTAAGTACAACCAAACCTATCGCTTCCTTATTTGACACTCGCTATCTCATACGGCCTTTGTTGCGATTCCCACTTTCAATTACCTGATACACTTGATCTCTTTCGCTCACCCCACGTGCCTTCCTTCCTTCCCCCCTCCCCTCTCTCTCACTTAGTTCCTGTTTCAACATTCGCTATTTTTGCACGTATCCTCCACCATTAATTATTCAACTATACCTCCACCGTCATTCGTCCTCTTCGAGGATCTTCATTTTCGAATCAATATTCATGCAACCTCGACTTATCTTGTAAAAACAATCCTCTTCAATCCAACTCTTACAATTTAGGTTAACAAGAACAAGCACTCATGAGCTTTTTCACGACTGATATACGTTTTTATATCATTCCTGTGTATTTTTTTTACTTTATCTTATAAGCAGTTTTAATTTGGTACGGCTTTAAAATCTTTGAGCAACAAGAAAGATAGTTTAATTGCCATCTCACTGAGTCATTTTTGTGAAACTATGTCAAAGATTAAGAAACACAGATGTTTGAAAATATTCTAAGATAATGCTGATTCAGTACTTTTCTTTAAATATATGCAAATTTCCATCACCAATGCACACACATCTTCATCAATTATATTTCTCAATTCAAACTTTTGTTTTATTTAAACTTTATTTATTAATCTGGTTTCCTATGACCAACATGGAAAAGATCTTTATACCTCTTTCATTGTATAGTAAATTCTTTAAATGTATGTATATTTAATATTTAGGTGGTGTTGCAAGGTCAAAAACATCAGTACTGTTTACCAATCAAAATAAAGGCATGCACACAAGCCTGAATGTTACCAACTTAAGGGTGGAATGAACGAGGAAGAATTATTAAAACGGTCTGCTGCAGAACGGGATAGAATATTCAGCTGCTATGACCGTGGCAGGGAAGGAGCAGAAATTGATCCTTGGGAGGATCCTGCTTACGAGGTTTATCATACTACAGACCGATATGGATTCATACAGTAAGTTGAGATACAATATAAGATGTTATAATAAAACGGCAAACATTGTTGCTATTGTTACTTCTGTTTCTGCAGTGATAAGCGGCTACCACAGAAAAAGGACCAGAATGAAATAAAATCTCATCACATTGAGATGGAGAGGATAAAAAAGTGGCAAAAAATGGTTAATAATTGGGAGTCTCCTTCGACAAAGGAAAAGTTAAGGCGTAGGATATATAAAGGAATACCTGATAGGTACCGAGGAACAGTATGGACATTACTTTTAGGAATAACAAAATTAAAAAATGAACAGCCTGGAAAATATGATGAAATGTTATTGTTGGCCCGTCAGTGGTCTACCGAAATACGACAGATTGATGCAGATGTGGCTAGACAATATAGAGATCACATTAATTATAGGTAAACAATGTCTATAATTGCTGCGATAATCATTGTAAGATTATCATGTCTATTTAAATGATAATATTTCAGGGAAAGGTACAGTCTCAAGCAGAGGTCCATGTTTTATGTCTTGGCAGCTTACAGTATGTACAATATGGAAGTGGGCTACTGCCAAGGTATGTCTGTCCTAGCTGGATTACTCTTGCTGTATATGGATGAAGAGGATGCATTTTGGGGACTATCTGTTCTTCTAACAGACAAAAAGTACAGTATGCACGGTATGTCAATTATCTTGAATTAATCAATAAAAACCAGTGTTTTCAATACTTTAATGACACAAATTTTTCCGCACAGGGTTCTACGTGGACGGCTTTCCAAAGTTGAATCGCTATATAGAGCACCATGACAAAATAATGAACAAGTTCCTGCCGAAACTCAAGCGAAAATTAGACAAGTGTGGCTGTGATTCCATACTTTACGCATTGAAGTGGTTTTTCGTGGTGTTTCAAGAGAGGGTAAGCGTCAATTGTTAGTTTAGTATGTTGCTAGGTACAATATCCATTGAGGAGGAAAAACTACTAACGCCTACGTAATAACCATTTCTGGTGTAACTAGACGCCGGTGAGTCTTGGGTTGCGCATTTGGGATATATTCTTGTTGGACGGCGACCGAGTACTGTCGGCGGTAGCGTACACGGTGATGAAAATGCACAAACGCCAGCTGCTGACAATGGAGAGTCTCGACGAGTTTTGCAACTATCTGCAGATGAAGCTGGAGAAGGATTTTGGCTACGATGACGATCTTGTCATTAACACGGTGGAGCGGAGCATGGAGGAGCTAAAACGCGCCAAGCTCGATTATCCAGGACCGCCTTTGCCACACGAGCTGCCGCGGCAACCCTTCGGCACCTTCAAGGAGCCCACTTTCACCAGCAAGGTACTTTGATTGCTCACTAAACCTAGCATTCTGCTGCAATTTCTCGGATTTTACTTGAACTTTGACTTCTCAGGTTGGCAGACGAACGGACGAGTTCAGCGAGGCGCAACAAATGATGCGCGAAACTTTGATCCAACGCCGCCAGACGATCGTCATTGAGGAGGAGAGTCGCGAGAACAGCGCGACGCCCACCGAATTGGCGATAGCCAACAATTGCGTCAACAAGAACGGCCTCGGTGGTGAGTCCAATGACCATCAACAACCCCACTCGACACACGCTATCGATATTATTAGCACCAGTGTTACTGCTACCATTACACCCACTACCGCTAATAACATAAACAACAAGGACATTCAATCAGATTCTAGCCATATTGACTCGAACATTAATGTTATTCTTATCTATAACACACGGCTCTGAAGAATCTCTAATATTAGTAGCCTCCCTTCCCACCCCATCCGTCCGAACCATATCCCGTAATGTATTATTCCGTTTGTCTATATCGCACACAATCACAACCCTCTCCCACTTACATAAATATTTTTACTTTTTATATACCTTTTTGTATTTCTACTACATGAGCAATCATTGCAAACTAATGCATGCGTATCTTTAATTACGAACGTTTGTCAAATAATTATTGTGTTTTTTTTTCAATGCAACTAAATGCATGTTTGGTTCGGTGTTGCCGGAGACGTTTATTTAATTTCTTAATTGACTGGAGAGTTTATCTAACAAATAATTAATCTGGCAATGGCATACTAGTTCGTTAATTTTTATATTAATTACTTGTTTCGCAATAAATTCACTGGTCAAAGCGGCTTTTTCAATGTGTTTTGCATGTTTGTAATTTGTAAGCGAATACAATTTATAATTTGTAAGGAAAAAAAATACTCATTAATGATTGAGTAGAATTGGCATAGAATATTCATTGACACGTAAATAAAATTTAAGTTTATATTGTTTATACGGATATCGTTTGTAACGAAACTTAAGAGATTTTCTTTATTGAGGTTGAAAAGAGATTATGTGACTAGGATAAATTTAATTATCATAATTGGGTCGGTTTCATCTGCTCACAACGAGAGCGTTTAGTAGCCATTGTTTAGAAGCATTATTTCATCGAGTGCAAAATTGTTGGATTGGATTTGTAAACTTTTGTGAGAAGCGTGTATTTAAAATAGTACAGATAATAGTTAGCACGAGACAGTATGCCAAAGTAGACGGGAGTTTGTCAAGCGACGATTCGGTGAGTGCCGAGCCGTCCGAATAAATATATGTAAAAATTAACATGCTTATATTTTGTGAATAAATGTCGATGAGATTGGAAAAAAAGCAGCTGGTTAATGTTTGTTGTGACTAGACCAAGTGCAGACTAACATTGGCCGCGCGATAAGCTCGATCAGCGAGCGGACGTGGCCGTTGCATGAGTGTGCTTCGAAGCCGCGATAGTCGCAGGCACGTAGAGTTGGGAAAGATTCTTCAGAGCTCGGCAGTAGTGCCGCTGTAGAAGTGACGCGAAGAGGAGAGAATGTGGGACATTGGGTGATTGGATTGCAGGGAGCAAGTTTTCGTTCGAGCCGAGCCTGGCGGACGGCAGCAGCTGCGTGTCGCCGCAGGGCTCGAGGCGCTCGCTAGCTGACACTTCGGTCACGTCCACGGCCGACCTGTCGGTATTCAGCAGCTCGGCTACGCGCAGTCAGGCCCTCGACGAGGCCAACTACGAGCAGCTCGAGCTGGAGAACAGCCTCGACACGCAGTCCAACGCCAGCGCGGTCAGCGAGGAGGCCTGCAGCGGCTGCAGCACGGCCGGTCAAGCCACCCCTCGCCAGCAGCAGCAGCAGCAGCAGCAGCAGCAGCCGCAGCAGTCGCCGCCACCACCGCCACCGCCGCCGCACCACGCCCGTACCAACACCAACAGCAGCAATAGCAACAGCAGCGGCCACGCCAGCCCCGACGTCGTGCGCATCTACGTGCCCTACGGGCCGCCGAGCGAGCAGCAGCCGCCGCAGCCGCAGCTGCTGGCCAGGACCAATCTCGCGCTCGACACCCCCAACCGGATCAGGATCAAGGTCGACCCCGATCAGACGCCCCTCGTTGAGAAGCCCCTCACGCCTTTCGCCCTCGACAGTCCCGAGCTCGACCTCGATTGCGACATCAAGTAGCCCTCCTCCCTCGCCCTACCTGCAAGCGCAGCAGATTCGCACAATCGCGTCTTACCATCCTATTATTATCATCATTGTCAATGTGTTCAATTATTTATTATTGCATTTTAACAATATCGCCAAGCCTTACGCTCTATAATCGCCAACTCCATTCCCCGTTACCTCTCCTTCACTCGTAGAACGCAGCTTTGCGCACTGCATTAGCTTGTTTCTTGTACGCGCACGTGTTGCCCCTTCGTCGAGCATTTATTTATATTATTTACATGGCCTACTGAGCATTCGACTTCCATTCGCGGCGAGATTCGCTCTGTACAGTTACGATTCGGAGCCTCGCCCGAATCCCGTTTCTCCGTTTTTCCTTTTCTTTACGCTGTGCTGCGCAAGAAGCCATTCGAAACGAACGAACAAACGCGATGTGCAATGCAAACAGTTTCTCTCTCTTTTTCTCACGCGTGCACTCGAACACAGATAGTTTGCGCTGATTCGCGCGCGGCGCATTTCGATTGCCGACGTTCTCGCGGCCCCTTCTTAATAAAGTGACTTAGAACAAATTGTTAGAATTTCGATGTGTCATTGAAGCAACAGTCTAGATTGTTATTTGCATTACTCAAGTACTATTGAACCCGATGACGATACGATCAAGTGACAACAATTAGACGGATATATTGAAAAAAAGAACTTTATTGGAGAAAGCGAATTATTGTATAACGTACTATGAGAAATGCGTACGTCACAATGTAAGGTCGAGCGTTTATATACCTGATCAAATGTTACAACACTATTGAGCTGTTGGAAAAACTATTCAATCTTTTAGTTGTAAATACTCGTCGATTTTTATTCAATTTTTTTCGATTCTGATGAAAAAAAAAATTGATTTCGGACTGATTGAAGCAATTAACGACAGGATTAAGAAGCTGGAGAACATTGTTTTATTGCAAGGGAATAAAAAGAATTATAAGATATTTTTCGAACTTGAAATACAAAGATATTTTTGTGAAAATTAATGCAAAGGAGTGAAAATTGTAATAAGAATCCATAAAAAACAGTCGGTTAAAAAAAAGAAAAAAAAGAAGAAAAAAAAGAAAAAAAGCTAAATAGCGCGCATTTCGTCAGCTGAAAAAAATGTCAATACTCACATGCAAATAAATTAATAAGAGTTATTATAAATATAAAGCAACCGATGATTGAAAAAAAAGAAATCGAATAGATACATGTATTATGTGTGTATATATATACATAAACATTTGTTGTACACTTTTGTGAATACAGCAATCTTCTTTCTTCTATCGTTAATGAAAGCAGGAGGCTTATGAAAAAAGCAAAAAAAAAACAAATAATTATTTGAAATTTTTAAGTAATAAGACTTGTGTCCAAGTAGGCTTAAAATTAATATCAAGTACGTAGGTATTATTAAGAATACGTAGGAGAGAAAATAATTTAATACGAAGAGATTGAACTTTGAACCGAGGATTAAATCAAGTTTCAAACTCCAATTGAAGAAGAGAATATGACTTTAAGCAATACCGTTTTTTTATTGAGTTTGTATGATTTTTAATTACGATAGCATAATTATTTTAGATTATTTAGGCGAAAATGATTAACAGGATTATTAGTTGTTGTGCACGATACAATGGTTAGTTTACGTGTAGAAGTATTTCTTGATTAAGTAAAGTTGTATTTCCAGCGGTTATTTTTCGAAGGCCGACGCACGCGGAAACGACGCGACGGATGATCGGCAAGGCTATTCTTACGAAGAGCAATTGTAAATATACACGAATCTTGCTCGACGGTCACACAATTTTTTCTTATAGGAGCTATACACGTGAACTATTTTTTTACACGAGTAGCAGTTTATTGTAGTAAAATGATACTCGGACAATTGACAAAGATTCGTGATAAAGTATGACGACATAATTGAATATAGATACGTATAATTTGACGAGCGACGGTGCAAAATCGAAAGAGATCGCCCGATTGGTTTCAATAAATTGTGAATAAATTGTGATTGCTGATGTGTCGTGCGTAGGTAGTGCGCGTGAGTGTGTGTGCTTGTACGCGATAACGGTACAACGTTCACGAGACTTGGCCGAACAGTATTTCCTTGTTTCCCGGACAGGAGCAAAAGTCACGAGAGCTATTTGCATTTTATCGAACATGACCAAAAAAATGAAAAATGAAAAACGCCGAGCGCAAGAATTCCAGACAAAGTAAAACATAAGTGAGCAATCATTGTAACGACCGAGGATAAAGAGATCTGAAGCGAATACGTGGTTGATTGTACATGGAGTATACATAGAAATAAATTATAGAGAAGGACAGCGAGAAAGTATGCGATTGCGTTACATTTATTGCAGACCCCGCAAGGCCCTCCCTCGTCAGTGAATATCTCGCGTTGGGCGAGCTAGCACCGTCGCGTTTCTACAGGTCGCTGTTTTACTTGGGCGACGCGTCGAAGGGACGCAACGATAACTTTCGGATGGAACACGTGGCGACGTAGCTTCGCCACCTAGTCGCGTGCATCGCTATCGAAACGGCGTTACAGCCAAAACCGGTGGCCGCGGTTGTCCGAGCGCTCCAAAATAATTGCCACACGGCGGGAAGATCCAAAGTTTCGGCCAGGTGCCGAGCGCGGCTAAGCCAGGTCTCCCAAAAGCGCGCGTATCCTCGAAAATAAGGCCCACGCACGGTCACTCGTCACTTGTTGCTCCTTTGGAAGAAGACCACCTTGTTCGCGGTGAACACCAGAGCAAGCATACCTCGATCGCGCCTCAACGCGAGAAGTAAGTATATTTTAGCGATTGCCAATGATGCCTGATTTCGGTCAATTGCGATTGCACTTTCGGCTTGAGCGACGATCCACGCGAAATAGCCGGTCTACGTAATTGTTTCGTTGCCCTTGCATTCGCGTTCTACCGTGCCCAGAAATAAACGCCAATGTGCGGGGAGGAAAGTGCAATCGACGCGTTTATATCCAGCATTTTTCACGGGATTTCCGAAAACGACCGTAGAACGGACGTATGGTTGACGGATAGCCGCGTTTTCAAGGTAAAGATAACGGACCGAATGTTATCTCGTAGTTTTTCTTTTTTTTTGTGTCGTGACAAATGATAGATACTCGACGCCAGCTACGCGGCTACTGCGACCGAATCACCAAACGGCATAACGGAATAAGCAGAGTGGACGCGGTCCGAGCAACGGCGAGGGTCCCGAGGTTGGGCGCGCCGACAGGAGTCGAGAGCGAACGAAAATGCAATAAGTGAAAACATTCGATTACCGTGGACGAGCGGATCGTGGCCCGTTGCGCGAGCGCGTGCGCCCGAAGCCAAGTGCACGCGGTCGACGCGCCAAGATCGCCTGCTCGAGAAGCTCGAAGACCTCGCGTGGACCGAGCTGCCGCGCGCGATAACGCGCGACGGCGCCCGCGTCACGACTCGATAAGCGGGCTTCCGGCAGCGGCGGAGCGGCCAGCTGGCGCGACGAGCGGGTATTGATTGGGCGCGCGCCGGCGCGCTGGCGGGTGGCGAGCTCGCGGTGCCCGAATGAATGACGCGCGGACCGCGGGGCCACATCCGGCTCGGGCGCAGCAGGCTGCACGGCGGGTGGCCAGAGCGGCCAGAGTGGCGCAGAGCGTGCGGACTCGTGGCGATGTTGTGATAGCGGGCGCGCGCGAGCAGCCAGCCCAGCCACAGTCCGGACGAGTCGCCAGCGCGCGATGAGCGCGATTCTGCGTTGCTGCTCGCTCCTCCTCGTCGGCATCGCCGCGCTCGCGCTCGCCGAGTTCGAGCGCTACCCAGGTAGGTGCCGCGCGGCCGCGATCGATCGGTCGCCTCCATTGCGCGAGTCCCCGCCACGTAATCACCCGTCCGCGGGCACTGGGCGTGCAGGCGAGGGCGGAGGCGAGCCCGCGGCGGACGAGGCCGCGGCCGGGGCGCGCCTGGGCCGCCTGGTGCGGCTGCTGGAGCGCGGCGGCCTGCAGCAGCAGCACCAGCAGCAGCAGCGCCAGCGGCGTCGCCAACAGGACGAAGAGGCCGCGGCGCGGCGGCAGTGGTCCTCGCGGCTGCTCGAGCAGGCGCTGGCCGCGCAGCGCGAGCAGCTGCTGCGCGAGCAGGCCGAGCCGCTGGAGCGGCCCGAGCTGCTGGAACGGCCCGAGCTGATCGACCTGTTGCAGCAGGCGGCGCGCGAGCGCGAGCTCGAGCGCCGGAGGCAGCGCCAGCGGCTGCTCCGCGAGTACCAGGTGGGTGTCGAGGGGCTCGACGTCCCGCCCGCCCGTCCGCCGCCATAACCTGGCCTCCGGGCTTGCAGCGCCAGCAGCAGCGCCTGCAGGAGCTCGACTACCCGGAGCTCGGCGGCGGCGCGGATCGGCCGCCGGACGAGTTCGCCTACTCGTTCGGCCCGGCGCCCAGTCAGCCCCGGCGCCCGTTCGCCGTGGCGCCCAACGACGAGCGCTTCTACTCGGAGCAGGCATGGCAGCCGCGGTCGGAGCGTCCGGAGCAGCAGCGGCAGCAGCAGCAGCAGCGGCAGAGCCCGCAATCCGGCGAATCGGTACCAAAGGTGGAGCAGCGGCGTACGAATAGCGGCGACGATGGCGGCGGCCTAACCGAGCAACTGCAGGTGGTGTCACTGCGCCAGCGGCTGGGCAGCGAGGACGCGTACGCGATCGCGCTGGTGGCCGGTTGCAGCGCCGCGCTCATGTTCGCGCTGGTGCTGGTGAGCCTGCTGTGGTGCCGACTGCAGCGCGCCACAAAGGCGGCCAAAGACGTGGATTATCCGGCCTACGGGGTGACCGGCCCCAACAAGGACCTCTCGCCCTCATCCGCCGCCGACCAGCGCCTCGCCCAGTCCGCCCAGATGTACCATTTCCAGCACCAAAAGCAGCAGATCATCGCCATGGAGAAGTGCGTGGCGTGCTCCAGCCCAGCCCGCTCACTCACCCCCTCTCTGTTCGGCAGGGCGTCCGCGGGGACCGCCAGAGAACCCGGCTCCGTGTCCGAGGCCGAAAGCGACGAGGACAACGACGAGGGAGACTACACCGTCTACGAGTGTCCCGGTCTTGCCCCGGTACGTACCTGCGCCCGAGGAACCCCACCCACACACACACACACACACACACCCTCTGACGGATGCTCTGGCTTGATATCGCTTGCAGACGGGCGAGATGGAGGTGAAGAACCCGCTGTTCCACGACGAGCAGACGCCGCAGATCGCGACGACCGTGTCCAAGCGCGAGTACACCAACGACGGGGACGACGACCTCTAGCTTCGATGAGCCGCCTAGGATCGGCCGTCGCGCCACTTCCTCGCCGAGGACTCGCCGCAGCTTCCCAAATCTCCGCTCGCCTCCGCGAGCTTCCCCGCCGCCTCGACGCTTCTCCAGTCGTAACCGCTCGCGCCGCGTTATTTTTCAACGATCTTTCGGCAGGCAGCCGTCGCACACGACACTACACGGCCATCTCTCGCACCTCACGCTCGCAACGAATTGACTACTCGCACTACTTACACATATCTAATGTATTACGCAGTCAATAACCGAGGACGCGAACGCGCGCGCGCACGAGGCATGCAGTCAGTCGTTGGTACACTAGTCTACAGTGTAGCGCAGCGTCGCTGGCCCACGCGACGTACTAACCGGCAAACCCAATCACCGATTTCCTAGGCTTTGCGAACCGCGTCACCTACTTGCGGATATCGCCTGCAGTATGACACACACACACACACACATCGTTCGGTCGCAAGACAACGCTTCGACAAAGTGCCAAACAGTAGACACGACAGCTTTACTAGATGAGCTTTTTGCTTTCGCAATCGGGACGTCGCGTGGAATACGGCGCGGGCAGCTCGCGCCGTACCGCGCGCGACGACGGCGAACGGCCTGCGCGCTCTTCGCGATAAATATGCCCGGTGTGAAAATGCTGCGGCGGCGACTGGGAGAGCAAATCAAAGCAGAGAAGAGCGCTGGACGCTTATGTTAACGGATGCACGATTGACTGTACGTAGGATTCACGCGTGCACGCGCCATATCGCCCAAGCGTTGAAATCGACTGCACGACACTTTTGATGAATTGATTATTTTTCTACGGAAAAGACGATTCGTTGTGCGCGCCGTCGCGTTTCGTGGTCGAGGCGATTTCTTGTTGTTCTTTTGTTCTTTGGTTCTTTTTTTCTTTCTTTTTTTTTGTTTAATCAATCGGCGACACCATTTAGTCATCGACGAGACTGGAGGAAATTCAACACGACGGTTGCGCTCGCTGCGTCGAATTGTTTTTACCGCAGCGAACCGACGTGGTTCGTCAAATTGGAAATGAACAGGAAGCACAGTACCCGACGTCCACGCTTCTCCGCAAGCTATTTCGAAGTGTAGTCCGCCAATTTTCCGTTCAAATGAAGAGCGATCGATTTTGCACCGCGATGAGATTTTACCCGCGAGGAGCTGCGGTCATTTTTACCACGACGCCTCTATTTTTTATTTTCACTTTTTACTGTTCAAAACACGTATAAGGATGATACTTTCACTTTAAACTCACGTCTAATCAACTTAGAGAATAAGTTGTCGATGTACGCATTAATTCACTTTACTTTCAGAGTGTTCTTTGCGACAAAAGGTCATTCACTACTAATGTATCGAAATTATCTTGCGGTTGATTTCCGCCCATATTTATCGAAAGTTTTAATGAGGCAAAGTTACGAAGAAAGTTTTTAATAGAAATAAATGATAAACGTAAGCAAATTTTTTTGTCCTTAAATGCACCGACTGAGGTATATTTTTGATTTTTCGACGGAGAAGTAGAGCAAAAAAAGCCGGCTACGACAAGAAAATTAAATCAAGATATATAAATTTTACAGCGTAATTTTGCGGACCATGTTTTTTACACAACTTGTACACGTGCACATATTGGTTTAGGCAATCTGACTAATGGTTTCGCGAATATCAGCAAGTAGAAACTAAAAATTTAGAAAAACATGTACTTATGTAATTGTAATTCTTCCAAAAGAGAAAGAGCTGAAAAGAATGGTATCGTATAAGTCGATGACTGCGTGTGTCACCTTACATACCACGAGTATCTATTTACAATATGCAATGATAGAGAATATTTTGTGAATGAGACAGAATCTATATATGTATAAATATATGATTAAGAATATATCAATATACATGTATATGTAATACCCTCAAAAATAAAATGATTAAAGTCTTAAACAAAAGAGAAAAGCTTTAGCTTATTTATATCGTCATTTATTTTTCGAGGTTTGGTAAGACGATACCATTTATTGTTGTAATTTCTATCCTAAGTAAAATGAATCCACAATAACGTTTCAATGGCAGCCTTCAACTTCAATTTTATTTTTATCGGAAAGACAAATCACCGTAGTACAATCGTAGTACAATAGTTATTGATATATTAAAAAAAATCGGAATAATAAAAAGTTTGGCATAAGTTATAATCATAAATGTTCACAATATTTTTAGTATTTTTACATTTACCCATGAATGAATGTAAAGTAACTTTAAAACAATTTTGCACATAGGCAAGTCTTTTTTTCATTTATCTAAGGCGATTCAACTATACGATATTTACAAGAATAATTGGCGTCGATAATAACCACAATTCATCGAAACTAAAAAAATGTCTTAACATTCTTTTCTTGAAGGTAATGTACATACTGAGATTTTCGGAAAATGCATCAATTAAAGCTTACACGGCAGAATAAATAAATATCTTTTAATCTGAAAACACACATCAGTTATTATTATTGAGTTACACAAATTTCTTCAGTGGATTATCTTTCAAGCTCAACGAAATTCTGTCAACATAAGGTCGACCATTAATCAAAATAGTCGGGCCCGTGTAGTATCTCCACAATAAGCTGCTGCCTCGCTTCAACTGTTTATTTTTCGACAAATGTCTCCAACAATCAGTCCAGCCAGTATAAATTGGCATGGCAGGCGGCTGTCCAGCTGCCAATCTAGAAAATGCAACATTTATTTAATTGAATGAGCTTATTTCATGATATTGATCAGCTAAATGATTAAATAATAATAAAAGTCAAACAATTACCCGCAATTATTCACAGCCATACATTGGGAAACAACCAAGAAAGGGTAAGTAAAGGTAGATGCAAGGAACTGAAAAATTAATTTTTTTAGTTTTATGTTTCACAGGTCTATGAATAACAAATAAATAAAGACAATAATTTAAACGTTTCTTACTGTCATCGTTGTTGATGTGTAAACCCTCAATTCTCTATCTTGAATGAAATACTTGTTAATAACATAAGTTGATGTACTGATAATTGCCAATGTGGTAGCATTAGCAATGAGTCTTGGAACAATTCCAGCAAAGAAACCTAACAGACCATTCTCATGATATATTTCAGTCACAGATCCTACTAGTGTACTGTTGAATGATAAATCAAATAATAAACTTCTGAATACTGTTGTAGATTTAAACATTCTTTTTATACTTACACATATTTAACCTCGCCACCTACGAATTGAGCCATCATTCGAGTTGATATCACATCAAATGGATGACTAACGATAATGCCTATTGTTCTAGCAATGAAGTTTTTAAAGAATTCTTGAACATATCTTTTATCTCTGAAAATTTTTTCATCCATTAATAATAATAAAATACTAATTACAACTGATGCTTTAGCATTACCTTTCACTGTCTTCTAAATCATCTATAGGTACAGTACTATCCGGTTCATCTTCAAATTCAACCGATTTGTAACTCTTGTCAAAAGCAATGCCATAAATTGTTTGTGCACAGATTTTTGGTACAAGGCCTCTATAACATCCTCCGAAACCATCAACATTTTTTATGTACCTTACTGAAAAAAAAAATTCTTATAAAATCTACAATGAAAATGTGTTTTTAGTTTATGTTGAAGGATAAATGATAAAGTTTAAAGAGCCAACTGACTAGTTTTAAAATTAAAATTCATAATATACAAGCTTCATATGAAAGAATATTTACCATACTGAAAAATGTTTGGCAAACCAAGTGCTGATTTACCAAAAAGAGTAGTGGTTGGCTGTGGGTCTATAGGCTCATACCCAATCTGAAAAATTACGTTAACCCACATAAACCCATTTTTTTCTCCATTGATAATCATCTCTTTTATATAAAATTGAATTGACATAACCTCGCCATCGAATTTTTTTTTCAAATAAAAGATAGGCTAACCTGAATTAAAACTTTGGCATAGTCAAATGGATATGTAACAACATTTATCAGCGTGTTACATGCAATTTTTGACCACAAGGTATCATCCTTTTCCATAATATCCTTGATCTTCGAGAAAGCTGTAACAAATTGACTTTCACTGCGACACCGCATACGCACGCGAGCGATTATTGTCCAGCGAGTACTGATTGTACGATCTCCAAGCTAGGTACTCAATCATTATACACCATGTCCGCCTACAGCTCACAATAATTGAAAGCCTTCTTGCCATCTTTTTTATAAAACAAGTAATCTAAATAAATAACAAAACCAAACGTTTTCATAAATTAAAAGTTATTATTTAATATTTAACACTTTTTTGATTTTACTGCACGTAAAAACTGCATATCACTTTCATATTTATATAAAAATTAATATAGAATTGGCGGTTTCCGCAAAAAAAATTCTTTTTTCCTTTATTTTTTCAATTAACGGTCTATTATTTAGGCAATTAGACGTGATTTTTATTTTTCAAACGTTTTAAAACTCGACTGTTTACAATCAGTTATCTTTCAATATATGCAAGTTATACAATTTACAGCACTCATATAATATTACATTACGATACAAGTGCTTCGTATTTTTTTAATTTTATTTTTTATTTTTTCATTTTTTAATTCGCTTTGCTCGGGCGTAAACGCGACACGAGACGAGAATCTACTTTTCCGAACATGTGCCGTACTGTATTTTTTGATACGACGTGTGGAAAGTGCGATTTTCAACACACGTTTTTCGATACTCCGTGCGCAAAGTGCGTCTTTCCCGCACACTCGATAGAAAACGTGCGTTGAAAATCACACTTTCCACACGTCGTATCAAAAAATACGGTACGGCACATGTTCGGGAAAGAGTTTCTCGTCTCGTGTACCTTTCCACCCTCGCCTCGCTCGGGTGTAAACGCCACACGAGACAAGAATCTACTTTCCCGCACTTGTATCGTAATGTACTATTCTGTCGAGCGTGCGGGAAAGATGCACTTTGCGCACGGAGTGTCGAAAAATTTCAAAATAACTAGAAAATAAATATTTGAATACAATTACTACATAATAAAGAATTACATAATAAATAAAATAATAAAATAAAAAAATAAAAATATAGTAATAAAATAATTAATAAATTACATAAGAATTACATAATACATAATAAAGAAACTCACCTTATCAATAAAAATAATTATTTAAGGAACATGAAAACAATTCTATTATTAGATTGTAGGCAAAAATTGTAATCTATCAAATTACAGTTTGTTTTTCTCTTTGAAATATACAAATTAGAAATGTTCACATAAATGTTTCCACACCAGCAAGTCATTGATTACTACATATTTGTCGTTGTAAATCTACAAGTTTTATTTTACAAAGGCAATATGTGCCAAATGACATTACCCAATTAAGTACAAAATAATTTACTTATTCATGTGATATTGTATTATTATTCGTTCTTATCATCTAAGACAAAAAGCATGAGATAGGATTAATGAAATCGTATTTTGCATTGACAAAGTAAAGGCAATAATTTGAAGTACATACAAGTTTTGAAAATGATGAATTTCACGAAAGTCGTACGTTTGCGTAAGCTCGTTACATAGCTCGGCTTATTAATTAACCTGTCAATTTAATTATGCAAGGCATGTAGCTACATCATATTGCTAATATTTACAGCAGAAAATTTCATAATGTAAATAAATAGTTTAACAATAATCTATTAAATCTACTAGAAAATGTCGAACTAAATAAGGCAGAAATTTCATTTTTTTTTTCACGTATGCGTGTTGTATATATAAATGTAGTATGAGTTAATAGCGCGACTATTACTTATATGCATAAGTGTAACAAGCCAGTTGTATGAATCCAAGACGTTAATTATTGCATAAAATGATGAATTGCAATCAGGAGCACTTGTGGCGTTGATACATAACACTCCGACTTAAAATATAATTCACGACATGGATTGAAAAAAAGAGCTATACATTACCTCTTCCATAACTACAGTAAAACGAAGTCTTTAAGAAAAATAAAGAACGTATAACGTATAATATAAATTAAATCTTAATCTGTGATTGAAATCTGAGCGAATCCAATCAGTGCCTTATCGTCGGGTACTTCGTTAGATGTCTGTCCTGAGTTCTAGAAGTTAAATACAGAATAAACGATGGCAGTGATGATTATAATAATATAAAACGAAAAGTAAAAATTATCAATTTACCAAAGGAAACGTAACAGTGCGGATATGTCCCACACTGTCGATGAGTTTCTGGAGATTGGCAGCAATGACGACAATGTCCTTTCCGTCGACAAGACCAGCACCCACTAATTCTGCAGCTATACCTTCGGCAGAATCGATGCCGATAGCAAATTCAAATCTGATGTCATTAAGTTCGCGTTTTTGATTGCTGAATCAGAAAAATAATCATCATAATGAAGTTATTCATGAGCTATGTTAGGCATGCAAAGAATACTTTACATACCGAAGTCTAAGCACTAGATTGATAGGAACATTTTTGTCCGCGGATGCGCTATCGCGATTTTGTGCACTTTTTTGCTGAGCATAATAATCATCTTGGTCAGGAGCATCATCTTCACTGCTTTCTCGCTCGATCCGATTAATAGGCAATGACTCTTTGCTCTCTTCGCCGCTGGAGTTGCCACTTTCTTCTTCAGACGACCAAACCCACTCGCCCGTTACGGTTCTGTGTAGTCGACCTGAAGTGCCAGGCTGCCTTTTCGACGCCTAAATAAAGAATCATTTGATTAAAGTTCAAGGATTGGAAATAAAATAACAAAAATAAAATACAATAAATAAAGAAATAAACATTTATACCTTTTGCACTCGTGTTTCTAGACTCGGACCGATTGCTACGAGTGTCTGCTGCAAGTATTTTTTATCTTTAGCTTTCTTAAAAAATGGGTGCTTTAGCAGTTCAGTTGCTGTAGGTCTGAAATATGAAGTCGTGTAAGTAAGTATACATATAGCGAAAATATATCACGGGATAATATTCAATTTTTACCAAACCTTTTCGTGGGATCTTTTTGAAGACAATCAACAATTAATTTTCTAAAAGTTTTGCCATATGCTTTATACTGATCCTTATCGTCGGCAGCGGTGTCCAGAGTGGGGGGATCATTTTGCAATGTGAGCATTAGAACTTTCATTGGTGGAAATTTGTGATAGGGAGCGGTTCCACTGGCCATTTCAATAGCCGTAATTCCCAGAGACCAAATATCCGCTTTGAAGTCATAGCCGTGGTCCTGTTTTGTCGAATAATCTTCAAATTTATTCAAATTCTATTCAGACGCTCATGCGAAAACTATTTATTCGTCAATAAATGAGCAAAAACGAAGCATCCATCATCAATACTTGCATTCTTTGCTCAATAATTGATCGTTGATTTACATATAATTTCTTGCCATACACATTTATGCTTGTTATTTAGGAAATTACTACATTCGTGAAACAGTACTGATACATTCATCAATTATCATATTACTCATGCTAAAATCAATTTTAAACTTAATAGGAAGATCAAGAAACATGAAATATGCTATAACACATTGAGATAAGCACAGACAACAAAAATGCCACTCATTACCTTAAGCTTAGCTTATTATAAAGCAGCATGTAGGTATTTACCGCAAGACAAATATAAAAAATCATACATACGTACACACATAAGCTCAATAATTTTGCTGTCGAGTAAATGCAGAGAAAAACGACTAGACCAACAAATCGCCATGCACAGTGAAAGAGACAACGATAAAACAAACAATACACATCAACAACGCGTAAAAACGCGCAGGCTAAGAAACTGAAATGTAACTTTCCTCTCTCACCTGCTCCATGACCTCGGGCGCCATCCAGCAAGGCGTTCCAACAAAAGTATGTCGGACTTTTTGCCTGCTGAGATCGCGTCCTGTGGCCAACCAGGCGCTCACTCCAAAGTCGGCTATCTGCACAGTACCATCTTCACCCAGCAAAATATTTCCTGCTTTAATATCTCTACAATCAATAAATTTAAAAAATGATTCCATGCTTATTTTTAACAAAGAGTAGATGACAAAAGAACAAGCTAAAACCTGTGAATTTGACCATTGCTATGGAAATATTCAAGTCCTTTAAGAACCTCTCGAAGTACAGTTGCTATTGTTGCTTCATCAAAAACTCCATGTTTGCAATTGGTAGTCCGCATTTTGTGTTTAATTATGTCTAGAAGGGAGCCACCCTCAAGTAATCTAAGTACCAGCCACAGTTCTTCTTTTACCACAAACGATGTATAATAAGTTACAACATTTTCGTGATTGCATGATGACATTGCTTGAATTTCTTTCTGCAAATTTGAAATTAAACTCTAAATAATGTAAAGGGAAAAAAAATTTAATTTTTGTAAGAATTGTAGGTCCCAATACTTACCAACAGTTCGTCCATACTTGTATTCCATTTTTCTAAATTTATACGTTTGATTGCACATTTTTCTTGTCGAGGTAAACAAAATGCTGCATGTACTATCGCAGTGGCTCCAACACCTGAAAAACGTAATAATTACTGATGTGTTTAATAAACAAATCGAAAGTAATTTTGATTGGCTTTGTAATCACAATCAGGGCTGGAATAAACGAATCTTGATCAGCCTGTTGTCACAGTCATCAATGTTAATTGGTGTAAATGATTTGTAGCACATACTTGAAAGGCTCAAAATGCTTATTTATAACCTTATATGAAGAGGAATAATTATTGTAAATTGAAAATAAGTATATGGTTGGGTCAACAGTAGAACTGTTAATAAAAATCGGAGAGTAATCTCGGAATAGATAAATAGGATAAAGGCAAATGAGTTGTATATGGGGGGAAAAGGTAACAAACGGATACACAAGTGGAAGAGGGGATTGAAGTACTTAAACGATAAACAGAAGAAAAGAGATAGCTGAAAATCAAAGTCTGTTTTTTCGGGGAAGATAGAGAGAGAGAGAGACAGAGAGAGCGAGAGAGGTGAGAGAGAGGAGAGAGAGAGAGAGAGAGAGAGAGAGTAGAGCCGGCAGGCGCGCGCGTGTTAGCAGCAAACAGCGATGGTAGGGAAGGTTGGGCGAAAGCTTGGTTTGGTGCTGCTGACGAGGTGATGATGGAGAATCGGTGGACGATGTGTCTTGAGTCGCACGACAGGGAGAAAAGAAGATAATGCACTGGTATGACTTACCAATGACCTCTCTTAGCTCGTAGTCGTCCTTAGAGTTGGGCCAGCCTTGCACGGGCGCCGTCGTGCTGCTCGCGGACGCCATCTTGTTGGCCAGTGCCGTATAGCCGAATCGCGAGCGGCGAGACCGAGACCGAGAGAAGCTGCTGCTGCCGCTGCTGCTATTACTGCTGCTACTTGTGCTTCTGTTTGGGTCGTTATTGTCGTTGCTATCGCCGCGGCCGGCGTTACGACCTTGTCGTGCCGTCGTCTGTTGTTGCTTGATCGTCGATGTCGACGAGAAGGAAAGCGCAGAGAGGAAAGCGCCTTCGCCGCGAAAGCTTGACTGGTTGTTGCAGCTTGCGCTATGGGCTGCAGGCGGCAGCTGCTGAGAGACGCGTGAAAAATGAGCAAGACGAAAAAAAGCTCGAGAGAGAGAGAGAGAGAGAAAATTGATGCGACGACCAGTCGGTGAGACGACTGAACGACCTCTGACTTGACAAAACTTGTTACCACTGACCGTTTGCCGACTAGAAGCGGATACAGAGCCAGTTGAGTCTGCGGTCGCGGATGGCGGCAGGGGCGGCTTGGTGCGGACTACTTGCAGGCTTGCGGTAATGGCGATCGGTGTTGGCGTGGTGGCGCGACGCAAGTGCGAATTGGCGGGCGCTGCGACGATGGGGTTGTCGCGCTGGCGGAAGACTCCGTGCGAGCACGACGGCAGGATGTCAGCCGTTGCTTTCCTGACGAGCGACACAAAGATGTAGGAGGCGCAGCGCTCGAAGTCGACGATCGGCGACAAGCAAGAGAAGCGAGGAGCGAAAAGCAGGCAGCTCCGGTCGCGAGCAGCGCTAATTGAAGAAAGATCGCCGAGCGCGCGCGCGAATACGCCGTCGCGGCGGCTCCACGCATCGAACAGCGTATAGATTGGGGGAACCAGTGATTGACTCGTGAGAAACGAGGAGAGCAATAATTGAGAGACGCGATGTGCGGGCTTTCTCGTGTCTCGTGATATCAGCGCGCTCTCGACGGCTGGCTGTCGTCGCTCTGCAGCTTCGCGGCCGTAACCGGCGGCCGATCGATAGCCACGCGATATATCGTCACACGCGCGGCTCCAACCAGTTCAATAAAGCTCGGACAGCAAACACGGCAATGCGCGTTATAACGACGCGGGCTCGCGGGGATTTCGGCTTGCACTCTCCCCCACGCGCGCGAAGGCATAGGCTAGCTCTCTGCGAGGTGGCGGCGACGAGCGACTGCAACAAACAGAGCACGGCCGTTGACGGATTCACTTGGCACCTGCCAGCACCACACAGTCGCAGCAGCGCCAGTCGTCATGCGGCCAGTCGCTGTTATTCTCGTAAGTTGTTCGTTTTTACGCTCGCTTTTGCGCCGGCGATTCCCTCCCTGCGCGATTCGCGTTCGGCGGCATACCACGCGAGCAGCCGATCGGCTGCCGATCGTCCTCGAAAGTATGAGATCGCCGGGACTCGACATGACCAAGAGTCGTTGGAAAACGCTATCCGCGAGCGTTGACCGTCCCAACGACGATACGAGAATGCATCATCGGCGGGTGCGAGCCCGTCAACGGCTCAATTGCACGAACAGCCGCGTTATAGCACGACGATCACGATTATCTATGTCGAGGCCTTGATCAACGGCGTGCAGTGGCAGCGAGAAGAGAACAAACGAAAAGACCCAATTAAGAAAAAGAATAAAAAGAAGAAGAAAAAACGTTGCGCTCGTTCGAGTGAAAAACAAGTGTCAACGACGATCGAAGGCTTGCCTGCTGTTGCCGAGCAGCGCGCGGCCGCCGGCGAAAAACCGGTGGTCCTGAAAGCGCAGCTGGGCCTCTTCGTGCTGTGGCATCTTCTCGCTGCTCGCCCGCGGCTGCTGCTGCTGCTTCGCGTTGACCTGCAAAAAAACGCGCGAGGCGCCCCTTTGTCACTGTTCGAATCCAGGCGGCAGGAGGGGTGCATCGGCCGCGCACAAAACGAAAAAAAAAATGAATAAAGCAAAATAGCATGGAATATTTTTAAATTGACGTTCGACCGATCTTCACCTAAATTCGCTTTAATTGGATAATTGGGAGACACAGGGATTGGCAGCGTGCTGTCCGTTCAGTTTGTTTGCGAGATGCATCGTCTCCGCGTAGCTGGCCTGGGTCGCGCGAGAGTCGTCGACGAGCCGATCCGCGGGTCCCACTCGCGGTAGAGCTGTTGTTCGTCGCCGCTCTCGATCTCATTACGATTATTTCATTCCAGGCTATTGCCGTGATTACGCGATAATCGGACACGAGGCGATCGTCGGCCTAGGTCTTTCTTTTTTTTTTTTTTTTCGTTTGACGAACGGCAGTCACCGGGGCCGGGCGTAAGCTGCGACTAGGGCGTGAAATCGGGGTCGGCCTACGGGGGACGCGACGAATCGAATTATCGCCAAGTCCAATGAGCAACGCGCGCGCCGCGATTACGGAAATCCGTGCAGATGGCATTCGATTGTAATTCGCTCGATAAAACTAACTGTTGCGTCGACGCGAGGCATTTCTTTCCGACGCACTCCCTGCTCCCCTCCCCCCTCCCGCGGCTGCCCCACCCACGCATCATGTCCACGGATCACTCGGACGAGCGAACACCACGAGAAATAACACGTTCAACAGATGTTTTGCCGATTGACGCACGCGACCAGCGGTCGCAGTCGGGACCCCCAGACGGGCGAACTGCGCGAGGGTTCGCGGGCGCCACTTACGTTGCGAGCGCGCAGGCTCGTGAGACTGACCGCCGATAAGCCCCCCGATCGCCGAGGCCGCGCGGCCGGCGGCTTACACCCGCAAAGGCGCCCGCGTTACTGGTCGCGCGCGCACGTCACGCGCCCACAGTATTCGAGTGCACCGCGAGTCTCGTGGTCTGCCATTAACCGCGCGGAGCCGCGACGCTCAATCATTCGCCCTACCGATATTCGGACGCGAGAAAAGGATCCGTCGGACTGTCGGGGTACCTGCATGTTAGTGAAAAGCCTCGACTGCTTGAACTGCCGATGCCATAACGTCTGTCTTTCGTCAGCTACGCGTCGCGTTGGAATGACAGAGCCGCGAGCTTGCGGAGCTTGTGGACCAGCAGCGGCAGCCGTCGACCTTGAGCATGCGCCAGCACATAACTACGGGGACTTGCGATGTCCCGGCAAGCGCGCCGTTATGCCTGGAATTTGGAGCGGTGAGATAGACGAAATAGCAGGAAGAGCCGTGTAGAGCCGAGTGCGACGATTGCGGCCCTCGACTCGCGACTGGCTAGGCTAAGCAGCACTCGCTTTCAGCACTCGTCTCTCTTAGCTCAATTGAACGAGCAAACCTCCGCGCGCCCCCTCCACTCGTCTTTCTCTCTCTCTCTCTCTCTCTCTGTCTGTCTCTCGATATACCTTGAGCTACACCGCGTCTATTACGAAAAGAAAGAACGACAAAGAGGAAACGCTCGTCTGCTATATAGCCGAAATCACTAAGATCGCTAATTGCCGCGCCATGGCTGGATGCTCTGGTAACTTCTGCGCTAATTCCACTTGGCCCGATTAGCCTCGTACGTGCTCAATTAATCGCTGCGATAATCCGCGACGTCCTACGCAGTTCTGATCAAACGTTATTACCTGTCGCCCTCTGCCAGCATCTCCTTCACGATGACTTTTCTACCTTCTCGACAATATCAACGAAACGCTCGCGCGCAGGTGAGCAAACTGTTGGCGCTGAGTCGCCTTTGCCTTGGCATCGGGAGACCGACCCTCTACGACGCGGGCACCGCCAGCAACGAGCTGCTCGCTTGGCTGCGAGACTCCGCTCGATCCGCCAAGCCGATTGTCCTACCTGAGGACAACCTGCGCGAGGAGCAGGCGTCCTTCGGCGCTTTCGACGATCTGGTGTCCTCGCTGCAAGACGAACGGCCGTTCACCAGAACCGATCGCAGCTTGGTGCCCGTGAGTTCTCCCTTCCGCGGCGTCGCGGCCGATCGATCAACCAATTGAACAAATTGGCCACTTCTGCAGGAGTATCGACATCTATGCGAGACGGCAACGCGCAAGGTCGAGTTCAACGGCGATCCCAATTATGAGTACCAACCGCCACATTACTATGAGGTTTTTTGCAAGAGCTTCTCCCTCGTAGAGAGTGAGTCGTCGCTGAAAGTCGAGCCGCCAGAAAAACAGGTCAGAGAGCGTCTGTAATTCTTTTACCAATGGCTCGCAGACTCGAACCGCTGCCTGATAACTTGCAGAAGTGTGCCCACCCGAGCTTTCATTGCATACAGAGGAGTCGCACGCTGTTCATGCTGAGGCGCCGCTGGGATGCCGCATGCTGGGAACCGACGACCAAGGTCGTCGCTAGCGGCTGCGACTGCATGTGGCCTACCTCCACTCTCGGCGACGTCACTATGCACTACTAGTCAGCAGTATTATTTCACTTGCATGTACTTATTGCACAGCTACCTCGCAATAAAACTCTAATCAATGACAAGCGCAATTGCAGTGTGACTCGGCGTCGCCCAGCGGCGCGCCGTAACTTTTATTTGATACAATCGTTGTATGAACACTTTGGCAGAAACTTGTAATCGATCGAGCAATCGTTTATCGTCCAATGCTCGTCTTCGGCCTCGTGTCATTTCCAAGAGTTGGCCTTGTGTTTGGGCAGGAAATGGAAGCCATCGGGCACTTTGCCGAGCAACATTTCCCTATCGACGGACAAGCAACAAATTAGCTTCGTTAAATGAGAAACGTCTGACTTGTACTCACGAGATCTTTATCCAGTCGGTGCAGTTCGGACTGGCCATCAGAGTTTCCAAGTCGTCGCGGGCTCTGTAGTAGGGCGGCCTGTTGTTCATCCTCTGAGGAGGCTTTACGAGAATGCCCACGGGAACGTACCTGCGATCAAATAATGCACGAGTACCGGTACGGGAGTACAAGCACGAATAGCTTACCTATACAAAAAGGAGATCCACTCCAGCAGAAAGCGCCTTGTGGTCTCAACGCCGCGAGTGTCCGATCCCCAATGTTCCAAGCCGTACTTGGTGAACTTGCGCAGCATGTCGAAGCGCTCGCCGGACGAAACGTCGAGCAATTTGCGCTCTTTGATCTCCTGGAATATCCAAGGTTTGATAAGGGCACCTCGGGCAATGCTCACGCCCTGCACGTGCGGGCAATTAGCGCGCACGCGCTCGTAGTCATCGTAGGAGAGGATATCTCCGGTGCCGTAGACTGGTAACGGATCCGCGGCCTGCGCGCACTCCTCGATATACTGCCAATCGGCTAGCTTAGTGTATCTCTGCTCGCGCGACCTTCCGTGAATCTGTCAAGAAAACGAGCGCGAGTCCAGTTACCAGTGCAACTTGCAACGGGCGCCGAGATACTCACGTTCACCATTGCCGCACCCCACTCTCTGAGCTTAGGCATGAGCTTGTGGGCCATGGGTCTATCGGCGTAGACGCCGGTCCTCATCTTCACGGTGAACGGCACGTCAAGTAGCTCCGTCGCCGACTTTACCACTGTCTCCAGCATGGGGAGTCGGTTCATCATGCCGCAGCCTGCTCCAGTCTTGTACACCAGGTCGATAGGACAACCCAGGTTCAGATCGACGAAGTCCACGACGGTCTCGTCGTTAAATAGCTGCGCGCACCTTGTCAGCACGCCGGGATTGTTACCTGCGACTTGCACCCCGAACACGTCCTCGGACACGTGCCTCTTTACCAAGGCCCACTCTTCGCGCGTACCTTTCAGCAGTTTCGGAGCCAGCGTCATCTCCCCGCAGGTGATGTCGGCTCCGTATTCCTTGCATATTCGTCGGAACGGCAGGTTACCTACCGTTGTCAGAGGAGCCAGCATCAACTTGTCTTTCCAATCAATTATCTTTTTTTCACTGGCTCTTAGCTTGATTTCCTCTTCGTCCAATATTGCTCCTACCATCGCAGCTCTATCCACGCCTTTTTTATTAACATCCTCACATCCACCCTTGTTTTCTGTTGACTTGTCGAATTTCTCGCTTGATTTCTGAAATACATTCATTTATTCATTTATTTAGATCAAACATCCATGCAATAGTCAAGTAAATACTCAATCCTCACCCAATTGTATTTTTTTGTTATATTTTCAGCTTTGGCAAAATCATACTTGTACTTTCTTAGATTTTCCAAAATTTCTTTAGATACATGGTTTTTCACGAAGGGTGACAATTTTTGGTATGCTTTATATTTTTCCACATTAACAATATTATATCCATCAGATGTAACATGCTTTGATCCAATACGACAAGCAGCACCTCTTTGGCACTTGCCTGTAAGCTCAAAATTGTAGCACTCTGTGCCAATGTCTTCTGGCTTGATTTTCAAATATTCACTTCGATCGTGTATAAATGTGCATTTTGCATTTGGACACTTGGCTGTATCAGCTTCTTCAACTGTTGCTTCTGCTATCCAAGGACAAAGATTGATGTCTCGTATTATCTTGAATGGAACTGATCTATTTTTGTTTTGACCTCGGGGTTTAATTTTCTTATGGTTGTCTTTAATCTTTTTCTTTGGAGGCTCTTCACTCTCATTTGTAAGATTAGTGACTTCATACTGCGCTTTACCATTTTCTTTGCAGTCTAATATTTCAACATTATTCACGAATCTTACGCTTTCCTCAATTATGAATCTGCAATGAATAAATTGTATTAGAAAGTTAATTCAACATTAACAAAATTCGTTTAAAATTGCTTCGGCTCATTTTTATTGTTCAAAATATTTTTACGCTTGGGAATAATACTTGTTAATGAATCATTTTTAAGGTTATATCAATCAACTGTTTGAAGCTTTTTATACAAAAGTATACTAAGTAAATTTATATTTATATACTCAGGTTTTATCAAGCATATTCCAGTTCGCTTATCTTCTTTTCTATCGTTTACGTTGTCGTTGTCTTTTTTATCTACTGAATCTGTCATCTTTAAAATGCATAAATAAATATGACACTAATGTCTGCAGTCTCGTTCTAACCCCCATTTGTTACAATCAAGAGTAATATGTATAGGGCAAACGCCACCTGTTGTTGATTTCGGCACGATGGTTTCGCTAATTCGCTAATGCTAAATCAAAAACTTTTCTTATGAACAATTTTATTTACATGAAAAATGCTATTTTTATATCTAATTTATTTGGTAATCGATAGAAAACCTTCATTTTTATAATATTGAAAAAAAAAATTGTATTCAATTGGACAAATGTCATAATTTTTATAAATTAAATAACTTGATTCTCTTTGAAAGTCTGCATTTTCACGTAGTTGATTTACAATTTTTTACAATAAGAACTGCTTTGAAATAATTTTCTAATAAATAATTTATTCAAAATTTGTTTGACGTTCATAAATAAAATCACTTTAAACAATCATTTCCAGTTCTCTTGCGTAATCAATTGTAAGAGTAACCAAATCAGTACTTGGTACTGGCTCTTCAATTTTCTTTTCATTTGGTTCTCCAAAATACAGGTAACCATCTTTAGCAAACATCCACTTCTTTTTGTTGCAAAATAGCACTGTTTCTTTTTCTGTATTTAAATTTAACATGCGTGCAGCATCTTTAATAGAGATCTTTTCAAAAGCACTTTCCATACAAGCTCCAATTTCATTCCTAACAGTATTTAGTAAAATATCGATGAAAAAGTTATATGATGCTGCAGGTACATTCCCCTTGGCAAGAAAAATCTTATTGTAAGAACCTTCCATTAAATATTGTTCCAAGCTCAATGGATGTCTTATGTAAATGTTTGTTTGAATACAATCTACAGGGAGTCGTTCTAATTCAGTATGGAATTCAGCTACTCTATTTTGTGACAATAAAAAAAGAAGATTGAGTCCCAGAAGTTGATACATGTATGCAGATTCTGGCAGACTTGTGTAATCAAAATAATAACATTTCAATTGTGCAATATAACGTTCAAAAGATGGAATATCTTCACTTTCAATGCTCCACTGTGCTCCAATTTCCAGAACATCTCCTGAAAACATTCAATAGCTCTATTTAGTTAATTAATCAATATTTGTTGCTTTCAATTAAAATCACTTACTTGCTATCAACAATTCTTCCTTGGAAGCAGAGCCTTTTGTTGGCAAAAATGTCAAGTTTGTAAGAGCAATCTGAAATATTGTAATCAAATGAAAATAAGTTTTATTGACTATTTTAACTGACAATTAAACGCTTTCTAAAATTATAATTTCAAGTATTATGTATCATAGAACAATTATTCAAAGAAACATTTTATCAGTGTGTGTAACTTTTTTGAGATGTAAAATATATTGTGCATGACAATTCAGTTTTAACTATTCAGTCTATAGGTTATGTTTACAAACGTTCTATGAGAATATTTCGTTATTTCATAAAAAACTATTGGGAAAAATTTATTACCTTTAGTTGACTTAATAATTCTTCACATTTTTTAAGATTGTGTGAAGATTTATTCCATTCTTGCTTTAAAACTTGCGATTTATTGACTACTTCTTTGAGTGCCGCCATTGTTTAGAGTTGTTTGAGAGACGACAAAAACTATATATGTACACTGTGTGATGTCCTATGCTGTGAAGATTGTCGCAGTTTTGGAGCCACCTATTTTCAGCCAATTTCCGAATGTTCTGATGTTGAATGTTGAATCATGACAATTCTAACCTTTTTTATTCTAGTAAAAGATGTAAATACTTTAATAATTCATGCGTAATAGTCAAATTTTAATATACTTTTTATAGCGATAGATTGATTTTTACACTAACAATTTTTAATTAAAAAAAGTCAAATACTGAAACTAAATATGAAAATCCATATAAAAGTTTTGAAGGGGGAAGAACATATCTTTGATGTAAGTTTAACAATTTGATAATATTCCATGTAACATCAATCATAAATGCACACATATACAAATGAAAACCTATAATTAAACCTATATAAACCCTCTACTTTTTCATTATTTAGATATCATCTTCGGATACTGTATTAGAAGTTAAACAGAAGGTAAAAGATCGTTTAGGCATTGAAACATCAAATCAAGTTCTGTTACTGCTTGGAAAAGCTCTGTCAGGTAATTAAATTTAAACATTTAAAAAAATTATTTAACATTTATGGCTTTTATTTTATAAGCTTTAAATATTTTCTAATGCCAAAATTAAAAATTTTAATAAATCTGAAGAAAGTTAATAAATTCTATTACAGATGAAAATCAGATAAGTTTTTACCCCGGAATAAGAGAAGGCACCAAATTAACTCTTGTAAAAAAATCTCCACAGTCTACAAAGTGTAAAAGTGGTGTCCACACCTTCAAGAATGAAATGATAAAAGTGCTCCAAAATTTTTATTCAGAAGCTGATGCCTTAACGATAGCAAATGAAACGATAAAAGACTTACAAAATAAAGTTAATCACCTAAGTTTTGATGATTTGGAAAGGTTAGCTACAGCATTGATGCAAGACCAAGAAAATATATCATAATTTATTAAAATACTTAATATTAAATAAGTTGCTTTGTTACATTAAGTATAATATTATTTTCTTTCTTGAGTTGTTTATAATATAATTTGTTTAATATGCACTCATTAATTTTATGGACAGTCATGATTTATAGTAAAAGTTAATTCTTCAAATAAAAATACAAACAAAATATTATTTACCACAATTTATAAATTAAATAATATTGTTCAATCCAACTGAGACACTAAGTTTGTTATTGGTCTGCTAAATCCAATTGTCGAAAATACCTGGCTACTAGGCAGATAAACAGATTCAATGAGAGAGCTTCATTTGCTTGAGAAAAATCCTGAAATAAAATGTAAAAATGCAATAAAAATTTCTTTAATTCTAAATATTTTTTGTGTTCAGTAATAAAATATTTTATGCAAATAGAGTGTATGTCACAATCATTTATCTACAAATCTACTGTGTGTTATTGAAATGCTTAAAATTTACCAATTGTGAACGTTTATTTGAACAAAGCCTTGCTAAAGATCTCAAACACGAACATACGTCTGGATGCAATGGTAATTCTAAAGCAGCTAAAAGTGCATACAACCACCTGCCTAATTGAGGTTCAATAAATCTTTGATCTTCTAAAAATTCTACCAAATATTCTAGAACTTGTTCAATTGTTGGCTGACTTAATTCAAGTATTGTTGTCAGCGTTGGTTCAATGTATGAAGCATTTTCAGCTGTATTGATACAAGTGTCAATCCAACCATTTTTGTTGCTAGCATGTGGCTGAAATAATACAACCAGGATTAGAATACCAGAATTTTCCACACTGATGCAAAAGAATCTAGTATACCAATTTAATGTTTGATACTCTTCTAGATCTTTTTCCCTCAATTATTTCATTTCTAATTTGAGCTATATATAGTCTGATATCTGAAAAATCGGCTACTTGTGATTTCTGCCATTCCATTGGTGGGTTCACATAATCAGGGGCTTTAGTACACTCTGGTAACTACAGTGATTGATTATATAATAAGTTTAAAAGTTCATATTTTATATTAATAAGTCTCATAAGACATGCAGACAATTGTGCATGGTTTTCTTGTATACATAAACTATTGTGTACAATAGAACAGTACAAATCAGTGTGTATCAATTCTTATACTATGTTACAGTGCACAATAATTTGTGTGTATAATAAAACCAAGCATAATTGTCCGCATACCTACAATAATTATAATAAAATTAATTAAAACATTGATAGGCTGACCGGTCTGACATCCAGTGTGGGTTTTTTCAAGCGAGTTTCATCTATTGTAGCACATGTAACTTCTTCACATTGTTGAGCCTCAAACCTATCATTTAGAATTATATATTTTGTAAAAAAATATTAAATTATAAAATACTCTAAGAGTAATTCAAGCAAAATAAACTTACATGACTCGTTTAATGTATTCCTCACCAGTTGTAGGGGGTTTCGATAAATCAACATCATAATCAACTTTTCCAGCATATAAAACTGGTTGTTTGAATCTTTCATTCATTTTTATAAAGTAGAAAATTACAAAAATTAATTGCCATATATAATATATTGTAACATTTTACGAATAACCTTATAAATTTAAAGAGTTAAAAGTACATATGAATGTAAGATAATATACATTATTTTCTGAAAACAGATAGGTATAAAATAGGGAAACAATTTTACAATGAAAACATCTCTACATGAAATCAACGTTTATGTTAAAAATTGCGTCTAGGGGCCCAAAATTATTTCACCAGATTATTGACATACAGTTTAAGGTTTGCATTCCACGTTGCACTTCGATCCTACAGTTTTGTAAATATTTTTATAAGACTAAAACAGTATAGGATCTCAGTAAGTTATATGGTAATTACAAAAATTACAAAATTCTTACTAAAAAAGAGAACATTGAGAAGTAAAGCCTATATTTATCAAGACTTGTGAAGCTGACGCCCAAAAAATTTTTTTAAATATATTTTGGAGTTTTCATGAGCTAAAACGTTTTCTCCCTTTTTCGGGATTAAGTCTCTGCTTGAAATTTTATTTCTGTATTTTTCGTTTTTAAGAAAATTAGGCGTTCGGACAGCGCGCAATATGCATTGAACATTTTTCTCCTGTTTAAAAAGAAATAATATCGATAGCGGATGATAGCTCCTTATTCCTGGATTACGAAACAATTTTCCTTTTGTCGATTTTCTATCCAAAATTGAGGAAAATATAAAGATTAGTAATATGCGGCAGTTGGTCGATAAAACAAGTCAAACATTTGCTAATCATCAAATATCCCTATATGAGTTCTACAGTGCGTAACTTAAGACTGTAAATTTATTATTATTTAAATTTATGTAATGTAATTTTAACGCACTGTAGAACTCATAGGGATATCTGATGATTAGCAAATGTTTGACCTGTTTTATCGACCAACTGCCGCATATTACTAATCTTTATATTTTCCTTAATTTTGGATAGAAAATTGACAAAAGGAAAATTGTTTCGTAATCCGGGAATAAGGAGCTATCATCCGCTATTGATATTATTTCTTTTTAAACAGGAGAAAAATGTTCAATGCATATTTCGCGCTGTCCGAACGCCTGATTTTTTTTCGCAATTTTCTTAAAAACGGAAAATACAGAATTAAAATTTCAAGCAGAGACTTAATCCCGAAAAAGGGAGAAAACGTTTTAGCTCATGAAAACTCCAAAATATGTTTAAAAAAATTTGTTGGGCGTCAGCTTCACAAGTCTATGCGCAAATGATATTATCCATGCTACACTTTAAAAAACTTCATTTATCCTTTTTACAAGAGGATACAAATTATAATGTTCGTATATTTGGTTATTACAAATTAAAAGGAATCTATTAATATTGCCTATTTTTGAAAATTCAACATTTTTTATGCCAGAATACATATATTTTCTAAGATCTCGTTCTTTCAGCTTTTTTTCGATTTTTCGAGGGATACAAATAGTAAATTGTTATTTTCAGACGGTACAAATGAAATCAAACCTAATTACGTTTTAATTTTTATGAAAATTATTTATTTTTTTGCTAAGGTCCACTTGGTACCTTATAACCTAAATTTGCACGCATGTAAATCAAACTCATTGAAACGTATTCATACGATTATATTTTACTACCGAAGTCTAAATAATATTTTTATGAAAACGTCAGAAATTTCATAGACAAGCTGATTGTTTAAATAATGAAAGTATCATAGATTTAAATTACTGACCATTATAAATTCATATTTTGTAATGTAATAGATGACATTGGTTAACTTTATGTGAATTGTACGTATTACATATTTTTTATCAACAATGTTGGTTTTAAAAAGTCTAAAAATTCTCAATGCCGCACGCTACATGACTCAAGGAAGGCAATTTACAGTATATTCGAGTTCTATTATGAAAAATTTTAAATCGGCCAATTCGCAATACTCTTGTTGTGTTAGCCGACATGTGGCTAAAAGCACTCATTTACTATCGTATGACCTAAATAATAGCCGATATTACAGTGTAGTGCACAAAAATTCTGAGGCTAATACTAGTAACAATGCAGAGGATACTTTTGATGAGGAAGCTGAACGTCTTAAACAAAATCAAAGACAATGGAAAATGATGAAGTATAGTTTCATAATGTTTGGCATCGCTATGAGCTTTGCAGGTTTCACAATTATTTATGAGATAAGTAAACCAGTGTATGATGAGAATGGTAAGGTAGTCGAGGATGAGTATAGTCATTTACCTTTGCATCAACAAATCTTCTATAGACTAAGAAAAGAATTCTCGTACTACAAAAAATTAGTTCAAGAGCCAAGCAGAGAAAAATTACTTCCTGATCCATTGACTCATCCATATATTCAACCACGTTATACAATAGTATTAGAATTGACAGATCTCCTTGTACATCCTGATTGGACCTATCAAACTGGCTGGAGATTTAAAAAAAGGCCAGGTGTTGATCATTTTCTAGAGGCTATTGCACCACCTCAGTTTGAAACAGTTGTATACACAGCTGAGCAAGGATTGACAGTTTTTCCTATTTTGGATGTACTGGACCCTCATGGATACATAATGTACAGATTGGTAAGAGATGCTACTCGTTTTGTTGATGGACACCATGTCAAAGATCTTGATGCATTGAATAGAGATTTGAGTAAAGTTATAGTGATAGATTGGAACTCAGAAAGTGTCAAATTTCATCCTGAAAATACATTAAAAATACCAAAGTGGACTGGTAATGATAATGATACAATGCTGTATGATCTAGCTGCTTTTTTGAAAACTATATATGCTACAGATGTTGATGATGTAAGAGAGGTGTTAAGATATTATCATCAGTTTGACAATCCTTTGGAAGCTTTTAGAGAAAATCAACGAAAGTTGTTAACACAACTTGAACAAGAGGAAACAAAAATTCAGAAACATGAGACGAAAGCTTTAACATCTAAATGGTCACCATCTTTTCTACGCCATTAATTATTCTTTAGAAAATAGATTTTGGAACATAAATAACATTTCATTGATGATAATAACGTAGTGGTTTTCAAAAATTTGAAAATAATATTTGGCTATCACTGAAAAATATTGTAATTCAACACATCTTCAATTGAATTGTAAAATTTATTCTTCAAAGGTCATATTAAATGTATATGCATATAGATTTTTTGTTAAGTTTTTTTTAATAAAAAATGTATATAAAATTTAACAGTATTTTTTATTTTTAAACTATTATAGTTTTAGTTAAACAATAAGTTTGATTTTGCCATAAAGTTGTTTTCATAAAGTAAATGATTTTTTATTTTTATATATCAATATTAAGTAATGTGTGAACAATATCTAAATTTTGTCAATCAATTAAAAAATCGAATTGTGAAACTAAATTTATAAATAAGAAATTCATCGATTAAAATTCAAATGAAGGTAACTCGAACAAAAGTACACTCAGCACAGCTTATTACTCACACATACGTTCACCTGGTTTCTCACATTCACTGTCGGATGGCAGCACTGATCGCTGATTTTAGTATGTGTTTGTCTGAATCGCTGTCGGTGATCCGAGTCAGTCTTGCAGTTTCAGGTTTTAATAATTCTCATTGCAATATCGCAATCTCCGTTGCTGTCTCGATTAAAATCCCCAACACCAGTCAGATTGTTTTTTATGAAAAATAGTGACGACTTTCCAAGATATTATAAGCAAGGTAAATATACAATTTTTTGCAGTATAAATAATCATGGCAGCGAATTTGTCAATTATTTTGTTGTTTTTGTCGTAAATCTTTAGTCGATTATACGAAATGTACGTTTATATTATAATAAGTAGCCATGGGTATGCTTGATATATTTTTTGTAAATCCTAAAAATTATTTGTAAGAATTATTACAAAATTGAACACGGCGTCAATCGACATTTTAAATTCAATAAAAATAAAGAAAGCGCTCTTGACAGCGTGAGTCTCTTACAATGCACATTTGATAAGACTATTTTCTTTCATTTTGAGCAATAAGTTATTTACTCCACTAAGAAATACATAAATTATTTGAAAGTGATTAGAGAACTGAACCTAACCAAACAGAAATGCCTGTTTCGTTTTAAGGATAAAAGTAATTTCATAAAAATGTGTAATTTTTTTAATACCATATCAATATCAATGTTTTTATTAAATGATTTTACATTATTTCGAAAAACTTAAAGCTTGAATTTTTCGATACTGCAAATGTGTTGACGTGGGATGTTAATTATGCAGAACGCTTTGTTTGCAAATTAACAATTTGCACATTCTTTTACAGCAATTTATACTAATATCATATATATTCAGAGGTATTTGTCTATACTTACTACTATACGTGCGCGCACGAACGTGTGTTGTGTGTTTTATATGTGTGCGTGTGTGTGCATGCGCGTATGTATGTGTGAGTTTTTATTATATAAAATGGTTTTTTTTTTTGCTCTTTATTTTTGTTCAAATACAGCAGTATCAATTCATTTATATTGCGGTGTAAAAAAATACAAATTTTCATTAAAAACTGATCAATAAATTAAAGCTCTCACAAACGAACTAGCAATGAAATAAAAAACAATTTTATCAAACATATTAAGTCAAATCGCTATGTAAAATCTGAATCGCTATTAAAATTTAAAATCCTAATAGCCGCATATCTAATCAGCTGTGTATGCCAAGACTACTTCTCACTGGTAAAGATGCGGCTGCAAGCTTTACCGCGGTTAATCACCTTCGACGTAACAGGCACCCTGTTGATGACTAAACTTGAGCAACATTATGCAGATGTAGCGCGAAGTCATGGACTTTCAGGTCTCGATGGTCCAAGAATGTCAAAAACATTTCGCGACAGTTTCAAACGTCTTCAAATTGAACATCCGATATACGGGAGACATACTGGACTAGGTTGGGAGAATTGGTGGAGGAATATTGTTTACGATGTGTTCAGAGATCAGCATCAGAATATCACTAATGATAAGCTTGACCAGGTGAGTACAAGAAAATAAACAAATGTCTACGTCGCTTTTGTCACTTTCAATATTATCAATTTTTTACGTTATACACCTAATTAGTGACTAATCAAATTATATTTAAATACCACAATCGCTGAAGAGTAAAATAGTCGACTACTGATGTACTCTATTATTATTTGAGATGGAAGCATCACGTACGACACGAATAAACAGAAAGATTGTTTTCTCGTAGCACTCTTTTAAATCATATCTCAACGCTGACCGATGAATCTCAATTCATTCAGTCATCAGCATTTGTAATTCATGTTTGTTTATCAATGCGAATTAAAAATTAGTAGATTTTTTTACGCAAAGTTATAAATTGCACAATTGATTAGTGTGGAATTTTTATTGAGTGGAACGAGCTTTTACAAATATTGAACAAGTAGTTGGTTGATAGGTGTAATTATTTCAATAGATTACGATTTTCAACCATTTTCGTTGATTAAGGCCGATTGTCCAAATTCAGAAAATCCTTACTCTTTCTTCAATCGAGTATAACTAACATTACAAAATGTTAGTTATAACGTGTCCGAACCTCTTACAAAACGTCGTACAGGCGACAAAAGTGTCTGTATGCTCACAAAAAGACCTACTATCAGTTGACCTCTTATCTGGGTTGACCCTGTGTCCCTGTATTTTCAGATCGCCAACAGTCTGATAGACTGCTACAGCACGAACCGTTGCTGGCACAAATATCCAGGAACGATTGAATTACTTGATAGCTTGAGACTGAGGCCCAATCTCATACTTGGAATTATATCGAATTTTGACGAGCGGCTCGAAGGGATATTAGACTCGGCTAGCTTACGCTCGTATTTTTCGTTTGTCATTACCTCGTATGGATTAGGAGTCGAGAAACCTAGTGTGGCCATTTTTCAGGTATGGGTTAAGAATTTAATGAAACGCACGTTTCATTACATTGAATAGAAATTCTTTTAATGGTAAATTTACTTACAACGTTGTGCGTATCAATAATAAAGTTACAACAATTCGTTATGTCGAAATGATACCTAAAATTGTATTTGTATTTTTTTCTTTTTTAATAATATAAGCGAATGAATTTATGTGCAATGCAGCATTATTTTACATTGCAGGAAGCTCTACGACTGTCATCCGAAAGATTGCAAGATGAAATCCCGCCAAAAGAAGCTTTGCATGTAGGTGATCGAGTTGACAATGACTACCTGGGAGCACGAGCAGCACAATGGAACGCCATCCTAATAAACCATGACAAAGACAGTACAGACGATAAACGAGTCGAGCCGAGTGATGTGTTCAGGAACTTTGATGAGCTCAAGACGTACTTCGACAAGTTATCCAGAAAGGACGCTACTGCTGAAGTCAATTGTAGACATTGAAATACTTTCTTACCTTTATAAAAGTGATATGAACTTTTTAAGTGTTCCTTTAAAAAATATCTCTTTTATTGGAATAGCTCGTTTAGTGTGATAATTAAACGGCTAGTTCTATAAAATCGTATGTGACAATTGTAGTAGCTTGATTGCGATTAAGTTATTTTACTAATCGCGAGATTGTTATTGTTGCAAGTTGTAGTTAAAATATAAATTATTTGTAATTTATCCTACTATTTGTACGTACAAATAAGAAATACGTTAGTGGATGGCTATTACAGACTTTGTAAACCAATATTTTCCTATTTATCGCGCTAATTTATTGAATAAATGTGCCATCTGTTTTTTATAGCCGTATGTCGTGAGGTTAAATATTCTAATTATACGTTTCGTAGATATTGCCATATTAATCTGGGTCTAAGATTATTCCATAAATGTAATAGTTGTTTACTAATAAAATATAATTTTATCCAGAAATTCAAATATTATTTAATGATCTCGCAATATTTTCCTTATCCTCGCACCATATTATCGCTACCACTATCCAAATCATCATTGTACAAGTTAGTCGAAAAGGGAAATTACGAAATTCAATTAAAGTACGGGGTAGAGGAATCTACTGAAGTAGATATATATTTGTGCGTGGGTGTATTGGTGAGGGTACTATCTGGCGACGTTTCCGGGTAAACGTTTCTCTCACTCGCTCACCCGAGATATCTGTATCAGAAAGACTTACATCCGACTTCCAACTTTCCAGTATGCGTGTCTCTTTCTCCCTATCCATCTCGTAGATTTATTCGTAGTCCAGTCGAGTCTACGCACGAAAATATGAAGGACTCGGACATAAAGCTTTATCGCGCGTTTAGTCGAGATAGCCATGGGAGAAAAGACGAAAAAACATATACAGCGATAACCAATTTTCGAAACTTTTACTCGTTCGTCGTCAACAAGCGACATCGTCAACAGGTTATGTAAGGATGCTCTCTTAGCAGCAATTTATGCTCCGATTTTTCAAATCGCGTCATGATTTTTACATTACCTCATTATTATCAAATTCCGAATGTGACATTTCTCTTTTATTCCAATAAATCAAGCGATTGAACAATGCAAATATGAATAATTAATTATGCATTCTGCATTGAAGGATGACCAAACTTCCATCTTATACAATTGTTCAATCTTTATATGGCTGCAAGAATGAACTTTTGCGATTCTGCAGCAAATGCTTTATCAAAGAGGAGCAAGTTTCAAATTATTGAAGAAATATGTATATACTCTAAAGCTTTTTTTCGCGAGTATAACGAATCATTTTCGTATCTAAATTGTGGTCATTTAAGGAGCGTTGGTAAAATGTGCTTTTGATCCAGTGTATCCTTAAATTTGCAAGGATAACAAAGAAAGCGTGCCAGATCTGTAGTTAACAATTGGATTTCCGCGTGAAATTTCGCCTTTTATCTCGGATCACCGTAACGCCTCGTTCAGCATAATAAATTGGCAGATCGCCAGTCGCATTGAAATCTACATTACAATTCAAATTGAATCAGATTTAGTAAAGAAAGAAGAGTATGATTGCAGCAAACAGTATAGGCCTCGTGAAAGAGTTTCCGATGCAGCCATGCAGTCGCAGAGCTGAGTTTGGGTAAATGCAGCGTCGAAGAAGGGACTCCCAAGCTGCTTCTCTGTCTCTTTGCTGCTCCTTTCTCTCTCATAAAGCCGCCGACGCGCCGTGTTTTAATACCGTACAGCCCGGAAAGTTCTCTCTTTCTCTCTCTCTGCGACGGCGGCGGCAGTGTATATTGCGCTGCACCTCCTGGCACGCTCGCTCGTGTGCATGTGTGTCTGGCGACTCGCCTTTTTTTTTTACCGTCGAGTTTTGCGCGTGTGCGCAAAACGCGATATGCATCGCGGTTGCCTTTCCGCGGAATCTCTCGCCTTATTCGGTCGCGCGCATATCATTTCGGCGCTCGTATTGTTCGCGGGGCAAAGGGTCAGTGGCAGCATCGGTCGTTGATCGGCGATCTGGCGATCGAGCGGAGGCGTGCGCGATACGAACTCTGGCTCGGTACAATCTCGCGGGGAAGGAAAAGCGTAAGCGCAGCTCTTTTTTCGGCTCTCCCCGCGTTCGCTCTCCGAGAATAGAAAACACGTGTGATATACGCGCACCGCGTTTCTCTCTCGCTGCGCGGCGTTTTAACACGAAAAACACATTCGGCCGCTCCGCGCAAGCCGTCGCCGTGCGCCTGGATTTTCCGTTTTCCAGGATCGCGACCGCCGTGCGCCTGGATTTTCCGTTTTCCAGGATCGCGACCGCCACGCGCCAAAAGAAGATACGACCTGGCGGAATAGCGAATGCAGTTGACGTCAGTTCGCAACAGCCAAGCGTGGGAGTATCTTTAGATTAATGAACCCCAAGAGCTGCTGAGTGTAAAAGCCAAGAAATATATATATATGTATATATATATATAGCAAGAGAGCATAGGCAAGCAGCGCCGCGCGGAATGCGGCCTCGAGAGTAAACTCGAAATTGGCTCTCGCTCTCTCCCTCTGTGTTTGAGAGCGGCGAGCAGCAGCACGGCGTCAGTGCCTCGGCGTAGATTCGAGCGTTTAGTGCGAGAAGCGTGAGGATGCTGCTCGCGGCACTGCTGGTGGCAGCAGGCTGTTGCTGCAGCCTCGTGGCCGGCAGGGCTGAACCCGATCCCGCCTTCGATTTGTCGAGATTCAAGATCCGCGACGAGGAAACCAAGTGTTACGATAATGCTGGCAAGCCACAGGTGATGTCTCCACTTCTTCTCTTCTTTGCTCCTCTCTCTTCTTTTCTTCGGAAAAGTGCAGCGTGCGTTCTTGCGTGGTGATGGTTATCAAAGTGCATACACCGACGGCAGGCTGTGTCTGTGTTTTTTTTTTTCGTGTAATGCTCGGCGCTTTCACGACTCGGGCTCGCCCTTATTCTTGTTGCTCTCTTTGAGAAACTCGCATTGGACCAAGAGTAAGTTTCACAAAGTCACTGGGATTTTCACGCCGGCTCGCGTTTCTTTACGAGTTTTCCTTTCATCCAGTAAGGAGCGCTACGCACGTCCTTGTACTGTAACCATTGATAGAAGACAAACGAGAGTACCGATTTGTACACTGATTATGAGAATAATAACATTTTTCGCTTAATTTTCTCGTTAACATTTCGTTAAGTCTAACGCGAACACTCTACAATCTCATTGCTTGAAATTGAGTTTCGTTCGATCGTCTCGAGTAAAATGCATTTCCTGTCGGAATAAGTATAATTTTATGGTGTCAAATGGCTGTTGTTTATGTTGAAAAAATCGCAATGTTCAGTCGTTCGTATATTTTTCAAAAGTGTAACATGGCTAATAGCTATTGAAATAGTTAGAGACGCAACGGTGATATAAAAAATCTAACGGGCTGCTTTGATACGAATACATTTTTACTATCAGCGGATCTGTCTTCGTGTTTGAAATGATATAACCTCGTATTGAACTCACTATAACTTGTGAAACGTGAGATAATTTCAATTAGCGATACTCTCGAAAAATGGTCTCTTTTTGCAAGGCCGCTGAATGAAAAATATACAACTTATCAATCTCTTCGTTATGCAACGGGAGTGGAACTCTCATTAACTTACTTGGCACACGTAATTCAAGGGAATCAATCTCTGCACTCTTGTTTTTTTAAAAACAAACTTATCATCCAGTATTAAACTCATTCTCAATTTGCAAAGAGGAACGAATCAATGGAACCGAAGCTCTCTGACGAAACAGCGCAACGAGTCCTAATTCGCACCCAGCTTCCCATCATTCACACCCACTTATCGCGAAAAAGAAATGCAAGCTCTCGAATTCCTGCAAAGCGAGTCCGCGAGAAAAAGGCGCAACGAAAAGAAAAGGAGATCGCGTACGTGTATCTTTGAAAAAGGCGCGCCACGTGTGTAACAAGATCTCGAGTGGCGCGCTACAAGCTTCGTCAGCGAATTGCAAACGCGGTGTCGCCTTTTTTCCCCGCGCGAGTGGTCGAACGAGAGCGAAATAAAGAAATGGCCTCTCATTCGTTTCCGAATTTCGGAACGGGCCAGAGCCGAGGGGGTTCTCGGCGTATGGGTTATCGGATTTATGAACTTGTGGCGCCGATAAAGAGAGGGGCGTCGACAAACGGAGCTCTCTTTCGGGCGTGCGTGTATATCTCGCGCGCGGCTCTTACAACAGCCGACTCGAGAGTAGAGTTACCCTGGCAATCGACGCGCACTCACTTGGCGAATGAGCACTGACATTGTTCACAGCGATGCATACCGCCGTTCGAGAACGCAGCGTTCAACCTGCAAGTCGAGACGACCAACACCTGCGGCCAAGACGGACGCGTCACGAACTTTTGCAAGCAGACGGCCATAGACAAGAAATCGTGCGATATCTGTTACGACGGCGATCACCCGGCGAGCTACATCACCGACTACGACAACGAAAAGAATCCGACTTGGTGGCAATCTCAGACCATTTTCGAGGGGGTACAATATCCCAATCAGGTCAACCTTACCCTCAACCTTGGTGAGTTGGTACTTGCTGATGATCGCGCGCGCACTTCTATCGGAATGCCATGCCGTGGCTACGAGCGAGGCGACAAAGCTCGCCAAACGGAGCAAAAATGCGCCGAAGCGTTGCGGATGAGAGCAGAGACGAGAGATGATTTCGCGGAACGTAGGCTGCCGGCGATGATAAGCGCGACCGTATGCATCGCACACCCACATCCGCGCGAGCGCGGCAACATTGATGTCCGCTCGTACTCTCGCTCGCTCTTTCCAATTTCAAGCAGACAGGATGCACATTTATTGAACGCGATCAGTTAATCCGTGTCTAATGAAGAAGGCCATTGATCGATACGCGTGATTCACGTTATGTAGCAGCACGACCGAAAAAAAAAAATATATATATATATATACAGAGCCCCCCTCTCGCTAATCTTTGTCTGCCGCGCAAAAGTCTACACGCGAGCTTTTGCAACGGTGCATGTGCACGAGTGAATACGTATATGGAAGAACCAGTTGTAGAGGTCATGGGTAATATTATAATTTCGCGAGCGTGTGTGTCAAAGGCTTTCTAGTTTGACGCTTTTTTCCTATTTTTTTTCCGAATGCTTCTGGGTAAATACTTTATTGGCTATAGAATGGCATTCGGAGTTATCAGATAGGTTACATCAATTTGTTACGTTTCTTCATATTTATAATAACTTTGAGATGACAAATAATAATGATAGCACGATTCATTGATCTGTTGATTGACAATTAATTAGATTATAGAAGAATAAGCGTTATTCTGATCAGTCATTAGAGCTCCAAAATGAAATCAGTCTGAATGGTTTTGCTTTCAATTTTAGCATTGTTGTCGTAAACTAAAATTCTAGTCTAGAGCCAAGTAGCAAAGAAATTTCAAACGACACAGATTTAGCTCAGAAACAAAAATTCTAAATGAAACAATAAAATGACTTGGTTAATCAACCAATCCAATTCAAATTGAATCTGAAATTCTTAACAATACCGCATTTCCATAATACATAAATATCGTGTTTTCACAGTTGAAATAAATATCACAAAACATTGAAAAGAGATTACCAACAATTTATTAGTTAGTTTAGGCAATAATTGTGCTAACAATAGCGTCAATTATGGTCCATGGGTTCAGTCGTTAAACGCTTCGCTGTCTGTTGCGTACGCGATGCTGTTTCGTAATGCTATATTTATAAAATCCGTGCTATACCGCACGGGACTCTTTCAAGAGAGAAAGAGAGAGCGGGGAGCACCGTTTAGCTTTGTGCCGTCTGTGCACCACATGGTCCATTCATGAAATACGGATGACGGCCAATGTTCGGTAGAGCCCGGGAATCTCTTATCTCAACTTCGGTATCTCGACGCAGACCAAACGTGTTTGCCGCGGCGACAAGCTTGAGAAACCAAATGATTTGTTCTTGCTTCGCGGACAGTTATTGGAAGTGGTCAAAGCGACCAAGCCTGGTGAGCCTATCGCTTTGCGCGTGTGCGTGCGTAGTATTTTTTCCGATGTCTGTCGGCCCCACAAGTCCGCATCGCGTGAGGGGGAGAGACTCTTTAAATTTCCGCCTTGCTGCGATTCAATTAACCGAGAGTCTACGCCAAGCCCAGCATTTGATTTACGGATATGGCTTTTTCATTGTCTATCTCGAGAGTTCGTCGCGCGACGAGATAAGGAAACGATTCCGAACTCATTTCGTAGCGCTTCGGTGCTTGCGAAAGCCAGTTGAAATTCGATCAATCGCGCACGACACGGTTCGAGCGCTCTTGCGCGCTGTTAAAGATTGCTCTCCGCGTTATGTGTCACTTATCAGAACGGTGACAGATAAGGCGCTTATGTATGCTAAACGAGCTTCCTCTTGTCGCGCCTGTCTGGAAACTCGTCGACGCTGCAGCTACGCGTAATGCGAAATGCCGCGCGAACAAAATCAGCTAAGCCTTCGACGGGAGATCGCTGCTTAAGAAACGTCGGCGAAGTGATTGCACGTGAAAATTGGTTGCTTACAGGCATGGCCTTCGACATAACGTATGTGCGCCTGATCTTCGAGTCGCCGCGCCCGGAAAGTTGGGCGATCTACAAGAAGAAAAACGAGAATTCGCCTTGGGAACCTTATCAGTACTATTCGGCAACGTGCCGCGACACTTACGGCCTACCCGAACTGAAAGAGACAGTACGCGGCGACGACACGCGTGTACTTTGTACCAGCGAGTATTCCGACATTGTACCGTTGTCAAAAGGCACTGTGGCGTTTTCAACTTTGGAGGGACGACCATCGGCATATAATTTCGAAACTAACCCCGATCTGCAGGTAAATATTTGTTAGTTATCGCGAATCAAGCTGTCGAAATCACACGAAGCATTGATTTTCAGGAATTCGTACGAGCGACAGGGTTGAGAATCACTCTGGATCGACTGAACACCTTTGGTGATGAGATTTTCAATGACGAGCAGGTGCAGCAGTCGTATTATTATGCCATCTCCGATATAGCCGTTGGTGCTCGTTGCGCTTGTAACGGCCACGCCGGGGAGTGCGTCAACAGTACTAGCGTCGACGGACGCGTGAGGCGAGTCTGCCGGTGAGTTTTCATCATTTGTTGCCGAAACAGAGCCGAGAACAGAGCTTTTTCAAATCTTCCGTGTTATCGCATCGAAGCTGCGAGCATTACACCACCGGACCAGACTGTAGCGAGTGTCTGCCGTATTACAACGATGCGCCATGGGGTCGTGCTACTACCGCCGATCCACACGAATGCAAACGTAAGTTTCAAAAAAAGATTCGTCCCTCTGCCGCTATTCCACAATTGCCGCTCGACGAGAGAAGCCGGCAATGAGGCTCTTTTGTATCTTGCTCGTGTCTCGTGTCTCACGTCTCGTCGTGTATGCTTGAAATGAAAATCGATCGCTAACTGCGTCTTGTACGCGGCTTCGCTGTTCTCTCGAAAGAATGATTACCTTCCTTTTTTTCTCTCGCGTTGCAACCGAGCTCATTTAATTCGTAGACCAAAGTGGCGGAATTTCGAAATTTAAGGCTTTTCATTCAAATAATGCAGTTATTCCACTGGTTTGCGGCCGCAATACAGACACCGCGTTCTTGGGCGTTCTAGCGGTGTTTGTTACCCTCCATACGCGCTGTATTTCTTTCAAAACCGCAGCGATATTCTCGCTCCACCTCGGTATTTTTTTTTTCGGCTAGTAACAAACAGAAAGTGTTTTCACCTCTCTCTACGACGCTCGGATGTTACTTTTGTTGCTTATACATCGAACGCAACTAATTGCACTTGGAAAGACAAGAGTTTTGTGAGACACAGCGTTTGTTATTCATGAGTTAGAACCAGTTTCTTCGTTACACATTGAAGTCGCTTTGTAAATACCCATTCGACACTAAAAGTAAGATGTATTCGATAGTTATGCACACCACCATTCCGAGTATAAAACCAATTCAAACCCACTGGAAAATAAAAGAACTTCCTTCCCTTTCATTTCACGTGAACGTCGTACATCAACACACTTCCATCGTTCGTTTCATTCTCAATCTAAAACGAGAACCCACATCTCAAAGTTCCGCGAATCTTGCAGATCTTTTATTCAGCCCTTAATCAATCAAGAATCTCATGTGGCCCTTTTCATACGAGTCCATATAATTGTCCATCATGAGGCAGAGAAAGAGAAAGAGAGGATGAAAAAAAAAAGAACTCGCACGCAGGCTCTGTGTAAGGACTGCTAGTGGCGTTTGTAGTATACCCTTACCTTTCGCGACGAGCAGCACGTCGAGAGGGGATCGCGTCTCGCTCTCGCATCTTGAGCTCGAGTAGTGTGTGCAAGGGCCGCTCAGTCGTGCGGCACAACCATGGGGAGGCTGTTGTTGGTGGCTTTCGCTCGAGATAACATTTTTAATTGTTCGCGATGAGATTTTTATTTTCGTTGGCAGTGATGGAATTACATTGAGTTGAAAAATTATCGGAGCGTCGAACGATTAACCATGTGAGATTTCAGTGCTGAAAGAAAACAAAAAAGACAAAAAAGACGAAAACGAAAACAAAAGGAAAATGAGATTGTTACTGTTGGTGTTGCTTTGCGATGGGATTTCGCGTTGTTACGGTTATCGACGCGACAGCTTTTTGTCGAGATACACGGCACTCTGTAAGTTCGTTCCATATTGGTTATTGCTTGCCAAAGTACTGTTGCTGAAAATAGCTGAATGGCTAAAATAGATTTGTAATCTTCTCATATTTGATTCTTGGTCATCGGAAAAAACTAAAAAATCATTTCAACCTAAAAACTTGTAAGAATATCATGTGAATCAATAATGGGAACCTAAGTCGTACTAGAACTATCGTCGTCCACGCGACATTCCTATCGATCCTCTTCCAACTCTCCTTCCCAGGGAATCCCTTTTGCAGCTCCCCGTCCATCTGGTTCTAGCATAGCAAAAAATAAAACTTGTTTATCCGATATCCGCGTGGCAATAGAGTCCTTGCGGAGGCTACTGTACGATCGATAATGTCCAATGTCCATGCATTGTGCAGCCGCGATCATTGCTTTTGCAACGCGTCATCATTGACTTGGAGCTTTCGATATTGCAGCCTGTAATTGCAATGGCTACTCCGAGCGCTGTTTCTTCGACAAGGAATTGTACAAACTGACCGGCCACGGTGGTCACTGTCTCGATTGCGGCCACAATCGCGACGGTGCCAATTGCGAACGCTGCCGAGAGAATTACTACGCTCGACCCGAGGACGGATACTGTGTAGCTTGCAACTGTAACGAGATTGGTGAGTACATTTCGTTACATGGACCGATAGATTGTTTCAAGTGATACGCGTAAGCCGTCGACACTGTTCGCACTGCTCGCGTAAGCCGAAATCACGAAGATATGAATTGCGAATGGAAGACCGTGCGAAAAATCACTGAGAATTAGCAGGAAGCTAAATGTTTTGGATTTGTAGGTTCGAGAAGCTTGCAATGTAACTCCGAGGGTAAATGCCAATGCAAGCCGGGAGTGACGGGCGACAAATGCGACCGTTGCGCGCCAAACTTCTTCGACTTCAGCGGGCACGGTTGCACATCCTGCGACTGCAACGAGGCCGGCTCGTTGGCCAATCAGCCGAGCTGCGATGCGGTCACTGGCACGTGCATTTGCAAGGACAACGTCGAGGGCAAACGCTGCCGAGAGTGAGTGCGCGCATCTCTTACGCGTTGGCCTTCCTTCACATCGATCGTTTTTTCAGGTGCCGACCGGGCTTCTTCAACCTGGCCGAGGACAACGAGTTCGGCTGCACGCCGTGCTTCTGCTACGGACACTCGTCTCTCTGCTCCACTGCCAGCGGCTACTCCCGCACCAACGTCGAGACCGCCTTCGTGCGCGGCACCGATAAGTGGTCGGCCAATGTAGCCGGTAACAACGTGCCTGTGCAGTACGATTCGATCGCGCAGGCGATTACCGTGACCGCGCCCGATCGCGACAACGTCTATTTCCTTGCTCCCGGTCAGTCGACGCGAAGCTTTCTTCCGTGTTGCACGCGTCACTGCGGTTAGCGATTATTGCCGTTATTATCTTCACAGAGAGATTCTTGGGTGATCAGCGAGCTTCTTACAACCAGGATCTGTCTTTCGTTCTGAGAATCAGCGACAGTGGACCAGCTCCCACCGCTCGAGATGTCATTCTTGAAGGTGGAAACGGTCAGCAGATCACGCAACCTATTTTCGGTCAGAACAACCGTCTGCCAAGCACTGTGGTAAGCACCAGTAGTTTCTGATTTTGCCGATCGGCCTCGAGACGGCCACTCAGAACGATTTCTCGCGCAGCCACACGAGTACTCGTTCCGACTGCACGAGCATCCCGAGTACAACTGGCAACCGCAACTGTCCGCGCGAGCTTTCATATCGATATTGGCTAATCTCACCGCCATCAAGATCCGTGGCACTTACAATCATCAAGGTAACTATCGTCATCGATTGTTGTCGTGCCCTCGCGAAACATACATTTTCTCACTTTCTAAAAACAGGAAAGGGTTGGTTGGACGACGTAAGGCTTGAGACTGCTCATAGCGGCACAGCTGGCGAGCCCGCCGACTGGGTTGAGCACTGTACCTGCCCTGCTGGCTACGTTGGTCAATTCTGCGAGTCTTGCGCCCCGGGATACCATCACAATCCACCCAATGGCGGACCTTTTGCTTTTTGCGTGCCTTGTAACTGTAATGGCCACGCTGACATCTGCGAGGCTGAGACTGGTACGTGAAACTCAGATACTTTTTTCATCTAAAGCATTTGTACCGTTAGCGCTGAATACACAAAAGCAACGAAGAGTGAGTTCTATGCATTGAGCATATGATCTTTTTTTCGCTCATCAAAAGAACCTTCTTGACAGGCCAGTGTATTTGTCAGCACAACACCGCTGGAAGCAATTGCGAGCACTGCGCTCGTGGCTTTTACGGTCATCCGTTGAGAGGAACGGCTGACGATTGCCAACCTTGTCCGTGTCCCGACAATGGCTCCTGTATTCTCCTCGGTGACAATCCTGATCCTATTTGTTCGGAATGTCCCGTCGGAAGAACTGGTATGTTCTAGAAGTAATCAATAATTTCCATTTGTTTTTCGGGCACATCGATCGACTTGTATGTTCTCTTTGTAGGTCCTCGTTGCGAGACTTGTTCGGACGGCTACTTCGGACACCCAGAGAAAGGAATTACTTGCAAGCCTTGCGAGTGTAACAACAACATCGACCTTAATGCGGTGCGCAATTGTAATCAGGAGACCGGTGACTGTCTAAAGTGTGTCAACAACACTGCTGGAAGGCATTGCGAGGAGTGTCTACCAGGTAAGTTTTCTCATTGTCGACTGATTATTCCAAAGAAATCATATTTCACACGTTAAGGATACTACGGCGACGCATTGTCCGAGAGGAAAGAAGACGGCTGCAAACTCTGTCAGTGCTACCCACCGGGCACGCAAGAAACCGAAGATCGCGGAGTTGCTCCTTGCGATCAGTTCACTGGACATTGCTTCTGTAAACCTCACGTGATTGGACGGAACTGCGACAAATGCGAGGATGGATATTACCAAATCAACAGCGGAGAGGCAATTATTCGCGACGCTGAACACTTGGACCTGGTTCACGTAACCTTATCCTTTCAATGTTTCAGGGCTGCGCTGCTTGTAACTGCAATCTTGAAGGCTCGTACAACCGAACTTGCGATGCGATTACTGGTCAGTGTCAATGTAAGCCAGGAGTTACTGGCCAACGATGCGACTCTTGCATGCCTTATCAGTTTGGATTCAGCCGCGAGGGTTGCAAGCCCTGCGATTGTGACAAAATCGGCTCGCAAGATTTACAGTGTGATGCCAACGGGCAGTGTCCTGTGAGTATTCAATACTAGACTGGCCTATCATCAAAGAAACGAAATCGACTGACTTGTGCATACTGTTGCCAGTGTTTGACCAACGTCGAGGGCAGGACGTGCGACCGCTGCAAGGAGAACAAGCATAATCGTCAATATGGTTGTATCGACTGTCCACCCTGTTACAACCTCGTACAGGATGCAGTCAACGAACATCGTGATCGTCTCGCTTCTCTTGAAGATACTCTTCGTAAGATCAAGAACAATCCGACCGTCATCAACGAGGATGGCTTCAAACAGAAACTCAAAGACGTACAAAATCGGGTACGCGAGCTACTTGAACTTGCCAAGACTGGCTCTGGAAGTAAGTTGCCAGAATAATAAATTATAATGATATTGCCTTGATGACTTACAATGACCTGATTCATACAGCTGAAGACAAGAAGTCGTTGGTCGAGCAACTTGACGAGCTTCACGAGCAACTACACGATATCAACGAGACCATTCAGAATATTGATCAAACTGCTATCGAAGCTAATCGTACAACTTCGCAAGGCCGAATGAGCATCGATGAAGCGGAGAAAGTTCTCGATAAAATCTTGGAACAGTTGACGGTAACGTTTGAAAGGATAAGGCTGTATTGTAATATTTTTGGATGATCAATAATCGTTTCTATCGCAGGAAGCTGAAGACTACTTGGCGATCGACGGTCAGACTGCATTGGCCGAGGCTAAAAAGCGAGCGGAACACGTTGGACAGCAAAACGAACAGATGACACTGATTGCCCAAGAAGCTAGATCTGTTGCTGACACGTACGCTTGACACGCGCCGACGGTTTTATTCAGATTTTCTTCCAACTCTTTTCTTTTCTTTTTACGATTAGGAATCTCAAGGAAGCCAAGAGGTTGCAAGTAGTCGCCGAGCAGGCAAGAAATACTTCGCTTGAAGCTTACAATTTGGCAAAGAAAGCTATCGCTAAGTACACGAATATAAGGTATGTACATTCTCGTGACTTTTTGGTGAGTTCTTTTCTTCGAGCAAATTTATCTTTTTCTTTCAATTTTGTTTTTCAGCGAGGAAATCAGATCATTGGAGAGTAAATTAGTGGCTCTGGAAGACCGTTACGGAGACGTCGAGAAGCTCACTGCCACAGCTGTAGCCAAGTCCGAAGCTGTTTCTAAGGAAGCCCTCGGACTATTGATACTTGGAATTTCACTGCCGGACGTCAACGTTACCGGGCTACAATACCGCATCGATGAAATAAACAAGGACGTAAGAAAAATATTTTCGATGACGAGGTATATTTGAAATCGAGAGAGTAATTCAAATGCGTGGACGTTCAGGCTATGAATATCAAAGAACAAGCTCGAGTACTCCTCGAGGAGAATGGAGATCTGATCCGCGACATCGAAGATAAGGTGAGAAAGAGCGAAGAGCTATTGGATAAAGCCGAAGATCAGCAGGGGGAAACCGCTGAACTGCTCGCCGAAGTCGACGACGCTAATAATATCGCTAAGAATGCTGTTAATCGTGGAACGCAGACCTTGAGGGAAGCTCAAGATACCTACCAAAGGCTTAGTGGTGAGGGACACTTGCCTAATGATCTCTAATCAGAACAATTCCACTTGCGTTTGCGGTTCATATAGGCCTTGAAAGCAACTTTTTTTCGCGTTTGAAAAGATTTGGCTTTGGAAAATAAAATTCACGTATAATGTTGTAGTGTTCGACAACGAGGTACAAGCAGCACGCACAAAGGCCGACGAAGCAATGAGGGGCGTCAACGAGATACAAAAATTAGATCTAAGCGCAAGAGAAAAATCTCAAGAGATCCATCAAATGTTGCAAACTTCGGAGCAAAATGCCAAAAGAGCACGCGAGATCGCTCAGAATGCGCAGTCGAATGCGAACAACGCCAGTGCCATGGCTAACGAGATACGGCAGGAGGCTAACAAGACCAAAGCTGAAGTCATCAAGCTTGGTCTCGAAGCTGATAAGCTGCACTTGAGAGTCAATGCCACTGACAATACCATCAGGCAATACGAGGGTAGGATTCAGAAGGATGCCGAGAGTACTGCACAGGTCAGATAAGCTCAATAATAATTTTGATTTGTTTTTTTGCATTTGATAGTCATGTTTTGATTGTCGTCGTAAAAACATTCATACTTAACCAGGTGAAACGGAAAGTCGGACAGGCTAAGTCGAACGTAACAGGAGCATCGCAACAAGTCATCAAAGCGTTGGAGGAAATCGCTGAAATTACGAGAGAACTCGAAGCACTTCCCGATATCAGTAAGCATCGCAAATGTACATTTTTCGGCTGACGATAACATGTACAAATGTTACAAAAACAAATGTTGCCTTTTGCTCAGACAACGCCGACTTGGATCGACTGGACGACCGCTTGAAGAAAGCAGCGGAAGACATAAAACAAGCCGATCTGGACCAACGAATTCGGGCACTCACCGAGGCAAAGAACTTGCAAACGCAATGGGTGAAGAATTACGAGGACGAGGTGAGCCGACTGCGCGAAGAGGTGGACAACATCAGCAACATGCGCAGCGTACTTCCGTCGCGCTGTTATAAGAACGTGCGTCTTGAGCCTCAATAAGACCACCGCCGTCGAGATGAAAAAACAACCCGCATCGTGTCATCTTTATTGCGTGCCATTCGATACTTAAAGGGAGGCTTAACGGTATGTCTCTGTGTGTCTGCTTTTGTGTGTGCCCCTACGCTCACACGGCATAATATCCTTCATCCTCTTCTTCTTTTCCTGTTTCTTCTTCTTCTTCTTACGGGGACGAAGCATGTTTTGTGTTTATTTAAATCCTCTCGTCTGATTTCAAGTAGTTTTGTCTCTCTTGTGTTTTTATTTATAACTTTTTCGCGAAATCCAAACGTGTCATTCTTATGCGATAGCATTTAGTAATTCTAGGGTGCCTTTATAAATCGATATTATCTATCGATCAAATGTCATTAGATAACATACTTTTCTCTTTTTTACGTGTACAAGTAGTTAGAGGACAAACAAACGAGTAAATGAGAGTAATTGATTGTAAAACTGACTGCGGGATGATTTATTTCATGTACATTATATCCACTAGATGATTGTTCTATATTTTAAGTGTAACTTTAATGAAAAGAAAAACATCCGCTGCTTCTTTTTTTAATGTAATTCCAGAAAGCTTATTTAAACGTCGCGCAATTTCTTTTATAAACGAACGGTGCGAACAATTGCAATATTTTAAGTATCATACCAAAGATCTTTCTTTTCTTTTTATCATGCGATTTTTAAAAATAGACAAAGTATATAACAGATAAATTTATACACTGCATTTTGAAATGCCACACTTTGTGTGCACCAATATAATATAATGTTGCCTTGGATTTTTTAGAGCTTTGATTTATATCAGTCTTTACAAATACGTCTCAAGCACAGCAACCATTTTTTTCTAACATTTATAATTTTTTTATATTGCAATATTGTATTCAACTATTTTACTATTTTATACCAATTAGCCTAGTACAAAATGTAGAACGAAGAAATATAATTCGAGAAATAAAGTAATTTAATTAGGAAGGACGTTTTTTCATTGCTTTTTATCTACCCTTTCTATCCTTTCAAAGTAGATGTAGCTTTATTTCTTTTCTTTGAAGTATGATTAAAAAGGGGAGGTGGAAAACTTTATAAAAATATTATATTAGTAGCAATTACTCGAACAATAAGTCCAAAAAAAGCTTATAAATTTAATACATTCGTGTATGAAATTTACTTTGATTATTTGTTGAGTTGGATTCGATTGCAATGCATCTATATTGCGTATTGATGAAATAATGACTAGACTAAGCTAGCAAAATAATAATTAAATAAAACAATAATAAAATCTCTCTTTTGAATATCTAAACTACAAGTACAAGTAAACACGACATGCATCAATTGTTAAATTATTCCTATAAATATTTTATTTCATTCAGAAGTATACATTGTAAAATGCATACAACTTTTTTACTCAGCTAAACACATTATTCTACTCTAAGACGTTGAAATCTACACTTGAATAATAATGCAATGAAAACCGTTTCTCGCCCTTTCAATAACTCTTGGCTTCTTTCCGATCGGTGGTAAAATGAAATATTTTGAGTCGTTATACAGAAAAATTTGCATTGGAGGAATGAAGGCATAATTTAGGTCAATACACATAATTGATAATAAATTTAATGTATAATAATTCAACAAAAATACAAAAAAATGTTTCAAGCTTATTTTGGGAAATAGCTTAAACTAGCGATTTTATTGAATGTTATGAGAATTGCTAATTATTCCTATGGAGAACACTTCCATTGTTAAACTAAAGTACGTGAAAAATATTCATTTCTAACGAGCTACCTATTACAGTAAATAATTGTATCACTGACTAGCTACTTACAGCAGTAGTTCTAAAGCTATACTTCGTCAAATTAAGTATTATTCATCGATATGTATACAAATAATGCTTATTACGCTAATGCAGTAATCATAATAATTTAGAATTGCTAATTGTTTGTTATGACTAGAGCAATCAAAAAAGATCGTAAAAAAACATTTTTTACGTTGCGCTAAATTGAGAACACAGTATTGAAGAGCAATCATAACAAAGATTAATTAAGTACCGTAAAGGCATTTCGTATAAGGACAAAAGAAAACGATGAATTGTTGTGTCTGTCAAACGTTTGCGTGACAATCGAAAAATAAACACCATTTACATCTTAACAACAGTCACAAAATAATGGCTTTCCTAACTCTTAGGCTTAACATCTTAACTCCTAGTATCTCAACAACCATGTTTTACGTTATGTGTTAATATATATTTTCTTTTTTTTCCGGAACAGTGTTATTCCATTTTAATAGTCAAACGTCATACACAAAAGCATTTCACATGGTTTCGTGTTCATCATGTTCGTTCCAAAAAAAAAAAAAAGAAACAGCCGCCTTGATCTTCATTTGTATTTTCCTTACTCTCTTCTAGGCGTACATTGATCAATTCTGCATAGCCAGCAAAAGTATGTAGAAAAAAGTATTTCGTTAAAAATCACAAGATATTGATTTTCGTTATTCTTTGGCGTCGTCTATGGCATTGCTTCGAAAAAAAGTATGTCGTTTTGAGATGTGATTAAATACATATGCACGTTGATTCATTGTGCAAATTCGCTTTGTTTCTGCCTCTTCTTCCTTTTTTGGCATACATTGGACAATATATTTTGGCATATGACACAGTACTAAGAAATATATCGATGCTGCTGCTATATGCTAATATTATTTTTTTTTTTCGTTTATTTCAAGTAGTTGGCTATTATTTAGGCAATATTACTATGATCAATAAATGTTTTCTCTTTTCACCATAAAATTATTGAGTCTCAGAAAACGAGTGAAAACTGCTCGATCTGTAGGTATACGTTGAGGATAAGTAATCGTGACCATCATCTACTTCGTTCTTTCCTGCAAAATATATCATTTTTAGCTTTTTCTCTTGATTGTATATAATTTTGGAAAGAGACTATCGCAGCTTAACCGATAGTTTTGTATCAATAAAGGATTAATATTAAAACGTATTGAGTATATTGGATAATTTGAAGATTATAGAAAAATGTTTGTATTTCGTGTTAGTAAAAATGAAAAGTTTGATGATTTTTCATCCCCGAAGCTTTCGACTGTCTCTTAATTCCGCTCGACTATTAATCTATAGTTTGGCTATTGACATTTTTATAAAGTTCTCATTGGGCGTTGACTTGAAAACGAAACTAAAAGTCCGTCAGGCTCGAAATCCATGACGAAGTTCATTTGTCAAGAAAATAAAGTGGAAAAATTTTTGGACGAATGTTAGTTGTCTTGTGCCTCTATATATAATAGACGCGGTCGTAGACGGACTGTTTCCAAAGTCTTAAAAAATCAGTTGAACGAGGGACCTCTATTTTGTACTATTTTAACGACACACGCCTGTTGCCCTGCCTCTCTCTCTTTGTTTGCTCTTCGAGAAAAGTAAAAAGATTATTTTCTGTGTCGATTGACGAAGTTGAAATATCTCCGCGGCGAGGCTCGTTTCGCGTATCATTGCTTGCCGGTGAGAACTAATTTCGGTTGCATATAAAACAATTGCTAATGGCTCTCGCGATAGAGCACAAAGACATGTAGGACGGTTTCGGCGCCGCGAACTCGGTGTTGGCCGCGGGCACGTAATTGTCGTAGTTGCCGTTGTTCATGTGCAAAACCTTCGCCATCTTTTTCATTGTGGCGTCCAGCCTCGACGTTGTTATTATCTCCATCTCGTTGCCGCAGTCGTCGAGCATTCTGCGAATCGAAAAAGAGCATTAGTTTAACAACCACCATGGAGACATGCAACTAGGCAACACTTGCCTCGCGTCAAACTCAAAGTTCAACTTATTGTCGTTGGCCATGTCTAGCCTGTCGTTGGGCTCTTGCATCATTTCATTTTGATTGCATATCGGCCGCCTATTCGGACTGTCCGTCTCGTTTTCCAATTTGCTGTATTTAGCCGAGCCGCTGCTACCGTGACTGACTGATGCCGCTGTTTCCTGTCGTGAATTGTCGCTGGTAGGCTGCGCAGAAAACATTAAAGCGTATGTAAAGCATTTAACATTCACATGATAATTATTCCTGGACGGATATGAACCTATATGCCTCAAACTATAACATTTTTTAAAATAATTTTAACTCGTTGCTTGATTCGTAGTTATTTTTGAAAAATGCTTGTATCCTCTCACTCTGATAATAATTAAAAACAAACTACAGAACATCTGTGTAATATCTAATTTCAAACATATAGGAATATTGTTATTAGGAGCAATTAAAAAAAACAATTACAGGGAAGTGTTACACTCATCGCAACGCTTACAAAAGAAAAAAAAACTCTAGGGTGAAACGTTAAATTGTGCGTGTTAAAATCACGCGGCAGTTTCACAACGGGTGAAATCGTATTTTTCAGAATTTGAATAGCTATGTAACAACTACTATGGAAATTAATAATAGATAATTTAATAGTCGATTTAGTGATAACCGACATGTATAAGCAATTATTGACGATATATAAAACAGGTGCAAAGGAAAGCCGACAAAATTGTTAAGCTCGATTGTCGATAGGCACACCTCGCTTACGCGCACACCCACGACGGCGCGACATCATCCCACGCACATGACAATGAATTCTCGGGTTTCAACGGCACAAAAAGGGCCTAAACTATATATGCGCTACGCACACATCCCCGCAGGTGTGCAAGTAAAGTCGCGTGTGTGAATCATACAAGCCTAGATGTCGCTGCGGTGCGCTCGCTCTCGGCATCGTTTTGAAATTATCTCAGTGGCAAATGCAATTGAAGACTTTAGGTGTGGCTGCTACGCCGTCCCTTGTGTGTACAACAGAACAAGGCCCCATTGGCAGCATCGTTATCAATGGCCAAAACAAGCTGAAGACACGCAACGACGTGTCTTATCCACTCTTCTGTGCGTGTGCATTTTACAACCAAACATACTACTTTTTCTACACTCGAGCGTGAGTGAATCAACGACCACTTGGAGAGCTAACGAAATCGGGACGCGCACGGATTTATTGATCAATCAGCCATACTACATCCTAACCTCCATGGGCGGGACATTAGTCATGGGCGTATAATTCTTGGGCGGCGGTTTTCCGAGTAAAGGAAATTAATTCCGGAGCAATGTGGACGTTGTTTCGTTGTTGATGTGAACCAATTAGTGACGACTGCGGAATTCTAAATTTGTAAGTTTTGCATAGTTTTGCCAGAAAGAACCCTTCTGCTATTGATTCGCGTTCTTCGCGGATGTACAACGTTCGAATTATCACGTCAGTTTTGATTTGAAACAGTGTAGATTATTCTGCCAATCATCTCTTTAATTCATTTAGACGATTTATGTGAAAGTATTTTCTGCAAACTTTTTTGAAAAGATATCAAGTAATTGTTTTAGGTAATTATTTTATTATCATTTCTCATAATAATTTAATGGTTTGATACTTTAAAAGAAATAGTTGTTATATAAATGTGCTCCAAAAATTTAGTTCAAAAGTACAAACCACTACAGGAAGTCCATTACTCCAAAATCATTAGTGAATCATTCAGTCCATTCACCATTGTCAACGAACATTACAAGTCATACTTATTTCATAACAGTGAATTTTTAATGTAAAATTTTATTTATTCATCGATTGACACAGATTTTTGTGCAGAAAAATTTAGTGCATACTCTTAATCATGATGCAGTGATACTAAAAAGAGACCTATTTATTAACATCTTTTGTCTTGACTCTATTGTGCAACTCATATGGAGTCCTTTAGCTGTATTATTGTATCAGATATATGCATTTATTAACAGTTTCTATTTTTTCTTTTGCTTTCCTTGATTTCAGAGCAAAATGACTGTACTCATTTTTCAAAAATTCTTGGTTGTGACCCTCACAGCCTACTGCCTGCTGGTCGAGGTAGTAGCATGGGACTATGACTACTGCAATTATCCCCTGCTTGAAAGAGCAGTATTAAAAGCCACCTCATCTTTGCCTGAAAGAGGAGCAAGTAATGCAAAACCACTTTATGGACCAAACGCATGGACTGCTAGTAGTTCAGATTTTGGTCAGTATCTTATAATTGACTTGGGTGAGACAAAAAATATCACTGCCATAGCTACCCAAGGTAGAGCTCATTACAATGAGTATGTAATGGAGTATGGTATTAGCTATGGTACTAATGGTCTAGATTACGCAGATTTCAAGGAGACTGATGGTAACATCAAGATGTTTAAAGGTAACAGGGATGGAGACACAGTAAGACTGAACAAGTTTGATGTGCCTATCATTGCCCAATGGGTAAGGATAAATCCTACTCGCTGGCGCGATAGGATCTCCCTCAGATTAGAGCTCTATGGCTGTGATTATACACCCAATGTTATTGCATTCAATGGCTCTGCTATGCTCCGATGGGACATGTTGCGCGAGTCACTCGAGACGGACAGACATTCAATGAGATTCCGTTTCAAGACCAACAACGCCGACGGTGTAATTATGTATTCCAGAGGTTCTCAAGGCGATTTCTTTGCTCTCCAGCTGCGAGAGAACAGAATGTTGCTCAACATCAATCTTGGCTCAGGTATAATGACGAGTTTATCGGTTGGTAGTCTGCTTGACGACAATATGTGGCATGACGTTGTGTTCTCCAGAAATCGCAAAGATATCGCTTTCTCGGTCGATAGAGTGCTTATCAACGGTCGTGTCAAGGGTGAATTCTATCGACTCGATTTGAATCGAGCGTTCTATGTTGGCGGTGTACCCAACAAGCAAGAAGGCTTGGTAGTTACACAGAATTTCACCGGTTGCATCGACAATCTGTTCTTCAACCAAACTAATCTAATCGTCGAGCACAAAGATTTGCTCTATCAAAATATGTACTCAAAGTACGAATTCCTTGGCACCACAAGTCACTGCCCAGAGCCACCGATTCATCCAGTTACATTCCTCACTTCGTCGTCTTATGCCAAGCTCAAAGGTTACGAGGGTATGGTATCAATGAACATCTCGTTGTCGTTCAGGACTTACGAAGAGAACGGCATTATCGTCTATCACGATTTCACCTCGCCAGGTTACGTAAAGATGTTCCTCGAGGAAGGTAAGCTGAAAGTCGAGATCAAAACTCGCACCAGTCCCAAGGCTATCCTCGACAATTTCGACGTAACTTTCAACGACGGTCGCTGGCATCAAGTTGTTCTCACGATCAGTAAGAACAGCCTCGTTCTCAACGTCGATGGTCGCCCTATGAAGACTACCCGTCAAATGGAAATCAGTACCGGATACCTTAATTACATTGGAGGTATGCCTGGTAATCACCGTGGTTTCATCGGATGCATGAGAGTCATTCAGATAGATGGCAATTATAAACTACCCGTTGATTGGAAGGAAGACGAGTACTGCTGCAAGAACGAGATCGTCTTTGACGCCTGTCAGATGGTCGATCGCTGCAATCCCAATCCTTGCAAACATTCTGGTACCTGCATGCAGACGAGCGATGACTTTTTCTGCGACTGTACTCACACTGGGTACGCCGGTGCAGTTTGTCACACTTCTTTGAATCCACTTAGCTGCGAAGACTACCGCAAGTCGCCCAACTCTGTCAATCAAAAAGCTGAGGTGAAGATCGACGTAGACGGCAGTGGACCATTACGACCATTCCCAGTAACTTGCGAGTTCTTCGCCGATGGCCGGGTACAGACGATCCTTCGTCACAGCAACGAGCACTCGACTCCAGTAGACGGTTTCGAGGAACCTGGTAGTTTCATTCAAGACATTCGCTACGACGCCGATTTCGATCAAATCGAAGCGTTCATCAATCGTTCGCACGTATGTCGTCAACGTATTAGCTACTCGTGCAAACATTCCAAGTTATTCAACACTCCCGTCGGGCAAGCGGAGGCTTTCCGTCCAAATTCTTGGTGGGTAAGTCGTCATAATCAAAAGATGGACTACTGGGGTGGTGCTCTGCCAGGCTCGCGAAAGTGCGAGTGTGGTATTATCGGCAGCTGCATAATGCAGGACAAATGGTGCAACTGTGATGCCGACATGGAAGGTTGGTTCGAGGACTCCGGCGACATCACCGAGAAGGAACATTTACCCGTTAAACAGCTACGATTTGGTGATACTGGTACTGCTCTCGATGACAAGGAAGGAATGTACACTCTTGGATCGTTGATCTGCGAAGGCGACGACTTTTCTACGAACGTGGTGACGTTTAGGGTTGCCGATGCCACGGTTGAATTGCCGACTTTCGATATGGGTCACAGTGGTGATATTTACTTTGAATTTAAAACTACTCAGGACGATGCAGTGATGGTCCATAGCAAAGGACCCAACGACTACATCAAGATCTCTATCAATGGCGGTAATCAGATTCACTTCCAATATCAAGCTGGAGGTAGCCCTCTCGCCGTCAGTGTGCAGACGTCCAGTAGGCTTGCGGATAACAATTGGCATAGTGTGTCCGTAGAGAGGAATCGTAAGGAAGCGAGGATCGTCATCGATGGTGCCTTCAAGAACGAAGTGGCCGAACCACCAGGTCCCGTGCGTGGACTTTTTCTCACGAGCGACTTGGTTGTTGGTGCGACGACTGATTATCGAGACGGTTACGTCGGCTGTATTCGTTCGCTGCTACTCAACGGTAAATTACAAGATTTGAGGGGCTATGCCAGACATGGTTTGTATGGAGTCAGTGAGGACTGCGTTGGTAGATGTGAAAGCAATCCGTGTCTGAACAACGGCACATGCCACGAGAAATACGACGGCTACAGGTGCGACTGCAGGTGGACGGCATTCAAGGGGCCAATTTGCGCCGACGAGATCGGCGTGAATTTGCGACAAAACTCGATGATTAGGTATGACTTTGTGGGCACTTGGCGTTCGACCATCGCTGAGAAGATTCGTGTTGGTTTCACCACTACCAGTCCGAAAGGTTTCCTTCTTGGTTTCTCGTCCAACATCACTGGAGAGTATATGACCATCTTGGTATCCAACAGCGGTCACTTGCGCGTTGTCTTCGACTTTGGCTTTGAGCGACAGGAAATCATCTATCCGGACAAACGTTTCGATTTGGGGCAGTATCACGATGTCAGGATCAGTAGAAAGAACTCTGGTGGAATTCTGGTTATTCAAGTTGATAACAACGAGGCGAAAGAATTCCAATTCAGCATCAAGGCTTCGGCTGACGCACAGTTTAATAACGTTCAATACATGTATATCGGCAAGAACGAATCGATGCATGAAGGTTTCACTGGTTGCGTCTCTCGTGTCGAGTTTGATGATATCTATCCACTGAAACTGCTGTTCCAAGAGAACGGTCCAGGTAACGTGCATTCTCTCGGTGGCCATCTGTCCGAAGACTTTTGTGGAGTAGAACCAATTACGCATCCGCCTAATATCATGGAAACACGTCCACCGCCAGAAATCGACGAGGACAAAGTACGAGCGGCTTACAACGAAGTTGACTCGGCTATTCTTGGCAGTGTTCTCATGATTCTTCTTATCGCTCTCATCATCATGGGTGTACTGATCTACAGGTACATGTCGCGGCACAAGGGCGAGTATCTTACGCAGGAGGATAAAGGCGCTGAAATTGCTCTCGACCCTGATTCAGCGGTCGTCAATTCCGCTACTGGACACCAAGTGCAAAAGCGAAAGGAGTGGTTCATCTAAGCTGCTCGCATTTTTTATTTTTTATAGATTAACTATTAAAGGATAGTAAGCGAAGTATTAACATTAGATCTGATAAGAATCTCATTGTAAAAAAAGCGATGTTTTTGTATACCTACGTACTAACTCCCCAGCCCCTTCGATAAGCAACTACTATACGCATGAATAGTTGTTGGTGTCGCAAACGATCAACGAGCAATTTAATTTTTCGTTGTTCGTTCATTGACCTCGACCACGACAATGCGCAGCGATTGTCAGTTTTTGTAATTGAGAGTGAGTATTTTACTACGATAAATCGTGTAAATTATAGACTATATATTATTACGACTATATATTATTACGACTATATATTATTACGACTATATATTATTACGACTATATATTATGTGAAAAAATTGTTTCGTCCATTTTTTTTTAATAATTATGCATCACACGTACCTGGCAGGCTGTTCTATTGCAATCTCTTCCCCTGCTTATGTTTAGTTTGTCTCTCATGACCTGAAACAAACAATGTATATCATGATTATGAATCAAATAAATTTGCTATTATTTTTACGTTTTATTGTTTTCGTTGATGAATTCACTATTACCTTCACTTCAGCACTCGTCACCGTCAGGAAGCCCCGCCTCATTGAAATGTCTCTGCTGTCTACTTTGAATTTGTTTGGGTTTTTCTCGTTGATATGTGTTTCGAATGTTAAGGAAAATTGTTCCAATTCAACAAATAATAGAATGTTTCTGTTATAATAAAACGCTCCATCGAATTAATATTGAGTCAACAATTATTGATTGCTTTTGCAATTAAAATATGGAATAGGGTATGATCGTGTTATTGTTTTGCATAGAATTAGAACTTATTTGTGACGCCAAATGCAGCGGCCTATTGTGCATCTATTTTAAAAATAAAACTCGAATTACATTTTGAAAGCTGTTAAGAGAGTAGAAATTAAGACTCATCCAAACGAAACATTTATCTATATTATAAATTTCTTTCCGGCGCGACACATCGAGCTCCATCTACTTGATGAACGATATTTTATATATTCGTATTTTACGAATGCATATAATACTTCACTTGTCACAAATACTTTTTGCCAATTTTAATTGCCACAACAAACCTGTTTATTGACTTTCGCGACAATAAATATTGAAAAAGTAAGAAAATTAAAAAGGAAGCAACGAAAAGGATATTGATGCAGTCGTCGAGATCTTCAAGATCCCACTCGAGAGACCGAAGTGCATTTTTTAGTTCGTTGGTGGTCCATTGCAGCTCTTCGAGGCTATTCATCGTTGGCAACACGGATCCAGTGAGAGTATATTGAGGCATGTTCACCACTCCCGAAGCCACATTTTGATTGAGTTGTACCCAGCGTTGGAATAGGTTGCGTGCTTTGGCCAGCGCTGTGTTCACCTCTCTGAAAACCAATTAACAATTGTTCAATCAATTTTTAGTTTTATCATACATCCCATTAACGTGTGGTGGATCGCATCACAAAAAGAATTGTGACAACTTTAATAAATATTAAATAGTTTTCGATTGCCATTCAACAGATGCAAAATTACAGTAATATTGCTTATTTTCAAATTAATGTATAGTATTTCAAACGTTATCGTTGCCTTATTTTCGCATATACTACTGGTTCATGTGGTTGGTAGAAAGAAAAAGCAAGAGATCAAACGAATTGCAGTTTATTTTTATACACAAAGATATCACACGATGATATTTCGATTTATATTATTTTAATATATTCGTCAATGCAGTAAAGTATCGAATTAATTAACAGTTACGCATAATGAGGCATTGGACAGCAGTGTTCCCAGTTGCGTGGCCAGCGCCGTTAAGAACACCGGAGCCGAAGTTTTTACCGCCCTGAAAAGAAAAGTAATGGCATATGAGATTTTTCATAGTAGCCGTTTTAAAGTAGAATTTAGCACTTTAAAACTAAAGTACGACAATAGCTCCAAGAACTTAAAAGAATGAGTATAATAAATCATAATCATTTGATGGGCTACTTAGTTGTTTTTCAGCTCAATTAATCAACATCTATATTGAATGTGTCTACGATTATTTGAATTCACGATATTGATTTGTACTGCGTATACGAAGCGTTATATTTGTGTTTGAAGAGTTTGAAATAATTTTAACACGTGAAAGTTACACATTACTTTTTTTAAGCCGCCGCCACCACCTTTGCGATTTTCAAGCGCTCCATTTTCGTTTTCACTGACAAGGAGTTCTTCCTCATTTTCTTCGTTTTCCATATTTTCTTCGTTCTCTTTGTCTTCCTCGTCTAACGGAAATGATTTAGCAGACACATTGACCATCATAGCGAACGCTACGAAAATGCCAATAAGGTACAAGCCGCGAGATAGCATTTTTGTAACTGATGGTTTTCCTGAGCATTCAGTCAGAACAACTGTTGTTACTTACTGTAACTGATCCCATTACAGCACGGCGCATTTATACTTGTCCGACTCGCTATTATTATTATCACAAGTGCTGAACAGAATTATCTATAGATTATAGATAGCTGTAGGTTCGACCAACACACTGACGAGACCGAAGAAAGCACTACGCTGTCGCTTTTGTTATTTATCTTCATTTGAATAATGTCGAGTATTTTTGCTAAGAACTATTAAGTGTAAACAACACAATAAAAAGATTGTTTTACTCCATTCCTAAAAAAATAGCGTAGTTATCTCATTCGAAACCGAATTTTTCATAGTGATTGCTACTTATTGTTATATGGGATGTATAGGATCGGCTAAAATGTCATGATAATCATATACTTTTCGTCAATAAGAAAAATAGCAAGAAATAGTCGTGTGTCTAAAATAAAGAGAATAACCGATAAATTTATAAAAATCATACTTTCGATTTGACCATTGCCTTTTTCTCATTAACAATGAATTTGCATTTAAGTTATATTATCTACATATGGGTGTCGACCTGCAAGTGAAGCAAGGATAAAAAAAAAAGCAGGCTGAAATGAAATTGCAGATTCGATACTTCGTGCGCGAGGACTCGATTGACGCAGGCTCAAGGATTCGAGCATGTATAAAATCTCATCTCGCACACGTAGTACCTATATCGAAAAATCAGGTTAGATATATGTGTGAGAAAGTGATTTTACCCTCACTAGAGCGCAAACGTCCACGCGTGACTCAAATCACATTTTCTTGCACTAAAGTCAAAATGTACTATTTTTATATTAAACCCTATCTTCTTATTCAACCTATGTAATTTTAAGAATACAATTTTTTTCAACCCTGAATATAGAGTATATAAAAATACAAGCATATACAAAAATGTAAACATCTAATTTCATTATCTCTTTGTGGCCCATTATTCAAAATTGATGAAATCAAATGTAAAACTATCTATTAAATGACTATTAAATTATAGATATTTGTCACGTAAAAACTATTTTGTCTGCATTAAAAAAATTTTAACAAGTTATTACTCTGATCAATTCATATAATTTATTGAATCAATGTTATCTTTTTTATGTGAAACATATTTTTATTGCGCAAGATGAGTATTATAGATGGCGTTCAAGGAAAAGAATAAAAGATCCATGAGTGCGTGTATTTATTTTTGTTGATACAATACATCGCATCAGGCGGTTAATAATATTATTTAATTAAATGTGAATACTGTCGAATGCTAAAGTCTTCTTTAAATTAAAATATTGTAATTGGATGTAATTTCAAGGATATTTCGTATTATCTCATTAATAATAATATAAGATAATTAATAATAATATATAGAAACCCCTATATACGTTTTCATCGAGAATACGCCGTAATAACTCAAATTCTATAGTAATACATACCTCAACATCAAACCCCGAATATTAGGCTTACATTGGCCGATTTGACGTAATAGCAGCTTAGTCCCTCGCAAGCTTGCATGAATAAAGGCGTCAAATATTTCCAGTGACATTTCGCGCGACGGGGAGATTTCCGGTGTATGGATTTATACTTGCTTTTGTCAATAAAAAATCAATCGATAATATAATGAGGTAATAAAAGAGCTACTTTGAAATCAGAGATATTGACGATCTAATTAATGAATATTTTAGATATTATCATGTTTATCTAACCAGAGGTTTGAGTATAAAAAACATCTTGGTAGGTTGAGATGACTCAATTTCAATTACCCCATACCGTAGCAATTATTAATTGTACCTTTGTAAATAACGCTGATTACTTATACCTTTTTATGACAATAGTGCACTTATATTTGCAAGATTTGTTGCACCTGCAGATAATCGAGCCATACTAATGCATTATTACGGTCAAAAATTCCATTGGTTTAAAAATTATATGATATTAGTAGAGTGAAAATTGAAATCTCTCTTTCAAAGTACTTTATTCTACTGTGCACGTTAATTGTTACACATCATTGCAATGACAATTTATATGGTTATTTTCTAAAACACATTGCTATTATTATTTAAAGTAACATTGTTGAATGTTTAACCAGATATAATACATCGGCGTAGACAAAATGAGCTGCTATTTTTCCTCCTTTATAATTCTTATTATCCACAGTAAATATTTTTTAAGTAAAAAATGAGGTGATGGTAATTTAATAAAAATTTTGATCGATAGCTCGTTGAAAACTACGCTTATGAATATGCTAAATTCTTCAAGAAGTTCAACTTTTAAAGACATTTTTATAATGACTAAATGATTTATATTATTTGATGATTGATAATTGATAACTTACAAGAAGATTATTATAATATTGGATTATAGATTTTTCGGTAATGTAAAGGAATGATCTTCCGTTTGATCTGGAAGTAACATGCACAGCAAAAATCAAAAACTTTAATTTGATACGTGACTAAAAAAAAAATAATGATTTTTAACTCATATAATATAAGTGTGATCAAATATAATTGTTAAAGTAAGCTTATTAAATAAAGTTGTTAGTAATATATCAGTTAAAATTGTAGGTTGTACCTTTTAGATGTTGAATCATTTGATACGTGTAACGTTTGTAATTATAACGTTAAGCTTTGTTAAAACTTGATACAATTTGATTAGAATAGTCTTTTTTGTCCAGATATCGCTATATTATGTACATGAAAAGTTTGCTGGACCTAAATGTCAATTTCCCTTTCCATCAGGAATTCCTTAATTAAATTGAATGATAAAAAGTCAATAATGTTGCAATTAATTGTCGAGTTAATAATATAGACACACCTGTCGGATGTATGTGCATGTTGAATTTAAGTGCCCAAAACACTTGCAATAATAGCGAAAGTATACCGAGCCGATTATAAATACGTAGCGTTACGCCGGCACAAGTCATACAATTAAAGCAACAGATGATCCGGTTAAACGCTCGACAAAATCATCGATTGCGAAAATGCTTTCTCGCTGTTTCTACCTTATTGGAATTCTCCTAGTTTTAATCATAACTACGATTGTCAATGCTTCTCTAGAAGAATCGAAAAACAAAGGTGATAGTAAAGTTAATAATGGCAGATTTCGAGGTGCAGTACAAACTGTAAGAACATTGTCTTTTTTTCAAATTATTATTCAACATTTTCATAGTCAAATATTTATAAAATTTACGTTATAATCAATGGCGGAATTGCGGCAAAAGTTAAAAATTTTATTTTTCAGGTTGCCAAAAAGTTCATGGATCCATTTAACATTTTCGCAAGGATGTAGATTAGAGATATATAAAATACCATAGCAATGTTGTATTTTCAGCGATGTACATGCATAACGGGAATAAATAGCCTTGATTGTATTGGACGAACCCTTGGATTTTCATTATGCCATTTCTCTTGCAACGCCTTAAGCGACTTCGTTGGAAAAAAAACTAAGCATTGTGAGATTGTCAATCTGCAGGGGCCAGAAATTTCGCAAACATACCTATAGTATTGTCAAAAAATGTTGTAAGTTATCAGGCTTGTTCGCATTGGTGTATCGGGTCTTCGTCAAACTTGATAAACGGTAATATATTCCATGTAGTTGTCACAGTGGATTGGCAATATCTCTCGATGCGCAATTATCTGATCTTTCATCGGCACATTACGCTGTCGATTAATCTCTCGCCGATGAAAAGAAAGGTCTTGAAAAGAAGGTGCAAGAAGGCGTAGAAGCCCATAAGCCAGAGAGCCCTTGTGCTCGAGATCAAGGAAAGTAGCTCACTGTCACTCGGAAGCTTCGCGAAGCATTAACTTATGCAAGCTCACGTGTTAAACTGGCTGCATGTCACATTGGCTGACGTGAGTTCAATATTCGGAATTTAGCTTTGACATATGTCACTGGAGAATTGGGGCGAAAGAAGCGTTCCGATTGCAAATGTACGGCGGTTCACTTCGATACTCCCGTCAGACTATTATTCGTTTTAAAATATATGTACATCTCAAGTAACATCATTGATTCATGTTTTTAATAACTTTTGAAAACGTGACTCTATTAAATCAGATTTAATAAGTATCACTGATTGCTTGTTGAAATCTTCGTTGTATTTGAAACTTTGACAATATAACATAATCTCCAGATGAGATTTATCGTGAGCGTTGACCCAGCAGTGTTTGGTTCTGAAAGGAACTCATTCTCAAATATCTTGCCGTTATTTTGATTCGATCTGTCGTCCCGTAGGTATATGCTAACCTATATAATGGGGAATTTCACAGAATTCAAAACTTGATAAGAGTTACGAAAGAAATATAAAAATTTTCACGACGTTGAGGCCTTAAATATAATAAAACAAAAGACGCACGGAGTGACTTCGCTCGAACAAACGGGAAAACCAGCCAGTCACGGCACGCCGCAAGACCTAGCAAGTTGGAAAAGCACGCGTACTTTCCAGGCGTTAATGAGCTTTCAAAGGATGACTATTCGCGATCGAAGGTTACGCACCGAGCAATTAGAGAAAGTATATATAGACGGGGAGAACCCGTCTTATCGGGCGGTAACATGCGAAAAACGAGTTCAATGTCGCGTGGACGCCGATCGATTTTCCACGTGTGTGAGCTTCGTAATGCAATTACGCGCGTTCGCCGCCGCGCCCCTCTCGATGTGAATCACCGAGCCACAGGCCCGTCCGAACGCGAGACACTCGGATTGATGTGCACGATGGGGAAAGGTCGTAAAACGTATTGTTGGTTCGGGCTCTCGTGCGAAAATTATCGACATATTTATCGAAAGGCGGAAAGCACGTCGGGGAACGATGGCATATTTTTGTTGGCTCGAAGAACCATTGGTCGCGCGTATCGCGTGTATGAATTTGAAATTCAGATGAGAAAAGCTCGCCTCGATCATTGCCGGCAGAGCCGAAAGCGGGCTATTGATTATTTTCCAGTAAAAATATGTCGCCCTATATACTTTGCCGTTCGCGGCTAAAACCTCGATACGAGCTTTTTGCGTTTTTCGAACTCGCTTTCGTTAGTTCGAGCGCGGCTAACAGGAATAGACATTGTTCTTGATGGATTAGAAAAAAAGGGCAATATAGCCGCTTTGCCGATGCTATTTTCGGTTTCATGTAGCACAGGCATGCGTTGCGAGTGAGAATTTTTTTATGAAACTATTCAGTGGCGTACAATCTATCCTCTCCTCTAACATCAGGTTCACGTTTGCGGGTGAGAAAAACCGCAATATTCTCATTGAAAATCACGCAAGCGATTATTAAAAATTTTCAGAATCAATGAAATTAGTTTAATTTTAACGAACTTGAATGGTTCGGCAAACTGCGAGAAACGGTGACATTGATTTTCAGAGCAAACAATTCGTTTGGTTTGGCCAATAACCCATTGGCATATTCGCATTCAATTTGAATTTCACTGGGAGAGAAGGAAAAACGGTTTTCAAAAATAGCTCGTGCAGCTTGCTTATGCGTCAATGGGCTCATTGGGCTATCATCAACGAGTGTTTGTTTTTATACGTGCGGGCTTCTATTTGTGTTGTAGCGAATTGGGAATATCCTGCAGTTAGATAATAGGATTTTCTGGTATCTATTATGGCAAGGTTTTGTTACAGTCGGGCATTTTGGTAGAATATTATTTCGTACTATCAGTTTTCTTTGAGTATTGTATCCTCTATTTTTGTTTAATACTCTTGTGACTGCATCGACCATCGTTCGTCTCTCGTCCTATCATCAGATCATAACATTAACGTAGCGATAATCATGCAATATAGAGTGTAACACGAGTATATTTAACCATTCACCTTCACGACTCTAAAACGACCAAATTCCACTCGCCAAAAAGTATTTGAACAAACTTTGTATCTCCTCTTAAAACCTCACCTACACTCCAGGTCACGTAAGTGTCATCCGTGAAGGATCTCGCGGTAATCTTCTTCTGCCGCGGTGGCTTTTGTCGGGGAATCAGTATCAAATGAAAAGACTTTTTTTCAATCTTCTTGACGTGTAAATATCAGAACACAAGTGTGAGCGTCTCGAAAGAGCGACCAAATAACAAATTACAGTCAATGAAAATAGCTTTTTTTTATTTGTGCATCCTCTCTATTACAAACGCATTATTCGTTAATTGACAAAACGATCGTCGTGAAGCTCCAACACTCGTGTTCAAATAAATCTCCTTCCTTTTTATTCTGTCTTTCTCCTTTCATTCGTTCTCTACAACCAGCAATTACACCAAATTGAAAAAATATTGGACTAAAGCCATCTGCCTTCCAATCGTCAAATTTTCCTTTCCACTTTCTCTCATTTCAGCGTTGCAACAACAAAAAATGAAAATCGATGCTTTCCAATCGTTCGCACCCTTCAATTTTCAGCACGAACTCGACGAAGAGAGACATGTATAGGATTCGAAGCCAATATCCGTTCCCTCGCTCTTTACTCTTTTTTTATTCGGAAAGCTCTATATATACGCTACGTGATTTTGTCCGACTGCGGAAAGAGAGAAAGAGAGGCCTCTCCGAGATGTTAACAAAGGTCGTTTTGAGAGTGCGTCGCGTGATTGCATAAGACGGCGAAAAGGGTCGCGAGCGCGGGTATATGGGTTTCTGTGACACGCAACAAACTGCAGTAAAGAAACCTCCCTCCGCGGATGATCCCATTACTGCGAGCTCGTCGTCTCGTCGATGGCGAGCTCCGAAGACTGAATTTGCACGATAGGGCGAGAAAAGCCTGAGTCACTTACTCCTTGATGACGAAATAGGGATCGTCCGGCGTCATCGCGTCTGCTGGCTTATTGATGCACTCCCTTTGTCGCCTCGCTCGCGGATGGAGAATATGGTTGCGCGCGCCCTAGACACCGACTGCGCGTTGGCTTCGATTTCCGACGCGGACTACTGCTCCGCTACTCTCTCTCTCTTTCTCGGCTGTTTGTTCCCTCTTCGGGTGGGAGGAGGCGTGATATTGATTGCTCCGCGTGTTACACTCGCTCTGTGATAGCGCGCCTGCGTTCGAGTGGAGCGCACAACCTACGTGGGAGGGTTCCAGGGGTTGTTTTGAATTTTCGGCGATGCCCTTCTCGCTGGCTTCTTTTTTTGCTTGCTGTCCGAGTCCATACAAGGTCTATTTTAGAACGTTAGAACGTGTACGCCTAACGTAATCAATCTCTTACTACTCAATCTACGAATACTTTAGTCGGCTGCTGCAATTCATGGTATTTATGATATGTAAATAGAATACCGAATATAAAGAAGACGTTCAAAAATAGTCAAATCAGAAGCTTCAAATTAATAAATAAAAAGTCAATATTATAACTACTAGGCTTGTTATAATTGAAAGTAAATATAAAATCATGTTGATTCCTATCAAGTCTTAAAAATTTATATCAGTCAAAGGGAAAGTGAATATGACACTCTTTTTATGAATAAATTTCTAATTTCTATTCAGTAATTTGTGTAAAATTCAAAGGAGACTTTTTATGTAAATATGTTTTTTAGAAAGTTGCGTATGTATTGACTAACGATAAATAAATAAAAAGCAATCTCATAAACGACAGTGGAGCAATTAGGGTAATCCCAAAATCGGTTGTATTGATAGATGAATAATTTTTTTTTGTATTTGAGCTACGCATATTATTATTAGAGTACTCGGTAAGTATTCGAGAAAGAGAAACTACGACAATGTATCGATCAATATTTAAGGGGACCAGAGGGTGTTTCGTAGTGAAAAATTAACACTTTGTTTATTGCCGCGTAGAAATTATTCTACTGAAGATATCGATGTAGGACTTTTTTCAGCTGAAAGTATTCTATATAAGCTTTCATTTTCTTTGTTATAAGTTCCAGAATAATCATTGTACACCTAATATGGACACAACAAAGACCAAGCTCTATTTTTCAAAAAATGGGGCTTTGCCACGCCTTTCTGAACGCCAGAGTGGACAAAAATCGTTTTGTGAGAGCTCATTTTTTTTGTTATGAACCGGACTACAGAATGAGCGGAGCACTTTTATAAAAAAGATAATTCTTCCTATTTTTTTGAGCCAATATATGAAATTTTAATTTTTCAAAAAAATTTTTTTTGCAAATTATCCTCAAAAAATAGGAAGAATTATCTTTTTTAGAAAAGTGCTCCGCTCATTCTATAGTCCGGTTTATAACAAAAAAAATGAGCTCTCACAAAACGATTTTTGTCCACTCTGGCGTTCAGAAAGGCGTGGCAAAGCCCCATTTTTTGAAAAATAGAGCTTGGTCTTTGTTGTGTCCATATTAGGTGTACAATGATTATTCTGGAACTTATAACAAAGAAAATGAAAGCTTATATAGAATACTTTCAGCTGAAAAAAGTCCTACATCGATATCTTCAGTAGAATGATTTCTACGCGGCAATAAACAAAGTGTTAATTTTTCACTACGAAACACCCTCTGGTCCCCTTAAAGGAGTGCGCGTTCGACAAAATATTATTCGTCGACGTATAAGTTCATATCTAATCATATCAACAGTAAAATTTTAATCTCGTATTTACTTTATTATAAAAAATTTATTGCAACAACCAATAACCCAACGAGTTACTTAAAAATTTTCTGACGGTGTCAACCAATTCTCAAAGTGGTATTGTTACTTTTTAAATCCATAAGCGTTCCCGCTTAATCAGTAACGTTGAAGTTGTCTACGAATCTGCGATTAATATGTATGCGTGCATATGCTACATAGTTGAACGAGCGCCGAGTACACACACAAGCAGACACAAGTTACAAATCCTTCACCGAAAAAGTGTACTGTCATTCCCAACCTGCAATAGTTTGTTAAACGCTTTGTTTATTCCCTCGTTATAACAATGGCACTAGTCGAAAGAGATCCTTCGAGGTATTTACCTGATTACGATGTTCAAGCTCCCGTTCAACATCACTTTAGCCCATATTCTGACAATGGAGGGTAAGTTCTCCAATTTAACCTATTTACCTTACACTTCTTATTTATAGTTTGAATTTGAAAAATTTGAGGTTTTTTGTTAAAAAAAAAAGAGTACATTGTAAGGAAACTTTTGAATTAGTCCATTAATGCATGGAAAATCTTGTAGATAAATCTTATGATATTGAGCGAATGGAATTTACATTAAAATTACTTCCTACTGATCGGTTTAAAAAACATTCTATTGTTTTCCAGGAGTGTTGTTGCTGTTGCAGGTGATGACTTTTCTGTTATTGCAGCAGATACTCGTCTCAGTACTGGTTTCTCTATTTACACACGCCAGCAGAAAAAATTATTCAAACTTTCGGAGACAACAGTTTTGGGTTGCTCAGGATGTTGGTGTGATACTTTGACTCTTACCAGACTGATTGCTGCTCGTATGCAGGTATACTGTAGTTCTAATTTTTTATTTTTCCATCAATTATTTTTTTTAAATTACAGCAACCTTAAATTAACTTTCAGATATATAACCATGAGCACCACAAAATAATGTCTACTCCAGCAGCTGCTCAGATGCTTTCCATAATGCTTTATCACAAACGATTTTTCCCATACTATGTAAGCAATATTTTAGCTGGAGTTGATGATGATGGTAAAGGTGTCATATATAGATATGACCCTGTTGGTCATTGTGAAAAATCCAATAATGTAGCTGGTGGATCTTCTGGTGCTTTGCTTCAGCCATTGTTGGATAATCAGGTATATCTCAGAGTAATATACTTGATATTGATATTAAAGCTAATTTTCTTTTTCTTCTTAACCTTACAGATTGGTTATGCAAATCAAGAGAATGTAGAAAAAATTCCACTAACAAAAGAAAAAGCCTTAGCTATTGTTAAAGATGTGTTCATATCTGCCGCTGAGAGAGACATTTATACTGGTGATGGTATTAACATTAACATTATTACAAAGGATGGCATAGAAGAACAGTACTTTGCTTTGAGAAAAGATTAATTGTACATTGTGCATTTTTGTAATTTAATTTCTAATTAAATAAATTATACTTTATACTGGAATACTTTTTTGATAAATTAAAGTTATAAATAAAATAATTATTAACTTAATTGCATGTTATCTTGTTTGATAAACCAAATATCAAGAAGATTGTGAATAATTCTATTGGCATACTATGATTTTTTTATCATAATTAGTTGTTTTTATAAACAGCATTTGAGATTAATAAGGATTGATTAAAGACAATTTGTTAAACTTAGGTAATTAGACTTTATTATCGCAGTATTCTTAAAAATTATAATGAACCTTCTAATCCAGTCAAGAATTAGTTTGTCTTATGTGGTCTGTGCATGACATTATTATAGAAATTTAGCCGTTGACTAACACTCAATAATGAGTTGTTTCTAAGCTACCTTACTTTAAAATGTTTACATATAAACGTAATAAATATATTCTGGTAAAGCATATCAAAACAACAAAAGGAAAAACAGAGATTGCATTACTGGTTTACTATTTTTTTTTAACATGTAACTGTTTCATGGAAACAATTAAAAGGATAAAAAGATTGTTTTTTAGTCATCCGAATTTATTTTTTTGAAGCTGGTGCTGGTAATGGATTCCCACGATCTTTGCCTCTTAGTTTCATACCAATTGCTCGCTCAATTTTTCCAATGACCATCTGGTTGGGGATTCCTCTACCAGCTTCGTAATCGTTGATAACTTGAGTTTTCTCGTTGACTTTCTGAAATATAGGAAGAGTGCATTTATATGTTGTTCTCTCAATTTTCTCATGGAAACTACTTATCAAAAGTTTTACTTATGAAACATTTTGACATTAGGAAGTTAAATCAAGTTTCAAAATTTTATAGTACTTTATATTTTTTCTGATATAATAAATAATAATTCTTTTCTATTGTGTAAAAAATGATTGATTTATCAACGTAGTTGTTTATAACTTCAGAAATTCTCTACAAGGATCTATCTTGTGAACTATTGTACAATTCACATAACCTATATAAATATGGCATAAATTAGCCATACATCTACTAGTGAATCAAGCTTTTTATGAGAAATTATTTTTTTTATAGGTGCAAAATTAAACAATTTATTAACTTGCTCAAAGATAAATCATAAATTTTTAATGTTCTTACTACATATAAAAAAACATTTTGAATACCATTACTCACCATTGCAAGATCTTTTTGTGACCATCCCTTATTTTGTCTTCCCTGTTGAATTAATTTGCCAAGGTCAAGAGTAACCTTTTCGAGTTTCAATTCTTCAGTCTCACGATCCAATTTGGCTGTGTTTTTAGTGGTAGTATGCTGTTTGTTTGTTGCTCCACCCCCTGGAAATTAGAGATCATTATTTAATAGTTATATTGCTGAATAGTATATATAATAATATTGAGATGATATAATAATAATGAGAACTTCAGTAATATCATTTATGACAAAATAATCCTTTTATACAACACCAATTGACTTGTGTGTTTGTCACCAAAGACTTAAAAAAATTAATTAAGGTTTAATTAATTTTGAAGTTAAATGCGGACAGAATCACGTAAATATAAACAATATTATATAAGCAATAAAATTATACATGCAGCACAGCATAAATTAGGTTAATAATGGTGTAAAAATATCTCATAAAAATAAAAATTGAAAACCGAACTATAAAAGTTTTAATCGTAATGCCAATTCAACAAGAATAGTATTGCATCATACGCGCAACAAATTGTACAAGTACTGTAAATCATGCTTAATCATTTTACAGAAGAAAGATGAAAAAAATAAAGAAAAAAGCAACCTCGCCTACAACGCGAACAATACACTCGATCGGAGGAAGAAAAAGAGAGAGAAAGAGAAGTGGTAAACATGTTTACATCTGTGCAAAAGAAAGTCGTGGAAATAAGGCAACAGTACAAGCACTTACACTTGGCTTGGGTCTCAACGGCAATTCCCTGCCTGCGTGCTGCGTTAACCGCCTACATGAATAAAATCATGGCATTGTAATTAAACAGCCCAAAAAAGGCTAAGAACCGCGCGTAAAGTAAGATAGGAAATACATTAGTTTACCTGCTCCGATTTAAGAGCGGAAGCCTTGGGTATGCGTTTCCGCAGAGTAATTGGTGCAGTATCCCAGTCAGACATTATCGTACGTTCTAGTAGAAGCAAAGGAAAAAATAAGGATTCAAAAATTTGTTGGTTTTAATCGATCTTTCACGATTCTCCTCGTGTTTATAAACGAACTCGTGTCGTCTTCTCTTCTGACCTCTTGATTTTCACTATGACTGTTGTGCTTGCGGTGTTAGTATAGTTGGTAGAACCTTTCCAGATACTTCCACACAATAATGCGCTGAAAACCACTGCGCAGCCAGGCTCAGCCGCGGTCTACAAATAATATTATTTAAGCTGTTTTTAATATTCGAAAAGACAATGCTATAATTTTTCGTTTAATAAGAATCGCGAGAATATATGCGAGGAAGATGACTCAACTAGAGAATTTTTAGGCTATGTAAAAAACTCGAGAAAATTTTTCCAAGTAGTGTAACAACATGCACGGCGACAAAGTTTCAACGTTGGTAACATAAAAGGGCGACAAAAAAATTTTTTCTTCTTCACCAGTTTGTGGTCGTTCATTTGCTTTACGTCACGCACAACGCAAGTGGCGGCGCACTGTATGCACTTTCATGAAGAGTTGAAGAGGCAATAAAGTGAGTAGGATAGAAAAGAGAGAGAGAGAGAAAGATCGCCTAGTTAGACGCAGAGCAGTTTTTACGAGTCAAGTGTAGTCGAGACGAAAAGTTATAAAGTGAGCAAGTAAAAGTTGGACTTGGCTTCCACGACGGATAGCGTCACCGAGAATTGAGGTTATAAGAGTCAAAGCCTAGTTATCCAACGAGTGAAAGGTTTCAGGAATCTGTACAATAATATGTGATCGAGGATCCTCATCTTCGTCGGCCTTTCGCAATATGGGTGACCGAGTGTAGCCAGCGAACTATGCGCTTGGTCTTCGGTAGACTGAACGTATTATCATCATCGTCATACCGTTGGTGACATCGTGGGTGACATTTAGCAGCAAAGATGTTAAACATGAAAGGTTCAGATCCTTTTGTCATCTGCCTCGAGGAGATTGTCAGCCATGCTGACCCAGAGGCTGTCAAATTGGCATGGAACGAATTGGAAGAAATGGAGAGTCAGAAAGACAGTGCCAAGGATTTCATCCATGGATGTGATAGGAACTACGATGAGATTTTAAGGAAATTACTTACAGACACTCCTATCAGGAATATCGCTGAAATGCCTAGGCTGCTCGCATGGTTCTCCAAGTTTCCACTTAGTTCCAAGCCTATATCTGATGATATTGCTGTATTTCTTCTTCGTTACGAACAATTATTTAAGGTAATTCATTGTTTACTCAAAAATATTTGTATAGAATTATTACAGTAATCTGGATTAGCTGTATTTGATTAATTCATGTATTTTTAACAATCCTCTTTTAACAATAAGTTTGAAAAATACTATTTACCTATTTATTCTTCTAGTTTTAATATTTTTATAATAATTCACTTAATTTTTATGATTATTTTTAAGGAGAAACCTTGCTTAGCTGATATTTTGGAGGTTATAAGTGATAATCATCAAAAATATTTGAACTTGTCCAACAAAAATCTAGCCATTGCTATAATTGAAGTATTGGCATGGATGCATCCACCAAAAGAGCCAGAAAGCCTCAGAAAGTACTACAACGATCTCGTAAAGATCAAAATGTTTATTAAGAACCTGATTTACATAAAAAATGAAAATGTAGAAATCAACTTTGAATGTTTGAAAAAGATGTGCGAAATTTTCCTGAAGAGGATTGATAATGAAAATCCAAGTTCAGCTTTGATTATTGCGATTCAAATTGTATCTCAACAGCTTTGGAGTGAATACATGATTGTAGCAGTAAAAACTATTCTTGGAGATTTTGGAGATGAAAAAAGACTCATCAATATGTTGACATGTATGTGTCGCTGGCTACTTCAACCCGAGTTACCTTTAGAAGACATGGAATATCTCAGTTTTTGGCTTACCTTGTTCCTCAACAGTCTGCAGAATTTTAACAAGAATAAAATAGTTATGAATGTAGCAGATACAGTTTTACCCTCAATGTTCTTAGACTGTTTGAAATCTGAAAAATTCTATGAAATCAGTATACATAAAAATGTTATCGTGTTTTTACTAAAAAATATATCTTCATTGCAAGTCTACCACAGCATGATGTATAAAATAAACAATTATCTTCAAAATAAGACAAGATTTGATGTAAATGAGAAAAAACAGAGCGTCATTGTAGCTATTGGAAAATCTGCAAACGTGCTCAAAAAGAGGTTTCAGGAGCATCTGAATAGTTCACCTTGTACAACTTGTGAAACTGTAGACATGTGGATTGTAAAATACTCTAGCATCGAAAATGATAAAAGGTATGTTACACATGTCAGTGCTTCTATTCCTGAAGAAACAGAAGAAATGGATATTTCTTACCCAAGCACAAGCACAGGAATTGGTAGAAGGTTTACTGGTAAAGTTGGTCTTGTCAATCTTGGTAACACTTGTTATATGAATAGTGTTTTACAAGCTCTTACAATGACTCCACAATTTTGTCATGAAGTTCTGCTTTACAAGACCACAAATGACTTGAGCAATCAAACTGTATTGAAGAATCTTCAAGAATTGTTTGCTCTTCTGAAATATTCCAATAGGTGTTCTCTCGCTCCAACCGAAATTTTACACGCGTCCAGACCGGCTTACTTCATGCTTGGACATCAGCAAGATAGTTCGGAATTTTTATGGTAAGTATAGGAAATAAATTCATATTTGTATTTATTTCACGACTTATTTTACACATATTTCATATATTTTTAGTCACTTGCTGGATGTTATGTATGAGCAAGAAAAATCCGCACTCACACAGAACATTAACAGTGAACAAAGCATAAATACGAAAGCAAAGATCGAGGATGTCGAGATGACGGAGGTCGAAGAAGCCGTAGGTGAATCAAATTCTCCCATTAACGATGACGAGATGCATGGGAAAATGGTTCGATGGACTACAGAAGAAAATTTAAGTGAAGGTGCTGGTTTGGAAAGGAAAACACAATCCTTAGCCGATTTTACTCAAGGTTAAAATGTTTTGTAAAATACAGTCAGTGTATAATTTAAACCCTAAAAATAATATTTTCATGCAACTAGAAAAGAATAAAAGTCGCTAAAATGATTCCCGTGGGTAAACAAAACGTATTTGTCACAAAGAATACAATGTTAATCGTAAAAATATCTAACACGATTGAGCAGGCAATAAACTCTGCACTGATTCATTTTCCAAAAATAAAACCAACTGCTCAGACCTCAATGTCTTTATGCTAAACTAAATGATTGTTTCTCTTGCAGGTGAAGAGTTGGCACAGACACAGAATGGCTTGTCAGACTCGCACTCTGACTCGACAGATAGCGGTATTCAATCAGTTGGTGGTGAAGATTCATCTTCGTCATCAGCTTCGCCAACTTGTTTGTCGTCTTACCTAGTGCACCGAGTTTTTGGTGGTGAGCTGAAAGTGACATATCTGTGCGACGAATGTAACACTGAAAGCCACAACACTGACAAGTTCAGGGATCTGCAATTATGCTTCTTTGAAGATCTCAGATTCAGCGAACCGACCAGCGTGCAAGAACTACTAAAGTGCAATTACTTTATGCCCGAGAAACTCACCGGAGATAATAAATACCGATGCGACAAATGTGCCGGTCTTCGCGATGCTCAGAGGATTATAAAGATTCTTCAAGCTCCTGAACATCTTATTTTGACGCTCAAGCATTTTAGGTGCGTAGTTGGTTTTAGATTTTTTTAAATTATTTTTTTATTAGAAGTTAAATTATCTTTTTTGAAACTTTGGTACTTTAAATTTACTTTTTTAACGAAAATCCACTAAGTTTAGTTAAATGATAGAATAATTACGACAAATTGTATAGATTTTACACAAAATCTTAAATTAATTCTGAAAAACTAATCTTTTGTTGCAATTTATTATATTATAATTTTGTTATAATTTAAGAATGTTATTTAAATAACAATGAGATGGATTTTGTATGCATCTTTGTGGCTTGTTATATATAACGAAAATGCTTTTGTTCGCACTGATATAAAAATGAAATAGCAGAAAAACATTTCATATATAAGAAATATTTTAAATGTCTTAGAAATATTCGTCCTTCATTATAGCTATAATTATTGTTATTGTTACTTCAAAAACTAAATTTATGATACTACAGAAGTACAGTAGTTATCTATATTAGACTTGAATCATTAGTGTCTTGTATTCAAAATAATATCATCTGTTTAAATCTATTTAAAAAACAATTCTCTATATCGACTTGAAAAATAATTTTATAAACCATACTAATATTTGATGTTTTATTCTGTAGGTACGACTCTGACAGTGGATTACGAACAAAACTACGCTGCAAGGTAATTTACGACGAAGAGATAAAACTTCCAGTGTTAGATCGCGACAACGAGACATATCAGCTATACGCAGCTGTGGTACATTCAGGTTATAGCATGGACTACGGCCACTACGTGACCTATGCGTGCGACTCAAAGAAACGTTGGTACAAGTTCAGTGACAGTTTAGTCGTCGAGACAACGATCGAGGATTTCAAGCGTCTCGAGCCACCCGACACACCGTACATTCTCTTTTACAAACGTTGTACTGACACGCCTATCGAAGATGCACCTGAAATCACGACACTGAGTAAGCGTCTTCAAGAGCATGTAGAACAAGATAAACAACGTGTCGGTGATGACCGGCGTAACAAGTTAAAGATAGCTAAGCAAAGTAATGTTACGTTCAGTAGTCATTGGGATAGCAAAAAGAACGATGACGAAGACGATGAGAATGGAGCTCCACCCAGTAGCTGCAGGGATGCGATGAATGTCACTGGGCCAAAGTGCCTGTATTGAGGGCTGATGAGCTACGAATTGACGAGCTCTCAAAATTTGTTTACTTTGAAGAAAAGAACAACTCCTGTAGTTGCCTCTTCTGCATCCTCGTTATTTTGGATATATCTGTCACTGCCGAATTTTTTATGAAAAATAACAAGTAATATTCACTTCCCAACTTTTACTCAATTCTTTCCCTTCTTTCTTTGCGCAAATAAATTAATATTCGAAGTCTCGTCAATTCGTGGTTTTTTTCAATTTCACTGCATTTGCCCTGCGTGTTACGATTTCGATTCACAAGGAACTATCGATGTTTCTCTTTGCTACTATTGTTGATTTCTTTTATGAAATACTATAAAAAGATCGAGAAATTTCATGTAATTATGAAAACTCATGATTCGTCTTTTTGTAACTGTAGTAATGACGTTTCGTTTATGGGTAAACTATCCAATGTGAAAATTATCGAAAGATTTTTAATTCTTTTCGATTACAATACAAAAAAAAACAAAATATATATTAAAAAAAGATACAAATTCAATTTCATTTAAATCACGTACTAAACTGTTATTTCGACAAAGAAATATAATGTGAAGAAAACGTGGACGTTACTGGTTGAAAAAAAAGTTGTTAAAGACTGTTCATAAGTTTTATATATGTAATTTCCAGAATTTGTAGACGACATATAATTGACTGCATCTTCAGCTTGTACTGTAATCTAACACGAGTATATAACATGAAGAGGTGATCGCAGTTTGGCACACGATTTAAATACGCAGCGCATATTGACGCGTTTTATTAATAATATTAGAAAAAGAGTGAGGAAAAATAATGTACATTTTTTAGGTTAATGTTTGATTAGGCTTTATAAATTATTTAAAATATAGAATGGAAATTGGCGCACTGGAAATTAATCTGTTAGTGGGATAGCAAAAAAATGTAAAAATGTGTTTATATAACAAGCATCGTTTGCGTTTTCATTCTTTATACCTAGTACTTAATTAGAATAATTATATACTCGAAATATTTTATCTATAAAATAATATATGCAAAAATGCTATTTCTAACATTGTAAAATTTTAACAATAAATTGCTCTAGAACACACTTGTTTTTCGTTTCTATAATTATTGATGAATTATGTGAGCGTATAATAAATATTATTCGTTGATGTATTGAGAACTTTTTCATAGACTAATTATAAATTTTTAAATAACTGCACTAACTATTACTTTCTAATTTTTCTTTTTAGCCTTGCAATATTCTTAGTTTATAATAGTTTCAAATTAAATTTATGTGATCTACGAAATCGTATATAATGTGTAACATCAATGCAACTGTTAATTTTTAGTTAATACTAATCATACCATAATATTTAATTCAATATTTCTACAATAGTATACACCTTCACTTACACGTCAAGGTAATATATGTGCATTTGAAATGTCATCTTAATTTGCAATACTCAGAAAATAACCACAAGAAAAAAGTAGTCGAACAAAACGTCTGTCTCGAAGATTTATTCCTGCTAACTTCCTTCGCAAAATGCTGTAAATAATTGTATTAAAAAGAAAAAAAATGATAGCGTCGTTCGAATTACGAACGAGACACGTGAATTGAAACGCATTGAAGGTTTGTGATAATAACTTATATAATAACATTCGATAAATTTAATTTTTAACATTTACAGTTTCAGTGACGTCACCCTTATACAAGACATAATAGACCTACTTTTTTAAGTTATAAATTCGTATCTGTAAGAATACTCAATAATTGTTTGAAACGATGGAGCCTCTTTCTAATATTCAAACTATTTCCTTTTTTCATCATATGTATCTGTGCAAATTCATTAACAGTATTAATATTACGCAACTAATGACCAGTATTTGAATTTCAATAGATTTATTTTTCGTATATGATGGTTATCAACCAGTTGTCGAACACTATAACGTTCAAATAGGGTCTAGCGTAGAAAAATTAAAAACTAATTATTTTAATTAAGATTAGTGGAATTAAAATTCGATTGATAAATAATTTTATAAAATGTGTAAATCAATTTAATGTAATTATTTCAAATTCGATTGTCAATTAACTTATTCTGTGTAGAACACGTAATTTTCAACGACTGTTCAAGACTAGAATTTCAAATTTTAAATTGTCAAAATTGAAGTAATTTGAAGCAACACGATCTTTAAAAATAATTTCTTACACGTTTTGATATGTTATTACGCAGAATGTAATATTTCGTATAGTAAAATAAAAAAATTAATAAATGAAACATTGTTTTCTTTAATCGCGATTTAAATCTTATACAAATGATAGTAGACATTATTTGGCGTGTGATCTCGTTATTAGCGATTGAATAGAATGTTACTTTGACTGACAACGCTGTTTTTAATCTCTTTACACCGATCCACAATACTCGGGGCAATAAAATTACTAATCGAGTGTTAGTCAATTTGAACAATCGTATTGTCCAGTCGATCACCAACAAACGCAATCGTGAACCTCTAAAAAAGATATCTCTTTTGTATAAACAATTCTAAAATCGCTTGTTTCTTTTTTACGAAACATCTTTCGCGTAATTCAAGAAGTCGAAATAGACGTCTGATAGACATAAATACTGACTGCAAAGGATCGAAAGTGGACTTATTTTTCGGAGAAAGATAAAGTTTGTATCTCATGAATCAGGCGGATAGACGCGTAAATTGTGAAGAAAGGTTTAGTCGTAAAGTTTTTATCGTTTGCCGTGACTAAATAAAAATGTATCTTTGTTGGGCTACAGTCTTTATAGATTTTTTTATAAAGGCTTTCTCTCTGATCAATTTATTCGAACAATCCGCAGCTGAATTCGTGATAAAGTTCTCCTCTTGGACGGCTCGGTAGATATACGATTTTAATTAGCAGTTGCGAGTTATCATTACGAGATGTACTTTCGAATTTTATTACAAGCACTGCTGGGGCTGAAAAACAGAAAGACAGGGTCGATGATTAGAAACAATTGCTTGTCGAATTTTGTTTTTTTCACTCAACTCGGTTACTTCATTAATGAATTTCATCGGCTAAATATTTTCACATTCTATTTGCACTGGCTCTTCAAATTGACATCTCGCTCGCGCGAGATAATAAAAAGCGCTCCATTGTGTTGAAAATCGTTTTTCCGATATATCTCCAGTGGAAAATATTGCACGCCAAAGTTTGCCGAATGAAAAAGCGGAAATGCCTCTCAATTTTTTCACAGCGGAAGCAGCAGAAACTGATATTGCCACGCTCTCGTTTGGATTCGACTGGAAATCGCCGTGGATATGAAAAATATGCAAAAGACTTCGTGCGATGAATATAATGCCATTATCGTCCCGAAGAATATGTGATTTTTAGTTTTGTTAGGTTTTATTACTGCGAAGATTTTGATTCGATCTTGATATTATCGAACAGCTGAAAAATAACATTTACTTGCAACATTTTATTGCATAATAATATTTTCTACAGAAATATGATTTGGAGTACAGTCTGATCGATGCATTCCGCGAACCTTCTCCAGGTTATTTCAATACCGCGCGGCAGATGCTGAAGTTTCAATCTAAATTCCGGGGAAATGGCACTCAACAATTTTCAATCGTGCGCACGGAAAAAAGCTGCTGGGAATACATCGAACTTCAATATCGTCGATCATTCGAAGGGACGCAAAGCGTTTAAGTCCCTCTTATCTTAATTGAAGCTGGGCAATTGCAGTAAACAAAGAGAGGAAACCGCCCGTGCGCACTGCCTTTTCCCAATGACCGTAAACAAGCTTAATTACTCGATCGCACTGGGGGCGATCCAACTTCTTGTTCGCATTTTTCCGCGAGTCAGTGCGAAAAGCCGCAGATTCCTGGCAAAGTCGTCTCTATCTTTCTCTCTATATTTCAAGATTCTCATTCCAGCGGAGCGCGTCTAGTCGCATTTTCACCCTCCCCTCTAAGCGGCAACAGCTCTTTCTCTCTTTTTTTTTTTTTTTCCTCTTCTCCGTGTTTTTGCATTCTTCCCGCTGGTCATTTCTCTCGGAGTTAGTCGTCGACGTCTGGAATCGTTGGATTTTCTGGTATTACGATTTCTTTGATGGAATGAATGATTCCCGACAGCCGAGGATTTATTCGCTCTCGTTCCCGCCGTTCTTTTTTTCTCTTCTTTCTTTCGGCCGGCGGACGAGTTATTTTCACGCTGGTTTCGATGAACTGCGAAACGGCAGGCTCTTTTTCTATCCGCCGTTCCTGTTAAAAAAACGATTGGTTTCCTGCTTGGTTTTAACAGTATGCAGAGCGTTTACTCACTAGTTGTTACAAGCGGAAGCTTTATTCGATCGGGAATGGTTAGTTTTTATTTCCTTTTTCGGAAATTCGACGATTCCCATTTGTACTGGTAGGAATGCGGATTGGTACAGATATATGTTAAATGGAATTTCACAAATGATTAACGTTCGATCCAAGATAGGTCGGCTTTGAACGTGAATTGGCCACTCTGTTAAAAATTGTGTAATAATATATCGAACGTGATAGGAGGTCGTATTAGACGGAATGCAATTTAGCCGGTGCTTAATTTCTTAGCGTTACGGTGGGCGCGCGTAACTAACAGAAATACAGGCAATGAAGACAGTGTACGCAGCCTCGAGCACAACGGCAGCAAAACAACACTGCCAATTCTGGCGGGGTGGCAGCGAAGGCAGCGAGGCGCAGAGTGGCGCGCGATAAAGGGCTTATTACGGGAAGGGCGGCGCGTCAAAGGCATTATAAGGTCCAACGATTCATAACGGCTAACGACGACGCGGCGTGGCGCCTCTGCGCGCCCACGGCATTCCCGCGGCCATGGCAATTGTCTCGCGTAGCCCGGGGCATTCCGGCGTGCGCCTCTCTCTCGGATGCCTACTGACGCCACGCCACTACGGGCCATCGCCAGCCCGACCATCGTCCTCGTTCTGTCGCGTGGCTGTGGCTCGCACCGGCGTCTTGGCCCGCGAATGCGCCCCGACGGATTGCCGCTCGCTACAATTACCATTGACCGGCAAATTTGCCGCGACAAGAGCTCGCAGCGGCGTGCACTCGGCAAAGTGCTTGCCGCCGACAAGTTTTCGCTGCATTCCGCTTTGTACGCCATCGGTCGGTTCTGTCGCGCGGCGCTCACCTTCGTGCTCACGCGCAAAGTGAAGTGCCACTCGAAAGTTTCGCTCGCTGCGACGCATCTCCTCAAACTGGCGTCTGCTTTCGCGAGGAGTCCGCCGATCGTAAATCAAGTCCGGCCACGCTCGAGTAATTACGGAAGTGATTGCCCGCGCGCGCCGCAAAGATCCGCGAAAGCAACTTTGCACGCGCCCGCGAAGCTTCCGCGGTCGGCGTCTATTCTCATTCTCAGCTGCACAACCACGAGGAAGTTTCCGCTATAGCTAAAGCAAAAGCTCGCGCTCGGCACGACGCGAGCCGCTGCGAGCGAACCAAGCGAGCGGACTCCGAAACGGACTTGTTTGGGGATCGCGACAAGTCAATGATCAATTTAAACTCATAATGCTCTTAACTCACTATGCTCAAAGAGAATCACCAAGTACCGGAGGTGATGCATTCCATGCCGAGCGTAAACTTTTTTCTTCTCCGCGACTTCACAATCAGACTCCTTGTGAGAGAGAAAGAGAGGGACAGAGAGTAAATCACAGTGGGAGAATTGCGCGATTGCGAACAAGAGGTCCATTTATCAAGTCGGTAAATATTTGCTGCTTCGTTTTCGTCTTTGCTTTCACGGGAGGGGGAGTAACCTACTAAGGTCGACTGAGTAATCCTGAAATTTCGTGAAAGTATCTCCAACTCGTATTTTTATCAAATCCATCATTTTACCGCCTGATGAATAGTTGTTTGGTGGATTTTGTAAAAATTCTTGGTCACAAGGACATTCTTTAATTAGTATTTAATACGCACAAAGCTGAAAAGGATAGATTGTGTACTAATTTGGCACATAACGCTTTTGTAACTGGTGTTAATTCAACAGAATGCAGTTAAAAAAAAACTATTTGCAAGTGATTCTGAGCATTATCTAACGCGTTCAGCTAGGACAGTCATCGATAAAATCTCGTTAAAAACGCTCGTCATTTCTACGTAGATAATCGATATCTTTTACTGCCAAGATTTCATGCAATTCAAACGTAATGCTTATTATCTCTAAATCTAGGACACAAATAGTAAATATTGTAATTTACAGCGTAATGTATGACAAATTTGTTGGTAAGCCTTGGTCTTGAACCAAATTACTTAATTACGCCTTAGAAATCTTCATCGCTCTACACAGTATTATATAATTAATTCATAAAACGGTGCTATAAGATATATACATAATAAAGAACATTGCACGTGAAAGTAGGTATATTTACTTTAAAAGATTTCCACTTATTATTGCAGTTTATTGATACATATTTTATGAAACTCATTATCAGTAGAACGTACAACGAACGCGTTTATTAAGGCCAGAGATATGTTACTTTTTTCCACGCACATCAATGCTCATTTTCCATTTTCTTTGTATTTACATTTATGAGAAGTCAAATATAAAGCAATTTTTTGTTTAAACAAATTCATAGACTTCATTGCACGATATTTCATTATAATCAGTATTTCATTTTCAATAATTCGTTGAAACAAAATTAGTAATGTCTTATTTAATTACAAATATATTTTTATACCTTTATCACTTTAAATTCAATCATATTATTTTCCTTATAAACTCTATTTTCCGCGAACTTTGTAAGAAAAATCCCATCCAAAGATAAAATAAGTAAACATTTATTCGGCACGACGTCTTTAGATAAGGCGTCATAAGTTTTGAATGTAAAAACAAAATATAACTGTTTATTAGAATTTATTGTAATTTAATCGACATATGCATCACTAACATCGACAACATTATATTACATCAGTTTATACACTTTTATCAATGAAATTCAACAATAATACGACAATTATATTACAATTGTTCATTAGCCAAATTGAAAGTCACTGTGTATCGTCAATACGTCATACGGCTACTTATACATAATGATGTTCATTTGACGTTCCGTTTATAATTCATCGGCCAATAAAACACTGGTACGCAGTGGCTTAGGTTTATCTAGTTTATATAGTAATAAGAATTAATAGTTACTTAAATATAAATTATAAGCATATATACACTACATTTAATAGTTGCAGTTAGTCATTTTTATCAAAAATAATGTTATTTGTTTTACGTAAACTGACAATTAAACGAAAAAAAAGACAAAAATGTTTGAATTTATGTTATTGTAACAAATTTTTGGTCTTTGCTGACTTTCACCGTCGCGTAATATTGTCACAGCACAAAATCTTCCACGTGTAGTTGGCAACAGTCGTCGATGTGGAGAACATTAGAGCGTCATAGCCTATTTTATTAAAAAAAAATTTCCTATAAAAATAAGCAGCATCACGAAACAATTTGTATAGCATTGAATGCGGCACCTAACGCCCAATTTAGTTGATGGCCATCAATGTGCTTTTTCAACTGTAAATAAAAGTTTAATTGAAAATTTAACGTATTATTAAATTAATTTCGGACGTTAATGCACATAATCTTTAAGCGGGATTTTGTCACTCACGCAAATTTTTGACGAGTTGCCGAGTCCAAATCCACCATGAAGCAAAACGTAAATAAATGATAAATCAAGGCACATAAACGGCTGATCAGTGTTAGGATATGCGCATATTTCAGAAGCTGATTTATATATGGATTCAACAGTTACAGTTCCTCCTTTGTACGGATCTATAAGACCAGCCTGCATCGTGAATCAAAACATTAGTGAAATACGAAACACGTTATCAGCGTTTAATGTATGCTTACTTCCGCCGCGCGATCAAAGTAAAATGAAAAGGCATATATCTCGTATTCTCGAAGACTAGGCAGCTGGTATGGAATAGCAGCATCAACAACTTTTTTAATTATGTCAAGACAAGTAAAAAACCGTACCACTGGTCTACGCTCGTCAGTACCAGTCGGTAGCCTTTTTTTAATTATTTTGTACGTAGCATTGATTGGTCCTCTTACTAAATAATCTTTTCCAGCGTAATGCCACGTTACCCCGGTTATAATTGGATTTATACACTCGGCTAGTAGCTCAACGTTTGTCGAATGTTCGTCAAAAGTATATTCCCGATTTTGGTAGTTGTCGGGATGAGTCAAAATTTCTTTTCTGGCTGCCATAAGTCCCAATCCCAAGAAGCTGCTGGTGAACACACTGGTATTTTTATTAAAAGCGTTGACGTGATAAATATTTTTTTCGTGCGCTGAAAGTAATTTCGAGCGTTTGTCGGAAGAATCGTGAGTCACGGCAAAAGTAACCTGTGTTGAGGCTCCTCCAAGATCGAGAGCGGCCACAGTATTCGTGGCAAATTCTTCGTCGTTATAGAAAGGACTGAAGTTCTTGAGTAAAAAATTCGTGGTAAACCACGAAAATATCCCTTCGTCCGAACCTTCCATGATTGCCGCCGAATCGTGAAAAGTCATAAAACCAGACGAGTCGAGCGCTCGTTTACACTCATTAAGAATATTTTGAGATTCATCCTGAGGAAGAAGTCTCAAGCCAGCTGTCGCTCTTAAAATTATTGGAGTAGAAGCCCAATTATTTTTTGGAATTTTCTCTTTTGCTTTGTTCAACAGGATATTCAAAGATTTATTTATGTCTTTTGGATTTTTAGCATAGAAGCTCAGTCCAGGTTTCGTCTCGTAGAACAATGTATCGTCTAAAATGAATTGGTTACCAATCACCGAATTATGGAAAGTGAAGGCATTGACTCGGCTGGCTGTTGATCCTGCGTCGATGACAATTACGTAAACGGTTGTGTGAAGATTCAGCGATACTACTAGATGATCGACGGTTCTGCTGCTAAATTCATGAACGCTTCTAGCAAGGCACAAATAAATTAAAATTGAGCTGCCGAGGATCGCGAGTATTACATATTTGTTTTGAAAATGTCGTGGACTTATTAATGTTTGTGTTGGCTTTGGCATTTTAGGACTATGGGTATCTATAGTTTGTGGTTTCTTGATTTGGTTTTGTCTGCAAAATTGAGAAATAATGCAAGTTATATCTATGCATACAAAATAATATGAAACTGCGACTACTAAAACGCTATTAATGCAACAATGATTGTTTTCATACATACATCGCGATATTTTGCAATCGTTGAAATGGATCAAATTTAAGAAAATTTATTTTCATTTAAAATTAGTGATTTTAGTAAACCGTAATGATATTTTTTCATTTCATTTTTTGTACGCTATTTCGTGCAAAAAAATGGTGTAACTGAAGTAATAATACAATTTCGAAATTTTTAATTATAAAATTACGTTCATGTTTGTTCTATATACTTGAATCTTACGCAGCTGACTCCAATGACAGGCCACGTGTTGTCCTTGTCTCACTTATATACACATACTGTGTTAATGAATAGATCACATCGCGTTACTCATGCGCAGTAACGGACGAAAATCAGTGTTGGTTATTAATGTTTATGTGAACGCGCGAATAATGTCCCTGGCAGCGAATTGCCAAATAAGTTGGCAAGAAAAAAAAGGAAAATTACTGATTAAGATATTTACTGCTTACCTGTCTCTGTTTTTAACAGCCATGTTCTTATCTGGACTTCCTTGAGTTCTTTCTACCCAGCCTAACTCTGACACTCAGTATACACGTCTGCGTCCTCGTGCACAAAATATACACATGAAGCAGAAAACACAATCATGCTCGATGAAAAGGCAGTGGGATTGCGCGCTGTCTGATAAATCTGAAGTTCTTACAAGATACGTTTTAGACTCATCGCTCAATATAGATAACGAGCTGGAGCGACAAAAACCATTGAGATGTATTTGCTTGAATGAAATTAAATGTAAGGAGACGAGTCATTTTGCTTTTTGCCATGAGAGGACAGAATTATACGTTTCAATAGTTTTGATTTTTGCCGCTCTACGGATACGGCGCTCTATGACGGATCGAGCTCTTTCGTCAGTAAAGTAAAGGAAAAAGACCGAAGGCCGAACAACCAAGAGATGGCAAAAGTTTGTCTTTCTTCAGAAGGAACGATATGCATCAAGAAATATCCAATATAGAAATAAATGAATATTGCAAGATTTCATAAACCATAACTTTACAATGCAATTTTACTTAACTATTATTATAATTTTGAGAATTCAAAGAGTATAATTGAAAAAAAAATATTATGTAAAGTACCATAATTTTAGAAATCATAAAATAGTATGTACGTGAAAATCTTTTTTTTATCTTAGGTGATTTAAATGAAATAATTTTCAAATAAATGAGATTTACAATTTTTTATGGACAATTAAATAATTCTAATTAAATTGAAAAAAGCGGTATAATCACGAACAAATATCATCAAAAGTTCGACAGAGTTTTGAAAATAATTACGAACGAAAATACAATACTGGAAAAACATTACTATGCAAAATTATAGAGCACAGTTGAGCTAAATGAACATTTTGGAGAGATTTATATCGAAACTGAAGTCAGCGCATCCAGCCCGACCCGAACTCCGAGCGACTTTTGGCAAATTGAATTCTTTCTTCTGATCACCGTATGCGCAATCATCGATCGTTTTACTTCCGAGTCTACTCTGCAATGCCTTCGAGGCTGCTTGCCATGCTTATGCTAAATGCAAAGTCAGTTTCGGTTTTGTTCTTACGAATGAGAATTCGTACCAATGTCAAAACAAATTACACTTTATTTTCTGCATGTTGTCTCTTGAATTGGCAGATGTATTTTTAATGATAGAGCTATATAAATTAGTCTGACTGATTTGCTGCAGCTGATTCATAATTTTTGATTGACTGACAAGTGAATATATTTTGCAATTGCACGATTAATAGACATGATAATGAGCGATTATGTACTTTCAAATAATGCGAATTTATAAAATTCAAACTTACTTCTTCATAAGTAGCCTGTAACGTCTCTGAAGCTCATTTTTATACCTATATTTTCTTTTATTTGACACTAGATTGATTAAACTAACGTAAATATAAATTCATCGACAAAGAAATTGGTATTGAGAGAACTAGACTTGTAATAGCAAATAAAATAGCTTTAATAATGTTTGCTTTAGTAATGTTAAATCAAGCAATTAACCAATCTGAATGAATTGGCAACAACATTAGCAGCATGTGCAATTTGCTTTATCGAGAGAACGAAACTCCATATCCGCTCCACGCAAATCAGTCATGGTTGCAGTTTAGTTACAGAACATCACCATCTCTCGCGAAGTTTGCATACGTGATATATATAAAGGCTATCGTCTTGGGATGTCGGATAATTGTAGATGCTTGCTTATCGAGTTGCTCTTTGAGTAATTAATGCATTATGCTAATTAGAATACAACAAGGTAATACCACGTTGAATGGGATTTATTACTAAAATTTCATTAGAACATATTTACAGTCCAAAGGATAATATTAAGTGCACACTTAATTATTTGTTATTATATTGTTTAACGTAGTTACATAAACTAGTTTTTTAAAGGAGTGTTGTTGAAGAAGTATCTTACAAAATTATTCGAAAACTCGTAATTATTTGTTACAAATGTATCTATTTACAATATTTATAATTTAATGGTATAAGATTAGGAGATAAAAAAAAATTAATAGTCAGTTTTATTACAAAAATCATGTTTAGATATAGGACAGGATCGGTTTTAGAACCTCATTTCACAATGCGCTGAGTAATTTTATTCATTCGAGAAATAAAAATACGTTTCATTAATGAAATTTATCTATATTAGGCAAGTCTATGAAAACTTTCGTTTGTTTTGTTTCGTTTCATTGTGATTAATTTTGAATAAACATAGAATAAAATTTATAATGAAAAAAAAAATTTACTTCCTAGAACAATATTGCATATTGAAGTCAAATATACTATTGCGTGAAAAATTTTTCGTTAACAAAAAATTAGAACATGTATTGAGCTCAATTTTCAGTTAGCCTTATGTTTTACTTAAAAATAAAAGGTTTTGTAGATATATCCAACTATCTTAGTGTTCAACTAATTGTCAAATATTAAGACCGTTATTGAAATTAACCGTCAATATAGATGCATCGAATATTGCACAGTAATATCAATGGAACAATCACATCATAAGCTACAGTTGTATTTATTTACATTATACGACTAAATTATAAATACTCTGTGATTTTTTCATCGCAAAAACAAACTTTTGAAGTAGAACAACATTTGCTCGCGTCAGCCTATAATGTATTATATCTCAGAGTACATACATTAGGCTTCAATAAAGATGCTGCTGAAGAGGTACACGCCGCATACATAATAATAAAAAGTATTGAAAAGTTCAATCGCGATAATCTGACTCCTCAAAGGCATTTTTCTTCTATTTACAAGAAAATCAGTAAAAGTTTGCATGTACGGTCTACTTTTGCATTTTAATTATCCAAAAATATTACAACCGACTAAAACCATTAATTTTCTTTTTCATATATTCTTAAAGTAGAGGTTTTTTAAGCTTAGTCTTTTATACAAAATTAACTAAAGTTTATGAACTCATATATAAATACGTACATTAAATTTAGCTAAATATTTTAGTGTACCAAAATTTTTCGTTATAAAAAAAATAATTTTAATATTCATCTTCTTTCTTAAATAAATGCATCTTATCTTTCACTCACCCATAAAAAATCATGCTCATCAACTGTTCATAACATGGATAGCCTATATACTGTTTCAACACTTCCAACAATATCACATTCTGTATAACAACAGAGTTCCACTTCACTAAACTCGACCGTTTTTCGTTGTGCCATTCTTACGTCGTTGCCGGTGGTAGTAATCCATTTCTTCCTCATCTTCTTCCTCGTCTTCTTCGTCGTCCTCTTCGTCATCATCGGACTCTTCAGCAGGGCATATCTGTATTGCAAATGTCTCATCTGCAAAGAAACGCGTGTTGAATGAAAAAATATACGTCGCTAGCTGAAGGAAGGAAAGTAAAACTACTTGAACAAAGTTTAAAGCCGAGTGGCTTTTTCATGGGTGGTAGCAGTGAGAGGATACGGAGTTTCCACGAGTGGATTAAAGTCTTTTTCAACGTTATAGAGTTTGAAATGCTTCATCAGAGGTAATAATCTACGGGTTTATAGTTTGCTCTTGTCAAACTCCCGAATAATTGGTTTCCAGTTTCAACGATAATCATATTCTCCGTTATACTTACATTGGCATACATGAATAGAATCAAAAAGTAGAATTTCGTAAAAATGTTTGGCGTATATATAAGTTGTTCAAAATATATTAATAAATATTGATTAAACTGTTGGGGGACTTAAAATGAGTTTGCCAACTATTTGTAAATGTTTAAGTATTTACTTTAAGGAAAGAACTTTTTGCTGAGTATTTATATTGCAAGTTCGACTTGGATTTGAAGTAACGTTGAGGATCTCGTGTATATATTTGGAATGCATTTTGAAGTAAACATATTTTAAACTCCATTAATGAGAAGTTCATTATTACGAATGAATGGAAAAGGAAAAGTCAAATAATAATATCAATTTTACTTTTATTTTATTAAATCGGGAAAAAATATTTATATACAAAAAGATCAGAAAAAATATATACTGAAAAAGTATAAATAACTTTTATATTTCGTATTGGAGAAAGGAAATGGTTTATGTAGGATTACTATAAACAATGTTCACATGTCCATAGTTATTTATTATCTGTAGATATTTTTTGAAAAATCGAACTTCACATTCCATCGTTTTATTAATGGATTATTTACGATACAAGGCTTGTCTCGCTTCGTGCTGGGAGATACTTGTCAAGATTACTTTAAAATAAACTAAGTTATCTGTCCAGCAGCAAATATGAGACCGTGATCGACACAGTATTATATGTACTTACGAGTTTATGGCTCTAAGGCCAAAATTTTGTTGGATAATAAAACGATAAAGCATCCATAAATATAAATTAAGAAAACTTTAAGTAGCTGTAAAATCAGAAAAAACTAAAACTTCCGAGTGAAATAAACAAAACAGATATACCAATTTTTTCGATGACATCGTGGTCGATTGCATCGGGAAATTTGACGTGCTTGCGTCCAGGTAGTTTGAGTTCATTGCTAGGAAGTATTAGTCGATTGGTGCTGGGTGGTGGATGAACGATGGTTAAATACGTCGTAGGACTCTGTATAGGTGTACGTCCTTCAACAGTAGTTGCGGTAGTCCGACGTGAACTCAAACACGAAGTTGCCGTTGCCGTTGGTTGCACCGTATAACGGACTGTTGGTACCTGAGATTGAACACGTATATTTTTTTAAGTTTTTTACGTTTTATTGTCGGCAAGCGTGCATAGGCAGCTCAAGCGCAAGGTTTGTTGTTTCTGTGCAAGCTAAGTTGCAAAAGATATGCAGTACTCGTGAGTGCTACTGTGATATATTATTATGTCTTAAATTGAAAGTTTGAATACAAAGAAATGATATAGCATTCTGAATCCGAGAATTAAAACCGCCAACGTGCTGTTTCGACAGACGTAAAGGGTGCAAAAAGTTTTTGGAATTGATTTTCTTTACTGAGAATTGTAAGTAAAGATAAAAATATTTTTAGCATATTATAAAACAAAAGTTATATTCTGAAAATTAAATGTTTCTTGATAATTTTTAAGTATTTAGAAAAAAGCAAAGCTATTCATATGTTTACGTACAAGAGATTTTTATGAAAGTAAATTAAAATAAAATTTAATTCTAGATACGATTTGTACATAAATTTAGAGATTTGCAAAAACAAATAGCAATTACATTTATATTTCAAAACACAATGACTATCTATACTAGAAATTAAAAAAAAATTTGTTAAACGTTGGTTTAGGCTTCAAGAGTATGAGAATGAGCTAAATGAAAAAGCTCATGAAAATGCTAATATTCATAATAATAATGAATAGTGACATAGATAGTTCAGCAAAAAACTTCACACTATGAAGTTTCTCATCGATAGTTTTGAAAATTGAAATAGTTATGATATCAAAAATGATTTACAGTTGATGATACTAGTACATTGTAAACGATTTCAAAGGGATTTTATAACGGCTGATAATAGCCATTAAGTTTGATTTCAATTTATCTAGAACACTAAGCTACTCTTTTAAAATCCCTTTGTTGAATTCAAGGAAAAACATACCTAGACTAAAATTCATTGTTGTCAAACCTCAACATGAGAAGTATGTGGCTTCCTACGCTGAAAATTAATTATTCCTTTAATTATCTTTATTCATTTTCAACCATTGTCATCAGTGTTAATTTAAACATCAATTTGGAAAAAGTACGATTAATTAATCTGAGAACAAATTGTAACATTGAATGCCAGAATGAAAAATTTCTTTGTTAGGAATGGTTACAAAGAACGAGTTTGAAATTTCTCTTCGAAGTTTTTTCTAAAAATTTGTATATCCTTCGAAACGATACAACAAAAGTAGTATCGTTTGAACGTTACACTAACAACTTTTTAACAAGAACAAAGCTATATAATAATTTGGAAAAGTTTTATCATAGTATTAAGAAAACAAAAACAAAAGGCTACGTCAGCGCAGGGATTACAAACTGTTTAGCCATTCAAACAGTGCAGGTCGGAAAATAAAAGAGTTGCACTACTACAACTTTTATGAAAGTAAATTAGAATAAAATGTAATTCGTGATATAATTTATACATAAATTTAGAGATTTAACGAGACGAAGAAGGGGAAAGTATGCCACGCTGATTTAAGCTTACGCATTTTCCGACCTTTGAGTTTGTCTCTTTCCCGTCCCGCCCATAAGCCGTCGGCAAATTGTTCTTTATCTCTTGAGTGCAGCTCAAACTCTGATCTTTCTAAATGACATTAAATCTTTCAATTGGGGTTTCCTTTTTTATTTACGTATATTTATATGAAAAAAGTTGTATATTCGGTGGTTCGTTACTTAATCAACTATAAAATCTTTGAATAAACATAAATAGATAAATTGATGTTAATTATGTAGTAAATTCAGCGATAAAATACAATAAAGTAGGTGAAAATTATAATTTAAAAAATGCATTGTCCAATACTTAAAGCTACAAACATACAATATCGTAGTTAGGTCGATAATAACAGCATCATCAAATGAAGTTGAAGTTGTATATTTGTCTTCGATATTAACTATTATTATTTATCAAATAGATTGATTAAAACTTACGCTACATGTGGTAAATAAATCATAATAAGACACAATGAAGGATTTAATTCTATAACGTTTTGGAAAGAGGAAGTAAATTGAGCATTTAACATAATTTCAATGAAAATTTAAAATTCTCCAAAGTACCCTGCCAAATGGAAAACGACATAGATTGAAATATTAAGTAAGGATATCAATGATTATTTAATTTCCGGAAAAATTTATAGAAACCACACTTTTAGGGAAATGGAAATATTTTATCATGAAAATCAAACTTTAACAAATATTATGATTTAATACCTTTATGGATAAACCACAAAGGGATATGCCAAAATTGACTTTTACTCTGTCTGCAAAATAAAATAGCTTTATCAAGTTTATTAAATATAAATGCTTAAATGAAAAAGAGTGACGTTTCATTTCAGCAATAAAACTAGAAAACCGAAAAAGATGACTTTGTTATTTATTCAAGATGCTCAATTCGGCAAGTACAGCAGTTGAAATAAAAACTCTCTCATTCTCTGATGCACAGTTCGTGAATAAAAGAGACGCTTACTACGTTTTAACATCGGATTGCAGAGTATTTGTAGAATAGTGATAACACAAAAGACTTTGACCATGGGATGCAGTTGAATTAATAGTCTAAACGGTACAGCATAAGCTGGGCAAACTGCCCCGACAATTTGCGCATTATGAAAAAATTTGATTGAAAATAAAAATAAATAAAATTGGATTTATTTCGAATTGATTATAATAAAAAATGGATATTTAATTTGCAGTGACAACATTGTCAGAATTATTTAATCTGTAGATATTTAAAAACATACATAGATGTTTGCTGAAAGGGATGTTTGATTCGGGTTTTCGACGGAGTGATGGAAGCAATCTCAATATACATATCACGTAGCATCAATATAAATTCTACCGCTGTCGGCGTTACTGAAATTATTTCAAGTCATTCGTCGTTGCGAATTGATAGTGTTCATAAATTGTTCTTTATACCAGTTTTACAGAGCAATAGTTTGTCTACTCTGGAATCATAATCAGTAGCATAATTCCAATTAAATTAAAATATACAAAATCCTATTCCGTCGATATATAACACTATAAAACTCAACCAACATAGACTTATTTCGAGAAACAGGAAAGAAAACGTAGGCCAAACAAACAGCAGTACAGTAACCAACATAGAAATCCAAACAAAAATATCCAATGGTGGTAATCCTCTCTCGCGGAAAGAGATCGTGCAAACAAGCAAATAAAAAGTAAGTTTCAAAAAGCAAGTCACGAGTATATAGCTTTTCCAGTCTCTTTACTCGCTCGATAAGACTCCGCTATAGAGGGATGTGGGCTGTAGGAACGCGTTGGCGATTACGCCAATATGCCATGCATTTATATCGAGCTCGCAACCTCTTTTGCTCTATCTTGCGCGCATTTCCCCTCAACTTTATTCTCGGCTATTAAACGTTCACTGACAGATAATTGTCATGTTCGGATTTCTTTTTCTCTTTCTCTTGCTTTCGTTAGAATCGACACGTTTAGAACGTAGAACAATATTATTGTTACTGAAGGTTCGAAAAAGGTACATTCAGCAGTTCAATTTGTCGATTTCTACAGGTTGACTTTTCATTGAAAAGTTTTCTTGTTACACATGAGTAAAAATAAAATAAATTAATCAGTTCGATAACAATACTTTCATAAAATCTATTCTATAAGAACACACTTTTAGGAATAAAATACACATCAATCTAACTAAGGAGGCAATTTCAATTCTACGTAAAATAGCCCACATAATATGCTAAGCAACCACATTCAGACCGTCGTATATTCATCCTATGCCTAAGAGAAAATTCACAAATCACCAAAGTGACATTCAATTCCGTGCCGCATGCATAAAACATTTACAAATTAGCTGCGTGGTTCTTGTCTTGACAAGCATAAGAAAAAAGAAAGGTAACACAGAAAGATTTCGCAAATGCGTTTTATACAGAGAACATTGGATTCCCCTTCTCTCTCTTAGACCAGAAAAGCTTTTTCGTGTGCCGCACAGCTTCCTTATGTAGATTTTCCAGGTGGAAGCGCATGCATATGAATATGTCATTTGCGTTTTTACACATACGTGCATGTATAGCGACAGCAAGATAGTTCAAGTCTGTTTGTCGCTGCGGTTTTGGCGGGTGGGGTTTGCGCACAACGCTCCGACGCATATGCGAGTGAAAGCTTGCCGTTTCAGAATGCGCCGACTCCAATTCTTTCAGTCTTCGCGCACGCACTCGGATCTTTTATTTGGTTTCCTTCCTTTTTACTTCGCGCGAGCCTGCTTGGCTTCATTTACGTAAACATGCAAATTAAAATTATTATTCTTTATCATCGCATGCATACGAAATTTCATGGTGTTGTAAACGAGGGTGAAAAGCACGGTACCGGTCATATTATTTGCACCGTGATACATCATGTCTAATCATACAACGTCTTTGTCGAGCAATCATTTGGAGAATATTAAAAAGCAAAGTATTTACACAGGCGCACATAGCCTATAGAACTGAAGTGAAGCGCAAGGCAATCAATTATGCGTAGGTGAAAACGGCAACCAACCCTCTGTGGGCAATCGTGAGCAGCAGTGCCACGACCGACGGTGTACTCTTGATACTGCGAATAAACGCACAGCACCGCATATATCTGCAACGCAAACTTTTCGTTATTTCCTTCATGTGCTAGACACAATGCCGGGTTCGTTAGTCGCCGTCTGTAGCATCGATGAACTCAGGAGATAATTATAAATCACCTGCGAGCACTCGATGTGAATTAGAAATGCAAATGAGGGAAAGTATGTGTGTGCGTATGTGGTGATGGGGGAGGGTGGGTTAAGGATAAAGGCTCAGGATTCCGGGATAATTCAACGTCAAACGTATGGTGAATATCAATGATCACTATAGTATGGCACGTCTATAACTTTTTTGCATCTCTTGCGCCGTCGTGTGAGTTTGCTCCCTCTCATCGGAATCACATTATTTCCAGATGAGATTTTTCAAATTGGCGGCGTAAGAAAGTCGAGTAGAGTATAAAAATTTTTTATTAAAACTACGACCCTGTTCGAATTCCCACGGGAACAGTGTCCAATTAGACGAATTATTAAAATTCACCATGACTTCGCTCGAAACTTGTAAATTAGCAAATAGAGGAACTCATTTAACAAAGATGTCGTATAAGCCGATATAATACGTTCGTCGCGCGAACATCGTCCTTTACTGCTCCCCCCCCCCCCCCCCCATATCGACACAGTATGACTTATAAATTCTCATTCGAGATCGAAAGAACTTTCCAACCTTTCCCTCGAGATCGTGATAATGTAGGTCGGGCAGAAAAAAAGAACATGCTCATACTCACATTCAGGCACATCAGGAAAAAGTCGATCGTTAAAATCATTGCCGTTACCGGATTGAACTTGAGCTGTAACAAACAACGAGTTTATCGTGTCGCTGATGCTTGTACACGTGTGAATCGACTTTTGTTTTGATTTTGCAGTATCGATAGCGACATTACATTTCAATAATAGTAATTGGTCAGACTACACAGTTCGTAAAATTGATATAGTACCAACTTTATTGCTTGCATCTTTTTTGATTACACGTTTTTCTTACCTATTATGGTATAATTGAAAAAAGCATGTCATCATTACCTTACATCAGATCTCATTAGTTTCGTAAGAAAAACATTTCGTGAAATTTAATATGTACTTATAATAGTATGTGTTATACGCATGTGGGCAAATCCGCGAAGTTGTTACTTTTTTGTTACTCGTATTTTTCGTCCAAAAAAAATTTTTTTTAATAAAAGTACCGTTTATTATTTACTTTTATTTATTTATTATTTACTCAAAAGAACATAAATATAAAATAAATGAAATGAAAATGTAAAATTTTAGTATGTCATTTGAAAAAATTTCAATCTCTTTCGTTAATAACTTTTTAAACATTTAAAATAGGATTTTGGGAATTTTGGTAAATTTGGGTAATGGGAGAAAGTTCAAAATTTACATTTTTGCAAAGTTTCAAGAATGTGCCCTCAAAATGAAAGAAAGAAATAGTCTGTAATATATCTGTTACAACTTATTTTGGAATAGCAATGTTTTCACTTCCTTGCGTATAAAAAGTTGAATATGATGTCAATCCAAATTTATACTCTCCTTAAAATGAACAATTCTGATGGTCAAAGTTAAATGTGCCTTCAAAAATGTAAAAGATTCGAGTACTTAAATTAGATTCGAGTATTTAAATGATATGATTTAGATTTCCTGTCAAAAGAATTTCTCATTTTTCAACGACACATTTTCATGCACACACATTTAATTTAACTACATTGATACCTTCTTTGTCTGGTACATGTCGATGTACTAAATACATTGTAAAAAATATTGAACGGTAATTCTTTTTCTTCATTTATCGATTTAAAAAATAAAAAAATATATATTCGATGAAATTTAATATAATTTTTTTAGTATACGTCAGTAACTAAAAAAATCTAGTTGAAAAAATGTTAAAATGTGGCGAAATGGATCCCGTTCGAATTAAAATACAGTTACAATCTATACAGAGGATATTGCAAACAGAAAAACCGTAGATACAGTTTCATCAAATCAGTTTTGAAATGTAGCAAAAGAAAATCAAAACATAGGACGGGATGTAAACAAAAGCGCGGTATGTATAAAAAGAATCAGTGAAAAATTATTACGTACCTTAAAGATTCTTGATCCTGATTGTATTTATATTTAAATATTATTGTTTCTTATGTTTTATTCTTATTGTTGCAATAAAATGAATTTTCATTTTTCGAGTGAAAACAGTTTATCTTTTTTAAAATTGGATTGTTCGACTTATTTCAGTTACTTCACCATTCCATATTAGTGAAATAAAATAATAATTATACGTTTTGAAGATAATTACTTCCACTTATTAGTACTAGATTAGTGCTATGTTAGTTGCATGAACAACTATATTTTTTCTGAAATAAAAAAAAAATTTTGTTTTGTTTATTGACTTTTTGAGCGTATATTCAAAAAAGGTACCACCTCAAAATATTGTCTTTCATACTGATCTAAAAGTGTATCATTACCTGAAAAAAGTGTGTTATGAATTAAAAATTCTTTTTTATTTTTTAAAAAGCAATAACCTTGCGGATTTGCTCATATGTAAACATTATAATACCTCCGAGTTCACGTTTTGGTACCAACTAACCATTCAGCTATTCGTTCAGTCATATAATAGTGCATTATATAAAAGAACACACGTGTGATCTCGCCGACCTAGTGAAGCGAGTCGGTATTTCACACAATGCGTGGTTTGCTTACTGTACTCTCGTGATGCTTATACGGTTTTTCCACACCCTATAAAGAAGTAATGGTATGCCCTCAACAGGCAACAATGAACCGCATTGACTGTTAAAAGTAAAATACGTTATGTACTGCGATGTGCCATGTTTACCGCTCTAGACGCAGCTGAGAGGGTAAAAGCACAACACGCATGTGAGGCATATTACACTCACGCTGTCCATGCGATTCTGTGCTCCCTGCTAGGAGGACGCACAGTCACCACTTTGTGCGCAGTGTACGGAAAATCTAATTAACAGAATGATCTATATCACGTTGCACGAGGTAAATACAGCTATAATTAGAACCTTGGTCTCTAATTCATCAGCTTTCTGTTCGCGCACATGTACCCGCATAATCATCACTATCTTCATCCGCATCGAATTATCTTTCGTGCGCAGCGAAAATAATGAATGAGAAACTGGCCGAAACTCAATTAATTATATAAGTTATTTTCAAATCACGAATACTGTATAATCATTATAATTAACTAAATGAATTTTACGCGAGTGCTCGTTCTACTGAACTTTGTTTCATCAAGATATCGCGAGATGAGGTAATAAAATTTTTTTCATTTATAAAAATAATATTTTGATGTGAATGTCTTCGGAAAACAGCAATTTTTACGATTGAATAAACGATCAGTCGTTTCGAATATTTCCTTTATTCGGTTGATGACGTGCACGAGTTTATAACTCAATTATCAGGATACTATTGCTTGCATTTATATTATTTCACAAGCTGCGCGGTTAAGATTGCAAATTCATTGTGTTTTCAATATAATTTTGAATTTCATTGAAATTGCTAAATTACAAACTATAACATATAGTGATCTAATAATTTAACGTTAATTTAATCACATGCAAAAGATTGGCATGTAAGAAACGAAAACTCATCAAGGAATTTTGTATCAAAAAAAGAAAAAAAGTGGCATCAGTCAATTATACGTTAACCGTGTTCGCACTTATATTCGATTCTACGAAATACGTTTTGACGCGCACTTGAGTTCGGTCATCTTACACGTAACGTGCGTGCATATTCAGCGACGTTCCTTGGGTATTTGAGAATATAAAAACAAAGGCGTGAGATCGTGTTGAGACGTATCAATGTGCGGAAAATGCAAAGATATAGTTGTCTCGAAGATAAGTGCGTTTATCATGAGTGCATAAGTAAAACAAAGTGTGTGTGTTGTGTGTGTGCTCTTATCGACGAAAATAAGGAATTACATTTTTACGAGGATTTCTGGTTATAAAGCATGGTAGAAGAAAAGTTTGATTAAAATGGCTTACGCGAGATGTCGAATAAAAGTGGCAATAAAAGTGCTGATTTCTTCCTTGCTCTTATGCTTATTTTTTTTCCTGATGACAATGTTTACACAGTACGCCTTTAAATTTGGAATTTTTGGAATTTTGAAATTTGGAATGTTACATTATTCACACAGTAATGTTCATTAAAGTTCTTAGACTTAGTTCAAAATTACAATGTCGAATCAACTTGCAAATGTGCGAAGAATAAGAGAAATTAGATTTTATGTAAAAAAAGTTTTTTAATAATGGAGCAAATATGCACATGGCACTCGAGTTTGAAGAGTTTGCACGTGAGTCTTATGAGAATGAACGCGACTTCTTTTTACAGAGACTTCTACACATCGGTCATGTGTGATACTGTTTTCATGAGTTTAGAAAGTGAGTAGCGGAGCGTGAAATTGATCCCACATTTGATAAATGATGTTGTATTCGTTGAAATATTTTCTGCTCTAAGCATGCAGTGTTGAGAAGCTTCTTGTAAATGCTGTGCTGTACTTTTTTAATTTCAATGGAAGAAAACTGAATATTGTACATTCCATCCTTCGTTTTTTTAGTTTCAACTTTTCATTCAACCTATGGTAAATTTTTGCATTTTCACGATATTTAATTATTAATAAACAATATCTAATATTACAATAATATTTATTGTTGCACGTTAATTTTAATATTTGCTTCTTAAAAACAAACAACGGAAGTTTATTTTCTTTACACATCCGACTCATGTAACTACATTGAATTTAATTTCATATATATAAGTGTCTCTTATGACATAATTCATTCTGTTTCTCTTTAGGCATTATCCACTAGCAGAGATGATTCATTAATTACTTGAGAAACAAATATTAGATTGAGTTTTTTGTACTTGTGAGGTATCTCTCACTAAATATATTTTGAGATTTATTTATTGGACACTATTATAAGAAAGAACAAGGAATAGAAAATTATATTGATAACACCGTCAATAATCTAATAACTCAATCAAATATAAAATGAATTTTGTTTAAAGAAGCAAAAATGAATATGGTGTTAATTAATGCTTATATATTCCAAACATAACAATTCATATTACTCATTTCATGCAAAATAAAAAAATCGGTGAATTCTCAAAACATCTTCCTTATTCATTTCAAAATAAAATTACTGCTAGTAGGAAAATGTGTAAGGTGTTTACACGGAAAAATAATTTTTTTTTTCAAACAATTCCTAGAGATTTATATTTTAGCTTAATAAGATCCACTTTGAGTGCATTTGCGCTCTCATAAAAAATTTTAAATTATCTTTTCAAAGTAAAAGTACCTTTCAACGTCTGTCATCATCATATCTGTCTAATACTAAATATAAATTAAGTAAATAGAAACTCTTGTATGGTCAGTGTAGCTCGGTAAAGAAAGGAAAACTGCTTACCCCCTGACCGATGAAAGCATATATTAAATGCGAGATGTCGACAACACAGCAAGCAATCATTATGCAAATCCACGGCACCAGAAACATCTTCTCGTCCTGAAAAATCAAGATTGATGATTGTAAGAAACGAAAAAAATAACGGTGCTTATTTCGAATAATTTCGTTTTGATAAACTTGTTTACCTTACCAAAGTAGACGTTCGAGAAAAAGGTTTATATGTTAAAGAAAAACATTTAAAACATAATAAATATATTATCCGATTAAAGTTCGATACGCGAATTAAAAATGTGTTATTGTTTTATCATTCGAGCAATACATGTAGCATTAGAGTATCGATTCGAGATAATAATATTTTCCATGAATGAACTCATTCTATCATAAGTCAATAAATCAACTGGAGTACTGGAGCTTAAATTATAATCCACAACTAATGTTAAGTTTGACGAAATTAACTGTCATGAAATTGGAAATTCACGTGAGTGCATTTTTCAGATGGTGTCTGCAGTGGTGAGATAGAGAAACCTAAACCCAACCCTACCCGTATCCGTGCGGTCACCTAGGAGCACAGATCAATGTCTGTCTTTTATATGTAACGAACTGAAAACGAAATTTCCGCGATAAAATTGCATTATTGAGCATTTCCACATTCAATGCAGAAAAATAACACCGAAATTTCGATGTAAGAGAAAATAAAATGTTGGAACGGTTAATTTGTCATTAAATATCAAATCCTGCTATGATTTCTTTGATACAGTTGAGATTACCAGCCAAACTTTCGCTGCAATTCTTCTAAACTGTTGATCAAGCCTCAAGTATCAGACGGTCAAGTCTTTACATAGCGCTGATGATTGACATCTGCCACTTACTGCGTCGTAGTTGCAGTTGGTACATCAGTTAACACCGGTAATTAATTAATCTTCGCACAGTAGTTCCACTAAAAGGGTTTTACTTTCATTGCCAACTGCCAGGTTAACTAATTTAGCATCAAACTGCGGCGCTTTTCAGCTTTAGACACGTGCGTTGTGTATATACTAGTTTCGAAAGCGGGTTGGGTTTTGTACTGGTTTGTTTGTGAAACGTGGGCTGGTTAAGAAGCATTACGTCGCTCTTTGAATTTGTTATAAAGCGTGACCTGATAATTCGCAAGTTCTCGTTTGAAAATCATGAGAATTCATTATGGCTTCCCGGAAAAAGTATAGCGGTTGACATTTTTTTCTTATATTATTTAAACATCTATTTTACTTTTGAGAAAACTTTATAAACTTAGGAAACTCAATATTTTATAACGAATCGGATTTAGTGGTTAATGAGCATTGCAAAGGAATGCATATTCAACTTCTCAGTTAATGCGCACGTATATGATCACGTTCACATTAACCATTGCCAAGGAAGCTTGAGAGCACAAAATCCAATTTTGCCCACAGTCGATCATTTAACTCATTTTCAGAAAAGAAATACACCTAGCTTTGCGTGTTGTATGCACACGCGGGAGGAAAGAAAAAAGGTGGTTTCTATAATGTGATTATGTCGTCGGGCCAACGATAGCGTTAACAGGGTATTAGCGATAACGTGAAATTCTGGTAGCAAACAAGCTAATTGGATTGTCCTGGGTAGATTGTATTGGCTCACTCTAGTATTGCTGTATGTGCATGTATATGTGTGTGTGTATGTGTGTGTGGGATGTATGAAATGCTGCGTACATCTATAGCCGATTTATATTGAATTAATAGACGTGACACGTCCATTGGCAGCAGTGCGCGTTTCCACAGATAAATTGTTCAAAATATCGTTGAACTCGACAATCCGACTCAAACAGTAACTCGTGAAAAATGCATGATGACGCTTCTACCTATCCTTATGTTTATTGTCTCGTAGGCATTTGGCTTTCGGGTCAAATATTCAAGCTGTAAAGGTCAACGTATATTCCAATACGACTGCCGGTGTCGAATCGACTGCATTTCTCATGAGCTTCTCTTTGTTCGACATCGGCGTTCGCGTGTTGCCAATGATTTTAATAAAACAAAAAGGTTTCACCAGAGGGAAAGTTGGGATCGATGGAAAGAAGGAGCGACCGATTATACCTCAGTCGCGAATACGAGCCTTGAGTGACTTTTATGTATCTATAGATCTAATTTTCGTCGTTTTAGTTTGATGTACTAATCAAAATTTCCTAAAGAGTTTCTTTGGAATGATTAAAGCGACGACTGTCAATAACTGCAGATGCATCGACAGCAATATCGAGCTGATTGCTTTATCCCTTTTTTAATCAACTTTAACCTATTATTAATTTTATTCGAACTTTTAACGAAATTTTCGTTTTCTCAATTCTATAGAATAAAGCTTGTATTGTTACAAATATATAAAATTTATTTATATATTTGTCCGATCAAAGCTATTTGTCAGCAGAGTTTATTCAAGAAGTTTGTCGCTCGACTCTTGAAAGTTCAAGAAAAGAAACAGTCAAGTCTTGAAGTTTACTAAAAAGCGTGATCTTTAGAAAGTGAAGGAGGCTTTTATAGTTCGATATGTAACTTTTGAAATCTGATCTTAAAAATTGGTAAACATTTTGGCGTCACTAAAGGATCATGGTTGATTAGATAAAAAATGGTCCGTTCTTTTTGAAAAACTACCAGTTTTTAAAACTCACGCAATGTCATGTAATTTGCAGAGTTTCACAGGGGCTCCACGAGAATTTATAATTTTAGGCTTAAAAAGAACTTTTAGTTAGGATGATATCCCATTGCTCATCATTAACCTTTATGCAAACTAGCAGCGCACCAAGTTTTTAAAAGCACATTCCACTCTGAGTATGTTATACGTGCACTTGATGAACGCACGCTTCATGACCTGTGAAATATCATAGCTATTTACGCTAGAACGCTGTAACACCTGTAACATGATGATACATATTTTCAAAAAGCTGTTGGGCTGAGATATTGTACAATTGAGGCTAAATGTAGTGTGCGATTGAAGAACTTTTTAATGCATTTTTCCATACAATATTAATGTATTCTGATTTATTTGTTATAAGAGCGAAAGAATGAAACGTATTTTAAATATAGCAGTATTTTCCCTTAATTTCAAAATAATTGTAGACAAAATTTGTCGTTAAATAATTATAATAGCATAAAAATATTTATAAATATTGAAAAAAGAGGATTCTACGATTAACAAATCATCTTACATGCTTGGCCTTTTTGAATTACCCACAAGCATTTACGACTGCGAGGTACGAGCTTTTCCAGATTATACGATATCAACATCAACGTTATGCAAACGAAGCCGTGTATTGTTTTGTGAATCCTGTAGAGCACGACACGCGTGCATGTATGCAACGTGCTGCCAAGGCAATTTTTATCTTTTTACGAGCCTTCATAGTAGCAGTATAACGCAAGAAAAAGGCAACAAAAAAGAGTTGAGCGTGAAAAATTCCGCGTCTAAAGAAAAGTCCGGAATCTATCTCTTTCCCTTGCGTCTCACGAGAAAGACGTTTTCAAAGCTATCTCTACATAGACGACACGCGTGTGGCAAATTTTTTCCCTCGTAGCCGTAAGCCAATAACCTCTAGCGTAGAGCATAAAATAGCACATACGAGTATAAGTCAAGCTCGCATTTGTGATTTTTTTTAGTTAAGTCAGCTCGTGGTGGAGAAGAAGTATCCTATTTAAAGCCAATGGCTCGGGTTAGACGTACCTCACTCACATACTCATGACGTAGATTTTCCCAAGTTTGCACGAGCAAATGGTCCGTTTGCTATTAGATTGCGTCTACTGCATGAAGTATAGAAAATCGATCTTGCTGTTGAAGCGCTTTTTTTTCCTTTTTACATTTATGGTGAGCACTTGTTGAGTCGTTTTGTGATTGCACGTGGATGGTATGATTTATAATTCTGCTAATTCAAATAGGAAGCTTTGTTTGCATGAAAATTCCTCAAATTTTGCATTTACGTATTACGCATCGTGTAGAGCACAAGTACAAACGTATTTTCTGATCCATCCATACATCTGTGTGTTCATGCATGCGTGTGTCTGTGTATATGAATGTACGCTATAATAATTATTATGATTCTATCTACATAAATGATTACATTTTTTTTCAAAATTTCAATTTATGTAAATAGGTAGAAAAATAAATTTTGTTCTTATTGCTCGAGTGCAAAATTTTTGAGAATTTCTTTAGAAAATTTTTTGTCCAAAAATATCGTTATTTTATAGTATAGTTCCTCAAAAGCGTGTTTGTTTAAATTAGAACCTTTGTAATATATTTTCGTCACTCCGTACGCGGGGACTCGACATTTCGCAAGCTCGATGGATCGAGCCTTGCTTCGCTCGGGCTCAAACGTTTACACTGAAATTATTTTCTAGTACCAGTATTAAAATGTACTATTTTAATTCAGTAGATATATTTCAAAATCAATTATACATTAAACATTAGAAAAACATTAATTTACGTTTCTTATGCATCGCCATTTTTATAATCGATATCACTAAACTCTCCGATCAGATATTAACAAGTTGTGAATTGCAACGTTGTAGCTTCAACATATAGTCTATTACGGCTCCTTATTCATTTAATTATAGGGATATATAGCGCATTGACCTTTCTGATTGTTTTCTAACTATAACATCGTAAAATGAAAAGAAAGTAGTAAATAGTTCTTATCGACTTTAAGAACAGCATGTCATTCGATGCGTGCGTTTATTATTACTATAACTTTATTTTATAATGCTATATTCTATTCAAAGACGAAATTCTAAGGGATTCTAAATGAAACAGTGCTTTAATTAATCCAAAGTCTGAATCGAATTGAAGGACTTTTAGGGGTAGGAGTGGGGCCTTATACACAGAAATTCCTTTTGTATGTCAAGCAATTGGAGAACGTTGAAAACGTGAGTAGTTAAGAAGCTGTTCGTCGACATCTTAAGAAATTTCAAATTTTGCCTGACACAATCGATATCAGAAACAAAGTTGACAAAGCGCTCGGTCGATGTTACACGTTTGAGTTATGTTCACATTGTACAAGTTTCACTAAAACATAGTTTTATAATTACTACGTAAACTTAAAGATATATATTTCAATATTGACGTGAAATCTTCAAAGAACAAGAGATCTTAATTCAACTAATTTGGTAGTCATCCGAAAGCGAAACGGATTCCTGATTAGCAAAGTCCAGTTCAAGCTTTTCTCATAAGAACTTCAATTAGGAATCACGTTGAACATTACGTTTCTTGTTTGTATAATTGATTCACACAAAGGTGTGGGAAGGAGGAAGTTTGAGGCATGAATTACGGATGCAGATCTTTAATTGCCGTAGGTTACGTGATTGTCCTCTATTAGAAGTTCTAGGACTAGGATAACGTATTTTGAGCTTGTGGATTACGCGTTTGCAGAGTTGGTGTAAGCTTACTTAATGAATATGTATATGTCAAAATGAACGATGAAATTTCATTGTGTTTAATTGACAAATGAAATATAAAATTTTTGTTTTTTATTTTTTATATACATTTGTGTTATTATGAATACTTTTTACTTGCTTGACATAATCTATTATTGTAGTTTTGCATAGTTACTAGAATTGATTAATAATACAGAATTTCATTATTATTTTTGCAAAATAACTCCTCTCATAGAGAGCTCAAGAAAAGAAATTTAAAATGGATGAAATTTATACATGATGATCCAAATTTTTCTGTATCTGTCACATATATATGCATACCAATATTAAAAAATTTGTTTTTCTTTATAACAAATATGTTAAGTTAAATAAATTACACTAAAAAGAATAATTAATTCAAAATTTTTTTTTATTTTAATACTACTGCAAGAAAAGCTTGGCGCATAAACTTATATATAATTACTTGAAAAATTTTTTAAATTCAACATCATTTAACAAGTATATAATAAGTTATTGTGAAAATATTACAACTTGTAATAACTATATGTACAAACATTATGACGCGCAATGGTTTTCCTAAGAAATACAAATATGTAAATTTTTTTTAACTTTTCTAGATTTTCTATAATGAATAAGCACTGGTGACTTATAAACTCAATAAGAATTATTGAACTTGACAAAACAAATTTCAACGAAGAAACAAAAAAATGTACGATAACGGCGGTATTGAAATTAAATTTTCTACGAGATTCAAGCCTGTCACGAATTTTTACGATCCATCATACATGAGTGATAACTCCATTCCACACGGTCACATATCATTTTATGGCGTAAAGCTTACAGAACATCACGACGGATCGACAACTATTATCACATCTCATTTTCGAAGGAATCGTTAAACGAGAAACGTTTTTTATCTCTCAGAGGTCTATATCCATTCGATCTCACGAGAAAAATATCGTTCGTAACTTCTCGCATGCCGGGATAGCGACGACGGTTTGAGAATTTTCGCTCGTAAATTTTCCGGTCGTTTCCGACACGTCGACTCGACACGCGTGTTGCGAACTTGATGATTTGCCCGTCAGTTGCGATTCTTCCGGGCTATTATTGGTTTCACGCATGAAAGCTTTGTTATCCTCTCTGGGTTTCCGCGGGATTTCGTACGCGGCGGTGGCGATCAACAAACAGGGGTGGAGAAAGTGGAAAGCTAATTCGTTCGTTACCTTTATTTATTGGTTTCGGTTTTACGGCACGTTTAGTTGTATGTGTTCGCTGCGCTTTCCTCTCTCCCCCTCTCTTTTTACGTTTATTGTGATTTATACGAGTTTGGACGTATTATTATTATTTCCACGTGGTCTCTACTTTTGAGTCTTTTTTTCGTTATTTTACATTGACAGAGTGTACTGCTTCTGAAATTTAAAAACTTTTTATTGCAAACACAATAAAATTGTCTGAAATACATATAACATCGTTTGTATACACGACAATAAGCCAGGTTTGCGGTGAAATAAATTCAACATTATATAACGTTAAATTACAAGCTTTTCCCTATACATAGCCATAAATAACATTTCATTCAAATGACACTGGTAAATTGTTATCGTCTTTTATTTCGATTGATATTTTAAAGTATCCGAGAGTTCGATTTTACACAATTTCTCCTAGCATGAGTCATCTCATTAGCAAGCATCACATCTCATAATGAGAGCAACTCAAATTCGAAGCCAATCTGATGAATTTATATCACCTCGGGCAAGTCAGTAAATCAATCGACGTTGATGCATTCTCTTGATTAACTCTCTTTTACTGTCTGTTCGAAAATATTTAATATGAAAGATCGCTGGAGCCTTTGAGAAATTTGCGAGCTTCTGAGCTTTACATCACTTGTAAACATTTTACCAAATTACTCGGCTGAGTTCTCTCTGGCTTCCTGAGTGAACTAAGTCACTCATAGCAGCTGCAGCTAATCGCATTTATTGAGCGAATTGCTGAAGCTCAGCTGTGCATAACCGTAAATTGCGTTCACGCTGTTTCCGTTTATTTGGTAGCGAGAAAGAAAAGCTTGATGGCGATAACACTTCTGGTAAGTTGCACTTTGGCTCTCCTGGGAATTTACCTTGAGCTGCCCGCTGAGACTCTAGCTATACGGGATTTCAATATTTGCTGTAGATTCCAACCACTTGGGATTCATTTGGCTTTTCCGCACACGTTACGAAACGCTTGATTCCACTTTTTGCGACTAAGAGATAATAGATTTTTCACATTTTTATAATTATTGTTATTTCAAATTTATTTTTCAATTTTTATTCAAACGAAATGTAATTTATTGAACACTGCAATGCGTATAACCTGAAAGAAACGCCGAAACATTTTTACGTTACAGACTTTTTGACATTCAATGGCTCTAACTGTCATTTATTCAGATTTTAGACTATTTAATTTCATCATACTTCTATATTGGTATACGTATTAAATTCACATTATATTATAAAGTTAGCGTAATAATAGAACAATCGTAAATAAAAATCGTGAATGTCTATTAATATTTGTACTTTAACAAACATAGAAAACATTTATCGTGGACTTTCAAATTGAATCTACTTATAAAGTACACTTACGGGGCATCGTAACTTTCAATATGCAGTCTATCATTTGATTATTTTATGATTTGGAAAAGCCATAATAATAAATTTTTGAAGGGTGAAAATGTTATGTTGGCCACGACTGCGAGACGATGAAAACCGTTGTCACCACAAACAGTAGCAAAAAGCTTTAAAAATTTATGAGGCACGCGTACATTTAACGTCGCTTTAGAAGAGGAATAGGGCGGGAAACAATGTACGTTTACAAAACTGCATATATATTCTCGCATTTTTATTCGAGCATGCCTGGTAAAACATAAATAAATATAACATAATAAATAGGTTTAACTGTAAGGATTGAGCAGTTTGTTTATTTTTTTTAGTAGAAAGGAAATGGAATATTCGCGGTTTTTTAAATTATTGGTATCAGTGTTGCCATTGCAAAAATTCTAGTTTTTAATTAATTTTTCCAAACGTTGTGTAAAAATATTAAATGTTACTGTAAATGAAGAGACTAAAAAATTTATACGGGCTACCATTAAATAGCCATCATAAAAATTTTAGATACAGTCAATTTTTAATTGTTGTAAGGCTTTCAAGTATAAGTTTGATCAATTAGTTCACCATTAAAAATTACGATCAACTGTAGAATTCTGTTTTAGACGGAGTCATTTTATTACAGCGACAATATTACCTCATAAAACTTTATTGCAGACCTTTGCGTCATTCATTGATGCCTGCATATAATTTGCTTCCGTAGTATAAATTATGAGAATATCGGATGCGTACGCGATTGAATTAAAAAGAAAAAAATGTAGGAAAATTGATCGATTTGCATTCGTAGCCTGCTGCTAAATTTCACATTATATTACAGGACGTAGAGTCATAGCAGAAAAAATGTATCATGCTCGATTATTGACAGTGGAAGGGATCATTTGCCATTTCACGGTCGGCTATCGATTATCAAGAGGCCTGCGTCTCTTACCCTCTCTCTCACTTTTTCCATGTAGCTATGACGGTACGTCCACTGTAATATCAAGACGCCAGCAGTGTAGTTAGCTCGCAGACCACGTAACGTAATAAGGAGTATATTGAATGGCGGGCTAGACAGACATAGGACGCCGCACCGCGTTCTGCATAATTTCGTACATATTGTTATACTCGTGCGTCGAACAGCGTATATTGATATAACCAGAGCTTCTTTCCTTTGTTCTCTTTTGTTATTCTTTTCGCTATTTTAATATAACACTCGAATACATTTTTTTAATTACAAATTTTTGTTATTTATCTCTCTATTTTTCTGCTTTTTTCTCCTTGAAAAATGAAGTCACGTCTTTTCTCTCGTAAATTTTCCATTAAATGGACAATCAAGGGACAGAATATGCCTCCCTTTCTCAAAACAGTAGTGTTAACCTCCCTCCTCCTCCTTTTCATCCCTCGATCGAACTAAACATTTCGGAGAAGACGTATTGTATTGCTCTCGCATTTTCACACCGAACAATGTAACCGTAACAATGTAAACAATAATAATATAACTACAACGAAATAACAATCTTATATACTTATGAAACTCGAATCGTATGTATATTTGAAAGTTAGTTTCATCGTAATGTACGGTACGGCAGCTTTCAAACGCCAGCAACATTTTACTAACTTTTTGGAAGCTACAATACACGTTCAGTAGATATTAAAAGTTTTACAATGTGCGTAGTTTTGAGTTTTTCCAATAATTTCTGTTCGGTTGAAATGCGTCGATCGGAAAAAAAATTTTTCAAATAAAGCACTGTATCGAGATACAATATTTAATTATAATAAGTTGATGGCTGACGGAAAGTTGACGTTAAGACAATTTAGAAAGTAATTAATTTATTGAAGACATAAAAATCACCATTTTTTATGAAATACCAATACATTCAGCCTCAAAATCATAACTTGATAATCCGATTGCCATCGCCTGTTCACATCATGCATTAAGATAATATAAATTTTCTCAAATATTTTAAGAAAAGAACCAGCGAAAGTGAGCTACTTCATAGCAATCAATAAAGATAAACTAGCTTTGCAATCTAATTGTCAAAAATAAAAGTATGATAAATTCGCCTACCTTGAAAAGTCCATACAAGAGTAGCAAGCAGCAAATGACACCCAAAGACGAGCAAACAAGTAATGCGATGTTAAACGTCATTGTCACTGTAAAAAACAAAGGAGACGTTTCTCTTTTTTATCATGACATATTCTATTAAGTTAGGCACGAGTTAAAAAGTTGCGAATGAAATTTAAAGCCATTCAGTTTATAGGGGAAGATTTATATGAAAATGTAGCGCGTCGAGTTTTCGCGTGTAACTTTTGAGTGAATTACAGTGAAAGTATTTTCATTCACTTACCGGGGGACACTTGCTCCACGAGAACGCTGTTGGACTTGGGTTGCGAACGATTTCCTGTTAGATACTGGCTTTCCTCCTGCAGTACCGACGCCAAGGTAACCGCTATTACCGCATAATAAAACTGAAACACAAAAGCAATGCTTTCGAACAAAAAAGACCTTTGACAAATTTTCACTTTAATTCAATTCTCCGTCTTTTTCGATTCACGATTTCTTAAGCTGAGTGGATTGACCAATTCACTGTTTTCGTATAATCCTTTACAATATCAGAAGCTCTTACAGTTGAAAGCTCCTGAAGACTTTTGTAAAGATTTTATCATATCTACAAACGTTATGGAACTTCTAGTTGGGATATATGTCTACGAGTATTTTTTGTTCAAAAAAATTTTTTTACTCCTTTACACAGAGCTACCATAACGAAGAAATTTTTTTCACAAAAACGCGAAAGAAACAAGATTCCGCGATGTTCCAATATTATTCTTGGTATTTTATATTTTGTAACATAAAACAAAATCCGTTGTGGTGACAAGGGAGCGTAAAAACTTACATCGATATAACGGCAGAGCGGTTTTTTTGATCGTTCGTTCTTATCCTAATTCTCTTTTTTATCAGACAGAAACATCAACCGATATTTATTATTTTTTTTAAATAAAAAGAAAAAAAGTGCCGATGCCTAATTATACATTTTATTCACATGTCTGAAAAATGCTGATCTTTAATTTAGGAAAAATGTACCTCGTTTGTGCGAAGAAAAATGAAAAAAACTTAAAAAAATATCGGATAACTCAAAGAAGAGAAATAACACGAGTAAAGACGTTTCGAAAAAAAATACAAAGCAAAAAGATGTAAAGGGAGTAATCGACATCAATAAAAAAGCCAAAGAGAGAGCTAAAGTCAACAACAGGTGCGTGAAATTGCCTCTTTGGGGTCTCTTACAGACCAAATCCTATCCTTATTTTTCGCATGATCTTTAGCTCGTATAGGTAGAAAAAAAAGAATCCAATATAGATTCTTGGAACCAATTTTTCCAGTACGTATATATTGACTCAGTTTCTTTGTGGGTTCTTTGATGGAATATATTACACAAGTATTATTGATATAATTGGTTTTTCCTGCATGCGTGCACTTTTCTTTTTGTCTTCAAACTGACTATTGTTGGGTGGCTTGCAAATTATACATCTTATAATTGTGCATGAATAGATTTTGGAAAAACGTAATTGAAAAAACTTGAAAAAAATGTATGTTTTATTTGACTGTCTGTCTGAAAGCGTCCCATGGTGCATACAGTCTATATGGCTTATATCGTACTGACAATTCAGTGCAAATCTGTAGTGAATTCGTACAATAAATTAAGACTTGCTTATTCACCAAATATTGGGTAACATTCAGTTAATCACGCGCAATTAACTCTACTCCAAAAACTAAACTATCGAGCTATTAATATGACCATAAATCAATTAAAGATAAGTAATTGGAAGGGACCTTTTCTCTTTCTTATCCGGAGATCCCGGAGATCCCATCAGGCTAAAAAGCACCTAGCGAGAGGATGAGAAAGTGGATTCGAGCCTCAAGTGGCAATCGATCGGTTGCAATGACATTATTGAAATCACTCCAACTATCAATTAAATCTTCTTTGAAGTGCTTTACCACTTTGTTTGAAATAATTATAAAATCTGAGATAGACTGCGATGCCTCTGGAATTGAATTTCGAGTTCGTTAAAAATTCGAAAAAACGCTTCTTCGCTATTAATTAATTGTTACATTCTTCGGGCTTGAATTCAGTCAACATTTATATCGGAATTTAATGATCATATTGTCCAACGAAATTAAATAAAATAACCTTCCGAACGAAATAATAATTTGTTACAATGAATTTCATGAGCACCGGCATAATTTTGTAGTGTGCTCGATCAATTCGAATTTGCAATTTTACATTCATGCTACTGCTCGTTATTTCCAGCTTATTGAATAATGCGCACAACTCCTCGTATAATTAAAAATAAGGTATCGACCAAGTTGAATCCCAGATGGGCAAATAAAGCCATCACGAAAAGGTTAAAAAAATATTAGCCAATTAACATACACTACGAGATTCTCCCACGAGGGTGTAGAAAAAAAGAAAAAATGGATGTAATCATTTGTGTTACGCGCGACAAGGGATAACCTCATGAGACGTTACGGCCCACGAAATTCGTCGGAGGCATTGTCGTTGACGACATTGCTCTTGGGACGTTGCGTCGTGTTCTGACATATTTATTTGATTATATTTGTGGAACTTAATATCAGGATTAATATAGATTTGAAAATCAAACTACAAGTACGTAATTGATGCCATACGGCGTTCATATTAATATTATTTGTATGATAATGTTGTAATATCGTGTGTTGTTACATTTGTTTGATCATTTATAAGTTTCGATGTAGTTTATGCCGAGAGTGGATTTGTTGAAGATAGAATACTTGCAATTCTCATTAGACATCAGGATTAAGTAATTATTAAAGTTAATAAACAAAGAAATATTTATAAAAAACTTATTACCGTTACATCACGTACAACTTTTTAATATCACGTGCACGTTTAATAATAACCCTGTTGTAACAAACTTGTATAATTGAAGTACCGAAATAGAATTCTAGAAAATCGAAACAAAATTACCAAAATTCAAAGTTAGTGAATTTGTCGTTTAGCGAAGAGACCTGAAAATTTAGAAATTTTCATACTTACTACTAACAAAATTCGGAATCGTAAAAAGTTTTAACAATTTCGAATAAAATGAACAGTACAAATATCAATTGATAGTCTCAAATAACATTCATTGATCCGGATTGAATTTCATTCGAAATTCAGTTAATGTAGTTTAAACAGAGATATGAAAATACGTCCGTAGAGGTTACTTTTCATAGAGTCATAAATCACGGTGTCTTACTATCCTTATTTATAGCTGTAGTACGGGGAAATAAATGATTTTCTTTATTTGAATATTTCAATTTTTTCATAAGTCATTTCTCCGTCTTTTCGCCAAGTTGTCAGATAAACCGCTTTTTTTTGCATATCTGCCATTTTTAAAGTAGCATCAAAACAATGTTAACCACAAAGACCGTCAATCTGATTTATCTCTCGAATCTTGAACTCCACCGCGATATAAATTAAGATAAATGCCTGCAAAACACAAGTCTTGTCTCATCATAGTATTATCGAACATTTTATATATCAATGAATCCATATGTTTTTTTGAATATTCAAATGTATTTAATCGTCTCAAAATCTTGTTTGTAGATACTGAAAATCCACGAAACTCATTTCTTTTATAGCATGTAGGTATATAATCGTGGACTGTGCTTTTTTTCTTTTTGTTTCATTGGTAATGAATATTATGCGAATCGTATGTTTCTAGGTATATCAACTCTGCGTGTGTACCGACAATTTTTCTCGCGGGGTGGGGAGGGGGGGGGGGTAGCAGCTGATGATTGATAGGTGTTACTTTTATTTCTCGTGCGGTGTTTACGCCTGGAGATTCTAGTTCAAAATTGTAGGTCTTTCATTTCTCATAATTATTTTTATGTCCACTACCTCTGATTTTTTATTTGAAAACTACAACTTGATACCTGCGTTGTTAGCTGCCCTATTTTTTGTTCAATTTTATTACTATACCTACATGCGTGACATGTCATTGGACGGACATGCAAGGTACGCTTGCCGTCGAGTCATAAAAAAGGGTAGAGTAGGTGATAAAATATACAGTATCTCTCATTAAGGTACTTTGCAAGGCGCGTGAATAAGTGAAAGGTATTAAACATGAAATTTTCCGAACGAAGCACATCCACGTGTCGTATATCGGAGGATGAATAATTAAAGAAGATAACGAGAAGAATAAATTAACATTCTTGTGAACATTTCACTATTTGCTCAAGTTTCAAGCTTATTTGGGACATAATTATATTAAACCTTTCCATAGTCACATAAATTATTATCAGCCATAGAGGTAATGTAGATATGTTTAGACTATTATCTATTAAGAAAATTGCAATATCTTGTAGATTTTAATTATATTTCATTCTTGCCTGATCGTATACTGATAGTTCTACTTGTGTGGTTGATAGAGCTTTCGTGGGCACGATGAAGGCATGTAATTTCATCAACATCAACAGTCAACCATCGTAGAATAATGCTGGGTCGTTAAGAAACAAAAGAATGACAGTGGCTTAAACTTTTTATCCTCCTCGCGTAAACTATAAACTGATCGAGTTTAACGCACCAACATGCTCAGGCGCTTCAGTGCAAATAATAAAAGGCAAAGTACCATTTCAGTGTCCGAGGAATCGTAAAATTCTGCACACATCCGCACGTGTACGCACATAGTATTTCGGGTCAAAATAAACAGCTCATCTCTCTTTGAGCGCCGACGTGCAGTTTTACGCGGAGAAAACTTTACAGCCGTGTCATTAAATTTGAAGGCGTCTAGCCGACGATGCCTTCGGAAAAAGAGCATTTCATTCGCATTCGCGGCTGCTGCTGCAAATTACGTGTGATTCGATTTTTGATCATACTGTGGAGTCCTATCGTCCTATCGAAAAACGAGTTTTACTGCGTGTCGTTAAGGAAGCTCGTTCACGGGTTCGCGATTAGTTATCGATCTAATGATTTTATGCCGAAATTTAAAAATCACAAACTGAAATGTACAGTTACATTTAATGATATAAATTATTAGAATCTCGAGTCTTCAAATAATAATCTAGGTTGACAAGTAAAATTCAGGAAAAAAAAATTTATATTTGCCTTAAAAATTTTAATATAATATCTATTATATTAAAATTGTTAATATATTTTGAGTTGTCTAACTCAAAGCCACGGTGTGGCTCAGTGGATAAAGCGTCAGGCTCCCCTATGCGAGAGGCCTGGGTTGGGTTTCTGACGAGGGTACTAATGGCTTTTTTCAAAAAGTGTAAGTGCTAAAATCAACATCGCGCTTCTGAGTCGTTCGGATTCGACTTGTAAATAAAGAGAAGGTCCAATAACCACGCGCGCGCATACATATAATAGACAACTCTTATCACAATGAAGAAAATATACGACTAAACGTCCATGAATTTTTTAATTGTCTGTGACGTTCTTATTGTTATATGTTAGTAATACGTCATAGCGAACTAATCAATCTTTCCAAAATATCACACCTATTTAATTTCACCGCACGACTGACGGACAAAGCAAATATACTGCCTCTACTGATCTTGGACAGCCTTAATTGATTAAATAGCTATTTGCTTACGTGACCCTTAGAGAAACTTTCTATTTTAGTTAGGCTTTCGTCCTTCGATAATAAGTAATATAAAGGTTAGTCAAAAAGATTTTATAAGTAGAAAAATCACTACTTAATAACTATTTATTAACTCGTGACTACATTTAGAAGACTACAGTAATAGACCTAACCCAACTTTTTTTCATTATAATTATTCTCATCAGTTAGGGATCTGCTGCAAGAGGAAGTAAAAGCAAATAATAGTAAGTGGTCTTGATGCAGACCACGTCAGAAATACGATCATCAAAACAACGGACGCTCATGGCACTTTAACCACCCTTTCCGACACATATATGTACATAAACATTGGCAAAGACAATATGAAACTGTTGCACTATAAACTTCTATATCCTCCTTGAAACGAGCGAAACTGCTGGTGAAAAATTCGCCCGCTGTCATAAAAGTTATACGTGACACGCTTCATGATAAATATTATTAGAAAAATCTTGTATTTTTGTTATAAACGTTTATGTTGTATAGGGAAAGATAAAAAGCTGAACCCGAGAAAGTATATATACTCGCGAGTATAATATGGATGTGCACTTTAATAAGACTATGAGAGTGATGTGCACGGTATCGTGCAGCTCGCGAACCAGAAATAAAGTTGATCCTGTTTTTCCTTGTCCCGCTTTCACAAAAGCGTATTTACCGCCACGTTCCTTTTTTTTCTGTTGTAATAACAAAAAGAAATGAAATGATTTTATCTGAAATTCTTTATAATTTGTAGAAACAGTCGTTATTTTAATGTATCTCTATATTAGACTAAATGAACATTTTACATTCATAGGTTTTTAGAATAAAAACTGAAAATAAATGCAAAAATTATTCATAATTTTTGAAAAGACATATGGCTCGCATCTTTAACGTCTCGAGTAGGATTCTTGGAACAATCTCTGATATTTCATGATATTGCCATTTTTTGTTATTTCGTTATTCCATATAAAATCTTCTCCAGTGTCTTGATATTGCAATCGATGCAATAGGGTATACATTTTACTTATCTTCATAAAATATTTCGTACTTTATAAGGACAAGGAAACCAAGGTTTTTATGAGACATTCGAAATGAGAGTAAAGTGTAATCAGGACTTTTTATACGGTAGTAGTTTTTTTTACTTAGTAAAACTTCGTAAAAGTTGACCAAATGAATAAATCAAACTGAATTTTGTAAATATCTATGGTCTGTTAAGTGAGAAGTTACGAGCAATTTATTTATCTAAGCATCGTATACTAGTCTATGGTCTTTGCAAAATTTATTACAATAAGAAAGTTAATTTAAATAAGTATAAATATGAAACCGTTTATGTAGTAATACTTATGAAGTAGATTGATGGAAGTGCATTAATTGTGAAAAAACAAATAAGACAAAAACGACGCGGGTGTAGGTTTCCACTGACGCTTTAATCTATTGAGTGGAGAATCAAATCCAATAATGAAGTAAAGAGAACTATGTGTTCATTTAAAGATTGAAAAGAATTTAGGTTGCAGGTAATCATGCGCACGCGAAACTGTAAATTCAGATCAGGAAAAGGCTGCGTCATTTAAATAATAAGAAACGACAAATTTTTGTAAACAAAGTTTTGAAAAAGTTACATCGCAAACAAGCCGTCTGTAATAGGATTAAAAAGATTCTTAATAAAGTTAGCGCCTATTGCGAAACCTCTGATTGATCTTACAGCTCAATATTGTCGAACGATCATTACTAGTCGACGTCGGCATTATTTTTCTGAAAAGCGTTCTGCTTCATTACTTCTTCTGCATCGTGGCGTTTCTCGATTAGAGCGGTTGTCATGTTACCTCTCAAGGACTGCATTTTCCTTCCTCTATATTACAAGGCAGTCATTAATTCACAACATCCTCAAGTCTATTTTTTTCTCTGCATCGATATCGACGCAATATTATACGCGATTGCAATTTATGTATTTCTTTTCAAAAAATTTAGCTAGCCTTGAAACATTTTTTATCGATTGAACAGTATTATTTGGATATTACAAAAATTTGTTTATTAAAAATTAAGAAAAAATGATTTATCATCGAATTGCAGTGAAAGTTTTGGTTTTGTAATTAAAGTCTTACGACCTCTCAATAATTTTTGCAATTAAACACGATGTATAGGGATGTCTGATTGATAATTCCACGAGCGAAATACATCATCTCGTAAACCAACCTTTCCAGATATCAAAATAGTACGTACTCGTAAAAAAGCACTTCCAGAGTATAAACTTGCCACTTCAACGCAATAAAATTCAAGCATCGAGATGATACTATATTTTTAACACATCCGTTCCTCTCTTTCTCTATCTCTCGGCTAGTTTTATCCTCTGAAAGTTTGAATGAACGAAGGAAAATTACAGGTGTGAAAGATGACATGCGTGTGTCAGTTTTAATTAACTTTGTAGCGTGGTAGGATAGGTAAGAATGTAACCAAGCAAGGAAGTGCGCGGAACGAGCTAAAAGCCATTGTCACTAGACCGGAAAGGTAGAGGCTTGATAAAAGCAAGTGTTCACCTTTGGATGCTCTACGCCTGGAAGCTTGCAACCGCAATTATTATGCACGCTATTGCTTTTCGCTTAGTCATGAGTTTTTTCTTCAAGATTTAAGCATTTTCATACTTTATTGGCATCAAACGTGTTATGCTCGATTGCACTATTTATAAATTTTGGAAATATCGGTAAAAGACATAAAATTATTTATTTGTGTATATACATGAAATGAGATATATATACTATGAAATAGCACGTCAATAAGCACAATTTCTTAGTATGAAAAAAGTTGAGTAAAATTTTACGGTAGCACACTTTCCGAAAAGTAAAAAACAATTGTACATGTTAAACAAGGCGTAAGCTAGAAAATGTTAAAGAAAATTACTTTTTAATGAAGTTATTTCTATATTTTATTTTCAATACTTCTGCTCATATAACGAGATTTCATAAATATGTAATCTAATTTTACAAAAATTGAAAAATCGTTAATTGCTTAAGGGTATTTGGAAAATACTGTGATTGCCTTAAATATGATAATATTGGATGAGCCTGTCATAACGAAACTCTTGATTCTATTGACGTTAAATAAAAGTTTTAATTATTATTATAACGAATTGTAATAATTTGTATGGTTTCTCATAATGTATAGGCGATCAAAAACTCTTCAACTGAATTAAACCTTTTCTATGGCTTCTAATTATTTATGTATTATCCAATCAACATTTGATTTTAATATCGTAATTCTTAAGCTTCTCATTCTGCTCGGAATAATTAAACTTTATCTGAAAAGCTAATTTATTCCTTCACCAATTTCTCTATCTGAAATGTAGGGTGTTCAAAGTTTTGATGAAGAGTTAAATTTCTAAGAAGTAGAATCGAATTATGTCCAGATATCCAATTCTTTATCAAGCTAAAAGTCGGATAAATTGGTTACAGTACTTAGCGAAATTGAAGTAACGAAGGCATCACTTGCATTTTTTTGAAGGGTTAAAACGCACTGACATGCCATACATAACATTGCGGCAAGAACATTATTTCTGGGAATTTTTTTTCTTTCATATTTTTTGTGAAAATACAGTGCGTGTCAATGAAAATTCATCCTCAAATTTACATTATTAAAGAGAACCGCGAGCGTTTTATCGCTACACTCAGCAACGTAAATAACGCACTAGAGTAAGTAAACTGAGTAAATCGTAAATGAGAACAGAAATGTTAATATGGACAGCTAAACCATTATTCCAATCGAGTATGCCCATGTGTATCTTTCATTGTTTCAAATTACTTTTGATTTTTACTCGTTGACTGGCTAAATGATACATTTCCTGTTCATTTAAGTTTTACGTGATTTCGCTAAATCTCTACAATATTATTCCATACAACGGCTCCACCGTATTTGCATTGGAAAATAAAACTTTTTCCATCTATTTTTTGTACAGCGGAAAAGAATTTTACGTTTGAAAACAGATTATAATTGAAAGAGAAAATAATTGAAATTAAACAAATACTGATCTTAATTATGTTTCGAAAATGTATAAGTATATTCTCTAACTTGAAAAAGAACAGTTTCTTTAGTTTCTTTAGATTTTTGACATATCCGTTTAAATCCAGTTACAATATTTCAACTTACGTAATTTTCAAGCTTAATAGGATTCGTCAGATGGCCAAATTACTTTTGGAAACCGATGTTAAGCAAAAACGACGTGGACTCTTTATAAATTATCCTAATTAAATTTTCTAACTTTACCTTTTTTTACAAGTTGAAATTACGAATATGAATTTAATTGATTTTACTGGGAAATCAGAAATTTAATAAAAGTAGTCGTACAATTTAATTTATGCACATTAGCACGTTTTAAAAACTGACATAATTTGATTGCTCAAATAAAAGAACAAATATCCAATGGGATCAATGACCGTAAAATTTAAGCTTGTTTCATGAAAGGGATCAAGCATATGCCAAAACGCTTATTCAAATCAGAGCCTCTCAATTACACGATCAACATACAACAGCCACACGTTACGTCTGGCTCAAAGGCGTACGTGCTGGTATATTGCTTCTAGTGCACAGAATTTGTCAACTCACCACGGTGTAAACGGCACAAGCGAAACTGCCGCGACGTACCGAACGCCAGCAGCAGCAGGTCTGCATTATCGCCATGTCGCGTCTGTAATAACTGCTTGCACCTTTTACATCGTTTTCAATTAATCTCACGTAATAAGCTGTGTTAGCGCGGCGCTCGCAACGTCCACGCCACCTTTGCAAACACTCATTCTCGGGCTGCGAATGTGAATGTCAAGAGGACTCGTCAGCGAGACGCTCCAGAGCCGACTGCTAATACTTTGCCCGCCAAGCTTTCGTATCCCATGTGCCAAAGTTTACGCCTGCGCGTTGTTACAACGCAGCGCTGCTACAGGTTGGGGAGATTTTTTTACGGAGTTAGAGGGATGCTGTTGTTGTAAGCTCCGCGATACAATTCATGATTTTCTTTTTCGCGCGCTGTATTGGCAAACATTTTTTTAATTTTCGGTCAAAACATTTTGTGTATTCAGCTTGTTGTAAAATTTTTTCTTTCCCGAAGGATTTTTTTCACTATGCTAGGTATGTATTTTCTAATTCACTGATTGAAATACCTTGTTTCAAAATTTTTCAAAATTGCTGACAATGCACGCTCGACGAAATCCTAAATACAGAAGTGGTAATATATTTTTTTTTTTAACACAAAATATTTCTTGTTTAATTTCAAAGTTACATTTTAAATAACAATGATGAAAGAAACTCAGTCGCTGTCAAATATTCTATTGAGCATAGTTTAAAGGAGATTACAAAATTCTTGGTATAATTACATAAGAGTATATTACATAAAAGTATAATTACATAATATTAAATTCCATCGAAGACGAATAGCATTTGAATGAATTGCGAAATTTCTGTGGCTTATCCGTAGTTTATATCATAACCCAATTCTCCCGATTCTCGCGAATACAGCGTATTACAATTTCTATGACGTTTAGTATTCGATGTCGACAACTCAATCATGCAACGATTTCAATAAGTTCGTATTTGCTCGCAAGCTGCGTCCGTAAGATAGATTTATTGCATGTGCATGTGGATGTAATTTTCTCAGGTTAGGGAAAATTGGACACTTATGAGCGAAGTTTGTCAGTGATAAGATATATAAGCCAATTGATTGTTTATATGTGGCAAAGTGTGTGATATCGTTAAGGAAAGCCATCAATAACTGACCCCGATAAAGAAATTTCATTAGTTACCGTCAATTCTTTTTCTTCATTGAAGTTCCCGGGACACAATTTTCATTGAGATACACTAACAACACCACCCAACACACATCGACACATATATCTTCGTATAGGTACATCTATGTAGGATCTCCCCTCCTCTATATACAGTATCTGCCGCCCCTCAATGGGGATTATGTGATCTGTGTACTCCGTGTCGCCGGTCGCGCCCGTATTGGCAGCTTATTAGTAATTAATGAGGCGATGCGTTTGAGGAATGTATAACATTTTTCCAGGACATTTCAGTGGTAACATTATTTACGTATATAAAGTTGGATGTTAGGTTTCTATAAGTATTTGTGAGTTTTATTGGAGGCATATTAACGTCAAAGTAGATGAAGTAAATAAAAAAATTGAAAAGTATGATTTATTTTGATGTCAAATACAGCTTTCGTTTTATGAAGTTGTGATATTAAGCGGCTTTGTGTATCAAGGAACATCGTCAATGTCACCTCCAAACCCGTAATGGTGTTCTGTGGAAATTGAAACTGTCAAGCTTGGGATACGTTTCTCATAATGCTCAATTTAAATAGCTTATCAAGCAGCGAGATTGTACAAAAATAAAATGTCATCATTCAACTAGAAATAGCGATATCAAAGTTACCACTGACGTTATTTCAGTTAGCTCTTCTTAAATATTTATTATCACAAAACTTGTAAAGACAAGTATATTTATAGGGTAAGACTGAAGCTGTAAATTTCTGAGATGACGTGCAAGTTTTTCAAGAAGTTCCTTTTCGAATTTATGTTCAACTATGATTGACATGATCTATCGCGAAACCACAATCCCGTGTAAGAATTGGCATGACTGCAAAAACGGCCCAATACTGTTGGAGTACTGGCAATCGAACCTAGTTTTGTCAAGCACTGGACCGGCTTTGAGCCAATATTGAATTGATAAGAATGGTCCGAGCACCGGCAGCCAATACTGTACCAATAATCTATTTTTGAACGATTTTAATATTTTTTGTTTTCCGGCGCTGGCCCAATACTATTCCTTAATCATGATGCGCATGTTTATAAAGAATATTAATAATAACATTTTAACCTAAAATATATGATAAGTATCGTGTTTTCCGAGTAGCTTTCATTATACCACGCAATGCTGAACAGTTATTCATATCTCAAAAAATCAAGATCCTTGAAAAGGGAAATTCTCTGTTCATCGTCGAGCAGCAGCTGTAGCGACAATGGGAATATTTTTATAAAAAAACTTGATGCGCTTGACTTATCCCAAAAACGTAATGATCGATGCTCGAGGTAAATTTTATAAGATAATTGACATTTTTTATCTATGTGCTTACTTTAATTAGGTTGAGTGCACATACTATTGTTCGTTAAGTTTGACCTCTTAGTATTAACATAAATGTTGTATAAATATTGTTGTTACCTAATTTGTTACTCGTCATACTTATCTTGAAAATGTTAGCAATTAAATTTTAAATAAATAGTTACATGAGTATGTAGTATGTAAAATAATTCAATAATAAATAAAGAAAATGTTGACGCTAAAAAATGCGTTCTTATTTATTAGCTTGATAGTGTGCTTGTCTAACAATGACAACAAATATTGCGTTACCAGTACCGAGCCATGGTCAATGCGTCGGCAATGGCTCACTACTGAAAATATAACCTTGGCCCATTCTTATCATTTCGTTACCCGGATGACGTTGGACCAGCACTGGCGGCCTGTACCGGCAGTCTTGGTTAACGTTGCTGTGCCAATGTTGGGCCGTTTTGACTTTCTTACACGGGATACAAGCACATTTAAATTTCTTAATGTATACAATGTGAATTACGGGATAACTTTTGCAGTAAATTATTTTATTACTATAGGGGGTTGGCTAAGTATAGCTGTTCGTTAAATATTTCACGTTTGTCAGTTACGGATAAAGTCAAGTCAATTTGGCATTATCCGATCACAAATTGATATCAGCATTTCACCGTCGAAAAATCAGGCTACAGTCGAACGAGTAATCTGAAAGCCGAGTTGACAGTAATGAGTCGTCGCTGATGCAACATCGCTGGACGTTCAATGGGTTTCGATGCATTAAAGCTTTCTATTTGGTTTATTTGGTTGAACGAAAGGTCGATTTTGATACAGATATCATTTATAAAATTGTCAATTGGTATTTCGTTTTGTGAGCTTACACTGATTTTACAGATTCCGAATAACACGAATATGTCATTTGCATTGAACGTTTGATTTTATTTGCATGCAAGCTTCAACGTAAGGTCAAAGGCAAAAGTTGAAGAGAGCATCGAAAAGGAGTATCAATTATGTACAGGTGGTTAGTTTTTAAACTGTTTGAGGAGCCGCCGGTCGAGTTTAAAGAACAGGAAGAATGAATCGGAGAATCGAGAACGTTGGAAATGTATTGCTGACGGTGGCTTAATCTACACGCTACAAGATTCCCGTTGTGCAAAGGAAAACGAAAAGTTCGACTTGAAAACTTTCTCCAGTTTGCGAACTGATAACCACGTAGCTATCTGCACTAGTCTTTAATACTCGCAGAATCATCGTTTATTTACGCGTTGCGTGTTTGCGTAAACGTTTGGTTAGCGAAAGTTTCGGATAAATTCGTACGAAGACGAGTCGCGTGAGCTTAGCCACGAAGCATTGTATTTCAGATTGACGCTTTATTGACGCGGATGGATGTAGCTCAGTGAGTTATTGGTGACAGGGAACTAGGGGCATTTTCTGCTAATGGTCTGACTGAAATTGACCAATACTACTCGCGACGTGTGTTCCGCCGCACGTGACAACTTCTACTGACGTTGCTATCGATATTGAATGAAGTTACCTTTGTTTTCGGAAGACGGATGTGAGATTAATTGTGTTAAATAATTGCTCTCTTCAAGTTTCTTGAACGATAGAACTATGCTTTACAGATTACGAACTGCGCGAAAAGTTGGAGAAAAGAAATGCTTTGCGAGTCCGTTTCAATAGGAAAAGAATCGACGTTCTTTTACAAAAAGAGCTACATTCTGCCGCCCGGGGAATTCTTTTCAGATTGAAATGCCGCAACAAATATTTTCTAATAAAGCTTTTTCAACTTTTCAATTGCTCTTGGAGTCGCGTGAGCAAGTGATTCTTTCAATCTTCTATATTAACTTTTAAACTTTCTTTATTGACTGTTGGAAGCAATCAGCAGCGCGATTCCCCGCACAGTGATTCTACATGCGTGCAATTAACGAAACTTTCAATCTCTTCCGCGTGGATGGAATCACAGTGAAAAAAAACCGACGTAGGGCAGCTAAACGGCGCTCTGGCGCTCCAGTCTCAAGCGAGGGACGCGCGTAGCCTCGGCAGATATCTTCATCTTAAAATAACGCAAGAGCGTGGATAAGAAATCGCCTTGCGCATCGTCAAGTCGCGCGCAACTTTGATACAGCTGGCAAACTTCTCGCGGGGGAGCGCTTCGCGAAAGCCATATATTTTTGTACGCCATGCAACTTAAGCTGGCCTCTTGAGCCTCGTTCGTTACCAGCCGAGGGATGCGCTTTAATTGCGTCTGCACACGAGCTCGGAAGGGAAAAACCGCTCGGTCTCTCTTTTTTCCTTTGCTAGGTTGGCTTATTGCACGCAAGCTGCTTACGAGAAAGTTGCTGATTTGTTGCAGCTGATTTTATCGCGGCGCTAACTAATACTCTCGGGTTAAAGCAACTTCCGCGGGAAGTTTGCGTAAACTGTTTTCATTAGAAGAACCTTGATTTTTTTTATTTACGCAGCAAACTTGCGCGGTTCAATAATTACTTCTCTTTTCTTATGTTCGAAATGGTCGTCAACGTACACTCGAAAATCCTTTCGTTCTACGCGAACAACTGTTCCAAATCAAAGTTTTAACTTCACCTATATTTTCCGTGGTGTCTTCGACAACGGCAACGTCTCACGAAAAGACGAAAGGACCGTTACTTTTGGCGCGCTCAGTATAACCACTGGAATCCGACTCATTGTGCGGAAAATTCTCCGTCTATCCTTTTTATTCTTCTTTCTATTTCACGGGAGTTATATTTTGTTTCAGTCCGTTAAAAAACTCTAAAATAGATTGTATTCAATTCTAATAACGTTTTGATTAATTTTGCTTTGTGAAACATTTTTGGATGCTCGAATTACAGCACAATTGAAATTGCAATTTTTTTCTTTCAAAAAACTTCAACTTATTATTTATTATTTGTTTCGAGAAATCAATACTTTAAACAATAATTTAAATGTTCCCGCTGAGATTAATTATATATTTCGTGAAATAATTCGAGATCAATTTAATGGAAAGAAAAGGATTATATTGATGCTTACGTAGTCTCGCTTAACATTCAGTGCACTTATGAGCTCCATTTTATTCTGACATTTCAATTTTCTCCAGATGTCGTCGAGAGCCGAAGAATTTTCTGCCGTCGCTTTCGATTATGCTTTACGAATGAAGTTTGCTGATAAGTACTTTGAAGATTATTTGGTTAACGAATTTCTATCTTTATTTATTTCATTGCGAAACCTAATGAAATATTTAACGCGAGCTGTTCATTTAATTTGAGCTTTGGTATTTTTCCCCATTGGTCTAATACTCATTATTTCAGGCACACGCTCAATATTTCAATTTCATTTGACTTATAAATATAATGGAATTCAAAGTCACAAAAAATTATTGCCCGTGAATTGAATTTAACGCTTAAGAAGACATAAATAATGAAAAATATAAATGTTGTTCTTTTTATTTGAAATATAGTTTGCTTGATAAATGCATACACATCATTATTATTATACATTTTCTATCAAATATGCAGTCAAGTAAACAGACAAATAAACGTACAAAATAGATTTCGTCATAGATCATTAACAATGTTGATCTTAGCAACATAATCTACTTAAAAGCTAATAAATTCTCGACTAATTTATTGCACTCTCTGAAATCCGCCGATATAATTATTTAAAAATATCTTCCGATAATATAGGAATGAAACTAAAAATGAAGATTAGTAGTTATAAATGGCAGCTCCTTCTTTAGGTTCAGTTTTAAACACGAATTTAGACAGATCGAGGCCCTTGGCTTGCTCGTCGTTGCCGTAAAATTTTTCCTTCAGACAATCGATGAAACTCTGTACTTTGTCACTCGTCGTCATCGCCACAACGCAACCACCCCAACTGCGAACATCAAGTATTGCATAATAAATTGAAACGAAAAATCTTTAAGCCGGCCTATTTGCTAAAACAAGCACGTTCATTTATGCCGAAACGTCAATTTGTAGTTTGTTTTCAACAGTACCGCGCACTTGGTTAAACAAGTCGAAACAGGTGCAACGCTTCAGCACTCAAATAAACTGAGCTTAAATACTTGATTAAAAAGTCGAACTATCTGAAATACACGTGCTTCGAATTCGCTCGCGCAAATCAAAGGGGAATTTGTGTATCGCTGATGCCGCGCATATCTATTGCAATCTATTTAAGCTATTCGCTTTCAATGTTCCAATCGCATTACGAGACTTTGACAGTTGTTTATTCGTCAATAGTTTTGCTTGTTTAGCTCGGATTTGCGAATTCGTACGCAATAATACTGAGGCTCAATTTTGATGATTTAGAGAAATTTTGAGCTAAGCTTCAAACTTGAAAAGTTTTAAAGTTTACTTTAACATTTAGTGAAGCATAAAATTTTATTTTTACAATTTAAAATGCAGACTACTGCGGCTATAAACGAGTCTCTAACGTATCTAATAATTATTATGATTATACTGTCATAAATCAGAAAAGTATCGCCTTAATTAATGGATACTGCGTAAAGCTGCATGAATAAATGTAACAATTTCTGCAGTCGAAAAAAACTCATTACAATTTGCATGGTACCTAGCCGTATAATTAGACTTTCGCGCGATTTTGCCAAGTTAATGAACACAAGAAGAGAAAGATTTCAAGTGAGTTTGAAAAATTAAAAAAACTTTAGATTAACTCGCGCTTCTTTGCATTCCGAAAGGTTCTGCATGCTTATTAAAATGAAAAAGAATTCCATCTGCATGCATCTATAAAATAATACTGTCGCGCAATATCGCTTTAAGCGTAAAAAACGTGCATGACGAAAGGAAAGTCCGACGAAATGCAAACGCATATGCGCGTATAAAATGTATAAAAACAAAAGGCAGTATTTACCCAGCGCCAGTGAGTCGTGCTCCCAGGGCACCGGACTCCATGGCCACTCGAACAAGGTCGTCGATCCTCGGATGGCTACATTCGTAAAGGCTTTGCAAGCTGGAGTGACTGGCCGACATTAGGTGTCCCAGTTGACGTAGCCTGTCAGACGCCGCCAAGTCCTTACACTCACACACCTCGCGAAACTCGCCCACGCGACTTGCCTCTGCAACAACCAAAGCTCTCAGCTTCAATATATTTTTCTGTCTGTCTGCGCGCGCAAAACTTGTTTGACGAGCAAGAGGTGGATTTATGGGCAATTCACTCTGAGAGACTGGCCGTTATTTCTTGAAATACGACGTTTCACGTTTCCGTGTGCGAGTGGCGACTCTTTGTTTCATTGCGCTTTACATTCTCCAGTCAGAGTTACGATCGTGCGACGTTTCAACACAAGTTTGGAAAAAATTTTACTCAGGCTCGATTATAAAGTTTTCATCGATAGATAATGTTATCAATGTATGTATAACATTCGCCGACATGAAAAACGTTTCGCACGAATGGAATTCTCAACGGAACGTCAGGCACGCCTTCCTCGGTAAATCAAACTTGTTGCGAGCACGCGATAAAAAAAAGAAGTCAGCAAGCGAGTATTCCGCGAATATTGACTTTAGCCGAACTCTCAATGCGAAAGGTATAAAGTTGACGGGGCATGATGGTAACTCGTAAAACGCACGACGCGGTGATTTCCGAATTGAGCAGATCGTGCTCGTGCATCCGATAATTGAGTTTTCCTCGAGCTTTTTTCCCTCCCGTAAGCCAGACGTCATCTTCCCGTAGCGCCGCGCACGCGATATACGAAAATTTCCGTTTCTCGGCGGCGAAGAAGGAAAAATAAAAATGAAAGGGACAGGCTGAACACGCAAGGGCGCGTCTTCTGCGCAGGAAGATTAACGTTGAATGGAGCGCACGCACATGCGCAGTGCAGCCGAGGCGAAACGAGCGGTGACGAGTGATACAGCGGCGGCTCCCGCGTCTCTTTTGAAAGGGAAAAATGCGGAGGGGCGTGATTTATTGCGGCTAAATTTTCTCTCGTGCTGCGTGGAATATATCCTTCATAACTCGGTGGAGAGAGAAGGGAGGAAAACATGCGACGAGCAGTTCGGTCAAGCGAGCTTTGCTTTGGAACGAATGCTCTGACGTAAATGTGATTTTCCTTTTGCTTTGCGACCACCTCGACGACGGTTAGTTGTCGTCTGCATTGTCTTTAGAGAATTTTGTTACATCGTCGCGGAACTGGTTAGGTGCTTGGAATGTTTTCACTTGGTCTGATGTGAATGGAAAATTCTAGTCTCCCTCTCTCTTTCTTGGATTAAAGCTAGCGCGAGTAAAGTGTCGTTCAATTTGACTTTAACGCTCGACTATCTCCAGCTTTGCACGAGTGAGGAAGAAAAATTCTAATCAGTCGAGTGTATTTCGTGATAATACCATCAAAGTGAAAAACGATCCATTATTTTTAAGAATTCCTGCAGCTCGTCGTTCGAAAACACGTGAAATGTAGAACTCTGTCGCCTATCTCGTGATTCGGTGACAGAAATATTCGGCTGAGTTACGCGTGTCTCCGAGACACTGTAAAAACATGTGTCCAAGCAATGAGAGGCGGAAATAAGAAGAAAAAAAAGAATTGAGATAAAAAGAGATGGGCTTCGGGCATCGAAATACAAAAATAATGATCGAGAGTAAAATAAAATAAATAGAGACGAAGTTGAAACGCGCTTGTGGAGACGGTGAGGGCGCGGGCTCGTAAACAAGTTCGTGCAAGTAGGAGAAAGCTCGTTCTAACATTAGAAACAACCAATGCACGAGTCGAACATGTTATCAATGCTATGCATTGCTCTGCCGTTATTTCAAATGCATGAGTCCTTGATTTTGATAAAAGATTCTGCTACATATTTCTCTTTCTCTCTCGTTTGGAGAATAATTATTCCGCGCAATGTGTATTTACATTCGCACCATCGCGCTTTAAGTTGTAAACACGAGAGTTACTACCGCTTTTTTCGTGTAGATACTAGAATTTGAACAACGTGCTTCGCGCGCACATAATTAAGTTTTTATTGTCCATAATCAAGTTAATAAAATTAAACACGAATCATAATTATTGATTGACTGTTCAGTTGATGTTATGAAATATTTTGTCAGTGAAAGAAATTTTACGTTTGTAAAATAATTAATAAAACAATTTAAAAATGTTAATAATTATGTCTATAGCTCTTTATAAACATAATTTTTTACACTTATATTTTCTCTTCGATGATCACCAAGATAAATTATAGAGGATGCCAAGACCGAATTTTAAACATGGCTACATAAGGCTGTTTGTAATTAAAAATATTTCTTTGTAGATTTATACCAACATCGTCGAAAGTTTGACCTTGCACTTTATTTATTGTGATCGCAAAGGCTAATTTAACTGAAAACTATCTCTGAAAGCGAAAGGATATGTCTTCACACTATAAAGTTATACAAAAAACATACGTCAACTCCAATTTTTAAAAGCGATCAACATTTGTGACTTTCTGATAATTTTCAGGACTTTTGTCAGAGATTACAATGATTATAGAAGGATGTATAGTTTTTCAATTTTCTGCTTTTTAACAATAATTAGAGTGAAGGAATTAGTATTTTTCTGAAAACTTATTAATAAAAAAATTAATTTTTTAAATAAAATATAATTTATGTATATGCAAACAAAGTGAATTAAAAATATTAAAATGATTTAATATATTTATATTTAAATGAAAATAGAAATTAACATAATTTTGATGAAACATTTTTAAATTAGATTAGGTTAGATTAAATTAGATTCAAATAGAAACATACGCACTGCATGAGCTAATCTGATAGGGTTTATCTTAGCTTCACAAAATCCGGTCATGACTTTTTTATTTAAGAGGATGTGCAAAAAGGTAAAAGAAGGAAGAGACAGATGGTCACGTAGATCCAATTAACACTGTCAGACGATTGCAAACACGTTGCCAGACTAATAATCTATGCAAATATTGCTTGCGAACTTTCATTGCGTGTCGTGCATTGCCACTTTGTTGGGTAGCAGCTTCATATTGGCGTTGCACGAGCAGTTAATCAGATTGTATCTTTTTAAACTCAGTTAATTTGGGCTATTGAGCAGGGAATATCATTTTCAAATACCACGTGTGAAAATCTGCTTTAAAAAAATGCTTTAATCTATTTTATTTCAAAACGGCTCATTCAAATTTCTAGAAATATAAATAGTACGACATGTTTACAAAGTTGAAATAGAAGTATAACCATCATGAGAAAGCAAATTAATAAACTAAACAAAGCTAATACTCCATTCGAGCTATTTATTCTAGAGTTACAAACCATTGTACACGTTCTCTTTGGAATTTTTTGTGGTTAAAAATATTGCTAAAAACTCGACGATTCATTGACAATTCAATAGCTACAACAAGCTAGAAGAAAAAGCTTCCGACAGCTACCTTTTTCCTCTTAGCTTCTAGATTCGCAGATGCGACGAATAGTTAGGTGTCAGTTGCGAATTTATTAGGAAATATGTACGAAGCTATATCATTTATTTCTTATCGACGCCTATTATTTTCGTGAAAAAAATGCTTTCTTGGAAGCCAGACAGGAAACACTATTTTTTTCAATCTTACCTTGAAAGACGTGTAGTGCTCTTTGTTTGAGTTTCAGATGTCGTGAGATATTGTGGCGTATTATGTTGGATATCGATTTCAATTCGACTTCCGTTATGTCAAGTATTTCGCACGCCTAAAAAAAACAATCAGGCAAATTCAGTTTTTGAAGCCTATTTTGTAATATTGCCGCGAAACTCTTTACTTTTACTAAGTTTTACTTAGTTTATTTATTTATTTTTTATTATTTTTATACAACTGTTTTTCTCTCAAACAAAGACTTTTAAGCGAAAAGTTTTCGCTCGATTTATTAATGTAAAATTTAAAAAGAAAGAAAAATATGAGTGTCATATTTTCCTTTGATCTAATTCATTTAAAAAATACATTCTTAAACAAAACTATTTTCTTCGCGGGCAGAGCTTCACTGGATTGAAACAACTTCATGAGAAGTCGTCTTTCATTTAAAAAAAATACGATGTCTCGCTCTTATAGCAGTTACGTACCTCTCCGATAGTATAGGGTTCATCGTGAAGATCTGCTACAACGATGTCAGCCATCTCATCGAGAGTCTTTCCAAGGCTGCGCTGGACGTCAATTAATTTCTGCACCGACCGCCACTCGACTCCTCTTTTCGTGGCGATGACCTGTAGAGACATAGGACACAGAGTAGAAAAAACACCAGACTTCAATTTCAAGATATTTGATGTTACATTTTCAAAGCTCGCTTGCGGGCGACTTTTTCTCCTTTCTTACATTGAACAAAAAGAAATATGACCGGGGACTGATGGCTACTTGCAGTTACTTTTTTTGTAGCTTGAAACCTTATAGCAGTTTTTTTCTTTTAAAGTTGCAAAATGTAAAGTTTAATAAACGAAATTTTATTGTGTCAATAGTCACTTTTTTCAGCGTGTTATCTAATAAAAATTGCTATTAATACTAAATTTAAGCAGACTCAAAGATCCATTTTAGTTTGTAATTATTTTAATAAAAAATACCTTTAGTTTCATTTTATTGACAACTAAGATACATAGATTACCTGTGCAGCTAGCCGACATTCCAATACCCTGGTATTATAATCCGAAGTGGCAGCTTTGTTGTGATCTGCTAGACTATGTGCGATAACAAAAACTGCATCGTCGGGCAACGTGACGTCGAAGCCACGTAATGGATTGAATTCTATCAGCTTTGCTGATCCTTAAAGAAATACAAAAAAAAAATCTAATCGCATGTATAAGTAAGAAGTGCACTCTACCATCTATTTGGATTTTGTTTTCACAAGTAGTTGGATTATCACTTCGTTAAACAACGAATAGTTTTTTCAATTGGAATGCTTTTGTTTTTATTGAAAATACATTTTATTGCATAAAAAACGATATTTTGTTGGGCTAATGCTTCCAAAAAAATGTGAAATGAAATAATAATTTTTTTTAAATCTGAAAAAGTACATTTAAAAACTTTAAAACTATTTATGTTGGTATTTTGGTACTTTAACATCGAAGATTGACAACGTTGACATGGAAGTTAAATGGTATTATCTCAGAAAATATCCCTTCATTTTCTCGTTGCATTTAAAAGTAAAACTTATTTTACCTCGTCGACGATAAACTTGATTTCGTATAAAATAGCTTGTTAGTTCCATTTGAAAGTTCATCTAACCACCCTTGCTCTCGCATTAAAAAAATACATATTCTGAGCTTACATATCGCATTGAAAAGAGGGAAGAGAAAAAAGAAGATAGTAAAAAGAAAGTTTGCCAAGTAGAAAAGCTCGAGCGAGAGAGAGAGAGAGAGAGAGAGAGAGAGAGAGAGAGAGAGAGAGAGAGAGAAGAGAGATAAGACGTCTCGAGATATAAGATTGTGCCATCCGCAAGCGAAGGATTTCGCTTAACAAAAAGAAGAAGAAAAAAATTTTTTCTTCCTTTTACTCACCGGCTCTAGCGAGAAAGGCGATAGCTTGGTCCATTCCACCACCTTGGGTGCCGATGTATCTCTCTGCTCTCGCGCTCATCGTAGCCATCTCCTCCTTTGATATTTCGTGCTTCAATGACGGGTAAAAAGATATTGAATTTCATAAAGACCAATCTACTCATCGCAAGTTATTTATGATAGCCCTTTTTTTCTCTCGCCAGCTGTCCTCGAGTCTTTACGTGGTAGACTCTTTTTTATTTGTATGTAATGATTCGAGATCTTGTATAAGTAAACAGTTGGCTTTGAAGTCGTACGTGATATATGTTTTGCTATTTTAATGGAATCTTTTTAAAGAGTGGCAGTGCTTTCATCGAATGTAGTTGGATTTTATTTAGAAACACATTGAATGACTAGAGCTAGTATACTACCAAATCAACAACTGTGGTAAATTTTCGGTGTTTTTAGGAAATACATCTTCATATATCTTGCAAAGTCTCAATTCCTTTCATACAGTAGTTTTCGAAATATTTATAATTAAATTTAACATGAAAGCTATATAATATAAAGCGCAAAATCTTCTATTTTTATAGAAGATTTTTCGCTATGATTTGTTCTTTGTTCGATATTAAAGTAAAAGTAAAACGAAATTCAGACTTTTCTACCAAAAATTGTACATTGTAGTAATCCTTCAATTTTTCTTGAAAATTTGTAATATTCAATTTTTAGATCTATTAAAGTAATGTTTATTGGACTTATTTTTTTTAGCTAGATTTATATGCGTTCTGATGGTAGAGGAATGTGTAAATTACATTCTTTAAATGTTACGTGTACAAACTGTTTTTTCTCTACCTACATATTTTATGAGTAAAAGTCTTGTGAAAAGTCGCCTCATCAATATGTAATTCCAAATGTAGAGCTCCCTGTCGCCATGTATACTTTGATCCGCCTCATGAATAACATAAGGCATTGGGTTCTCCAAATTTCAGTTATCTATTTAAAGAATCTTGGAATTCTATACATAGTTTGGTAGTGAAAAATCAATAAAAGAGAGTAATGCGATTTGAGTAAAAATGATGAATCTTTAATGAAAGCTTAAACAAGGCTGTTTTTATATTTTTATTTCGTTTGAAATGGGAAGACAAGGGGAGAAATTCATCACTTGGACGAAGAAGAAGAGGCGATGATAAATGGTGCGATTTTCGAGCACAGATTCCCGTTATAGATTTTCACGGAGATGGATGGGAGTAAAAACGCTCGTTGTTATGGAGAGTTTAAGTGGTTTTATCGTAATAAAGCACGGGCTGGTACGATAGAGTGTACTTTACGATCTAAATTTCGTTTACGAAAGTATATTATTATACTCGTCAAGGTCGTCTGTTCAGTTAAAAAGCTACACGGTACAAGACAACTCAGTACATCATCCTCAATATCATGTAAATGAAAGGTCTGTCGGATGAATAGTTTACCAATTCGGCCATTTTAGTCAGTTTGAACCGTTATATATATATGCAGACAGCAGAGTAATGTTGAGCTTTGAAGCTGAGAAGGCAATTACACGGCGGAGTAGGCGAGTATTTAATTAATCGGCAAGTTTTGCAATTGATAGCAGCAATAGCAGAGTTTCCCTTCACACCCAAAGTCCTTTAAGAGATTAAGCGCTGTACATTCACATACATCAGACGTCACAACAAACTTCCCATTCGCTCCGGTATTCAACTTTGGTGCTTGTACTCAGTCGAGCATGACGGTCGCCGGCATGCGTTTTGCACGTTACGTACAACTGCTAAGAATGCAAACAGACTGGTGCTTTTCTACTTCGATTAGCATTTCGTGCCCGTATTTCACACTTTTTTATTTTATCCTTTTGACCTTCAGATTGAAGTCACCAAAAATTCTTTATCGAGTAGTTCGACTTTTTGTAATTTTTATATTTCGTTCGCAATGTTTGTCCTTAAAAACGCGATCAACGCAACAAATTAACCGTGGAAATTCACGAAAAAGCTTATAAAACGTCGATCCCAACTGCAAATCGAAAGGGCGTTGGCCAATTCCCGAATGCCAAAGTTTCCCGCAGCCGCGACGGTGAAGATTACTTTTTCAACAGCCGTTTGCCAATGCTCCTTTCGCTAACAAAGTTTCTTACGGTTCCAGCTCGTAACTCGCGCGAGAAAGAACCGTGACTTTCCGCGCTTGAAAAGTAGCGTTAAAGCCGCGCCGGGGAAAAAAAATCGCTTCGCGCGGTAAATGTCGGCTAAGCCAAATCGTCTGTGCATATGCAACAGCTGGGGCGCACGGGAATATTACAGATATGGCTGTGCGTCGTTGATGCATCACGCGCGAATGATGACGAAGTGGTCGTCGCACATCACGACACGCGCTTGTAGCCAGACTGGTTGAAGGATTAATGTACGCGACGTGCGCATATTTCTTTGGAATTGAGTTTTTTGTGCGATAAGAGAGAAGGTGAGCTTGTAGTGACGCTCGGATGATATACTTTGAGCGGAATCCATGACTATAACGGTGTACTGGATGGGACGAGGCTCGATTATTCAAGTAAAAGTTGCGGCAAACCGATTTATTGAGAGATGTTGCCGAAGAAAATTAATTTGAGGGTAAAATTATCATTTTAAATTCGCTAAATTTCTTAATTCTTTTCCATCCAAAATGTTCAATAATTGATTTCAATATTATATTGTTTGTTAATTCATAGGGTATATGCTGATCGTAACGTCTTCAAAGTTTTAACAAACAAAGTCTTATTAATTATTAACAAAGTTTTCTTAGTCGATCCAAGTATCTCATAATTCAATTAAATATGTAAATTAATATTAATTGTGTCAGAAGATTTGCGAACATTTACTAGCTAAAATAACGTGCCTTTAATCAAAATAGCCAATGGAAATATGTATGTTACGAGGTACTTCATTATTAATTCAATTGACCATTCAAAATTTGCCAAGTAGTTTCAGTTTGACATAATATTAAGAGGAAACATTGACCTGAATTACGCTTTGGCCCACGTAATTTCAGGAAAGTCTCAGGCATTCTATTATAACATGATGAAAATTTACCTTGCTAAGGTATACAGTAGCAAGAAGAGCAGCGGATACAAGCGCACTGGAACTTGACAGTCCGGCATTGGGTGGCACGTTGCCCCAGACAGTAGCGAGAATCGATCGAGGTTGGCGCTCTTGAGGGATGACTTCGAATGCTCCCTTTACGCCACATAGAAAGTACCTGTACCAGGATACTCCTACATCCTCGTCGTCCAGCTGACACTGCCTACAAATGTTTTCCTTCTCTTCAGTACATACATACTATCTGCGCTCTCAATTACTGGGTTAAGTGGATTGACTGGTCGGCCGACTACAGATTGCTAGCTGAGCTCGCCACGATGAATAGCATCAGCATAATTATTAGGTATAATATAAATATTAACAAAATTTGTTTTTTGAGAAAGGAGATATCACGCGAACAAGAACTACTTATTATTCTTATTTTAAATTAATTTCTCAATATTCAAGTGAAAGCACAATCTTGTTCTCGTAAATATGAGAACATTTTATTTTATCTCCAGAGATATATTGAATTTGAAGAAGGTTGTCGCTAGTTTTGTGATTATATTACTCAAAGTCTTAAATTTTTGTGAAATAAGAAATTTCGTTTCAGAAATGTTGATGATTAAAGAGGCATTAAAAATAAGAAAGTCTTTTTGGCGTACGCATGCTTTTAATTTCGATTTGGACGGATTTGTAATTTAATGATGTTACACACGAATAATTTACTTTTCAACTGACACCCACTTCGCACGTGAATTATAACTATGTCGAGCAGAAAAATTTTTTAAATCCGATCAAAGTAAGGAGCAATCGGTCGTTTAGCAGAGTAAAATAAATCTTGACAAAAGAAATAAAGGAAATCACGATACACATTTCACCGTGGCTAATTACAATACAGTGCAATTTCAAGCAGCCTCGCGGAAATTAATTCCACATCGTTTATCTATAGTGCCGCAGCGAGAAAAGAAGAAGCTCTCTCCTGAGCTCGAGGTAATTTCATTAGCGGTAACCGACCCTTCGAGGACACGTGCCATGAAGCTTGTCAGAGTGCTCCGCCAGTATAAATTACAATCGGACGATACACACTTGCCAAAGCTCTCTAATGGAAGCCTTTTGCTCGGATTTTTCTTTCTTCTCTCTCTCTCTCTCTCTCTCTCTCTCTCTCTCTCTCTCTCTCTCTCTCTCTCTCTTTCCCTCTCTCTCTCTCTCTCTCTATCGCGGCCGGATGAATAGACGGAAGAAGTGAGTGAGTAGGATTTTCTTAATTAGTATAGGCTTCTTTCTATTCTTAAGTATATTACTCTAAGATGTGTATGAACTGTTTTTTAACCAGTCCAATTCGAAATGAGAGTGCAATGCGAGGTCAAGTGCTTTCCGTTTGAGATCTGCAATTTGATTACGGCGATTAATATTTTATTATTACATATACACTTTTTTCCTCGTTGTTGATACTAAAACCATCGTTTTTCATTTCATTGAACGAGTGTTGTTCGGACGGCAGAAACAGTATTGTTTTTTCCAAAACTACAACTGTAATCTTAATTTTGTATGAAAAAATTCAATTCTAAGAAATTAATTTTTTAATTAATCCTACCCCTTAATTTACTGAGCGCATTAAGTAAGGGTATCTTCAAGAAATCGCTAACCGGAACTAGCTACATTTAAAAATTCATTTAGCTGAAAATGGCCATCTCCAGCGTACATTTCATCTCTGTCTGAAACGAAATATCTTGCAATTCTCAAGAAAAGAGATAAATTTAAAGTCATTGTTACCTTATATTATTGAGTTGCTCGTGCTGATAATCTTGATACCTCTGTTCCACATTGCTAAGTCTGAGCACGTCATCGTCGTCCTTGGTACAACCGACCGCCACCAATACATCCTGTTCGATCGCCATAGGACACACAGAATAGCCGCAGTAGTCAATGTGTTCGCCTATCAGGTTCACCCTGTCGAATTGGTATGGCCGTTTATATTAGTTTACCCGGCACTGATTATTCTCATACTCGACTTGCGTATATTGATTTGGATATAATAGTTCTCCAACTCTCCAGTGGTAGTGCAGTTTAATTGGACCTGACTATTTGTATTCATCAAGGACTGCATGTTTTCGGTTATGAGATATGTCTTAGATTAAATTGGTCTTTGACGTTGTTTGAGCTTGCAAGTTGATTTGCTGTTCATGCATATGTGGCATCCGAGTGCTACGGACCAGTATATCCTCATTCTCAAACAAATCTTTGTTTTTATCCATCTTATCGGATTTAATAGAGTTTCTAATGAAAGTAAGGGAGAGAGTAATTTTTACGTAATAGCTGAACTTTGTTAAGAATAAAGCAAATATTCAGCGTACAAACACCTAGACGAAATCCATGGGATTGTACTGGAGTGTAATTTATTGAATCTATGTTTGGATCGACATCTCCATTTTTTAATTTAGCTATCAACCTATACATTAATTATTAAGAAAATATCCAAGAACACCTGGATTAATTTGAAAATTGTAGAATTGAATTCTCGATGAAGGTTAGTAGTTTATAAAATCAATGAACGCTCAAAAATTCTCCACACGCCAACCTTCTTTATTTTGTAATAACCTTTGACCAATTAATATCATACCTTGCTTGAATTTTCAATGTTGAAAGGTAGAATATTCGTTAAATTACTTAAAAATGGGAAACAACTTGCATTTTTAAATTCAATCAAGTGTAAAAATTAAATTCACTAAATGAAGTATTAAGTAATACTATTTAATCAAGTTTGTATGACAATATTTTCAAAATATTTTTTATCAAAAACCAATAAACACATGCTCCAAGGCAACGCTATATCAGCCTGATAAGGAGAAATGATAAAGATACAGCCATCTCCCAGTGTAATTGAGAAAGCACTTCATTAACCTCTCTAAGCAGTAAAATCGAACCGTGAGCTATTGATTCGACAAATCATACTGCAATTCAAGCATGTAAAAAAAGATTAGACGTATAGCATACCTTCCTGGTACTCGAACGAAAAATGACGGGTCGCGTTGGTAATGTGAATTAAAGTGCGCCGTCAACTCGTCGAGTCTCGTTCTCAATCCAGGGTCCATTCCATTCTGCACCATCATCCTTTTTTCACCCCCTTGTTCTGCAAACAAATGCGAGATTGATAAAAATAATAAAAGTACCTTTTGCTTTTCATTCATTATACCCCGATTTCGAGCAACGTATATTTTAAGAAAGATCGACGAAGAAACTCTTTATTGGATTTCTACGCGAGCTTATGTTTTAGCTAGAATTTCCAGTTGTTTATGTAGATTGTGGAATAACAAACTGAAGAAGAGCAATAAATATTTGTATCGGATCATTTGCTTTTTCGATCCTTTCACGAAGCTCAAAGTCGCAGTTATATTTTCCGGCGAACTCGTAGCATATTTTAAGATTTTTTCGTAATTGAATTTTCTTCGACAGAAGCGTTCCTGGTTAAATTTTATATTTGAAGGTCTCCCTCGAACTCTAATGTCATTATATTCGCTGAATTATGATTATGTGGTTTTTTTCTGTTATTCTTCGCGAGAGCAGAAATTCTATTATCAATCTGAAATGCTTCAATGTAAATCGATTGCTATATATTTTAACGGAGAAGAAGAAAGAAAAGTAATATCGGTATTGCTTTTTCTTACAAAAAAAAAAATATTACCACAGCGCGCTCACGGTATAAAGGAAAAATTTCTCTGTTATGTATTTCAGCGTAAAAATTGACGCACCATTGAAGTAACAGAAAGAGAGAAAGAAAAAGGACTACTTTTGTAGGAACTACGTAACCGTTGAAATGACAGATAAAAATAATAGTAAGCCATCAATTTCAAGCGCAGCATAAGAGAACATCTTTACGCGGTTTATGGCAATTTATATATCTCAAGGATGTGTGCATATATATATATATATATATATATATATATATATATATATATATATATATATATATATATATGTACGCGAATCGGACCACGTCCATTTGCAATAACGTCGAGTTGCCTCGAAATCGTCGATATCCGTTTTTTTCCCTCCCTCCCTCTCTCTCACTCTCTCTCTCTTTATTTGATTATATCGGACCTGCATCAATTTTTACGCGGAGCACCCTGTCGCGAGCAACTAGCGAGACACTCATTTTTATTTCGAAAAAAATAGTAGAGCTTGGCGGCTCTTCTTATATTCACGACGGTCGTTCTTTTTTACGACTGCTCGATGCTAAGTTAAGGGTAACTCGCATTTTACTATTATGTCAGGTGATTCGAGGGGGGTATTAAGTTTGAAGAGCCACTAGATAACGCAGTTTATGGGTAATCTAGTGATAAATTGATTATCGCTTTCTGACACTGTTTGATTTCAGTCGTTAAATGCTGAATAGTGAGGCATTTGATGACAACTGGTCATTATTGTGTTACTGTGAATATATATTCGCAAGTTGATAATTTTACAAATAACATATTATGTGATTCTATATAACTTTAAGTCCTGAAGGAAACTATTGTCAAAAGAACATTTCGTTTGATCGATCTTATTTTTCGTCTGCAAAATACGCTAACAAAAGACTGTGTATCATCGTAATGTATGTGGCGCGGGTATTACGTACGTAGTCACGTTTTCGCAAATGGAAATAGCCATTTATCAGCTCGCGCACACTTGTTGGTTGACGATAAATGGAATGCAATTCCATACGATAAGTTCGAATGTGCGGATGAGTACTAAATGAGAAGGATTTTTTACTCGCGAACGCGAAAAAAAAATCATTTTTAAAAGCTGATGATGAATCGACGCATGCCACTTATCAACAACCGCTTCGAAGCATTCCCGCGAAACTTGAATAAAAGTGCTTACTCGGCAATACCACCAAAGAGCTTGGAGACAGCGCAGAAGCAGAAATTGTAAACACCGTGTGCGACGATCAGCTGATGCCGCTTGCCACGAAGTCGACACTGTAAAGTAATCGCCACAAAACTGCCACGAGACAGTACGTAATCGTGGTGCACACGCTCAGCTGAGGCAACTATGTTATCATTTCATGTGTGGGTCGCCGCTGATATATTTTCTTATTTTCTTATCTTCCTCGCACACCGCATGCTCATACAAACGCTGCAGACGCTGCTGAGTGTCGCGCGCTACTGTTACCGATTCAGAAGACGTGCAAGAGTTTCGTGATGTCACCGCTTGGTTGCGCGAATCGACGATACCACGTGATTGCATTCCTTGTTTGAATTTGAAGCAAAGCTATTTTTCACATTTGTTGTGATAAATCGAGATTGAATTTGCAAAATTTATCAATTCTTGAAAATGATACTTTCAAATAATTAATGGATTATATGGTTGGAATTATTATGTCGAGTTGGAAGAATTGAAAACTTAGTTTTTTAATGATATGGATTAGAAAGTATTACTTTCTCTGTTGGATATCAATTTTTCGTAAAACTGTTGCGCGCAGTTATTTGCAGTTTTAAATAGTTTATAAGCGTCAGATTTTAGACACGTATAACAATTATTAACAGTTATAGACAATTTTGAAAATGCACCTTTTTATCATAAAAGAAATTTGTTATGAATATCAGTTATGAACAGTTTTTAAGCCAGTTTAAAAAATATAAATAATTGCTTACAAATCTAATAAATAGTTAGTTATCATATGGGACAATTAAGAATTATTTTAAACACTTATATATCATTATTATCATTTCATTTTTTCTGGTATTGGCAAATTAATAATTACAATTAACTGCAAATAATAAATACTAAATTTTTATTCCAACGGGTAATTGCTAATAACTGTTATTTGTAGTTATTTATAGTTATTTGCATCTTTCATTTCTCATAATAAATTTTTTTTGGTGAATAAAAATATAAATAACCGTTGGTAACCGAAAAAACTGTTAATATGTAATAATAATAACAGTTTTTTAACAGAAAATACTGTGAAGTAAGTCAAATCAAAGTATAGAAAGTATTATATTATTATATAATTATAAGATCTTTTAAAAATTTACTGTTATCGTGACTCGATTGGATTAAAAATTTCCTCGAACATCGTGATTTCTAATATGATTTTATAAATATTGAAGACTTACACATTCAGCGCAATATTTCAATAAAATTTAACTTTCAATGATTTTCAAAAGTCTATTTTCTTTTTTAATAATTAAGCCTTGGTTGCTTAATCCCCTGTCTATTAACAGGCAACAAACATTCGAAACACCAAATCAACTTATTTAATTATAACTTTTACTTTATTTTCACTGTGCAATCGATTATTGAGAAATAGCATTCTTATGCCATCGGTTGAGGGGCAAACTACGAACTACGTGTTTTGTCCCTACAACGGCAACGAAGGGATCAACTTTGTCGCTAATTGTGTCACTTGCTATAACTAGATACTAGTAAAATTCTCTTAATACTACGTTTCAAAAAAATAAATTTCGAATTAATATAGTCATATTAGATCATAGCTCCAAAATTAACGTTTGCTCATTATACATAAAGAAAAGATCTATCCACGGTTTGACGTTTTTGAACCAAGTAGTTTTACGGCACTTTAATGTATTTTCTCTAGATAGCATTTGGCCCTAACTTTAATACCATGGAGATAAATGTTATAAAGATAATAATTTTGTAAAAATTTGCTAAATGTCACGTATTGGTAGTCAATCCACGAAAAATCACATTTGATAGCATCGACTGAAGAGTCATCTGGTTTAGCGAGTTCAACCCCATGAAGAACACGTAGGGAGCCACTTTGCCATAGCTGGCGTTGGCAACTTATCTACCTATCAGCAGATGTCCCTCGGTGTAGCTTTCTCGGGGGAAAATAAATATCAAGTTACGATCTGCCGCTGTTCTCACATAAAAGTGCGTTCTTGTTGAGGGCATGTAAGGTATTGGCACCCAGTGGTTTGCGTCGATGAAACTTCATTTATTTTAGACATTTTGCTCTGATAAATTTGTTGATCATAAATAAGCTTTTGACAAATGTACCTTTCACGTACCGATGTGCAGATGCTCTTTGCTCATGTGCAAAACCTGTATAAACCAGAACGGTCGTAAAGATACAGGTTGTTTGTGAGTTTGGTACTTGTGAAAACTGTCCACGACATATTTAAGCGCGATTATCGTCCTTTGATAGAATGACTCGAGACAAGGGCTGAAAAAAGCGCAGAAATCAAAATCTATAAAATGCACAGCCCCTGTGGGACGACGTTTCACCCCCCGCTCTTCCAGTAACGTCACAAGCGTCAGTTTAATTCGCATTACTTTGCTCGTAAATCCTTGGGCTCGTGCACGCGAGCGTCGAGCGTGTAATAAAGTCAGCTCTCTGTCTCGCTTTTTTCTCTTTCACTCTGCGCGAAAGCTGATCCTGGGGAATTTTCCGGGCGGCTTGCTTCATCGCCGAACTCCCTTCTCCCGCTCGCTCTGTTCGCGTCGCTGTGTTACAAGCGTATGCCATCGATGCTCCGTTGTTCTCCGATGTGTAGGTGGATTTGGGCCGCCCGCGGGCTCTTCCTCCCCGACGACACTCGCGCCTCGATCCTTCTGATTTTATGAACTGGATGCCTTAACAGCGAGGGAGCCAGATCTCGAGGCCTTTGTCAAAATTGCCCTGCCGATGTGTCCATGGGCACTACGCAGAGCTTCTCGTTGCAATTTATTTTGTTGCGTCGCCTCCGATTCGAACAAAAATCATCCGATACAGATGGTAACATCGTCCGAAACACAGCCGCAGGCACACCCACTTTGCTGCTAGCGACGGGCGTCGACAAAGATTTATAGTAGGCTTCTTCCTCGCTCGCATCGGGCAGTCGTCATCCGGGGCGCCAGAAAGAGATGCGGTCGCGTCCGTTTCGTCGCGAGCGGAACTGGGTATAAATTGAATCGCTCGCCGCCGGCCTTTTAAATCGAGTCCCCGCAAGGCCATAGTTCTCTCGGCCATTAACGGACGGAAAACGCCAATAACTTTGGGGGGCGTAAGCGCGACCGCGCGACGCGACAAAAGGCCAAGCGATAAGTCAAAATCGGTCGGGGGGGGGGGGATGCTTTTCGCCTCTTCCAGCGAGACTCGCGCGGGGCGCAAGCAGCAGCCGTCGTTTCGCCAAGTTTTCGCACTTTTTCACGTGATTTACAAGCTGGACCACCACAGCTTTCGATGCTGGCCGACGTCTTTTCCAGTCGAGAACGTAAGCCGCCGCTTTGAACTTTCTCGCTCTCGCGCCCCACGCCGAAAATACCGAAAACGCATCGGCTATCGTTCGCGAAGCCAAAGAGAGCCTGCGCTCGCGCGGACGCGGAGCCGCGCGTTACGTGTCTCGTGCGCGCGGCATTTCATTGGAATTTCGTAGGGAACAAGCGCGCTGCGGCGCAGTACCGGCAGTGAGATATCGCCGACAAGCTGCAAAACTCTCTTGCGCATACTTTTTCGCGGATTCCAGGCATTTATTATGTCGCGCGTGCGCGCGCGATTTTCTCGACGAGAAATTTTTGATTTAGAGGCGAGATAGGCTGCGCGGATTCTTCGGGCCTGGCGAATTACGTGCGCTTTTACAAAGCGTGCTCGGCCAGTGTCGCCGTACCCGCACACCTCGGCGCGTCGCTTTTCGCGCGCGATAATCATCTATTCTGCCTTGGGCTGGCGGACGACTGTGTGAATTTCACCCGAGAACGCGATCAGCTGGCGAGCACGCGTGATCCTTTTTTTCCGAGCGAATTTTCAAGGATTCCCGCCTACCTGCATAATCGTAAAATCGTAAAATCGCAAAAACAAAAAATCATCGGCTATTCGGGGCATCAGCATCAGCATCATACTCCACTTCAACTGATAATCCGGCAGAGGCGTCGCGCGCGCACAAAAGCTCTCGTGCCAAAGCTTTGTCTTAAGTAATGGCCATAAATTAGCCCTCGAGTACATCGCGCACATCCACAGCGTGCCCAAGCACAATGAACAAAGTGGATTAGAAAGGCGCAGCATCCACGAGAGTTTCGACTGTATACACATGGGCGCGCGCGGGCGCGCTATCCGGGATTTATAGCCAGCCATTATGACATTGACGTATCACCTTGCGGCCTCGTAAAGGCGCGCACCGTCCGAGGCAACTCTATCGAGCCGAGTTTTCGAGGGGTGGCTCCTCCGTCTGCACAGGATCAGCCGGGGCAATTGCGGTTCGAGCCTTCGGTTAATTCGCGATCTCGACGCTTGCCGCGAGTGATTTCCGCTCGGCCGGGACGCCGACGAGACGCTGGGTCGCCGAACGATCGAAGCCGCCGGCGCGCAAAAAAGAAACGGATCCGCGCGACCGCGGATGAGAACCGGCGCCGCCGGAGCAGCACGCGTACGTAGGCCGAGTCGATAATTTAGCGCGCTGCGGCGATCGAGGGGCCGCTGGCGCTGCGCTGCTGTCGTCACTTGGCGAGTCCGTTAAACCGGCCCCGTGTACACCCATAATACTCGTGCCTTGCGCGCGTTACGAGGCCGTTCGCCCGGGCAATAATTCGACGTTACTACTATCGCCGCTTTGCACGGCCGCCGCCGCCGCCAGCAGCGCGCTTCCATTGCACGCGATGCGCGCGCGCGCGCGCGGCCGCGGCGGCCGTTCGCCCGAAATTTCACGCTCACGGGCGCGCCGCTCGTTGGACTGGATTTCTCGACTGCGCGCCCGCGACGCCTCACCTAATAAACCTTGGGATTAATCAGCGCGCGCGGGACGACGCGCAGCTGAAAAGTTTTCAAGTATACGCGACGTGCGCAAACACGGCGGTCGTCGGTGTACAAACTGAGAGGTAGAAAGGACGACAGGCTCGTCGTCGTCATGGGCTTGTGCCAAGGTGAATATTATTTCTGTCCCGGGAGTCTTAAAGCTTTTTAGTATGCAAACAGACGGTTTCTCGCGACGGCGTAATGGCTGTACGGGCAGGGTAGCTGCTGGTGCTGGCGCTGCCGCTGCTCTGTAGCCTATACGTGCATCGCATACACACGCTTGCCTTTTCTCTCGCTCGCTCTCTCCAACCTATATACCTGTCTACTTAGCGTTTATACGTGTGTTGCCGCTTTTCCCTTTTCTTTTTTGCTCGCTCGCCTCTCGCCAGCGCTAACAAGCTTCAAATTTACTTTTTATTGAGGGGACTCATACTCGAGTCGAACTTATTAAATTAGTTTCTTTTAATTCCCTCCATTTTTTTTCTTCGTGTGTTTCTTTTTATTTACGGTGTGGCTATTTACGTTCTCTCGAGACTTTCAGTACTGACGAGTTGAATGATATTTAGCTGGTCGCCTTTTCTGCGACACTTTGGGACTATAAGTTGATAACGCGACAGACACTTGTCGCAAAGTCAAGTTGCACGGAGCTGCTACGCGGTCGATTGGACATTCCCGTTCTCTAATGTAAGCTGAGTTACATCTAAATTCTCGTGAATTCGTTCTACCTTCAATCTGTATACCTCCAATAATGGCATTGTAAAAAACCAAGCGGCGACGAGAGCCAGCAATCACGAGAAATAGAAGGGAATGGAGGCAACAATCATAACAATTCGTTTTAAAATTATTCAATGCCTCGTATACCGGGCAGGAAAGGGAAGGAAAAGAAAAGCGGCGAGCAGTAGGGAGAGAAAATAACAAAGTGGCGTACCGGCGCTCCGGTAGAACAGAGAGCGAGAAGAAGGGAAAAAAGCGAAGCAAGAAAAGCTCGAGTAGTAGTAGCAGCAGCAGTTGTCGTCGTCGTCGTCGTCGTCGTCGTCGTCGTCGTCGTCTCGGTGAAAATGAATACAGTGCTGTAGGAGGGGGCGCGGCATAAGCCAAGAGAGAGCTGTCTAGGCGCGCGAGTTGGAACAACAATTGTCAGTTTGCGCGAAAGGAGGAGGACGACATTTGCTGGTCGCCAACAGCAACCTTCGCAGCGTACAGTCCCGTTTAATATATATATATATATCTTTCTCTCACTCGCTTTACCGCTTGCCGCGAAGGGGAGGCAACGGCGATGGCACTGGAGAGGGACGGAGTGAACCTCTTCCGAGGCGCAGCACCGGATCCCCTCTCTACCTCTGAGTTTCTTGCAAGGATGCGCTTGCCGCGTACAGTCCACTTGGAAAGCCTTGCGCGGAGGCTTTTCTGCTTCTCCTTGGAATTGCCGCTCGTAGCTCGTGTCGCGTCGATAGACGGTGTCTTGCGAGTCCCTGCCCCTAAAAACTCTCGATGCTAGAGGTCGTGCCAATCCCATTGAAATCTCGCTCGAAAACCTCGGCCATTTCCCCGTGAAAACAGAGTGTAGCAGTAGCGAGCGCCCCTCTCGGTTGCGCGCGCGCTTTGCCGTCCAAAAAGAGAGAGAGAGAGAGAGAGAGAGACAGCAAGAGACTCGTCGGTTGGTGATGCATTGCGCGCTGCCAGTGGTCACGTGATGTGGCCTACCCTCCCCCGCGACGACGGCCTATCATCGATCGTTCCCCGGAGGGATGCTTTTTTCTTCCTTCTTGTCTCGCGGACTTCGTTTCGTTGTTTTTCAATGTAGAGGTGTCGGCTGATCAACCGTTTCTCGACGCTTCTTCATTCGAATTTCGTACCGTTTGCTTCTGCCCAATGACAATTTTCACAGCTATCTTTGTTTTTGATAAGGACTCTTAACTCGGGCACGTTTTTTAAAAAAGGGCACCGCTATGAAAACCTGCTACAAATTTTTGGTGTACATTAAAAATCATCTTGAATTGGATTTTTTTCTTTTTATCACTCTGGAGCTCGAGTGTTGAAAGTAAAACGGTCAGGTGCTTTCCGAATCTCTATCAACTTTAGAAAGAACCTGTACGACAGTCTCCTCGTCATTAAATCTTACTAAAATGGTCAACTTATTTACAAATGCAATTAATTTTCAATTTAAAGCCATTAGAACGACCTTTATTCTCTCGTCGGATAACTCTAAAAGCAATTACTGTAGCTTAAAAGTCAGCGAAATTCGCTGTACGATTGAGCCATAGTGAAAATTGAAATTTCCCGTGGTTCTTTTGTGATGCAAAAGCAGAAAAGAGACGACGGCCAAGTAAGAAGAAAGTGGTAGTTGCGCGCGCGTCCTCTCGTTCTCGCCTTCGGTGTCTCACGGAATTAAGTAGTTACGATCCTTTTAGAGGCTGCCGCGCAGATTCGCGGCTTACGATTCCTCCTTTTCTCTCTCTCTCTCTTTCCCTCGTCTTTTGCCAGACAGGCGTCTTTTTAAGACGAGCCTCGGTTTATATTAAAAGGGTGAATCGTGGGCGGGACCAGATTTCAATATCGCTTAATTCTTTGGGCTTAGAAAGTTTTCGATTTCGTCGCCTTCTTTTTTCGACCCTTTTTCTCTTTCCTTCCACGAGGCGACAAAACCTTGATGCGTAAAACTTAATTACGTTGCTTTACTAAAGAAACCTTGTGATGGTTAATTCTTCGTTATCGCTAGATTACAGATCCTCGAGGGTCTGAAACTATTTCGGATAAAAGCTTGGGTTTTTTTGCCACGCAGTAATTTTCTTTCTTATCAATTCTCGTGTATTATCAAATACTTACTTTTATCTGCTTTGTCATGAGTGGTCTATCACTCAATTGATACTTCCCTGATGGACGCTAACAATTTTATAATTGCTTCTCCTAACTATTATAATTTCATTTTTATCATTGATAGTATCTATGAGATTTGAATGGCAGTCATAGTTGTTTTGATCAAGAGGCACACACTAATCTACTATGATATTCATTCAGTCTAAATTTCCACAGTATAACGAGCATAATTCTCTTGTAAAGTAAGAGAATCTGAAAATCAGACAAATCTGGTTTGTAGCTAATTTACCTTGCCTCTAATTGCTTCGTACGAAGAAAGCGCAAAAATTCCAAGTGCATTAGTAGACTTGTGTTATTAAAGCTCTTTCTCTTGTATTCGATATCGGATGAAGTCATTAAAATTACAAAACCGATTTGCTCGCGTTCAACTATGTAAGAGGATGAAGCTCGTTACACATGTCACTTGCGAAATCGTTAATGTAGTATCGATGTCCAGAAACGCCTGCGTTAGACAATAGCCTAGCATCATTACAGTCTCACCAGGCGCAACCAATTTCCCTTCTAAAAAACGTCTCTTTTTTCCCCCCGTTTCAACCTTGATATCTGCAATTATACGAGAGAAAGCCATAGTGATCGGTAATTGTAAGAGCGTGTTAATTAAGCGCGTCGCGGCGTTGAAAATGGAAAAAAGGAAGAGTAACCGTCGGCCGGGGCTATCGTGAAATCTTAAACTCATCAGGAGCAGCAGCAGCTCGGGCGTCGATTATCGGCGCGTCGCCATTCTCCCCGGCTTTTGTCTCTCTCTCTCTCTCTCTCTCTCTCTCTCTCTCTATCTCTCTCTCTCTCGCCCAGTATGGATAATCCCATGGGGATAAATGATTCGCGAGCTCGTAGCTCTTTTGCGCGCTAGCCCGGCGAGTAAAGCTTGATTTGATCGAGAACCGATAGGCTAGCTAGCTACTACCATCACCCGTCTGGACTACCGATAAATAAAACACAAAGTAGTGGAAAAAGAGACGCGACCTATTGGAAAACGCTGTTGTGAAGATAGATTGGCAAGGAAATGAAAACTTATTTTGTATGGATCCCGTGGAAAGCGTAAAGTAATTAACACGTTCGCAGCTACGGCCCTAAAAGCGGATGCTAAAATTTCAATCGTTTTGTCGATAATTAAACAGCAAAGACTACTAGCATCGACACACTAGAGTTTGATAAAACCTCTAATTAGTTTCTCAAGAGATCAGAGTGATTGCACATGTGCCAGTAATTATAAAATTATAGAAAACAAATCACAAAAAATCACGATCGAGTAATGTTGTATCAGTGGCAAAGAACGTGTTAATTATTGTAAAAATAGTTATTTCTTTTTTAAATAAAAATTACAATTTTTCCTTGTGATACATTTATTTGCGAAACGCATTTTGAAAAAACGAATCTAAAATAAGAGACCAGGTAAAAGATCCTAAACAGATAAGAAGTTAGTAACCAAAGCATATATATATTCGTAAAAAAAGAACAAAAGTAGTAGTGTTAAGCGATTCGGCAGTTTGACTCCTTTATCGGATGGTGGCATCTCGCGAGAGACTTTCGTAAATTGAATCAAAGTGGAAAAGAGCGAGACTTTCCACGTGTCGAGAGAGAAGCGGCAGGGGGGTGGGAGGGTGAGGAACGAGGACGAAATAAGCGGCTATTTCGCGAGTTAATGCGATGTCCTTAATCAACGTCGACTATCCCGCTTCGGCAACAAGCCGTGAGATGAATGACCGGAAATGGCGGCCAAGACCGATAAGAAAATTACTTATCTTAAAAAGAAAACTTCACGTTTGTTCGTAGTTTTCACGGAAATTACTCCTGCCAACGCTTTCCCTAGTCGATCAGATATCGGCGTTGTTTTTGCAGATTTTGTCGCCAATGAAAGGACTGCTTTAAATGTGAAATTTCTAAGGTGCGTTCCAAACAATAAAAAATAATCGATCCTATCTTCATTAGCATATACAAGTCATTTTCGTAAGCAGGTGTGCTAGACTAGATACGTTATAAGCGTGTTTGTGCCAATTATTGCTATTTCGGTTCAAAATAAACTGACCCTCTCTTACCCGAGGCTATGGAGTTAAAAGCAGCTGCAACTGAGCTAATGATTAATATTACAAGAATTCGAACAAGAGATCTTCGTGTTATATGAAAATTTGAAACAAGAGGCCTGCTGAACCTTAACTTTGCATACTTTATTCATTCTATATTTGGTACTTCGACGGAAATATTTTGATGGTAGTATTCTAAGAAAACTAGAAATTGTGTTTTTTTTCTTTAGTTATTATTTTTTAATTGACCATATAAATAAATATTACAACAGTCCTTCCATCGACGCAAAAATTTATCTGTGTGTGGCTATGATAAATTCTATTGTTAAAAATCTATTCACAATATAAGATTCACAGCTTTTGAGCTAGCGTTTCTTGTTTACAATATTGTAATATACATAGGTGTGATTAATTTTTTCAGTATATACATTCTAGAAAATTACAACATTTCAATATACAAGAAAGTAACAACATTAATCAATAAATTAATCAAAATAAATGGAATTATAAATTAAGGTAAATAATAGTAGTTTGCTATTCATCAGTTGCTGAAAGTAATATGTTTTCTTCAAATTTATCGGAAAAGGGTCAGAAAATGTAAGCCAGAAGTATATACTCCTGGGAATTTATTGAGCTATAATCATTTTTTTCTTTCTAAAAAAAAGGAGAGAAACAGCGTGTATACAAACGACATGCACATGCACAATGTAAGGACAGATTCTCTCCCTTTGCGAGTTTTACGACAAGGAGCACTTTATCGCGCATGGATCGTCTTGGATTCTTACGCGAGAGCCGCATGAAAGAAACCAAAAAAAATACTGCTGATACCTGCAAGGTTAGCGGGTCACCGTAAACCGGCGAAGCGATATTTCATTCAGCCATCTGATTAATAGTTTGTTTGGTTTTCTTGGCTCGTGTTTATACTTTTTCGTACTAATAAAGTGATTTGTTCGATTTGCTGAGTGAAATTTTTACGAAAAGAATTTTTTTCGATTTCAATATGCGTAGTTGATTTTTAATTTAATCTACATAATTATGCAATGTTGAATATGGCAGTAAACAATTGTTATAAAAAAGCTAAATCATTTAGATGACTCTTATATAAGGTGAATAAAATTATGGATAAAATTGTTGGACTATAACAAAGTTACCATGAAAAATCAAAACTTGGAATTCCATTCTTACATATGAGATAATGCAAAAATAGACTTGTAAAAAGCTATCTGTAAGGATCTTTGTCATAAACTAGATCATCGAAGTATGATTCGGTATAAGCTTCTCTATATAGTATTGCGATCTGTGACCATCGATATGTAAGAGGATAGGAAAGGCAAATGAAAAAAATATGCACAGGTATGAGACAAAATAAGCGAGAGGCCAACGCGAAATATAAATATATCCTTTGAGCCGGAGTACAATGCTATCTCGAAGCTCGAATCAAATTGTCGAAGAAGGAACAAACATATTTCGTCTGACCCCTTGCACATATATGTGAAGACAAGAGGCTATGAGAATCGGTTAGCAGAGCATTTGTTACACAGATCGCTGAGTAAACCTTCAATGAAATAATACTACTTGCAGCTATCAGAACTATTTTTAGAAATTTTTAATCTTGTAAAAACTTGTAAAAAGATTTTTTCGATGAAAATTAAAATCTACGATATTATAGGCTATTTAATAAAGATTGATGTGGCTTTCCATAAAATAATTTCATCAAGGATCTGTCAACTTTTAGTCGATTGTTTATTGATTTTGCAATCGTATACGGCTGGTCATTTATAGTCTTGTATTGAAGATGACATGTGGATAGTAATAAAAACTATAAAAGGTTAATTTAAAAAAAATGTTATTCTTTCAAAGTGCCCCAGTAATTTTTATTACTTGATTTTCAAACTTTAACCAATTATAACCTTCCATCGCAAAACTTTCCATGAAATCCAAATTAAAATCCAGATCGCTTTACAAGGTCAATCTTGAAATATAAACATAGGTCATTTACAGTCGACATATTGTCATACTCAGCATTTACTCTGCAATTCTTTACTAAAGTGTAAGAAATAGCGTTGGTCGAATTTGAGATATAATCATTCAAAAGATTTTATAAATCTTTTGACAGATATAAATTTTTGATTAGCGTTATATTAGGGCTCGTATCTTGAATTCTATGTAAAACGTCTCGCTGTATTGTTGAGGAACTGCATGTGTATATCTACCTTGCAAAATCGTTATGCCTGGTCAAATTTTGATTATACATCAGACCTTTCACGAAAGGATGTCTGTAGTTTGCATTCGTTACGGGACTACGTATAATTATCGATGTTTCTTCCGCGTTCGCTTTAAACACCGTTTACCCCATCTACGTTGTTTACAGTATGAAATATTTATGCGCCACTAAAACTGAAAAACGTACAATCACCTGTTAACATCTATATAGTTCGAAACAATTACTCTTATTAGTTTTATTTTTCATTTTCATTAAAAAATGTCAATTCACAAAACGAATCGTTAATAATCATCCCACTGACGTGTTGGAAAACAGCATAACATTTAATGTAACAAACTTACCAATTGAGCTTGCTTGAAAAGCACCCGCACGTCGGTACTTGGCGCGATTGAAATCAGAACGCATATTTGAATTTATATATTTTTTCCATTCGTAACATGACACGGCAAGAAAGTGTATATTCGCAAATCCAAAGGAGATTAAAATACCGATGGCTCATGGAGAAATGCAAAAAGTCGAACACGTGTCCGCGGGTGTGCGCGCAACTTGGTCGCTCTCCTTCCTCCTGCTCGCGTCGCGCGTATCGCTTGACACATTGTGGATGCATGCCTTGCGCATCTCGTCGGCGTAATCCTCGCGACGAGAGATCGACTAACACGTGTCTCGACATTTTTAATCGTTGGATTAAAATAAAGCGATGCCCGCCGGTCGATGGGGCGGCGGGGGGAGGGGGGGGGCTCGAATTATTCATCTGACCACCCAAGACTGCTATGCGCATGCCTGTTGCTCGCGCCTCTTTAATAAAATCATGACGCGACCTCGTCGCGGCTCGCGCGACCAGATTCCAGGCGACGCGCCGAGGGCGCTGATATATGTTGGACTGTGTGCCGATCCTCCGACCCTCGGATTATGCGATGATTCTCGAGGATTTCTTCGGATTTCAAACGCGAGACTCGTTCGCTGTCGTATTAAACTCGCATATAGTCGCTCAATTTTTACACTATCCTTTTTCATTTTGCATCTGCGATTTTCTTTTTCATTTGTTCCCCGATGGACTCTTCGTTTTTCTTACAATGGCCTGTCGAATCAAATTTCGGATGATCAGAATTGAAAGTTAGCTCGAACGCCCTATTGCTGAATAGCAAGTTACCGTAAAAACTGCGGATTTATTTTTACGCATCATAATTATTTCCAACAATGGACATTAGCCTTAAAAGTTTTCGAGACCTAAGAATTTGTATCATTTCAAATAATTAGCGTAAGACCCGCGAAAGCAAAGTTAGTAGTAGTGTATGTAGTTGGTCTGAAAGTGATATGCAGTATTATTTGCGTTAATATGGTTATGTGAGTCGGTTAGGACGTAAATTGTTAACGTACAAGAACAAGAAAGTATCGAAAGTTGTACTCTTACAACTGACGATGAGATTGTAAGTTTGGCAAAATCAATCTGTGAAATCCGACGTGGCGCATTACGCGCGATACCTGCTCGCAGCGACAGCGAAAGAAGCAAGTAGAATAGAACTTCCGCCGGTTGCTGCGAGGCTCGCGTACAAAAGTAGCGTCGTCGCTGGAAATGAGACGCGATGTAGCTTTCAACGTGAACTCGCTGCCGAGCGTGCAATTACGCCGCGCAAAACTCGTAGTTAACACTCGGCTTGGCTACGCCCCCGCGAGTATACCTGTATTATGGCATCGTCGCGCAGTTGACATTCATTACGGATGAGTCGCAGTCACGCGACGCAGTGCGGGCGCACGCGCACGCTTGTTGCGAGGGCACGCTGTACACGCCAGACGACTACGACGACACGGCTGAGCGAGGAAGGGCTGTGATGAAGGGCCTGGTAGAGAAAAATTATGGGCTCCGCTTGTGCGACTCGCGCGCGCAACAGCAAAGCTCGCCTTTATCGATTCAGTGCAGAATTAAGGTTCACCGATCAACCGAAACGCGAGGGCAAAATGCTGCCGTTGCTCGATTTCGCATTTCGCGTTTTTCCGCAAAGGCTTTTCACTCGAAGCTTGAAAAAAAAAAACAGTTGATCGCTGTAGCTCGGCGAGGCTATCTCCGTGATCTCTTAGCCCCATCGACACAAGTTGTTGCAAATTGTTCTACTCTCTTGGCAATGGGGTAGACATCTAATTAAGCAGAGGAAGCCAAGAATTAAAACGTGTGAAACACGCGCGAGAGACAAGAGAAGAAATTGGAGGGAGCAAGAGGTGCGCCAGAAGATAACTTTTGCGTGCAGCAACATTTGTCGTACGGAAGTTGAAGGCCGATAAGACGGCAAAAGAAGGAAGAGAGAGAGAGAGAGAGAGAGAGAGAGAGAGAGAGAGAGAGAGAGAGAAATGTGTTTTTTTCGACCGGATTATGGACGTGATAAAAAGCACGAGATTACGGCGAATGCTAATGATACAAGCCTTTCCTTTCAATCTACATCGCCTGTATGTACGTCTCGCCCAAACGTTAATTGCCACCCATATCTTTGGGCCTTTTACCCGTATTGAATTGTTAACGAAGCTCCGCTCCGCGTGAAATTTGTCTCGATTTTTATACATTGCGCGTATACGAGCTTGTGCCTGACATGAGGGTATCATTATGCTAAGTGTTTGTTGATCGCTTCTCGTTATGCTGAAGCTGCCGTAACGCTAGTTTTTCGTGAATAATTTTTATTTTCCGTGTTTTCAGGTGGTCCTTCCGAGCTGCTAACGTTAAATTACTATATTTTTGTATTAGTGATTAAAAATTGGCCGACGCGATTCGTACACGGACAGCCATTAAATGTACAATCTCACACTGTATGTCTGAGCAGCAGTAATACCGAAGAACTGATCGATTCGATGGAATCAGTCAAGCAGCACCATCCGCTATAAATATAGCACACTAGTAATTTGAAACGATTAATCAATGCTAAAAGCTTCGTGCTTTTTGCTTCATGCGGATATCATTTTGCATTAAAACGTTTTAACAAACACATGCGCACGCACGCGACAGAGAGCACCGATTGAAGCGATTAAAGCCCTCATCTTTTTCATTCGCTTGGCGTGGCCGCGAGAAGCAAAACTGTCGCAGATGACGCAGTTAATTTGGTCGACGCGCGCTCTCGTCGCCGAAAATTTGATGCGATGTGTGTGTGCATGTGCGTGTGTGTGTGTAGAGCGAAAGGCGCGACGCGCGTTATATTCATCCGTATTCATACGGTTAATCGGAATTAAAATTCAGAGCCGTGTGTGCTACGCTGCCTCGCTCTGCGGATCCAATTAAAAGAATGAAGTGCTTTTTCATATTCGCGAGGGCAGATTTGCAAGCCGGCGCGCTCGTCACTCTTTCGCATCCACGCGAGCCAACGGATAATAAATTAGATCTCTTTCTCTCTCTCTCTCTCTCTCTCTCTCTCTCTCTCTCTCTCTCTCTCTGCGCCGGGCGCGACGTCTGGTGCATGTTTGCGTTTTTATCGCTGTATTTTGCCGCCTGATGGACTTTTATACTCGCTTAATTAACGGCAATAAACGCCCGCGTGCGCGCTCAAGTCAGATGTGGGATTCTAATGGCATAGAATTTCAGTTGGAGGCCTTATCATTATTTGCGGCGCGCCACGCATACGCAACTGACGGGCCGAAAAATCAGGCCGAGCAGCAGCGGCGGAGGGCTGTGGCGCTCGCCAGGCCGGTTGTCGCCGCCGCCAGTCCTGGAGAGCGGCACAAAGGGATATATTGCGCTCACAGCCACGGCCAAAGGGAGAAGGGAAGCGAACTCGGCATCTCGGCGAGAACAGAAGATCTCTCTCGCACTCTGCCGAGAGCGAGACAAAGACGCAGAGAGAACTCGCTTTGGAGGGTTTACCGGAAGGCGTGACAATGGCGCGCGCGCGTGTGCGCGGGTGAAGGGGGTTTATTAAATCCGCGGTTGCCGATACAGCTCACGTTCCGTTTTCCAGCCGAGAGAGCAGCATCGGGCCCTTCGCTTCTGTCTGTTGCTCTCTCCCTCTCTCGCTGACGCGCGCGCGTGACTCTGGCCCTTTATTCGCTTTATTCCGTCTAGGCTGCTGTCATTCCAAGCTTGCTTCCGAGATACTTCTTCTCTACTACCTTTTCCGTTTTCAGGTAGACCTTTGCGCGCTTACTTTCCTAGTCACTTATGGCTTCAATTTGTTCGCGCTATTCGTGCTCTTGATTAATCTCGATTTAGATCAGCAATTACAGATTATTTGCCGTAGTTATATCGCGAAGGAAATGTTATTTTTTCCAACTCACGTCGTTTCAGCTTCTGGTTGTTTTTACTTTGAAACAGTTCTCAAGCGTTCCAAAACGAGTTACAGTTTCGGTATTCTGAAAAATATTCCACCATCGAGCTGGATGACGGCAGTTTTATTCATTTCGAAAACGCTTTTTTATGTTCAATATTCGAGATATGTTCGAAGTAATGTTCGGATGTGTTGGTCTGCACTACAACAACTACAACTGCTAGTCTAGAAAAGTCCAGTACGATTTCGTTGAATGATCTGTAAATGAAGGGAAAAGTCTGGTGGACGAGCTAGCTTCACGAACAAAAGGCGTACAGGAAAAAGCACCTGGAGAAACAAGCGAGAAATCTACAGGCGCGGCGGTGGTAGGCAAAGTGACAATTTGAGTTGAGCGAGCACTTAGAGGCACTTGCGCGCGCGGAGTAAGACAGACGCAGCCTCCGCCCCCGTAATGCACGCCGAACACACGGTGTCTTGTCGTAGAAGCCGCTGCCTCGCCCGTCACTTTCTCTGGGGAACACGTGTCCCCGCGCGAACTCGCTCAATTTCCCATCGACGCTATATCGTCGCGCGCATGGCTGTCGGCGTCCCGATTTACTGTCGGTCGACTCGTAGCTCGGCGCTCCGCGAGGCGCGCAATGATCAAATTTTACAACGCAGCTACGTCCTCGGAGCGGGCGTAGCATCGAAAAGTCATACCGGCGCCCGATAAGCCGCCGTAAAAGAAGAGAAAAAAAAATAATCGGTGCTCATCGGAGCGCGCCTATAAAACGCGCCGACTTGCGCGCTCGCGACACGGAACGCGCATTAGACGCTGCGGCCCTCCGCCCCGGCAAGGGAAATATGCCGAGCGTTATGACTGCGCGCGCCTTGTCGCTCGCGTTGTACTCTCTCCCTCTCTCTCGCTCTCGCTCTGCCAACGCTCCAGACTCCTGCGCTTGCACGACGAGCTTTGATGCTCGTGCAGGAAAGCTCGCGTTACGTGCTTTCTCTTGGAGGCGCGTTTTTTTTTTCCTGCGTCTGTCGACGTCAATTCGCTTGCGAGATAATGGAACCGACGCGTGCTCGGTTTCGACACCGAGTGTCCTCGTTACGGGGGTTATCGGGTTATCGCTGCTCTTTCCGATTCGGACGCAGATGGGACGCGAGAATCATCGAGACGGCGCTCGTCTCTCGGCAGGCCGTCGCGAGATCAGCCGTATCACTCGCTGTTGTCGGCAACGTCGAAGGAGCCGTTTAGCAATTAACGTCGCTCGCGCGCGCCCGCAAGTGGCAGTGATTCGTCGGCGAAAAAAGAAAGACTGCTGCGGAGATCGATGAACAGCGCGGATCCGCCGGGGGGTCGGGGGGTCGGCGGCGCCTAATGCCGTGTAATGGGCGAAAGGCGTATCTCGCTGGCGAGCTTCTTTGTTTGGCAAAAGTGAGAATCGGCTTTAATAACGGCCTTTCTCTCCCTCCTTCCTCCGCAGTCGTTGCCGTTGCTGTCCTCGTAATGAGGGGCTGCCAAGGCCTTGGTCTTACTTAGACAGCGAAAATGGGCCGCGCCGGCGCGCAAAACCGCGAATTATTGCATTACAACTTAATTCTGTGTAATGCAAATAAACATTTTGACGGGCGCGCGATTGCCGGTCTTTAACTCTTCAGCCGCTGCTGAGAGCTCCGAGTCTGCCTCTTTTCTTACATCGGACTGCGGAGTGTGCAGTTAGGCCGTGGAACGAGTTGTTTGGCCGGTTGTCGCGCTCCTCTCTTGCTTTTTGCTGCTTTCGCCTGCTTTCCTTTTCGCCGGCTCTCCCGATCATTGCTGCACTTGCGCTCCTCAACGACTATACTTTCAATCTACGTCTCGAGTGCTTCCTCGCGTGCGACGTTATAATCTTCATACTTTAGCGTGCGCGTGGCTTTATCTCGCGAGAGTGAGAAGTAATTATTGCCGATCGCGTAGAATGCCACGAGCGTAGCAAACGTCTGGATTTTCCTTGAAAGCACAGAAACAAACGATTAAACTTGCTCGGACGTGCACTGCAACTCCGAGCAGCGATGCTCCATTTTTTCCTTTCTTGCGATGCTCAACGTGAACACGACGCGCAAAGCAAATGCCAAATGATCGGAAACTGCCATTATCGCGTCACCGAGCAATGCAGACTCAATCAATGAGCCACGCGAAGGCGAAGAAATTAGCAAAGCTTCGATCACCAATTAGCCCGAGTTTCTCATCCTAGCGAAAGCGGCATTCCATGTCCATACGCGAGCGGCCGGCAAGAAATCAGCCGCGTGCTCACGTCAAACACATGTCAAATTTATCGTCCTGTTTGTGCCTTGGCAAATCGCGTGTAAAAAAGAAAAACGAAAGGCCGCTCCTCGTTCTGACTCGAGCGCTCATATCTGCCGCGGTATGCGGCTATGAGCTTCCAAAAGAAAGCCTTCTGGACAAATGATCGGCGCGCGCGCGCGTCCGTAATTGCAGGCGCAGGCTTTTGACCCGAGGAAGAGCGATGCGTGCGCGATGCCTTCGTGTTGCGCCAATTTTTGCGTTCGCTAAACCTGTTGCGCTGTTTTCTCGATACGACACTTGCCGGATATTTTCCTCCTTGTGACGCTCTTTCGCGGCTCTACATTATCGCGCATAAATGCTCCCTGCATTTTTCCCATCGGCCCATTGAATGAGCAAGTCCGCGTTCGCTCAAGTTCGTCAAGACAAGCAGTCGCTCGGCGATCAAACGACGACAAACTGGCCATTTCTTCAAGTAGTCGCGGGGCTCGTTCGTTCTCCGTCGGTAGCGTGTCGCCTGCGACGTCATAGCAATCACGTGGTGTTTGGTCGCGAGTGCATCGTCGGACGGCCGGCTTCTTGGCCAGAGCCGAGAGCACGAGCGTCATACGATCACCGTGAGAGCCAAGTGGAGGAGCCACGTGAAAGTAGGATATATAGACAGTCCGTTATCGCCCATGATGGCAACCTGACGATCTTTCGATCTCCCCACCCCGAGATCTGTTGCATCGAAGTGAACGTTCGAGCTCTATGTCTCCGCTGATTTGTCTGTGCCGTTGCGGAGGATGACTCTCAATTCGCATTTTGACAAGTGCTTTCCTCGGATCGCTTTATAGCAAGCCCATTATTAGAATAATCTACTATTAACTCAGAGGCAAATTCAACAATCTACCTGCATTAATATAACGAGGATATATATATATAACAACAAATCAATTACCTACGGAGACTGGGCGTACCACGGACCACCCGTGAGTTTACGAGGCTGCATCACGACTCATTATCAATCATATACACCGCGGCGCCGTGCGTGCTTTTACGAGGCGCAACTTTATGGCTTTACAAGCCGCACCCCGCACTCGCAAGGAGCCAAGCTGCCATTATCCGCGAGCTCCAAAATCGCAGGGCTTTCGCGTAATTATTTAATTGTTTCCCCGAGCCCCGAGCGTTTGGCGCGCAGCGCTGATATCCGCAGAGCGGCTCGCATGCAAATTCGGGAATCGAGCCGACATTGTAGAATCGCTGCGGGGCGACGTGGGGCCCGGCGACGGCCAGCGCCTAATTAAAGTCTATCGCGGCAGAGAGAAGCGACGGAGCAACGAAACTGCCTGCAAGTCGCGAATAATATCAACGATCGAGAGCAGAGACGAAGCCCCGGGGCAGGCGTGCAGCGCGCTAATGACTGGCATGCTCGGCGCCTCTCGTTATATACTTTTTTTCCCCCGCAGCAGCCGCGAGCGTCGCAGGAAGAGAGGCCTATTGTCGCCGCTCGCGCCCTTTCTCCAGATCGTGTGTCGCACTTCTCGCCTCGCCGAATGCCAGCCAGGACGTCGTTTGTTCGCGACTCGCTTCTTCTTCTTCCGCTGCTCCTTCTCTGCGCGCTCTCTGCTGTTTAATTAATTTACTCCCGGGCGAATGTAGAAGGGGGCAGAGGGTACTTTAATTTTCCGAGTTACGCGACGCGGTGGGTAAAATCACTCGCCAAAAGAGAGAGAGAGAGAGAGAGAGAGAGAAAGATGATTGATGCGCGACGCGAAAACTTGACGTGATTGACTCGCGACGAAACAGTGAATTAGTGTAATTGATGAGGCGCGAGTCGCGACTTTTAGTAATTAGAGGAACTCGCGCGATTGCGCGCGCCTGTCGCAGTGCCTATACGCATGTGACTCGGCGATTTTTTTCGCGGCCATCTTTCTGATCGTTCGAGATTCAATGATATATGATCAATTCACAAGATTATTCCGTGATATACAAAAATAAAATTGCAAAAGCAGGCTGTGAAGTAATGACCAAAATGCACCCAAAGTTGATGTTTTAAAAAAGGCGTTAATTAAGATTGCTTCGGATGAAAGCAAATTGTAAACTCAAAAGAGCGTCGTCATCATTGCAAACAAGTGTCATTCAATTTCTCAACATTTTTTATCTCCACGAAACAATGAAAACGTTAATGAAACTTGACGTTAAATCGCTTCGGCTACAGCATTTTCCAGTTGGCTTGTTAATTACAGGTTAAACGAGAGGCGCATTACCGTTCATTTAGCCACCGCCAGTCCTAATTAGATAAACTCTCTTTCGAAGCGTCTTTAACAATCCAGAAGAAAACATCGCAAGTTTGTATAAGTCGACGAAAAGAGAGAGAGAGAGAAAGAGAGAGAGAGAGAGAGAGAGAGAGAGAGAGAGAGAGAGAGAGAGAGAGAGAGAGAGAGAGAGAGAGCGGATAACGAAATTAACAATCAGGCACGTGACGTCTGGTATATATCCGCTTGCATTCAACGCCGCACACGAGTTTTCGCACCCCGTGAAACAGAAATATACCCCTTTTGTAATGAATGAACCTCGGCGTTTTATTGTTTCAGCCGATAATTACTCGGCAATGGCTCGTATTCGAAGCTATTGTCTCCCGTCGTCGCGAGCGCGGAACCGAGGGTTTCTACGAAAAATATCATTCTCTTTTGGTCAGTATCTCTCTTTCTCTTTCGTCTGTACGTGTGAGAGTCTGCTCGTTAATTATGCGCCAACAATGAGAGGAGCTGCGAGCGCGGTAATTTTTAATGAGCGCAGCTGTATCGAGGGATGCAAAGTGAGCGCGAGAAAGGAAGGGGATTTGGTTCAATTTTCAGAATTTTAAGCGACTCGGATGACGTGACATTTAATTTGGCTCTAATTTTATTTCTAGATTTGTTGGCTGCCTCATTTGTATCCTTCGTCGCGCGCGCGCACGTCACGAAACTTTCGTGCATTCAATTTTAAAGGGCTTTCGTTTGTTTCTAATTAGCCATCTCCCGTACTCTCGCCACTTTGTAATTACTTGTGGATAATTCACACTCTTTTTTACAAATCCTATAAATTTTCATTTTAGAGCAGTGGCTTCTCGGGTAATTGGCACTTGGAAAAGTTACCGTGCAATTATCAGACTCGTATAACGTTTATTATTCATAGGATGAATTAAAAAAGAAGAAAGAAATACTAGATCATGCAAATTTTTATCGAGCGTAATTATGGTAGAGATTGTAATTTAATCATTTGGAATATGCGACCGAGTGAAGGTTTTCATAATTACAATGGAGACGTAAAATCACGTTCTGTCACAATATTTCATCTATGTAGGTCGTACGATTAAAAACAGCAGCTACGCATTTTATTCAGGATTGAAAATTCAACGAGGTCTATGGAAATCCAACTCTGAAAAGCTTCAGTTAATGTTATCGGTATACCGCGCAGAGCCATGTTACCGTTTCGATCTCCTTTTCGTCTTATCTGCATAAAATTTTCCAGGTCTGCCTTCTATAGCATTATAGTAACCTCGATAAAGCAGAGCCTAGACAACATCGCTTCGCCGTAGGGCATCGCGCGTGCAGTATTTCCATAAACGGCCTAATTATCGAAATTAAACGTCGAATATTCCTCGAACGAAGAGGAGGAGGAGGAGCATACGGCACCTTTCCGGAAGACGTACATCTGCTCTCTCTCTCTCTCTCTCAAGCATATTTATGCGATGGCGAACAACGCCGAACGGCGTTTATCGGCGCGCAGCGATCTTCAATTATTATTTTCTTCCTTCGCTAACACACGTTTTCGAGCCTTGTCTAATTCAATCCCTCTCTCTCTTTCACTTGCCACTTAGTCATATCGCACCAACTCGGGTGTGTTATACCACCGTGTAAGGTTCTTCAATCGCGATAAGCCCGCGATTCTTTCTTATTTCTTGCCGTTTCCACGTAGAATTTATTGCACCGAGTTTTATGCAGAAATTTTAATGCTTAATTTAGCGATGTTCATTCCAAAAGCTTAACATTTTCAGATACATTGTTGCGTGAGAATTAATCGTCGGATCGTAACAGCCATGAAAAAAGCACACTCAAGGGAGTTGTGTAGAAATATATATCCGTTATTTATTTTATTTTCTCTTGCTTGAATACAAATCAATCAAATAAAATATACTGAGTAGTTTGAGTATGAGTTTAAGTGATTCGTGGATAGGTATCAAAAAATAAATTTTTCTGATCAAAGCATCGAAGCCTTTAGTGCGTGATCGAGGTCAGCGATGAGATCCTGCTCAGTTTCCAGTCCAACGGACAATCGAATCAATTGATCGGTAATTCCAAGCATTGCTCTCTCTGCGTCTGGTACCGATGCATGAGTCATTACGGAGCTGTAAAATTAACATCGTTTCCAATAACCTATAGTTCTTTATAAATGTAATCTTTGTTCATTTATGCGCTTCAAACGTTTACTTACGGTAATTCAGCCAGCGATTCGTAACCTCCAAGTGACTCAGCCAGTGTAAAGATTCGCAATGCCTTAAAAAATTTGCTTGAGTCCCCTCCATGATAAAAGGAAACCATACCACTGTAACCTGTCATTTGTTTTTTTGCCAATTCATACTGTGGATGAGACGGTAGAACTGGAATAAAATATACTTAATACATCTAGAAGATCATTAAAACAAGCATCCATTAAACAAAGTCTTACAAGGATGGATCACTTTTGTAACTAAGGGATGAGCTTCTAGGAACCTTGCTACAGCTAACCCATTCTTCATGTGTTGTTGCATTCGTAATTCTAAAGTCTTCAAACTTCGGTTAACCAACATGCAATCGAATGGAGAAGGAATAATACCCATCGCTTTAAAAGATAAACGTCACATCGTAAAACAATCATATTGAATTTTAATAGAGAGTTTACCATTTTGGTTGAACCTTAATTTCTCTGCTATGTCGTCTCTCTTGGTGATGACAGCACCCATGATAACGTCGGAATGACCATTCATATACTTCGTTAATGAGTACATTGAGATGTCTGCACCTAAGTCTAAGGGCTTCTACGTACATTCAATAAAAAAGGAAACACTGAATTAAATAATAGATTGGAGATTTTATTTAGCTCTAAAAGATTGAGCTCTACCTGGAAATAGCATGTAACGAATGTATTGTCTACAACAACGTAAATATCAGGCCGTATGTGCTTAAGTAAGTCGCAAATAGCCTTAATATCAGCTAACTTGAGTAAAGGATTTGTTGGACTTTCAATCCACACCAGCTGTAGGAAATATTAATCGATTTGTATAGTTTCTTCTGCTGCAGAAGTCGATTCCATAGAAATTTGATTGGATTACCTTAGTGTTTGGCCTAATGGCATTGATGAAATTTTCAGTATAGCAAGCATCAATAAACGTAACATCAATCTTGTTTTTAGGAAGGATACGTTGGAAATAGCGGTTTGTACCGCCGTAAGTATCGTCACCACAGATTATGTGATCACCAGATTCTAACAGCGACATGACGATAGTCGTCGTACCGAGACCAGACGAAAATACGAAGCCATACTTGCCATTTTCTAGTGCCGCCAAGCACACTTCCAAACAGTTCCTGCTAGGGTTGCCGCTTCTTCCGTATTCGTAACCCTAATACGAGATCATTTTCATTGTTTTTATTCGTGATGTTTAGTGAGACAATTTCAATGCTAGACAATATTTTTAATTGTAAAAAATATACATATAACTCCTTTCGATTTTCTAAGAAATCACTTAAAGTTTATAAAATTAGTTTCAATTTTTATGCGATAAGGGTAAAACAACGCCATCGGAAATTATTGTTTACGTTAGACCGTTACAAAATAAAAATAACTAACCACATGTTTACTGAAAATTTTTTCCGAAGGTGCAGTAGACTGTTGCAAAACTGATTTGAATAAAACATTTAAAAAATCATTATGAAACTGAAATATACTTTTATTTAGACCTCACAGTTTATTCAGTTTATTATGACGATACCTTTCCAAAATCAAGGAATTTATTTCTTAAAATTTAAAACAAATTCTAAGAGAAAGGTATTCATTAATAATAAGAATAGTTTTGATAAATTTAATGAGAATTTATTTTTTTAAATCGGTTCAAAAATTCTACCATTTAAATATTTGTATTCTAAATAATTAATGAAACACATGAAGCTCAAAATAACTAATTTTTTAAAAATAAATTAGGACGAAAAAAATTCGTCAACAACCAATGTCCGCGAATATATCACATGGATTACATTTATAAAATTGTGAAAAAACAACATACTCTGTGTTGAGCTGGTGCATCTTGCTTGAAAGTAGTTGATAAAGTGATTGGAGGTACCACTGCGCCATGTCCCCATTGATCTGGATCTTGACCTACATGAATAGCCTTAGTAGCAAAACCCTCTTCGTTATGAGTCGGCATTGATCTATAACACGTATATGCATATATATATGGTGCAGTTATAGATTAATGTTATTAGATAAATTAGATAATAATAAAAAACGAACAGAATCATTAAGTAATCGAAAATAATGTAGCATATCAACATTTAATTGCAGACATTTATTCGGACCTGTCAATAAACGTTTATCATTTTATTTTTCGTTTATTATTTCAATAGAAATAAAATTTCATAAAATTTTTTTTTTATTTTAATTTAATAAATTTTTTTTTAATAATTTGTTTTTAATAACAATTGTTAACAACTGTTGTTTTGAACACGGTGCATTTCTTTTTTAAATATGTGCAGCATTAAAAATTCATGAAATTTATTAATAAATCTATGAAAGCATCTTGTGATAGATGCAAAAGGTATTGCATCATTTGTGAATGGAATTTTTCAAAGCTCCATACCAACACTTTCACTCAGCACCGGAAAGGAAAAAAGAAGAAAATGCAACAAGTTGTTGCAAAAGTTGAACAATGTTTATCGAAACTGAACGTGTAAGAAAAGACGGTGTCTGACGCAATATCTACATTATCGGCGTGTATGTTAAGGCTGATCCACAAAGTCGAGCAGATGCGAGTAGTATCCGCATAGATGCTTGCGCGATGATGTGAACGAAGTTTGATGACGCACGTGGCTGTAGGAAAGACGGAACCAGTGGACGGCGCGCTGTACCTAATGAATCGGGTGACTCCGATTACACCCCGCATCGATGTGCTAGTTTGCGCGCACAGTATTGCGAAAAAAAGTCTGGTTCCGATGGAAAACCATAGTACAAGCAGTTGCGAGCAAATTTTGCAGCTTGCAAACGTATTTTGTCGAGATGACATATTGCAATAAGCCGGCAAAGGGCGCAAGCGCGACCTTGAAGGAACGTTGACCCAGATTTACAGGCGATAGTAAGGCACTTCACGGCACGTGTGCAATCAAGTTCAGTGGCAAGTCGGAGAGCAGCATGAAGTTAAAAGTAACGACGAGTGCTCACCTTATTTATAGACGCTTGACAGTTGTCTTAGAAGAGCAGGAACACAAACACACGATACACTGCTTCGTATCTTCGTCACGGCAGTCGACAGACTACTGGCTTTATAATGCGCACGCGCTCTCATTCCACACTGTGTCGCTTTGCTGTCGCGATCTATGTATCTGTGTGCGTGAGTCTACCAATCGACAACTCAATACTTAGCGCGTGTTCTTTATTCTTCAAACGATTAGAGCGCCGCGACTTGGGCACACATGCACAAACACACGGATAGTAGTGCTTCCGTGTTTCAGGTGTTACGTTTCTGGCTTTTAAGCCCATATCACAATATTAGTGGGCGGCTTCTAACAAATTTGTATCAGGATAATTTTATTGTTTGGCAGACGACAACAATTTATTGTCTAGTTTGATGACGATGGTTTTTCTATAAATTAATTAAATTTGACAATTAAATATGATTGAACACCGGTATATTTACCCTTAGTTTTTTCGAACAGCTTCCGGTGTCGATACACTACGAGATTTCATTCAAAACATCCATATTCGAATCATTATAAAATGTATCAAACTTGAATATTAATATATTTTAGAATACTTTGTACATATTATAATTTGAACAATGTTTACAATGAACAAAAATTACTGTTAACATACATACTGTTAACAGAAACCCCTCCAGCAGAAATGATTTGGATACTATGAAAAGTGTAAAGTTTTGATCTATTGAAAAACCGTACTGATATTTCCATAAATCAGACAAAATTATGTTGAAGTCTATTTCCGTAATTGTAAAATGTGAATAATCATCATTGGAAGGCTTTCAACAACTTTGATGTAGGGATATGCTTGATGTCGTTTGCTAGGCTTAAACTGATATCGCAATAATAAAACGCCATTTCAATTGTTATCTTGAGTATTAGCCATATAACGAATTTAGCTTTGTTGTATATTTATAAATTTTTGCTCAACTGGGAAATCGGTATGGAACTTGACTTGATGAAATCGCTGGAGGTTATTTTTTTCTAAATCGACGCTACGCTGCATTTTCAAAAAGGAGGCATCTCTGTCTCGCGGAAGTGATGATCTTTCGCACGGCAAGCTCAACTTATCTACTGTATAAGAGAGACGGAGCTGAGAGCCATCGGTACGGATCAGACTTCGCGCTTTGCCGGGTTGCGATCCTATTACTCCACGGCTGGCTAAGTCCAAGCATTCGCCTGCAACAGCATGTCTGCTAGGCATTTGATAAGACGTTTACTTTTCCTCGTAGAGAAGGTATCACTCGGTTGCCGGATCCTAGTACGGCGGCTCTGTTCACAATTGCACATTACGGATGTCAATGAACTATTTTTTCTCGATAGTTGCCCTTATGATGAAAATAATTACAGAACTCTATTTTTTCTGCTGTCAATCAGCATCAACTTCTATCACTTGAACGGCTTTTAATCCATATTTTTTAATTCATTGTTATTTTCGATTGATAGATTTATAGGATGCATTAGAATTAACATTGATCTAATAACTTAATTTATCGCGCTACATTAAATGTACGTGAAATGTACAAGTTTGACTTTACAAAATAAGTTCGATTTGTTTGAGTTGATGTAGCATTGCTAAATTATTTAAATAATTTTCTTTCGCAGGTACCGGAGATATTTTTCATTTAAAATTATGTTTACGCAATGCGTACAACAACTGACCAATCGCCAGTAGTACATGTGCTTTAAGAAAATTCGATCAATCACCGAGTCTTTTGTCACATTTTATCAATATTTCTGCGTTGAATAATGCTCGAATTGTTTACAAGTATTATGCATGTATAATGCATGTAAATCACGCGATAAAGGATTTTTCGTACAAAAGTCAAGGTGTACGGTTATCGGCATCGCGGCATTTTCAGGAATCGAGAAAGAGCCAACTGGTGATCGGAGTCGACGGCAGCTGGTTACTTTTGTAGCACCTGTGCTCTCTCTTTCTCTCTTTCTCTCCGATAAGGACGGCCTTTATAAGTAGGCTTCTCTCACACTCTTTGCGCGCCAACCACGCGGTAAATAAATTATTCTGCGGGCCCTTGGCGGTGAAATATGCCTCGACGGATTTTTTTAAAACTCCTTTCACCTTTTAGCTTCCTGAATGATAACGATCGGATAGTCCTCGAGCGAATTTTTCTTTAGTCTCTGTCGTTCCGACGATCGTTAATATTTGTTAGCAACACGTGTAAAAGCCGTTCGCTATACATATACGAATATACCAGATGATTCACGTGCACGTTGACGGTTGGTAATCTAATTTTTGTCTTCGCATTTCCATTTTGCGACATGCTGATCTTTTTTATCGTTGTTTTCAAAATACATGTAATCGGAAGGTAGTTCGTATTTCTTGCCACGTAGCAATTTATTAAAGTGCACATTGTGCTGCTCGATGATTACAATCGATCTCTTTAGAATGTCAAGATTTTTCAAAGTTATCGCGCTAAATCGGAAATTTTTACCTTTTTTTTTATTGATCAACAAAACCACTAGGAATTCAAATGTTCATTAGTGATGACGACAGTCATAGCGTGATAGCTCGAGGTATGTGCGCGCCTTGTCCCACTGGTGACCGCATTTGTAGCGATCGAAGAACATCTGTTAATTAATTCAATTAAAGCATCCGACGTTATGCAGCTAATTAAGAACAATTGCGCTTGCGGTGAACTCTCGCGAACATTCACTTGTGATCTCGATCAGTATTGATTCAGATAAAAAAAAATTGTTGAGACAAAATAATAAATATGACAACTGCATAGCTCAATAAGAAAAACGTAATAATATGTGCAATGTTTTTCTGTATGTTCAATCAGCTGTTCGTGAAATTGCATATCGGGTGCGTGCTCTGAGCTATGCGGTTTGACCAATCTATGGTAAACAGAATCCAGAATAATTTAGGTTCATCGCTGCTGATGTTTATATGAAACCATGTCTGAAATCGGGGAATTCCGTCCCCAACGGCTAATTATTTGATCAAACAGTATTTTCACTGTTGATTTTTTGCTAGATTCATTAACCTCATCAGAAACTTTGCTAAGAGAATCGAAATAAGTTTCCAATTCATAATTATTATTACAATAATACTTTCCGTAAATAGAATATGATTCATGTTATATTGACAGTTTAAAAGATGTTGTCTGTAGAGTCATTGATGTTCTCTGCTGAGTCAAACAACGGTATGTTGGAAGTGTCGGTATTTGTCGAATAAATAAATGTTCATACTGTTTTCGAAACAACGTTCTGCAATTATTCACCCGCGCAAACGGACTAAAATTTTGATCGTTGATTCTTCAGTGGATTTGCTTCGTCAACGATGCATCGCGGCGTCAGCAACAAGCTTTAATTATTCATAAATCGACACATCAGCAAGAGAGAGAGAGAGAGAGAGAGAGAGAGAGAGAGAGAGAGAGAGAGATTGGGCATAAACTGCGGCAGTATCAGCGGTGCGAAATACGCAATTAAAGCCAGCGGGTAACTAACGCACAGAGCAGACTGTACGTACATAGACCATCAGCAGAGCATTGCTCGGGCGGAAGCGAAACTGCTATACATACGTATACCGCGTGTCTCGGCTCATTGTGTTCTCGCGGCTGACAGACAGGCCGCATGAACATTGTATATGCGTCGGCTTTGATTACAAACTGGCCTCGCGCTATCTAATCTAAACCATCGGATTAATTAAGTGACCGATCAAAGCTGTATAGTTGTATGAATCGGGCGTCTGTGTTGGCTATTTTTTATTCAGTCGACAATGGAAATGTTTACTTGATGACGAATGATGCCAAATTTTCTTCTTCTGTTGCATTGTTCGTTTTTTAGAAGGAACTAAGTCTTTTTTTTATCGCTTTCCTGACAAGAAGTGATGTGCTCTACTTCTAACTCATCTTTGTAATTTATTTCCAGTTATGAACAAGAAAATAATGATGAAATATTACGGAAAACTCATTGCAACTTCAGTAATATATATTTACAAGCCTATATAATAATATAGGCTTGTAAATTTTATTAAAAATAATCAACACGCTATATCTTAAAAAAGTTGGCGGTATGCGTAATACATAAGTCAGCTTCTCGAGAACATTGCAAGTTGAAAGAGAGTGTACTTTTGCGGTGACCGCAGCTGTAAACCATATCACTATACTTTGCGCGCGAGCGTGCTGAGTAAATCTCACGAGCGCCACTCAAGGAGTGAAAGAGAGATTTCTCGAGGGCAGCACTTGTGAATTTATGGTTTTTATATACTCCGTAATCGACTATGTTAATGCTGATCGATATTTCCATCGGTGAGAGCTTTGGTATTAAATTTGATAGTTTTCCGAGCTTTCATTCGTTCTCTGCCAGCATATGTAAGCGTCTCTTTCTCTCTTTCTCTCTCTCTCTCTCTCTCTCTCTCTCTCTCTCTCTATCTCATTTAATTATCTTATCACTAGGAAGATAATTAATTAAACTTAAATGGTGATTTTAGTTGGCATTAAACCTTTCTTTTTTAAATGCGAATAACATGGACTGAAAAATGATAAACTGAAACATGAACATTAATACATCATCATTCGTGTGAAATTAATTTCAAATAAAGGAAAACATCGCTGGCCAAACGAACAACAAAACGAAAACTTTCGTGAACAATCGCTCGTCGAGCAAAAAAAGTATAGCTTTATAAGCACTTCGGGTTCCCTATCGATTCGTCGATAAGAGCGGATATCGAAGCCCGTAACGGTTTGTCGATGTCGAAGGAAAAAGAGTCGCAAGAGAAATGATTTGGCGCGTGAAAACGTAACAGAACAGAAAGTAAGAGAGAGAGAGAGAGAGAGAGAGAGCTCGCAAACATATGGGCGGCATTGTACTTTTTTCGGGTTGAACCCCTTGGCGCAAGGCTTTTATAGATCGAACACCGTGTTTCTTTGCCGAGGGGTATAGAAGCTTTTTATTCGTGGCGGCGAGCGTTTCAAAACGACGAACACGCTTTCCCGATAAGCTCGAAATTTAAGGGAAAAGGAAAAGAACGCTGCTAGGAGGGAGACACACTCAGAATGAAAACGTTCCACGACACTTTGTACCTGGGCTTGCATTTTTTTGGTTTTTCTTTTTGTATAAACAATTAGTGATCGATGTAGTACGAAAACGACTGCGTTATGATTATTACGTTTTTTATATAAAAAAAATTATATAAAGACAGTCATGTAACAAACGACATTGAAAATTACATTCTAATTGGATTAGCACTTTATTCACACGAAATGTTTCATCAAATTCACGAAATGTACATTTGGATACTAGTGCGAGAAAGTAATTTTACCCTTCCGTGGACGCTTACGCTCGAGCGAAGTGAGACTGAAATTACTTTCGCGCACATATATCTAACTTTATTTTTGATACGACGTATGTGGAACGAGATTTTGAGCATACTCGATTTCTCGAGCCTGCGTAGAGTCGAGTCTACGCCCACAGAAAAGTAATGTTAAATATCATAAATCTTAATGTATACGTGAGCTTTGAAAACTCTCGTAATAAACAAGATAACGGCAAGAAAAAACATGCAAGATATCAAACATTCAGAAAATCGCAATCGCAGCCAAAGCAATCCGAACATAAATAAAGTTGTACAGAGACAAAACACGGTAGATATCAGATCGAGAAAGAAGAAACAGGCAGCAGTGTAAAGGGCCGATTTCCTAATATCCTCGAGAGACTAGCAATCAGATAGCCGTCGAAAATCTCTTTTTTTTTTCTCGCGGTACCGTTGCTATCTATTCAATATGCCTCCATTATTCGCGTGAACGCGATAAGGGCTAAAAGTGTTTTTTCTCTGTCTATCTTTCTCTCTCTCTCTCTCGCGCTCTCTCTCTCTCTCTCTCGGGTGTGGAATTCCCTTGGGAGCAGTGGTGTGCGGCACCCGATGAACGATACGCACACATCAAACCGCGCGCGCACAAGCAGAAAGAGTGAGGATCAGTCGTACGCTTCTTATTGGCTATATACAGCTTATCGGCTTGACCTGCTCTTGTACCTTCCTTTTCTTTTCTCTTTTTCTACACTGCCCTTCCTTTAAACTTCCTTTTTCCTTCCTTCTACGATTGAAAAATATTGCTTTCAGTTTAGTTTTGGGGATCGCCATGCAAGATTTACGCGTTTCGAAGGAAAAAACCACGTGCGTAGCTTGCGCGTGCTCCTTCAACCAAGTACAGTTTGTTCGGTAAGTTTAAAGCCTCTGCTTTTCCACTCATTTTTCATGACTCATACTTTGCATTATCAAAATCTAAACGTTAACTTAAGTCCAATACGATTAAAAATATCTGAAACAAAGAACCTCGTTGAACCCGTCCACCAAAATATAATGCCACTCGACGGGCAGATTTACGTTTCGACTCGACCGTTCGAAAAAATAAGATCGTTCTTCTCGTACATTCACCACCTCGACAGGGGCAGACTCCCGTATATACCGCGGCAAGCGCAGAATGTAAGCAAACTAAACGTGTGTGCGAGGCAGAGTTGGGCCAACCATAGCCTGGAAATAGATTGTATAGCTGTAGGTGTGTTGGATTTGTTGGCGGTGTGTTGGACAAATGATTGCAGGCAGCAGCGCAAAGGGAGAGGGAAAAACTCGCGACTGCGGAAAAACTCGGCCGAGCGTCGGATCGTTCGCTCGCCTATTCTACTCGCTTCGCTCTGTCGCGCTCTCCATTTTCCCAGCCATTTTACTTCTCCATTTTACTTGGTTATACCCTCTTGCGAGATCGCTTTCCAACGTTATATTTCCTTTTATACTTTCGGTTCTTTATTCTTCGGCTTTCAAAAACTGTTGCACGAGTGTTCGACGCGAGGACGCAGAAATTGCCATTTATTAATAGTGCAGCGGCAAATTGGAAACACCCGAAAGTACTAATTTCCGCGAAAGAAAGAGGCTTCTCGCAACTCTCGTAACTCTCATCACGGATCCACTCGAAAAGTTAGAGAAGAGAGAGAGAGAGTGAAGCCTCTTGCAGATCACTGTGCTGCGACGCAACGCACAGGAAGCATCGGAGAGAACCCCGACGGCACGAGCTTTCTTCTTTTGGTAGTCTGAGAAAGACGTATTGCCGAGCGCGAGTGCAAACAGCGCACGAGTGGGCCACTAGTGCCGAAATATTATGTTTCGGCAAACAGTCCAGAGTAGAATACAAATATACCGCCGCGCGTATTCTTTCTTTCGTTCTTTCCTTCCTTTACGTTGCCGACTTATATTGCGTTCGCCGATTGTGCGTGCGTGTGTTTTGACGACGACGCGTGCGCAAAAGCACTTGTTGACGTTCTCGACCTCTTGAAAGTGGAAGGGATCCTGTTTGCGCACTCTTGGTAAGAGAAGTGGGCTGATTTGTGCATTCGAAAAAAAAATGTCCCTTTGATACGGTCGCGCTAATTAATTGGATATAAAAATGAAAGTACGTTAACAGCGCTCGTAAGGTCTGTTACAAGTTGAGAGTCAACAGAAGCAGTGCAAATGGCCTGTAGTTAGTCGTCTGTGTGCGCGAGCAAATATGCGCACGGAGTGTGCAGTAGCGCGCGGCAACACAAGTCGTATGCAAAGACGATGGTGGAGCTTTGAAGGGGCATTTCGGCCAGCCATTATTACATTTCCATTATCGCAAAAAGGGGAATGTGCACGAGGGTTACGTTATCTACTCGAGCGACGAACCGGTTTCTCGACAAATATCATACACGCTGCTGCTGCTGGTGCTCGCTGCTTGTGCGCCGACAGTAGCCGCCGAAGAGCTTTCATTAACGTAAAACCACCATGTACAAATCTACCTACCTGTTCTCTCTACCTCCCTGTCTCTCTCGTGTGTTTGCTCGCGTTTTGCAGTGATCTGACATTTTTCTAAAAGCGTTCATTTTAATAATGAATATGTTTAACTTTCTAAAGATTTAATTTAATAGTAATACGATTTTTCGAGCTACGGCAAACAATTTTTACAATCGCGAATAAAAGAAAAGTTACAGTCGCAATTATATTGAAAGCAGTTGTATAACGCGGCGTCAAATATAGACAACCAATAGAGAGAGAGAGGGAGAGAGAGAGAGAGAGAAGATGCCCGAGGGCTTTTCGGGGGTAGCGAGTCGAGCGATAATGAAGCCGACGCGCGGTTTGTCGCGCTAATGAGGAGATTATCTTAAGGGCGAGTACGTGTGAGCGCTAAAACTCATTAACGGAATTATCTTAATTGCCACCGTGCACTCTTACAAATCAATCATATAAGCTTTGTAAATTGTACGAGAAAAGTTTATTCCTCGCAACTATTGCATTTGTTTTACTTTGACGAGCGATTCGCAACTGAAACCGGCGGTCCGCAAAAAGGAGCGAGCGTAAAAACAAGAAATATTCAGCCGAAGCCAAGAGCACCATTCGCGACAGCCAGGCTATTGGAATGCTATCGGAGCGAGCATATAATACGCATATTGAGAGCAAATCTGGCATAGTTGAAAGTACGATCGCGGCACGCATGTCGAATGAAGCTGCTGCTACCTCGGATGCCGTGCCCCGCCGCGATCGTGCGCGCCCGTTAATTGCTCGGCTGCTGCCTCCATCTCGCATGCAGTTCACGCCTCTTGCTTCCCCTTTTTAGTCTGCGTCTTCTTCTGCCGTTTGCGCGCGGTTATCGCTTTCATCGAATTCGCATTCCGATGCGCGCGACAGCACCCATTTCAATAATGCCAAAGTCTGATTTTCATTGTGCCGCCGAGGTTACACGCGGCAATCTTGGACGAGTTGAATCTCTCGAGAGGGCGCGAGCGCTGATTGACGATCTCCATCGACTCCCTTCCCTTTATTACAATAGTCATGTTTCACACTTGGAGTCGCGATTGAAACAGACAGTGCGCCAAGTAGTTTATTGGCAGTCGTTGAAAAAACTCTATCGATGAATTCGCGAATGCGTTTGTTATTGTTCATGCAACTTTCAGCCGTCACTCCAGCGTTCATGCATTGCAAGCCACTCTTATTTGCACAAATATTTGAGTGCTCGTTCGATGCTCAATACGTGCTTGTACGACACGACTAGTCAATAAAGAAATTAACAATGCAAATGTGATTTTTCTCCTTTGACTGGAAAAAGTAGCAGCGCGGGTAATCAATGCATTGAGCTTTCAATGTTTATAGCCGCCGTCAACACAGCACTCAACATGTATTCTATTAAAGCCGAATAGAAGCGAAGCATTTGATTGAAATTGAACTCGTCGCTACGGTCAACAACGATTCTCTGTCAATTATTTGTCGATTGACGCTACGCGCCTCAATTCGATTTTATCAATTCGTTCGGCTCGCTCGCTATGCACATTTTAAATTCGATTCCAATTGATTGCAAATACAGCGCCAATCGGATTATTTCACTCTAAATAGTACCAGACTTTCAAAAGTCCATTTTTCATACGTTGCCGCGTTTCAAACAGCTTCACACGCAAGTAGTGGATGTAATGAATTTTTATTCATCAGACTTGAATATGCTGCCAATAAAAGGAAATATACGGAAAAAATGAATAACCTGCTCATTTATAAACAGATATGTAAGAATATACATTGCGTGATCGTATATTTGTAATTATTGTAACTTACGTGAATTGCCCCTGTGAATTTCCTCGCGAATGTGAGAAAAGCACTCGAGTCACGCCATTATCAGTTTTGCGCGACGGCACAGAAAAATTCGCACAAAATTAGTCGAGAGAAAAAAAATACGTTAGCACGAAATAAAGCTATTTCGTAGTCGCGCCCGTAAATATGCATCCTTCGCGTGGAGTAAGAAGCCGACCGACTGACCGCGCGAGCCTACAAGCACTATCGAGCACACACAAGCGGGAAGGGCGGCCCAAGCGCAAGTCTGCATTTTTCGCCCGTCGGCATCTTAATGACGGGGATCCCTCTCGTCCTTTTCTCTTCTGTCTCTCTCTCTCTCTCTCTCTCCCTCTCTCCACCCGTAAATTTCAGGTCGCTCGATCTTGCTAATTACTCCTGACGTTATTTATCCGCGACAATGTTTATTGCACGACTGATACGTGACTCAAGTTGTTTTTCCAAGCTACTTTATATGCGCGCTGCATGGGCTTGCGCTCCAACACAACTTTTTTCGCGCCCTGAATGCGACGCACGTTAATTAGGGAAAATTTTTTGAGAGGGAAAGGCCTTCGTGAAATTTTGATTGGTCGTATGAGTGTGTGTGTGGTTAGTAAAAATATTGTTCGTTGGTATGCATCACTTTGCATAACTATGTATGGTTTGGCTTAACTGAAATTGATTAAAGTATTTTGTACGTGAACGTTAATTAATTCTTTCAACAGTTTCGATAATATTGACCACAAACGCGATTATTTAATAATTTTTCGTTATTCGATAAATTGTGTTAGAGTGTCGAGTGTTATGAAAAACTGATGAAAAATTGTCGAATTATTGAAAAATGTATTAACAACAATGAGCTTACGTTGTGTAGTAATTATATAACCAAATTTCTAATTAACTTAAAAATTTCTTTTCATTTAAGTTTGCTACGATAGTAAGTGTAACGAATGTTATAAACATATTTATATTGATTTATAATTTTGCGTGAAGTGGATATTTATGGATTTCGATATTCATTCATTTTTTATTAATAAAAAGTCCTTTTGAGACATTAACAACGGCGCATTCAAATTTTTACTTGCTTGAAATAAACTAAAATGGTCATAATCGAATGAATATAGTACAATAATTGCATAACTTTTGCTATTTGTTGCAGCGTAACAAGAAGAAAATAACTCTCACTGTCCATTTTCAGGAGAGACAATTGATCGATACTACTACAGGCATCAACGTAAAGGTAAGTAGTCCTAATTGACAGTGTTTTTTTGATCATCACATACATCTACGAAAAAAAAGCAAGAAGAATCGGATATCATCACATATCTCAGCGATTAATTACGTGAAAATTCGCGATCGTTATAAATTCAATGCTCGCTCAGCGAGAGTACGACACGTGCTGAGCATGCGAGACGCAACACAAAAAATAAATGAAAAAGAAAAAAAAAGGAAAAAAAGGCAAAAAAAAGAAAAAAAACGAAAGAAAGGATGGGGCAAACAAGCTCTTGCACGAGAAAGAAATATGAAATATAATAAACGACCTGCCGCCCGGCGAGTGGACAGGGGACAATGCAATTCTCACATCGTAACAGGCCGTTTTGTCGTTTATACGAACGGGAATGACTTTGATCGACGGCTCGGGATCACCGAGTTTCGCCCGCGTCTTTTTGCGCTCTCTCTCTCTCTCTCTCTCTCTCTCTCTCTCTCTCTCTCTCTCGATACATGCGACGTACATCTGCTCTCGCATTAATTGCACGTACGATCGTAAGTTGCGCGCGTGTCTTGCCAATTGCCTGTTCTGCCTGCTCGCCTGCGGATCTTCGCGAGATTTATTAAAGTGCGATCTAAGTAAGAAAAGCGACGCGGACGAGCGAGAACCGCAACTTTCGGCGCGTCGACGCTTTCGTATACGCGGAGGATTTTTTAGATGAAAAGACGTCAGACGTAATCTTGGCTTTGCCAGCATTTTCAGAGAGCGACAGTGAATTTTCACAATGAATTGAATTTTCACAAGAATGGAAACAACTGTTCGCCGCGAAACTCTCATGTTGGAAACTGTATGAGAACGCAGGTGAAGGAGCAGCGTGTGCGACGGTCACGAAAAAGAGGAGAGGAAGAAAAAGGGAAATGTACAGGCATGGAAGAAGAATCGATGGGAGTATCCCGCGGAGTTACGGCAGTGTTATCGCGCTGTATCTCACGTGTAGTTTTCATTACCATTCTGCGCTTATGTGAGCGATCGGAAAAAGCGATTTGATTTATTACTGCGCATCGCCGACGCCGACGCCGTTTGTACCTTGCTTTCCAAGGATGCACTTCCTGGAAGTGCCGCCACAACTTATACTTACGACTGAACAATGTCCTTGATAACAAAGAAATGTGTATTACGCTCGAGAAAAAAAAATGACCAGTAGGATATTTTCATAATCTAACTTTGCTAAGTGGTGAACTTTTTTATAGATCAAACTCAAATTGCAACGTCGAAGTAAGTCCCCCCTCGGCGAAAAGTTTAAAATCCTATTGAGCTTAATAGGGATCGCCTTGCTGACAAATGTAAGCGTTAGTAAGGTTTAATGGGCTGCTGCCCATTTCGTTTAGTTCAGCCGTACTGATACCATTAAAAATTCAACAATCTTTGACACCAAGGGAGAAGGCTGGCTGAGTCTGACGGGATTTCAGCGGAATACTTCATTTTTCTTTTCTGTTTGTTTAAACTCTCCAGCATCGCTACTTAAACTTAATTTTTTAATCGAGTCTCGTTTTCGTTATTCTATTGTATTTGTATTTGGTAATTGGTAATAAAAATTGAATAAAAAAAACGAGATATCACGTTCACTTCTCGACACTTTATGTCCCTCAAAAGCGCAACATTTCTTTTTCGTATTTGTGAACTAAGATGAAAAATTATTGTCAGGGAAAGCTACGTAAAAACTCGAATGACTTTTTGCACTTTTTTTAAATTGTATGCTAGACAACCGCGCATCCAAAGATAGTTTAATATGAAGTAAATTTATCGAAAAATCAGTTCTTATCAACCGCATCGAAAATCAAGTCTTCCATTGCAGTAACCCAAAAACAGTATTCCATTCGCGAATGAAACGTACGGAATAAGGGGAGGGAACGCGAATAGACATGGCACCTGCCACCGATGCTTATACCTCGAGAACAAGGAATATATCCAGCTGCGTGATGTGCGCGAGCGAGCGAGAGCATTCGTATCGACGTGTTCCTCGGCTTGTCGTACTTCCCTCCTACTCTCGCCGTCGGCGGAGGCGGCTCGCAAGCCCCTGCGCAAGATGCAACCGACACGTCATAATGTCTCGACGCAAGCGCGAGACTCACTAATCCCTTAAACGGATTACCAATTAAATGCCTCGTCGTCCTCGTTCTCGTCGCTGGCTACATACATGTACTTCGTATGTGTATTGAGTGCTGTGTAATTTGAATTGTTTAGCTATTGATTATGTGCTTTGCAGATGACGATTAAATGGTGAATGTTATCATCAAGTTTCAAGCAAATCATGCATAAGTTCTCAAGATTCCGGTGATTTGGTCGTATTCAAAATTGAGAGACTGCCGATAACGTCGTTCGCTTTAGTTTAGTAAAAACTTATCGCGCTTGTATACATGTTGGTATTTATCGCTGTATAGGTGGGTAAATAAGAGAGAAAGAGAGGAGAGGAGAGCGAGAAAGAGGATAAGCGTTTAACTTGCCATCGTGAAACTAACAGAATCTTTTAGACGCCATTCACACTCTGTAGTATTACTATTTTCGTGAGAGACTCGTGTTAAGTACGGTGAATAGTTGAATTTTATTTAATATTGTCTTGCACGTTTTTAAATTCATTTGACTTATATATTTTGAGACATTACATTGAGTGTTGACACGTTATATAGTAACATGTTTAAAGACGGCATAATGTTTGTTTTGTTACTAATGATTTTCACTTGTATAGGTAAGTACAACTGTAATGAGAACATTTGATCATTTAGAAAATCAATATTGATCAAATACGTGTTACGGCTAAATTCACAAAATGAGGACTTTATTGTTGCTGCTAGTAATGTTATTGATTTTATGTGTAAGAATTAGAAAAACATTTTTTTGAACGAAGTAACCAGCAATATTTCAATGTATCTCTATGGAAATTGAAAATGAAAATTGGCCGATACACTTTCAATGCCAATAAACTATACGATTATCTGCTATTTTTCATCAATTGTCTTGATGCTTTGTTGACTTCTTAGGTTATGCTTCGTCTGAAACATGTTTAATTAATACCGAATTGAACGATCCAAATGAAAATGTGGAGCAACAGCCAATTATTTACAATTATAAACGACGCGCGGAAAATTCACCGCATTTTGTTTACCCGCCAAATTACTCTGATAAAGACGATTGTATCTGTATGCAACCGAGTCGTTGTCGCATTCATCTTGCATGCCCAGGTTCTTACGTAAATCTTTACAAGAACTCTGGCGACACAAGTTTTTGCAACAAACTGAGAACAACTTTTATGACAAACTACGATATATTACGTAAATTTGATTTGCACAACTGTGAAGCTGGTTTGGAATCTGGCTATAATGTTAGATGCGAAGGGAATATCACAGCAGTCATGAAAAGCTTGGAAAGTAGAAAACGAACCGAATTTATCAAATTTTATGCTGTTGGCTTTGAATTGAATTTGGTTGACTTTTTGTCAACTTATTACATTATGTTTGATCCGAGGGATTCTCGAGCTTTTCCTTTGGCACATAGCAAAATAATTTCTATTGTAGAGAAAAGACAGAAATATGATACAGATCACGATTACAATTTTGGATTGATTTACCAACAAAAGACCGTCAACTTTACTGATATTTATTCGAAAGAACAACAAATGTTCGAGTTTGAAAGACAAATTCAAAACAAATCAGTGATCGACAAATATTTCTCGAGTAAGCTTTGACTAGACTGTAATTCTATTAATTATTGAATATTCATTAAAAATATCAATGTTTTTCAGATGGTAACTATTTAGTTAGGGGTCAACTTATATCAAAAGACGATTTTTATTATGTGAGCCAGCAGAAGACTACAGCGTTTTACGAAAATACAGTTCCAATATGGCATAGTATTAACGATGGAAATTGGAAGTTAATTGGACAAATCGTTCGCAAACTAGCCGACAATTCTTTATCAAATTTTAACATTTTCGTCGCACCAGTTAATTACTTTCACATAGGTGATAGAGAAATAGTATTGGAAAGTGAAAAAAACTTGGCTCCGGCGCATCCTGTGTACATTCCTGAAATAATTGTCAAAGTAGCAGTTGACTCTACGGATATAACACGAGGAGTTGTATTTCATACTGTTAATGATCCTTATACTACCGTGGAAAATGTGTCGGGTTTTAAGTTGCCTGACAAAAGAACACTTTGCGAAAGTTATATGAATTGTCATGATAATCATCCTGAATTTTCTAATGTAACTAGAGGATTAACTTTTTGTTGTACACTTCAAAATAGTAATGTTTGGGAAATTGTTAAAGAAATCTTTCATCCAAATTTAAAGTTTAATATGATGATTTGATTTTGGTTTGGTTTAAAAGTAAAGGCTTAATAGTTTATTAGACACATTGTATGAGAATTATTAATTTTGATTGCAATAAAAGTAAAATGTAGGTTTTCTCAATTTTTTGATTCAATAATACCTATGGTATTTACGGTTGCTTTACATCGTATTCTTAATAGAAAAAGGAGTTTGAATCTCTTAATTATATTACCTGTATTGACTTAGCAACGTAAAGAAACAGTATTTCACTATGAATATATATTAAAATTTATTTTAAATCATATATGTAATGTGCATTATAAACTTTATATCTTTATGATTTGTATGACATTGATTACTATCAATAACAAAGTTTTATTAACTTAAACATCATTATTATTATTTTTTCAAATTTTAGATCTAATTATCTTTGCAAAATAAGTTTGTTTGACGTACACTGCATAATTATTTTTCAACAAAGAACGTATGCTTGCGAACGAATGTATTGGCACAAATATACCTAATCTAGAAAAAATGGTGTTTATGTAAATTAAAATTATAATGTTTTCCGAAATATATGTTTTAAGAATAGATTTTTTTAAATTTTATTTTGATCGGTAAAATTGCACGATAAAGCCGTTTATAGTATATTATTATATGCATAATGATTGATGTAATTTGAATGTAATTTGAATACGTCTAAATCTTGCAATAAAAATCAGAGATTAATTAATAATTTAGTTTATTACTTTTTCCACTATAATTCTAAGAGGCTCTAGAACTACTGAAGTTAAAATCCAAAATACATATGTTATGATCAATATCTAACTTTTTAAAGCTGTATTTTATTGCAAAAAGCTCTAAAAGAGATTTGCTTCTCTCGGTTCAGTTTCAGTTTAATTCTGCAATTTTTTTGGAAGAAATTAGTCTCAATGCTTTTTGAGTTCTTCGATTTGAGCTTCGTTAAAGTTCCGTTAATGGGCCGGCATTACCTATTAATTTATTAGGGAAGAATTCAATCGATAGTCATTTGACTGAATAATGTATATACAGTTAAAAATACAATATCCTATTAAATCTATTAATTAATTTATGATGAATAACTATCGAATTTAAAACAGTGATTAATTCTTAATTATAATTTCTAGTATTTTTTTTCAAAAATGGCTTCAAAAGTTTCAATATTGTCTTAGTTCTAGGTATTAGATAACAATAGTGTAATCTTTTCAGTCGAACAAACAAGGCTGCTTGTAAGAAGAAGCAGGATTTTTGAATGAGGAGGGAACAATTCAAATAGTATGCCCTAAAGTAACGTTTTGAACGTCAATTACTATATAATATGTCCTTTGGTAGGTCCTGAGCAAGACGTACAAATATCAATAACCATATGACTGAATTTTACCATTTAGATGGATTTGGATCAATAACCTTCATGAATAGAATGTTATTACCCTTTCCTATGAAATTTTCAAGAGATAAAATCAATCTGGAATACCTTTATTTTTAAATCTTTAAAGAACATCTTTGTCGCTCAAGGGATTTCCATCGGCAAAGAAAAACATAAGGCAAAAAGAAAATCTTTTGAATAATGCTGTTTCGAGGCATCCTCTTCAAGGAAGCGAAATTTCCAACGACCGAATGATACGGAAAGTAAGTCGATCTCACAAAGGGAAAAACCCGAACGAGAAAGAAGACTTAACTATACCGATAAGATTGTAGCACCCGCGCCTATGCACACACGCCCATACAAGAGGGTCATCAAGTTATCGTCGCAGTCCGTAAATCATGGTGTTTGCATAAAATATTAATAAGTGACACGAGTCAATCTGGGATTAAAGAGAGAGAGAAAGAGAGAAAGAGACTGAGCTTGCCACTTTATCTATCGTCCGTGCACTTTTGTTTGCACTACGGCTTTTCCCACGTACGCACCAAACCACTCGCCTCTGAGTCATCCATCTTGCCCTGTGGGTCGCACTTTGGCAAATAGTAATAATGCATCCCCCCTCCACCGTATAACACGCGGCGAGATTGGATATATGCGTAGGGGAGTTCGGCTGAATGTTGTATGGCACTCGAGTTTGTTAGACACGAGAACGATTGGTTTGTTTCGTTGAGTGTAGCAGTTATCTCGAATATTCATCCTATTCGTTTTTGTTCTTTCGCTCCATAATTGTTGCTGACATTGTGGTTATTAATTAGTCTCTCTATCGTTCCATGTTTGGAACAATTAATTTCAATAACAATAGCGCGCAAACGCATCGTCAGACATCGACATATCGCTGAGCTGAAAAAAACATCCTTTCGCGAATTTCGCGAGTATTCAACGAGAATAATAAAAGCGCGTAACAAGCGAACATTTAGCCGATGTCGATGCAAAGCTTGAAATCTCTCTCTTTCTCTCTAACGTGCAACAGCATCGCGTTAAATGGCATGGCAATCGAAATGATTCGGCCAGGGCATGTGTGTGATACACGCTGTCTGCGTGATGATGCTCTTTTGCGCCCAAAAAGTTTCGCCAAGCCCGCTCGCGGGTTCGCGCCATTCGTTTTGTTTGTCGACTGCTATTTTCGCTTCGGCTGGCGCGTGATATTGCTTTTTAGCGCGAGCACTGATTGCCATAGCATTGCTGATTGAGGCATTCACGAGTTTTTAATTTCAGCCGGTAATTAATGAACGATTTGTAATTTTGAGGGGATTGTTAAAAATTTATCTTTTTAAGAACTGCATCAAAACATTTATTTAACAAATCCGCAAGTACTGTCGTCAATATCTAATCAATATACGGTGGTTCAGCTAAAACGGCTTATTCTTGCATAGGTTATCGTCAAAAATCTTTGATACTTAATAAATCATTGTTGCCCGATAAAATGTAATTATAATATTTGAATATTTGATTGTAGCAAAAAAACCCTTCTCAATAAACGACTCGTACTGCACTCATCAACGAAATTCATCAATTACCATCTTGAAATCCGAAAATGGATTGCTCGTAAAAGAAATAAATAAATAAAATAAAAAAGGCTTCCCGGTTGCGTCCGAACAGGCGGAGCTGCCAACAGCCGTTTCCACCACTGTAAAACGGTTAAACGACCGCACGCTCGTATACATCATTCGCGTACATATATAGTACGTACGTACGTCCGCTCGCTTGCAAACTCCAATGTCCGCGTGTGCGCGGGACACATAATCGACCACATCACGCAACCGAAAATCGTCCCCTCTAATTTCGCGATGACCAATGGGCTTTTGCCGACCCTTTTGCTTTGATTGATAATGATGCCATTGTTCTACGAAACGATCTTGCGGTTATGCCCGTCGTTCCCCGCCAAACGCGATTGTCTTCAGCGCCAACTTTTCATCGATGCGTGTCTCACCAATAAAATGCGTGCGCGCGACATGGAAGTGTTGGCTGACAAGTGAGTCCCGCAAGTCCTATGCGTGCAATGCAAATGGCAAATGGCAGCACGTTTTGAATCTAACACGATCTAGCGCAGGACGCGAGTCAACACCGCGAGTGCAAGTCTCAATGACAAACCCATCTACACGCGACGTGCAAGACAAAGGCAGAGAGAGAGAGAATTAAAGAGAGAGGAGATATCTCATAGCAAGGCTTAGCTTTGGAAGGCAATGAATACGAATAGGTTTGACGATACGATCGTCCCTTCCCTGCCTACGTCTGCGGGGTTGGCTTTTCCATGCGTATATCTCTCGAAGCCAGTGCTAAATTAAATGATTTGCATAAGTAGGTGGGTGTCGACAATGGCAAACATTGACAAACTCGAGCTTCTCTCTCTCTCTCTCTCTCTCTCTCTCTCCTTTATCTCTCGCTCTCAATGTCTCTATTTCTCTGCTGTTACTGCTGTTGCTTTGTTATATCCTCTCGTCATCCGCTTAGACGTCATTGTTCATGATGGCGTTTCTTTGGCAGTGATATAAGTCTGGTCAATTCGTGATGTGCTGCTGGTATGCGATGGGTATGAAACAATTACTTTACTCGCAAGGATTCGTCAATGATGCAGTCGTAATGAAATTGACCAATGAGCTTCGCGCCGAATCCGATTGCATGACCTTCAGCGTTGTCGACGACAGAAACAACAAGAGCGAGACAGAAAAGACACACACGCGGTGTGCAAGAAAGAATGATACCGAGGCATAATGGAGTTTGCGATAAGACTTCGCTGCGTATGTATATACGTAGCCACGGGGCGTCACGTGTCGATCAGCCTGTCCGACACTGATACACGCAACTTTCTCCCCTGCCCCCTCTTGTTTTCATTTCTTTTTGGCAATTAAGCGGCGCGTGCGCCATTGCTCTCTTCGGATTATATTTGGATTGCGATGGTCCGCCTCTGATAAGCGACGACGGCGACAATTCAATTTTTCAAAGCGCGAGAGCTGCTAAGAGTTGGCCTGTATTTGCTTCAGTTGCGAGTTTGTTCGAGTACTTTTTTGACAAGTGTTTACTGGTTCAGAAAGTTTTGGAGTCTTCTTTGGATTACGTGATTATTACAACTCGCTTTCATCGTTAAGGGGAAAAATGTTTGATTTTACTTATTAAATTGAGTTTATTCATTCGCCGATGGAATCACTGAAACGTACATGTATTGAATTATGTTCAAATTTCCTATCCGCGTGCCATCAACAGAGATACACAAAATATGATTGTTATGAAATGTTCAAAAAAATGAAATCCGAGAACCAAATGTATTTCCGCACGATAATTACAACGAAATGTTCGATATTTTAGAAAGTTGATTTTACTCACAGTTGAGCTATTGGCTTGCCACACGGGTAAAATAATAGATGATGAAATTATCAGAAATTCACATGGATGGCTTTTATAAAAAAATATATTGTTGTGAAAAGGCTTTTGGTTGTTAAGAATATGAATAGATGACAGCCATTTCCATAATCGAGGAAAAAGCCTCGTGTTGAATGTCCCTCTTGGCCACACGGCACAGCAAAAGCCACGGAGAAATCCAACGGAAAAAACAAAAAGTTGTAGGCGCAAATAAAGAACGTCGGGGCAGCGTGGAACAATACACCGGTATATATAATACATGCGCGCGCGCGACAAAAAAAAGGAACACGGGAAACAAAGCGCATTGGATGATTTGTAGGTATATGGCATGCGCGCGTGGCGCGATATACATATACACATATATGTATAAACTAGATCGCGCGTCTACAGCACGGTGGCGTTGTATACACGGCCGATTCAAGTGCGTGCAGATACGACGTGCGCGTTTGTCATGCCGTCGGCCCTTTATTGCCGTGCGGTCTGCCGGCCGAAACTCTGTGTAAACTGCAAAAATGCACTTTTTTGACGCGACATGCCCTATGAAAGCTCATCGGCTCTGATTTACGCACCGCGCTGTCTTGTTGCTTTTGTCCCGGCGCTGGCTCGACTATTTTCGCCGAGCCGCAGATTGCACGAGCGCGCAGCCTCTCTGATTGCTCGCGTGTGCTGCGGCTTTGTTTCAGCTCTCTCCCCCGGCCTTGCGCGTAGTGCGAGTGACGTTTACGCGCGGATATAAAGTTTTTTCTGCTTGGATCTTGAATGATTGATTGCGTGTCGTTTGATTTTTAATGAAAAGGAAAAGAAGAAAAGGAAATTAGCCGTCCAAGTATCTCTCGCACGTGTGCGTGTGGCGAAGGTAAATATTATTTCTATAACCGTTGTCAACTGGGTGTCGCTTTGGGAGAGACACATAAATTAGCAGGCAATCTCGGGCAACTTGGACAAATATTATTTCGCTCGCGTGTGACTGGCCCATTCGCGACGAAATCGTTCACTTTTATTCTCTTTTATCCTCGCTCTCGTATACCCCTTTGCTTGGCTCTTACCCCTCTGAATATCGAATCTTCGAGTACGTATCCCTTTCGATTGTTGGAGCTTATCGCGATGTTTTCATTCCAGGGCAAAGAAAACCTTTCGGTTATTCAGTTATTATTTTGTTGCTCGGCATGCATCGCTCAACGATTATATTCTCGGGGTGAAGCGACAATTAAGAGGCTGATGGGGAGACTGAAAGAAAGACTGAAGGAAAGAGCTGAATTCAACGGATGCTTTCTCAGTTACGAGTACGTACGACCAAAGTGCGGAGGTACGGTTGAGCCTATAGCGTGATTATCGTTCTTACTTTTGATGCTAGCTGTGGAATTTGTTATGTTTGTGTAAAAACGATCGAAGAGATTCATTGCCGGTAATTCACGACGCGAGCTTGCGCAGTCAGAGTTCCTTTTTATTAAGCAAGTTTTGAAGAACAAAATATAGCATCACCACTAGCCAAATGCGTCGCACTCCCTTTCCTCCCGTAGCCATCTGGTGCTCTCAAGCAAAACTCGACTACTACAGCGACAGTCTGTTTTGCTGGCAAACGCTCTAATATACACGGGGCATATATATTGAAAGGAATCCTCTTCCGTGGCGCGGAAAAAGGGAGCCGTGTATGGGAAAAGTGTATTATTGTCGCCGCCGGCTGGAAACAAGAGAGAGGAAGAAAGCTGGCTCGTCGAGCGTGACGACGACATAACGTCAGCTCGAAACATGATTTCACTTTGGGTGCTGTGCGCGAGGGCGACGATTATGTGTAACTCTCGTGACTCGTTGGTAATTCATAAGTTCGGTTTCAAGGGATCAAGGAATCAGAAATTATGCTTTCAGCCTTTTTCACTTTTTTCCTTTCAAGTGATATTTCTTTGAGCCACTCTCTCAATGACATCGTTTTATATTCATACAACAGAGATCGCATCGAACGCGTTAATTGACATGTCTTTCAATATCATTGATATAATTAGTATTATATTTGATGGATCGATAATCATCAGGTTATCTTTTGATACTTATCTTAATATTGCATAATGAAAAACTATCAAATTTTTCTCTCGAAACCTACACTCTAATCCATATAATATATACTATCGCAGAACAATTCGAAAAATCTATGCCGAAAAAGTTGAACGGGAATGAGCAACACATTCGATGTGATCATCCGACCCCCATCAAAAGTAAAGGTACATAGATAAACTTTCTCCCCTCAGCCTCGGAAAATTTCTTCGAAAAATATCATACCACATCGAAATTCCCATAAATTCGCTATTATTCATCGTCGTCACTGTAGTATTCTACGATACATCATCCACATGCTTATTTTTTTGCTGGTCCCTCTGCTATTGCTCGCGTGCGTATATAAGCCGAGTAATCTCAGAGTCGTCGCGATCTCTCTGCTTCGCAAACCCGTCGCCTCCCCTTGCTTGCCTGTTCCTTTTTTTTCGTCGTCGTCGTCGTCGTCGTCGTCGTCGTCGTCGTCGTTGGATAGAAGTATAAAACGCACGCCCCCTCTAATGGTCGGCTGCTTAGCGAGCCTGATTTATTTAGCAGAGCGCCACCGCGACGAATCCAACTTGCAGGATTAGCCGTCACTGCGCGTGTGTACTTTTGCCGCGCCGCCTTCTGCGTAGGGAGTCGCTCTTGATTTCTGTGCGCTCTTTTCTCTCTCACTCTCTCTCGTTCTCTCGGCGCGGTGGCCGTGCAATCGTGCCCGCACGCCGCGGCTTGATTTTGCACGGTGCGCGTGAAATTTGGCATCATTGGGTTTGATATACACGTGTATGCGTAGTTGGGCGAGGGTGAAAACACGACCGATGTTGTTTCTGATGTAATTAATGGTTGCCTCGAGCCGATCGGGCTGTACCATGGCTTCGGAACAGCTTGGCGAGGAGCTTGGCCGCGATAATACGCCGTTTTTTTTCTCAGTAAAATTGTCATTTCCATCTTTTGCCATTGCCGTCTCACGCATCGTTCACGATTTTTCGAAGACGACAGCGCTGTTTTCCGCCTCGGCCGCCAGTCTGGCGCAGCGTTTTGGGAATTGGCGTTATATCAGCAAATACATATATCGTCAGGATAGGGGCAACCGAAGCGCAACGCCGCACGACATAAGTAAGTCACTCGTGTAACATCGCCAAGCGTCGTCGACGCGGATAATTCGCGGAAGCTTCTTCGGCTGCTGCAGCAACGTAGGGATGATGAATCTACTGCGGAAGCACTTACGACATTGGGCCCCTTTAGCTTTGTTTTCCAACTCGCTACCCAACGATGACGTCCACCCCCGTCTTCGGATTACTCGGGGTGATCAGCTATGAAATTAACTTGCTTTCTCTCTTGCTCGGACTGGTGTGTGTTGTTTGGCTGTTTTTCTTCTGGCTGGGTGCGTTAGTGGATGTGACTGATGGTTAGGTGGAGTTTTTTTTTTCATATTTTCTTGTATTATGTTGAAATTTTCTTCAACCTCAGCTGCTAGTCTATTTACGCAATTTATGTACCACAAATTGGCTTTACCTATCGCAAGTCGTGCAAAAACATTCCACCGTTTCTTTATTCCTAGCTTTCTGCACGGAATACATCAAATTAGAATAAATACGAATAAATACAACATTCCTCGTTTATATCGAACAATGCTGAATGTTTTTCTCTTTTAGCACATCGTATTGCTTGTTCAAGCAGCAGATCCTCGAGTCCATCGAGGATGTCACGCGTTTGCGATCATCGACAATGTAACGAAGAAGAAGATCGCTGGCGCGCCCGCGTGAACGGAAAGTGGCTCGTCATTCGGGAAAAGAACCTGCTCGATCATCCCCAAGTTGACGGCTGTGTAAATATCACCTTCCTGGGCTCATAAAAGATATACCTTAATTACGCCGAGACACGTTCCTTTCTCATCTCGATGTTATATAAATATATACGAACGGAACAAAGGTAGTTTGTATCTATATTTCTTATTTTTTCACAACATTCTTGTGAATATATTGAGACTACGAATGTATTTACTGTAAATTTTTATTGAAACGTGGATCTTTCATACTAATTATCTATATAAATGGCTTAATACTTGTGAAACAATTTTGAACTTATACATGTCCGTATATTCACCATTCCTTATCTGAAAGAATGGAAAATTATTTTCAAACTCGATTTTAGTTTTAAATTACACAAGAAGATTTTTTGACTTTTTTTCATATGGGTTGTGTTAATTTTCATTCCATTGATTTAGAGACATGGAGATGGACAGCTTTAATCTTTAACGTATAGTTTAAACAAATTAAAAATTAAAGAAATCGTTCTAAAAGCTGTGTTGTGAAAAAATTTTCGAATCATTCTTCAACCATTTTCGAATTCGCCATGAAAATGTAACTATCTTAATCTACCATAATAATATCAGATATTTGATAAAAAAAGAATGATTCTCCTATTAACATTAGTAAAATGTTAGTGCAGTTCTCGGAATCGTTCTCATTTTTCAATAAATTAATCCGCTCTACGAGTAGCCCATATGTGGCTTGTAACATCGTCAGTTATAACCATATTATAGATCGAACAAAGCAATATACACTATGACATGCATCCCAATACTTGGCGGTCGTGTTGTCTAATCTGGCTTGTCTCGGCGTCGGCACGTTTTTGACAATCGTTCCCCGCGTTGCCGAGCCAATCGAAGGGATGCGTCGCCATTATATTGCGCTAGACGTGCGCACATACGGGCGCGACGAAGCGACATTGTGCGACGCGTGTCGTGCGCGCGTTTATGGTTAATTTCGCCTTGCACAACACTCTCGTAGAAGTTCTTTGTGAGGGGGTGCCAATTGTTCTTTGCATTTCCGTTACGACGATTCGACATTTGCATTTTCACAAGAGTGTGTCAAATATGCTACCGCACGATTCGTTATCATATGGTCGTATCGGTGATCGATAGAACATAACGAATCGTCCCTTTCAAAACTCATCGGCTATTTAAGAAAATGCAATGGAAATATGTGCACGACGAGGATCGCTCGCATTTGGTAATGTCGGTACATCATTCGCGATTGTCGCTCGCCTCCTTCGCACGAGATAAAAGCGTCACCGTTTGACATGCGCCCAATGTACGAATTACACGGCACATCAGCTGGCATTTAACAAGAAGAGGCTAGATTTGGATATTCGCGCTGCAGAGCTTCGGTATACGGGTCTTCTCTCCCTCGCTAAAGACCACGGCTAAGTAGCGTTGTAAGTGCTTGTAGACAACGAGCCTCCGACGTCATAAGCAGCAGCCGCTTCTATCTCTCTGTCTCTGCCTAATGAAACTACAAATCTCCTTCCCCGACGCCGCCACCTGCATTAGCTTCGCTATTGCGCGAGCCGCAACAATACCCTTACACTCGCAAGAGACAGAGAGAAAGAGAGTGCTTATTAGATTTTTGAATGTCGAACGAGCGCGAGCTTGGACGGCAGTGATTGGCGGTAAATCGCAGGTATTGGTGCACTGAACGGCAGAATGGAATCGCGATTTTTACTTTGGTAACCCGTGTAATGATCGCGCAATACGCGTCCTCGCCGTGTACGCACGCCATTAATGCATTGTTTTCGCAGCCCGAGAGAGCCGAGTAATCGAACAAGTCGCCATTAGCCCATGACAATGCTCGACTGGCGAAAGCTCGCGCACACGCGCCACGGGGGAAAAAAGGGTCAGCGAATAATACGCGCGTATGCGAGAAGTGGCAGTTTATCGGCGCGCGCAGCTCGCGCAGCTCGCGCAGGACGAACAACAATCGCGACACGCAGCCGATGACAGTGGGAATTGATGACGTATCGATTTGCCGCCACTGCGACGCGACGTATGCAACGAAAGCTCCGATATGATTGCTCGTTTTACGCCGGATGCGCGCTCAACGTTTCCGCCTTAAATACCGCGCCTAGTCGGCGTTTCTAGCCGTTGGAACAAACGTTTTCACGATCAAGTGCCGAGGATGTCGTAGTCGCTCGCGAAATACGTTTACGGCGTGGACAATCGATGGTATACGCCACACTCCGTTGGCCAACGAAAAAGACATTCGCGAAACGAAAGGCTCTCTAATTAACGCGCGCGAAAAGGGGCTTAGTCTGTACATCGACGAAGTTTACGAGGTCGTAAAACGAAGGATTGACAAGATTATCGTTTTCATAAGCGCGGAGTTCTGTCAATCTTCGGCTCGTAAAATTCCACTTTCCCCGCGGCGACGACGACGAAAGCGTCCGACTAACATTGATCGTAAAATAATTATTTTGAGACATATCTGGATACACGCTTGTTTACTCTGCCGAGCTATGATAAAGCTGGTTGACCTGTCCTGCTGAGACATTATTGCCGCCAGGCGGTTGTTTTACTTGACGTCGAACGCGTGAAAAACCTTGGCAAGGAGTGAGAAAGTCAGCTGCACAGTAGTAACAGCGGCGGCGTGAGAGGGGAAGAGAAAGAGCGCGAGATAAGACAGGTTTCTTGTGCCGCGCTGCATCTTTAGCAGCACTTGGCAGCGCATCCTAGCCGGGCGCGTGACAAAAGGAAAAAAGGAGAAAACGCGCGCGAGCACGCGACGCGGAGAAAATTCCTCTGAGCGTAGACGTATAGAGGCCCATTTAGCTGATTCAACATCGCCGACACTTTTAGCCAGGGGAGCCTCGCTCGCCTGACGCGCGAATCGAATTTGTCAGAGATCTTTCCGGCGCTGCGTACACGCGCGCATATCCGCCGAATAAGGCAGCTGTCGAGCAAACAAAAGATAAGTCCAATCGACTAAAAGTCCCGTATAATTCTCGTGTCGTCGACGCGCTCGAGAGAAAGAGAGAGAGGGAGAGCACGTTTCTTCGCACCTTCCTCCGTTCTGGTGTGCATGGTGCGACTGAGCCGTCACCGCAGAAAAGAAAAGGCAATCGTCGTCTGGCTCGAAACACTACTCGGTGCTTAATAAAATCGTCCTATCAACTCAAAGACAATTGAAAGCGACGCCGAAGCTGTCGTTCGAAGGGGGCCACACTCTACGTATTATCGGATGAAACGAGCGTATAATCGAATGAACTCTCTGTTTTCCATACATCGCTCTGCCCTTGTCCCTTTCGCCCCTTTCCTTCTGCAGCCTACTCGGCATTGCGTGCACATCGGTGCGCCGGGGTTCGGCAGAGCAGCGGTTACATACGCTTCCAAGTCGTCAAGATTGTCAACGCAAATCACAGTCGAGAGATTCGACGACGATCGCGCGACTCGCCGTGACACTCGGCATCGGTGTTACCGACGACGCACACAGTTCGGCTTACAAAGAAGAGGTGCACGAGTGAGCCAAGTAAAAAGAGCGACGAGGCCCGAGCTATGAAGAAGTTGAATTGGCACTGCTGATTACAACCGTCAATTAGAAGCACGCGAAAAACCAGTTTTCTGAGGCGATGCCTGAAGGAAGACGCCGACTCGACACCGCGCGGTATTGGGCCATCGCTCGTACACACACACACACACACACACACATCCGTCTAATTCGTACTTTCAGCTCATGGTTAATCGCTTCAGCGATTTTCGAGCCACCGGCAAGGCTAAGGATGCCCCTATACCACGTCCGCGATATACACCCGCGAGACACGCTGCAAAACTTTTTTCGACGATATATCAGCTTCTCATCACTAGCGGCAACGTTACTCGTCTTATTTTCGCTATGATTATTTTCACGAACAAGATATGTACGTCTCCGCGGCCAACTTTCCGTATCAAGGGCATTGATAATCTTCAATCCACAGACTTGAATGTAGCTCGTTCGTAAGTATCAATTATAAAACCGCATGGGTAGCATTCCTGCATTGCACGTGATCGCATCCCGACAAGTATCCGCTCGATCAACAGCTCGCGCGCGCCGAACACCGCGAGAGAACAAGAATCGAGAAGCGCCATAAGCAAAAAAACAAGCGTCTGACAGACGTATGCGCGCTGTAAGGTTTTCGGGACGCGTCTGACTCCTCTCCCGACACACTAATAGCATGCCTTCAAGTGAAGGTAGTAGGTAGGCATATAACATTGCACGCGCGGCCCCTGGCCATATTACATCCGCGCGTTTCTTTCGCACGCGTTTGTACGGCTCGCATGTGAAGTGACTCGCGAGAGCTTTTGATCGCATCGCGCAGCGAGAGCCGCGCGGGCGCGGCCGATCCTAAAAAATCCGGCTCGCTAAAAAACACATTGGCGATCGATTAGCTGGCAGAGTCCACCAGTCACGCGCATCTCGAAGCGCCGCGGCGTGCATTTGCCAAATCATGCGATCAAAGTTCCTTCTCCGTCGTCGATTCACCTCGAGCATGATGGAGCTAATCTTTCGAGAGAGAGCTTCGATCGATCCTCGGACGATGTGACTTAGTCTTAATCCCAAGCTCGACGCCCCCGCGTGCACGGCAAAATAGAAGGCACGAGCCAGAGAGAAAGAGAGAGTACGGCAGAGGGAGAGTTAGCCGGATAAAGAGAGAAGTTGGGCCGAGCTGCCGGCTGGCGCGAGTCTGCGAGACGTGTTAATCAAAATGTTGGACAAGCCACTTACACGAGCCTCGTGACGTTTCTATTTAGGCCTGCTGACGCCGGTGCTGCAGCAACGCGGAGGGCCGCCCTCTTCCACGAGCCCTGCATGCCTCTTATGCCTCTTGTGCCTCGCGAGAGAGCAGTTTGCACGCACGCGCGCGCGCGCGCGCGCCCGTACTGCTCAAACTTTGCTCGCCTGCGCGCTGTGGGAAAGGTTGCACGGCTCCTACTCTTTCATTTTCGGAGTCGCTTTTTTCTTCCTCACTTTTCGTCAGAAGGGGATTGCGGGATTCGCTGCTTCGTGACGATTGAAATATTAATTTCAGTGTTTGTTGGCAATAATATTACACGCATTTTATTTCACACTCAGCTTTTCAGTTCTTGTTCGCGCGTCAAAAAACACTTGCCTTAGGCACAAAGTATATGGCTAAAATATGCATTTCTGTCCCAAATTCATTAACCTTTTGTATTTCAATATAATCCATTCCAGTCTATTTGCTCTATCGATGTTTTCAAAGTCGATAACGTTCCAAAAATGCAATCAAAGGATATTTTAATCCGAAGAAAAAAGATTGCAAAATAAAAGCATCGCACGCAGAGAGATTGTTTTCCTGAAAAAAACATACAATTTTCTTTGAAGATACAACGTTGCGTATGGAAATCGCGCAGAGCTTAAAAAAAATGATAAAAAAAGGCCTGTCAAAAAGAAGAAAAAATGTCTCGTCGAAGCTTTCATCAATTCGCTTCGAACTGTCTTTTATTTTTTCAATATCCCTGCGCGCTCACGCCAACAGCCGTTAATTAAAAAAACCTCGCGTCACGCGTAGCTTCGTAAATAATATACCAAAGCGGAAGGCCATGCACGAAAAAAGGAGAACCCGAAAACTGAGCTTGTCGCGCCCCGAATGCTATGCAGCCCGGGCAACTTTGCTGCGCAGACAGTAGCAAAATAACGCCTCTTTCTCTCTCTCTCGTTATATGTTATATTTGCCAAAGCGCGCAGTCGAGTTGTTTTGGCCCAGAGAGAAAGATAGAGAGAGAGAGAGAGAGAGAGAGAGAGAGAGAGAGAGAGAGAAACTGCCTCGCACGAGTGTTTGTCAAATGTTTGATCAAAATGCTTGTCATTTCCGTACGTCCGAAATTAAATGCGACGTCGCGATGTGTTTGTGCATGCAGAAAGGAAAAGGATATGAAAGAGAAAGGTAGAAAGAGAGAAAGAGAGAAAGAGAGAGAGAAGAGCGAAGCTACAGTAAAAATACTGATTGAAATGGAAGAGTAGAAGTTAGGCGAGCTTGATACCAAGACACGCGTCAGAATTTGAAATTTAATATGCCCCTTTTATACGATTATATCAAATAATATTTCGATGTGATTGCATATTTTCCTTTTGTGCAATAAAAAGAGAACAATAACTTTGGTCGTTAGCAATGGTGTTTGATTAGGTGAAATAATAATTAATATTTTGTAACTAGTATCAGTAACGCGTTTATGCATGTACTTAAATATCAAATTGTAGCCATGTTAAAACTAAAACGGATATTGAGTGATTGATTTGCATTTAGAATGACTTTGATTTTCGGCAAGGAATATAGCTGTTCATTATCAAGTTGAGTGCTGAGCGTGATAATCATAAAAGTTTGATTGGGTTCCCAAAGTCAATTTTACACAGTTTAATATGAAATTGCTTTTTATTCATTTTTTGCCAAATTATGGAATAGAAAAAAATCAATTTTTTCCAGTCATTGTAAGTTCTTATATAACAAAGTAAATTTTATAACTACAATGTCAATTTTGATACGTCTGACTACGTAGAAAACTCACATTCAGGACAATGTGGATCAACTCATATTAAAGAGTAATCCATAGATATATGACGTAAATTTTTATCAAGATCATGCTTCTTGAAACTACCTTCAACTACGAAAGTATCGTAGCTTTTCCCAGGTTCTTGGTTTGATCAAGTTTACTCCACAACTTCTCTTCAAGAAAGCAATTTTGGTGTTCCTCGAGTTTCTTAATTTGAGCTTTCCAAGATTCCATTAATTGACCACCTTAGCCTTTTTACCCCTTTGGAAGAAGTTCGATAGGTACAAATCAATGACAACTGATTTCTTTATTATTAGCAGTACTTATTGTTATAATCACTTTTAAATACACAAAAAAATAATATTTTTTAAAAATCTTACTCGAAGTGAACTTCGTAATGTAAACGAATAGCGCTAATCAAATTTTTGAAACTTACGTTTACTTGAAAATACTCGTGTTTATATCGTTTTATTTGCAAAGTTAATCTGATAAAATCGTGAGCAGTTTCATTTCTAAACAGTTCTATCATTGAATGAAATCAAATGCATTGTCATAAAATTATTTTTGCTTGACCTCTTTATGTTGATGCTATTTACTAATTGTGATTAATTGTGACGAACGTGCAATTTTTGTTAACTGTTTCTCACAATTAATCATTCGTCATTAAATTTAAGACAAGTCAAAAATTGAAATAATACTGGAAATTAAAAATAGATTACATCTCGATACAACCAAATAAAATCTCAAACGAACACGCAGCTAAGCTGCTACGAAAAAAGTCCACGTGATATTTTGAAAAGTGCTTCTGTCTATCATTCGTCAAATAGACTTTCGTGAAAACGTATACTCGTCAAACGGTTGAAAGAGAAAATCAAGCGTTTCTATTTGTCATCGTGAATATCGTCAAGATTTATTTGCAATTGTCGGGAAACGTCAAAGTCCACAGTCAATAGAATGGGTGTCTGCGCGCGGGCGCGCGGGCGATTATCCGGATACGACGCATGCACACGTGGCGCGGGCAGATTGACTTTTATTTTTCCGAATGATCGCTTCCCCTTTGCCCTCGGCGCGCTTCTGTCGCTCTCAATTATATGCCGTTGGTGCGCGGCGCGTCTGCAATATCACCTGCTTTAAAAAGCTTTCACCGCGCGCCACTGCCGCCTCTTCTCCTCTCTTTCCCTCCCGCTCCTGCTTTTTGTGCCGATGTGCGCGCTCGCACGTTCTTTGCGGCGCTGGGCAAAGCGAGTTGCGCTGTGACTTGAATGTTTAATGTAAATAATGCGCACCCGATGGGCTTTTGTGAGCCGATGCGCGCGCATCGCTGACATTTTAAAAACAGCTCATTGTGACCTGGTCGGCCGCGTCATCGCGTCACTCAAGCAGCTCGTATCGCGGCTTTCTCGATTTCCCTCGATAGCGAGCCGAGCGGAGCTCGCCGGTCGTCATCACAGCCGATTGCGAAGTGGCGCTCCGGCGATTCGCCATCGAGCAGCTGGTAAGACGCGCATAACGTAGAAATGGGAAGTGAGCGCGGCCGAGAACGGACGGCGCGCGATCAATCAGCGGGTAAAAAGGCGCCGAGTTCCTTCACCTTACGGCCGTTCGACACACCTTCACGCGCCACACTCGGCTATTGTGATCCCAAGTCGACGCGCGCGGGCCGCGCACAATGCGAAATCTCGCTCGCGTCCCTAACAAATCGATTGTGCCGTCGCAAACCAAACCAATTACGCTCACCTCGCGAGCTCATTGAGACGTCAGTCCGCGCTATTATGCGCGCGTCCAGGTCAGCCTCCTTTTCTGCCGGAGCGACGGCTGCGCGTGTATAACTTTTGTTGCGTCGGGCCGAGCGGGACGGAGATGAGAGACGCCGAGTGCGCGACGCATGCGCGCGATCAACGTGCCGATGATTAATATTTTGTTTGCCGAGGCGCGCGCGCGCCTATTGAAATCACTTGCCGCGGCTCGTTCGAGTCATTGATTTCGCGTTACCTCTTCAAAACTCGCTTGGCCCCGGCTCTCTTTTGAGGCTGCGCGAAGGTGCCCGCGAGCACCAGATACTCCGAGAGCGAGGCTCCGGTCGAGCGAGCAAAATTGAGGAGTGGAGAAGCCTCGGCGACAGGCGCGTCCTCGTCCCGCTCGTCCAATGAAAAGCGAAGGCGCGCTAGACAGCGCCGAGCGAGCAGTCAAATCGACTCGGCTATAATCTTCATTGAAAAAGTTGGCGAGCGCGCGAAGCGGCAGCACAGCCTCGGAATGCGAGCCCGCAGTTGTGTGCACGAGTTGAACGAACTTTTTCATGGCTTATTCTACGGGAATTGTTCACCTCGCTGTGCTATATTTACGCGACGCGCGCTGCGTTTTTCTTGCATTTTGCCTCCTCTTTCTTGTTGACTGGTTATCGACGAGTGAAAAACACGCTTTGTTTTCATGCTCGTTCAAAACTATTGTTATACATCTCGATGTTTGTCTTCCCGAACCGTCCTGATGATAGAATACTCGTAGAACCTTCTATTACTAGTCAGTACCAGTCGATGATTCGCATTTCCAATGATAACATACGTTATACGAGACAATAGTATTTCATCATACCCAGCGCAGATTAGATAAGAAAACCACTCGTTGGTATATACGCAAGTGATGCGGTATCCACTGTGTCAGTGACGACGTTATTTTCAATAGTTAAGGCAAGAGCACGTCTAGGTTACATGTGTGTTGTACAATGACTAGTTCGTGCCACGATAACGAATCGTTAACATTTTGTAATCGCATAGTCGATTTTTCGAATTTCCGTTTGAATTTTGCAAACAAAGACAGTTGCCTGCCTTCAACACTAATACACGCGAAGGTAAGGAACATGTATTTTTCAGCTACACACTAGCCATAGATTTCTCGCGTTTATCAAGTCGTACACATTCACTGGAAATCTGATTTTTACAACTTTTGACGAGCTTTTTGACGAGCTGCCCGATGAATCATTACTAGTGCACATCTGACACTAAATTTTTCAAAAATCTGTACTTAGCAGACTTGTTCGAAGAAAGGCGATTCCGAGTACTCATCCATTTTATTACAAAAAAACCCTTGCTCGAAAAAAAAAAGAAAAAAACGAGTATCACTCGTCGTTGGTTTCAAAGCCAGCAACTCTCCAAAAGATCATTGTGTAGCCTTAAAATACCTCGAACACCTCAAACAGCTCGCGCGAGAAAAAGTATACAAGGCAGCTTCCAAAGCTACAACGTACTTCCGCTGCTAATTCCCCTAAGGGGTGTCGAAAGAATAACACGCCTCGGCGCATCGTCTCTAAGTAGCATCTATATAGTCGTACCGTTGTAGGGCAGAGACTTTTGCAGATGATTTTTAATGTTTCAGCGCTTTCGGCTGCGTATAATAGGAGTGTCGGGGAGTGTCGGGGCCGCAGCTGAATATTACAGTCCGCTCCTATTTAGTGCTGTTTACTCAGGAGAAGACGACGCATCGGCGGTCTACTCTTTGTTCCCGCGGGGCGCAGGCACGCGTGCGCTGCCCCGGGCGCGCGCTCGAGTGGATTGACATGCGGGGAGATCAGCTGGAAAATTGACCGACTTCTTTTTTACTGTCTTCAAGGATACGCGAGCTTTGCACACCTATTTGTTTAAGGCCTTCTTTTTACCGCGCGAATATGAGCGTCGAGTGGAGATTTAGGATCCAACTGAATGATTGAGTGCGACGAAAAAAACACAATGTTGTTACTTTTCGTTGCAGATGAAGGTGCTCCATTCGGCATTGATAGTTGGCGCGGTGCTGTCCTGTTTGCCCGGAACTTGCTACTCGAAACCGGAATTGCAGTTGTTGAGCGTCGTAAGCGGATGACAAAGCTTCTTTTAATAGGCTCAGGCGCGTCGAATAAATTGTTATCGTTGTAGATTTTTCGGCACGGCGATCGCACACCTAACGCCGAAGCTATCTTTCCAACTGACCCTAACTACCACAACGATTTTTTTCCCATAGGTCACGGAGGATTGACCAACGTACGTACTCTTAGACTTTTGTTCGTGCGCTTTGTCTGAAAATTCATTTTGATTTTCTTTCAGTCTGGCAAGCTTAGGATGTACAAGTTGGGAGAGTTCCTACGTGAAAAATATCAAAATTTCTTGGGCGACGTTTACTACCCAGAGCTCGTTTCCGCGCGTAGCACTGATTACGCTCGAACAAAAATGAGTCTGCAACTTGCTCTCGCCTCCCTCTTTCGACCATCTTACTTGGAAAAGTGGCATGAAATGTTGGATTGGCAGCCTGTTCCTTTTTCTTACGTGCCTATACCTCGAGACGATCTTTTGGCGACAACTTCGAAGCCCCGGTGAGTGTAGTGTGAAAAAATTCCAATTGAAGAATAATCGTACAATTAATTGTTTTGAACGACAAGTTATTTGGCAGAGAAAACTCGGGTGGCCATGTTACCGGACATTCAAGCACGCTTCAGGAACCTAAGCGAATTCATGTCTCAACTAACAAAATTAACAGGCAAGAATATCAGCGGAAGTTTCGATATAACGCAGATATACGATACTCTTTTGAGCGAAGACATGATGAATTTAAGCTTGCCTAGCTGGGCGGCTGATATGTTTCCCGATGGCAAATTGTCCGAAGCTGCACTTCTGTTTTATGACATTATTACTTATGACACTAATGTTACCGAATCTGTTGCTGGTGGGTCGTCTGTTGCCAATAATCATAGAAGTAACATTAACTGGATGTTGTATTTAAGGTAAATTGATGTTGGAAATACAACGAAATATGTTAGCTATGAAGAGCGAAACGAGAGAAATACGCGCCAAACTATTGCTGTACAGTGCTCACGAAACGAATATTGTTGGTGTTTTGAAAGCTCTGAACACGTACAAAACGCACATACCTTTTTATTCCAGTGCTGTGATAATCGAACTTTGGAAAGAAGTTGACGCATACTACGTTAAAGTAAGGGTTCGCTATATATTTTACTGTATTTAAATGTGGATTACGGGCCTTGTCGTTGTTTTGATTGATTCTCTTTTCTAGGTATTATATTACCTTGGCAACTCGACAGTTTTGGAATTACAACTACCAGGGTGCCCTGACGTATTATGTTCTTTCGATAAATTCACGTCGAACGTAAAAGACATTCTAGAGTTAGCTGAAAGACGAGAAACTAAGTTAAAGTTTTAGGTGCACGCACGCAATCAAATGATAATTTTGTGTCCGAAAATGCACGATAGAACCAATTGTATTTTACAGCCTGTTACATCCTCGCTCGAAGAGACGGTCGTCAAACAATGTCAAACATCTCCCCGCACAGAGCTAAATGAACCTGCAAGGCATTATTCATCGCGTATATGGCTCGCACAACATAATAACGTCCGCATTCATCGCGGGACCTCGGCCAAGTGTCAGTCGAGCTCCTCGTGTTCCATATAACGAAGAATTGCCGGGCATCATTTTTTACGAGCTTCCCTTTTAATATAGGCTGCTGATATAACTCACAGTTTCGGAATTTTTGTCGCCCGATGCAAATCGCACTATTAGTCAAATAATATTCGTATTTTCATTTAATACAGATGAGATGGCTGTCAGTCAGTGCTGAATCATTTGCATCGCTCCCTTTTTCAAAGTTCCGTCGGACATTTTCCGCGCGCGCGCTTCAGTAGGTTGCCTGGCGCTGTTGTGTGTCGGGACATCGATCAAACGCCATCATTGCAAATGTTTGATTCCCCTCTTGAAACTCTCACACAGCTGCAAATGTGTTGACCTATCGGGATCAGGGATTTTACAGCTTGGCTGGAACTTGTGTATCAGATATGGCAGCTTGATTTCGAAATAAAGTTTTTCTCGAAAGTTGTTACTAACCATGTCTACGCCACTGTAGAAAATACAAATCCAATATCCTCTTGCCAGCTCGCCATAACGCTGCATAACCTTCTGTGCCGCGCGAGCGAGCGGCTAAACGAAAACGCTGGGGAATTTGCCGTGGCGCGCGCGAGTCGCATAAAAAGCCTTGGCAGATAATATGTAAAACACGCGAGAGCAAGTCCTTGTATTATTAAAACCCATACATAACAAGCTGCCGCGCGCCACACTCCCTCGTCTCGGAGTATAACTTCTTGAAATAAGAGTGCACAAGACTTGGCGATAAAACGCGCGCTGGCAATTTAATAATTCGAAACATCTGCAGCAGTCGACAAACCCTTTCTTTACACTCGATTTCTATACACACCCACGCCTGACTTTCGGCCTTTATATAATTAATCATCGCGTCTAATTGAATCTCGTGCTGCAACCCTCCATATCCTGATACGAGTTTAATTCTCGCTCTCTCTCTTTTTGTTGCGCCGCGTTGAAGCGCTCTGCCCGAGCGTTTTATTGATCTGCCCGCCGCGGGCTTGAAAAGGTGCCTGTGCACAGTTCTCTCCGGAGATCGTTGCGATGAATTGCCGACGTCGTTTCGAAACCTGGCGTTTTGTGGCTTTCTTTTGTCGGTTTGCCACGGGCTTTTTATATCTCTCCCGCGGAGTTTTTTTTCGTTCGGTCGACGATGGTTTGTTTATGCTCTATATACGCGAGGTTTTATGAGCATTTCCTTTTGGAGGGGTGGCCAGGGGTCAGTTCTCTCGATTATAGCGTCTTTTTGGCCTGTGTTTATTTTACCTATGAACTAATACACGTTAATAAATTATGGTTTGCTTCGAGGATGTAGGACTAAATTGCCGTCGGACAGCTGCTTGTTCCTAATATGCTTTTCGATTCTTCTAAAGTTTTTATAAGATGTTTAGTTTTGAACTACTTTCCCGCTCCTTTTTCAGCGCTATCTCAACAAGTCATGAGCGCAAAAGAATATACATTTTTGAAGCACTTGTGTAATTATTGATAACTTGGCAATCAAAGATATTGTATTATTCAGGAAGTCTTCTTGCCGCGTATTCGCTCAGCGCTTCTCCAACGCTCATGACGCAGCCATCCGAATAAGCAAAATATTTTGCTGTCCAATAGCCAGCCGGGAAAATCGAGCGAGAAGTTGGCAAAACAAGTGAAACGGGGGGAAAAAGTCGTCTATAGCCGCGAGAGCGAGGAGAGCAGTGTAGGCGAGATCGTCGACTCTAAAAAGCGAAGTGGCGCGAAGCGCATCGCCGCGGCGCAGCAGCTGGCGCCCCTCTTTCTCTCTTTTCCGTGCGGGAGCAAGGCGCGACTGTATAGATAGAGAGAGGAGGGGCATTTGCGAAGAGTGAGAGAGAGAGAAAGGCTGAACGACTGGCAACTCCGCCCCGTACACTGGCAGGAGGCGCCCTCGGCGCCCACTTCCGGACCTAACGCCTCTATCTCTGGCTCTTCGTTTTTCTGTTTTCTTTTCGTTGAAGGCTGGACGAGGGGGTAAAGGTAATTGGTGTGCTTGTTACCAAGCTCATTGTTATTGTTAATGCGGACTTGTTATTCTGTTATTGCTATTGTTAATAAGGTTCGTTTGATTTGTCGATAGGCAAAAATTGTATGTATATTGGTAATTGGGTGCTACTGTTAATTAGGGTAGGTTTACAGGCCATTAGTAATTAAATCGAATAACAATGAAATCTCTAAACGTTATTGTTACATTTTCATTTCAATTAACAATAGCAGTTATGGTCAATTGATTCCACGTTGCACATACTTCAAAACTTTAATTATCCATTGTTTAAGTTATTCATGCCTTTTATTACAAATGTGTTGATTGATTTCGATGCTTATTTAGTCACATAATACGAAATCGCAACATTAAAATGATCGATATCACAAAATCGATTCAAATAAATTGAAAATAAAGTTACTCTCTCTTCGAGAAAATAAATAAATAAATTTTAAAAAACCATCCACAGAACATATTGCTTCATGATAAAATGTAGAAATCTTTCAAGATATCAATTATACTCTTTGCTCGTTTTTCTAGGTGAAAAATAAAACGTAATATAATTCCATAATCCTCTTACAGCGAGCGCATAAAGAATATACATGGAGGAAATTCGCCCGTAAAAATTGCAGAAATGATCAGGGTAAAAATTATGGTGACGCATCGTCATCCAGACACGAGAGTGATGAGTCTGTAATAATTAAGATATATAAGGAAAATTTTTATAGATGATAGTCCCGTAAAATTTAAAGCCGTCATCGTAAAACTTCCGTGTAACTGTTTAATTTGACGTGCACCCGGAATTTTTCAACAAACTCATTATCACAAGCTTAAATTCTTTTTTATAATAATGATTCACATGAGAAGGTTTAATCACAAAAACACTTTTATTGAACGACAAATCATGCAAGAATGAAGATTACGTTTATTAAATCTATCACTAGCTGAATAGAGCGCTATTTTTTATACTTTGTAAATTTTCTTATAAAAATATTAAAATTATGATGTTTAACTTTTCAGTGTTACAAACATGAAAAAATTGTTAACGAATGTATGTTTTATCAGTTTTGATCAAGAAATTACAATTACTATAAAAGTATCCAAACATTTGAGAAACGTTAGAGGTTATGTTTTCATGCGGTCGATAATATCATGCGAATTTAGCAAGATATCAAACTGTTTAATATTTTTAAAAGAGATTATTTCACTTTTTCAAATATGTTTGTTGTTATAAAAGCTAAAACGAAATTACAAAACTGCTGGTGAGACAGAAAAAATGTGTAACCGTCACCGCAAATTTTACAGTCGTAATATGATGGAAAATACAATGAATCTCGAGAACTTTTACGAGTTCTTTTTATAAATTTTGAATGCTCTAACAATATTACGGATTTGTCGCCGTAAAATTTACGTAAATTTCTTCGTAAAAACTGCACGGCTGCGATGTTCCTACGTTAGCTGTCTATTACCGTAATTCTTCCGGTGAAATTTTTCTCCGTGTAGAAAAATACATGTATACAGAGAAAAAGTAGAAAAGAAAAGCAAAGAGCATCGTGTTGAGAGAGGGAAAGAGAGAGTGAATCAAGTAAAAGGACGGATGGCGACGACTACGACGACGACGTAAGTTCTCCGGGATCTTTCCATTTCCCCACGTGACATTGAAAGGCCGAGGCTTTTCACGGTTTTGCGCGTCCGTCGTCGCCCACGTTTTCATTCCTCCTCCTTCTTTTTTCCGCGAGGAAAAACGTGCTGCGGTCTCGGACAACCATGCGGAATATAAACCTTTGGGTTTTAGGAGACTAATGCTGAAAGGGAGAAAGAACGGGAAAAAATATGGTCGAAAATGCTGCGAGCAAAGGGGAGAGGGCTGATATCTTTATGATTTTATTTGTGGGTGGAAAAAATTTTCTGAAAACCATCAGCTTATGTCATCAAAAATGCTTGTTGTCGAATATCGTTGCGTTTACAACTTTTCAACGAAATTTAAAAAATTACAATGAAAACTTAGTCCGAACTCGAAACTCAACGCGCACACTTCTTTTTTTTTTGTAAGACGTATAATCACACGGTACCATCTGTAAACAAGCTCGCAGGGCCTAGCCGAACTCGAAGCACAAGCAGCGTAATCAAAACAGAGCCCTTTTAGGAAGAGAAAAAAAGAGAGCGAGAGCTTGGTATAAGGATCGCAAGGACGAGGGAGGGTGGTATAGGCGACAAGGTCCAAGTTTATTCAGCTCTGGGCTGGAAACTTTGTAGTACAGCATGTCGAGCGCCAGAGGGCAGGAGGCCGGAACCGGACGACGACTGGCTCGCGCGCGCGCGCGCGCACACACAGCCACACACACCGCTTTGTCCGCTCTACTCGGACGCAATTAGGCGCTGCCGCCTTCGCCTCCCCCTTTTCGCCGAGCGCGCGCGCTAAGTAGAAAAGCTTGTAGCCGCCTCTCCCCTCTCTCTCCCTACTAACGTTGTAGGGTTGGTCAGAGAGCTACTGACAGCCGCACGACGAGCTATGTTACCACCCTTATATATTTTCTTCTTCTTTTTCACTGTATATCGAGCTCGCGCCTTCTGTTCCTTTCTTTTACAATTCTCTTCTCTCCCGCGCGCGTTACTTTCGGATGGCCTCGCGACGACGCCGATGTGCATTTTCTCTGAATGCACATCTGAATGCGCGCCACCTGATCACGGAATTTTATTCGCCAATCATTCATGAATGCGCAAGCGGCAGTGCCGTGTAATATTTTATCGGGAAAGTACAACTCGTGCAGTGTCTGTCGTCGAAGTATAGAGAGAAATTGTCGCTTCTCGCAACATTAGTCTCCTGGAACGGCGTCTATTCGGGTCAGACTGGTCCTGCCGAGAGCCGATCACGCTTGAAAATACAGCGATAACGCCACGAAAATGAGATCCGCGAAGAACGCAAAATCCAGTTCGTTCCTTTCCTCCTCCCCCCTCCCCCCTCTCTCTCTCTCTTTTGTGCGACGCCAACACGAACGCACATCTTTCTGCCTCGTCTTATCCGTGCCCATCTGTATAAGCTTTCTTTCGTTGCCACTCGCCCACGCGCTTTTGCGCGGCCATATCTTTGGCAATCGATCGATGGCGAAACGATAACGAGAAGCAGGTGCGTGGGCTTCATCCGATAGAAACCGTCGTGCAGATTCCCGTCGTCCCTGCGTTCCGTACAATCGTGGCGTACGTCTTAGAATTATCTTTTGTACCGCATATTTCGGCTGAGCGATTTTTACGAAAAAATGTACTCTGTAAAATTATTCTGCCGTCCGTACATAAAATCATTAGCATAAATGTTTCAATAAGCGGTGTCTACCAATCCGATTGGTCGGAAAAAGCAGCCGTGCATAACCGCACTGCGTCTTCCAAGTTTGTTGTAAATTACAAGGTGGGACCAAGAGAGCGAGTGAACGCACAAAGTTCTCAACATTACTATTAGACTTATACAGCGACCATTTACACATAGTTGTGCAGAGTGGTGTGTAGAATGTATACACACGCACGCAGAGACTTGGGCGTTTGGGGCATCCTTTAGAACACCCCGCAAGGGTCTCATTCATCTAACCACCCTCGTGCCCTCAGCGTCCCCATCGATACAACTTTACTATGTTCTAACTCAAGAGGAGAGAAAAACCGGCTACACATTCAAATTAACTTTATAATTTTGTTTACAAATGTCAACCGTTCATTTCAAAACTAATTTTTCGAGGCCGGTGTTAAATTTTATGACGATAATGTCACCAGCAAGAGAATAAAAGTTGTACACAGGGAGAGAGAGAGGGAGGGAGAGACGTAATAGTCGCGCGATTTCCCCGGAGCTTTCTTAGCTGTATACACATGTATTTGCGTGTGTACATAAATTCTTCTTTTCGCTTATATTTGTGGGGCATTGCAAATACCAGGCTTTCCAAGTTTTCCTGATCAGGATAAGAATTTCATAGTTTCCTTCTATAGCAGCTTTTTCTGAACATTATTGCTGTTTTGAATATTCGCAATATATCGAAAACATTAGTCTTCTTCATTGCACATTTTATACCCAAAGAGTATGTATAAAATAAATCTGAAAGCAATGTTTTGTGATTGCTGCTATACAAATTATGGACATCGTTATGGACAGGAAATTGACAACGGCTTGATACAATAACATATAAATGAATTATTATTCGATACACATATAGATTCTCGTGTAACAAACATATTTATATCTGAAACGTATTTTATGATTTTTAGATCTATTTAACGTCGATTTCTAGTGGTTTTGATATATTAAACAACAAAAAACTAATCATCGATCGTATAGGTAATTTATGACAGTGTCAAATAAACGTTCTTTTCGAAATAACCTATTACAAAAATCAGTTACGACCACCAAATGCGTACTATTAAAATTATAAACAGCAAACTCTCGTAGAAACCCCACTGAATGAACTAAAAGGAAAAAAAGAAGTAAATGAAACATCGTCTTGGTACACCATTCTCTTGCAGCAACACAGGCTATTACAAGCACATGCACATACAACAGCTTCTGGCGAAGCAATGGAGCTAATTAAGGTCACATTGCTGGGCGCGCGAATGGAAATGTCCGTTCGCGTGTGTGCGCCGTTGCGGGAGGAGGGTTGATATAATTCGGTTCGGGCTGGCGAAGCTTTGAGAGAGAGAGAGAGAACGGTGTCCGGGTAAGATAACAGGAAAGGCTGCGGGTAATAGGTGCGCTGTAGCCGAACATACGCTTCATTAACGGATCATCTCGTGTTAATATCTACTTTATCCGCGGGCAAGCCCGAAAGCTGACCGTATCAGCGTTGCCCAGGCGGCTCCCAGCACGCGCGCACGCATACTTTGCACCGCAATATATGTAGTTCGCCGTTATATATCGCGATCACGTCTCTGCGCTTTGCGACATTTCTGCGCGACGAAGCTTTCCCTCATTGCTATTCAATTCGCTACTTATAACAAACTTCCAATTCGTTCAATGTGCTCGTCGGGTGTATAGAATAATATCCCTATTCAAGTTAAAAACTTGCCGAGGTAAAACTGCAGTTTTCGTGTCGCGAGGCACGGCGATGTAATCGCGGGCAATGAAGATTCTCTCCACGAGCTCCTGTGAGCGAACGCGCGTCGTACTGGCGGCGTGCTCGTGCAGCGTCCTTCAAAAGCAGAGATCTTCCGAGGAAAACGCTCCATGGTCTAACTACACCGTGGAAAAAGTCAGTCATGCAACACGCGTGAAAAAAAAAATAAATAAAAGAACCATCGAAGATCCCTCGCGCGAAGGAAGGTCTGTATCGAGGCGGGCATCTTTGGCGCCAAGGCCGCAGTACGAGAGCGCGCGTTAACGAGGCCCCTTCAAGAGACGGACGTGCCACTGCTGCCGCTGTTGCACTCCAACTCGTGTAGGCGGATATGCAACTCTCGCTCTCTCACACGCGTACGCGTACACGAAAAATACTTGCCGCGCTGTGTGCTCCCTCTCCTCCTCGCTTCTTTCTCGCTTCTTTCTTGGCTTTTTTTTTCGTTCGTTTGTTACACGCTTCTCGCGCTGTCTTATAACCGTGGTTGTTGCTGGGCGAGGGGTTCGACGCTTTCTTTTTGGCGGTCGGGGAGAGGAGTTTCATGCGGTACCCGCGAAACTCCAGACTCGGGCTAAAATGTACGAAAACCGCAAGAAAAGTGACGACTTGTCCAAGGCTGTCCGGTGAGCATTGAAAAGATCGTAATTGCGCACTGGACAATCGGCCAGCAATTATTCGGGAAAAGTTAAATCGCGCGCGTACAACACGGCCAGCGAGTAATTAGCCAGCTTCTCTGTCAGTCAGGAGAAGGAGGAGAGAGAAAAGTTATAGTCGCCCATAAAGCCACGAATTTATTAGCCTCGAGTATGGCGCGCTCCTCGTATGTAAAACTCAGTGTTCACGACTGAGCTCGCGATAGAGAAAAAGCTTATACGAGCGATAATGATCGCACGATCGAAGAGAGGAACACAGGCCGGAACGAGCTTCTGAAGCTGTTGACAAAGGTCCTCTCATAAATTCAACTTGCTGCGAGAGCTAGAGAGAGAGAGAGAGAGAGAGAGAGAGAGAGAGAGAGAGAGAGAGAGAGAGAGAGAGAGAGAGAGAGAGGACTTTCCGCCGCTGTTAAAAAGAAAGAAAGAGTCAAAGAAGAAGAACGGGTTCTTTGCTTCGTGTTCCTTTCTTTTTATATCTTGCGTGCGCGTGTGTGGAGTCAGGCCTTTCTTTCTCACCTCGCTTCTTCAATGGGGGGCCCTTGCTTGCGAGCGATGAATGGGTTTGCGATGTTGAATGAAACGGCCTCTCACGAGCGAAACTTGGCTCTATAGTTTCTGTGTGCGCGCGTGCATTGGATTCAATTAATATTCCAAAATTTTATGTGCTGCACTGTATTTAACTAGCTGCTGTAATATTTGTCTTGGTTAACTGACTGTAGTTAGTTTTGTATATCTGATTACAAGATTAGCACAATACTTGTGTTGCTATTTAACTCATTATTTCCAATTTACATTCACGAAATGATTGTGCTATTTAGTATTCTACGTTTTTTATACGCATTCACTAAACTATAATTCAGCAAATAAAATGAAAATGGACAATTTGATAGCAGGAAATCAGTACTTTCGAACGAAGCTAATTATAAAAATAAGGCAAACTTTTCTCGTTAAATACAGTGGAGAAATGAAGTCACCTGTGCAATAAACTCCACGTTCTTTCATTAGAATCGAGACCTCCACTGAATAGCGGAATCCATTCATAAAAGAGTCAAAGAACATCGTTTCTGTAAAATAAAACCAGCTAAAGAATCTGGCTATAATCAAGGCTTCGCGGCTAGCTCATCACTATTAAAAAGAAAGATTTAACACGATCTCCGGACCGAAAATTGAATTAAGCCAAATAGTCAGGTATAATATTTATTCACTTTGTGTATATGTGAGAGAAAGAGAGAGAGAGAGAGAGAGAGAGAGAGAGAGAGGGAGGAAGCGATGTAAATAAAGAGAGAGAGAGAGAGAGAGAAAGGGCGCGAGATGGAGGAGAAGAGAAGTCAGAGCCTAATGATATGCCGCCACGAAACTTGAATGGACCTTTCGGGAATTTGCCGCCGCTTTTGAGGAATTAGGAATTCCGGCCTGAGTGACTTTTTTCTTCTTCGTTTCTCTCTCTCTCTCTCTCTCTCTCTCTCTCTCTCTCTCTCTCTCTCTCTCTCTCTCTCTCTCTGTCTCTCTGTTTCTGGAGGAGCTACCCCTTCTTCTTTTTTTCTTGACGACACCCTTCGAGAACGCGCGCAGACAATAAGGTGCGAGTGCGAATTGTTAATGGAGCTTGAAAATTGCGAGAGCTTTTTTTGTACTTTACTTTTCTCGAAAGAAAAAGAGAAGAGCAAGGGCTTTGTTTTATATTTTATTATGCACAATGCAAGCTTTTCTCACTCCTTTTGAGCGAGTGTATATTGCCCTTCATATATAGGTAGACGTGGATAATGACGCAAAGAACTTTTTGTGCGACAACAAACACATTCTCTTTTTTTTTCATTTCGGGGCGTGAATTATGATGAATGTGACGAGACAATGACTCGGTTCAACTACGTCAATTAGGAGATGTGAAAATTTTCTTTTATCTCTTTACTTCCTCGCTCGGTTCATGGCTGTATAAAAAAAAACAAAGTATACAATGATTATTGTCTTCGCCGGGTGATTCTATTTTCATATAAAGGCAATTATTCTATCAATTATATATGAAGCCCTCCTTTTTTTCTCAACAATTTTCATTGTAATCGAATAATAATAAAAATCTCTCATTAAGCAGATTACGCGAAGCACAGTGGATTAATGAGCGAACAATCGCGTTATTTTCATACATGGCGTGAAAAAATTGATCCGAGCGAAAGAACACAATCCGCAAAATCGCCGATGACTTTTAGTAGATGATTATCGCACGCATCCACCACGCAATCATGAAGCAGAGTCGCTCTAGCGCGGTCGAATTAAAAAGGGGGAGAAAGAGATATTTGAAATTCAATTGACGCGCGATAGCAGAGATAATGATCAGCGTGACTAAACCGATTATCGGAGATTTTTTTTAAAGGCAAAAATTTTGCGCGAATATATATCCCATTAATTTCCGCGCTGTTGACGGCGAGAATAGGCACCTAGTTACGGCACGGCGCCTCTTTTCAACAAAAAACAAACACACATACAGGTGAGAGGAACAGGTTTGAGTTTGTGGTCGTGTACGTGGTGCGTCAATTGTTTTATTGCTTTGTATACACATATAAATTTTGCTCGTTCCTCTCTCTCTCTCTCACACTCTCTTCGGCTTCTCTTTCTCTCGCTCTGCCCGCTTCCTCGACGTTGACTTTAACATAGTTACCGACTTACAAGTGTGGGATTTGCCTTCTTCTTCTGTCTTTTTCTCTTTTTTCAGCCTGTGTTTCCGCTTTTTTAAATACTTTTATATTATTGTACCTGTAGAATACAATTGAAAGAAAGAAGTTTATTCAATTTAGAAGTCGGAAGAAAAAGATTATGTTTACGAGTTATAGAGTGTACAAGTATACCTGCATAAGAGTGTATCGTTAAAAAAATATTTCTTTTGATTAACGATTTGTTTACTATCATGCACTAAAATCTATTTTTCACAATGTTTATTCGATAACGAATATTTTCTGAATACCATGTTGTTTCAAAAAAATAAGAAACAACAAATTAAAAATCAAGTAGATTAGTCTTAAGTATTGTCAGACAGAATTCAGATGTAATCGGAAAATACGTACAACTGGAATTAATATGATCAACTTTTAAAATAATCATCAAATCATCAGATCGAAGTAATTTGCAAGTACTAAACCAAATTTTCATAGCCAAAGTTTAATGTAATCGCAAATTGATAACAATCTAATTAGATTTTTCAATCTGAAAGCCTAACCTTATTAAAACTTTCAACTAGAGTTAAAAAAAGCTTCGTGACAAAGATATAGGAGCAACACCATAAATACCTCCTTTGAACTAAACATAAGTGCGCGAACCTATTTTAATTACAGCTCGAGTATATTTCAATGCGATGGCAATCTCTCTCACTCTCTTGCCGTGGCACTGGCGGCCAGTTCCAATTGCAATTGCAGATACGGATCGTCGCAACAAAAAAATAAATAAAAATGCCGTCTCTCTGACGAAACGAGAACGCGGGAGAGAAACTGCAAAAAAAAAACAACAACGACAAACCAGCGAGTCCCAATGGAAGTTTGCCGCGCGGTACAAAAATGCGCAACATAATGGCTCTCTGTCGCCATCGCCAACGAGAGTACACCACCATCGAGATTTTTCCTTTAAGATCGGCAAGATCCGATCCAGTAAAGCGACCAGGTGGCGCCACGTCAGTTGACCAACTGAACTCTCATTTTTTTCATTTGATTTTTTTGTACTTTACTCACTCCCCCTAACCCCTCCTTTTAGTGCACGTAGTCGTCGAGTACACAACGCCAATTTGAGTTGGCGCCGAGGTGGCATTTTTGTGCACTTCGTGCATGTGAATTTTCGGTAAAGTATACTGCGCGTGAGAATGATATTGTTGGCTTTTTTGTTGCGTGCCTTGCTATTGTATGCTAAAATCCAAGTGCATTGGGAACTCGCGCACTTTTGGTTGTAACGCGCCAAATTGGAATCCGTATTTTACATTCAAGAGGGTTAATTTACAATACAACAGTTTAGTTTCTTTTTATTTTTATTTACGGATATAAAAGTAAAAGATAGAGCGAGAGAATTCTTAAAATGTAACTTATTAGGGTTTATATGAGGTTATTGTTAATGTATAATTGGCGATATATAATTCGTTCGTCGACGCTCACTCGAATGTATGTTTTTTAAGAAACAACTTTAATTGATCACTAAGAATCAATTGTTTAAAAATGAGTAAATTCTATTGTTAAATGTTTGATGAATTTATAAAAAATAGCTCAATGTAAAATGTTATAAGAAAAAAGTATAGTTAGTAAATGGTAGTATTTCATTTGATCGAATGTCTATAAACGTCACGAGATAAACAGAATATACTCGAGCCATCGAAGAGTCTCGCATCAGTCAGGGTAAATCGACAGCTAAAGTAGTTTCTCATGATCGGTCAATATATAATATATAAAATAGCAGCGTGGCAAATCGGCGAAGAGACAAACCTATCACTCTCCGTCATCTTTTCGCACAGCCTCTCGGGCATCGATCGCATCGTGGCTCTATATACATTGCGCAACCAGTCACAGTTAAACAATTCAGGCCGAACCGATTAGCGATCCGTTCTATTTCAAGCACACATGCCGTGCACTGAGGAACACGTGTTACAAATGCACAGCTCACGCTGTATTTCTATATACAGAGCACACATACGCAAGACAAGTACGTGCCAAGTGCCGATTTTAAGCGGCGTCGTCGGTCTCTTGGCTGTCGTCGCTTACCGTCTAACTATGCCGAATTGGCTCCGCACTCTGAGAATGAGAGAAAGAAAAAGAAAACAACGACCTCAAAGGCGCGTAATTGAGCTATTGCGTATTTTTACAAGTGTTCACAAGAGACAGAAGGATTAGTTGGACGAGTTATTTAAAGGGGGCTTCAAGATTCGTCGGCTGTGCTGAGTGCTTTATGTATTCCGTGCGAGTTATCCTTATTTTTTGCGCAGGAGACATTGTCTATTTAATTAACGAATGAGGTTCTGAGCGACGTAAACCGGGAAATTGCGAAAATAAAATAGAGCAAGTTATAAATCAAACATTTGTCAAATTTTATTGAAGTAACTATTTTTCCATTGTTCCAAAAGAAAATTTGGTATAGAAAGCTTTTTTCGTTTTGAGCGATACAGTTAGGATTTGTCGTCAATCGCTACCATAATGAGCCAAATCCACGGTACCAGTAATCATAAATCGAAACGTAAGTTATAAATGAGGTAACAATAGAATAACGCGCGATCTAAATCGGTCGGATTAGCTAAATTCCAGTTGGTTTTAGTCTCGCCGTTACTGTTTTTTCCTCGTTTGCCCATTGCACCAAATCCTTTAGTTTCGTTCTTCTTTCTGTGCCTGTCTTTAAACTCTTTCAAGGGGCATAACACGCCCACCTCGTTCTTACGCGTCCGAATGATTTCTCTTTCTCTCTCGGCAGTAGCAGATCGAGCATGCGACGCTAGCGTAACGCCCAACCAACAAATCATCGACACGGCTTTTCAAGTCGCAACACACATACACACACAGGCACGCACACGCACACATGTGCGCGCGTGCGCGCACGTGAAAAACCGAGCGGGCGGAGTTGCCGGGGCTCTCCCGAGAACGCCAAAAACAGCACGCAAGGCTGTGCGCACGCTTCGACAAAATAAAGTATCGGCAGCGTGGCAGTCATTCCTCGCGACGACAACGCCTGCTTCTTGTTCTATTAATGATTACTTGTGTCGAGTGTATTGCGAGCGACAGCCTTGCCGGAGAAATTGTACTTTTTGAGCTTCGGGATCTTCGCTGTTTTCGCGGATAAAAATCAAACGATAATCGAGTCGTGCGTCGAGTCGCACTCGCACGAATGTATCGAAATGCTATTGAACCGTCATTCGCAGTCGCAAGCAGAAGATATTTGTGTTGGCAAGGTGGAATAAAAAAAGTCAAGTCAAGCGTACAAATGAATGAGAGTGCATGGGTGGGTAAACGCGAGAATAAGCAAAAAACGCTCTGTCGAAGCTCGAGCACCGGAGGCCGGAGCAGTCAAAGTTTAGACACAGTCGTTATATTCACGGGGCGCGCTTTTGGCTCGCTTGGGAAAAGCCGTCTAATTATGGCAGGGCGAGTCTAAAATGAGCTCGACGATAGGGACAAGCCAGAGCAGAAAGAGTGTCGAGTCGCGGCAGAAAGCCTCTTTGATTCGCCGCGATGAGAGAAAAGGCGAGAGGAATAAAAAGGAGGAGCGTTTTGACGACGATGAGCTTTGCCTTAATTGAGAGGCGCGCGGAAGATGTGCTTTTACGTTCCTGCCATGCTGTTTATTGATACTTTGCTCTCTCTCTCTCTCTCTCTCTCTCTCTCTCTCTCTCTCTCTCTCTCTCTCTCTCTCTCTCTCTCTCTCTCTCTCTCTCTCTCTCTCTCTCTGTCTCCCTTTCTTTTATTTTCGACTGCTGCTTGCTTTATGGATTGACTGACGACGGTCGCCACTTCGTTTCATGAATTCTGTTTATTTTTCGTAAATTACTGTTTCACGATTCTCTTTAAATTTTTTTCTTTGCGGAAGTTTATCTCTTCGTTGGTATGACTTTACAGCTACACCGGAAGCGCATAATCGAATGATGCATGAAACATATATGTACAGCCAGATACGCGCGAGCAAACACAAGTGGCGAGCTTACGTGCCAAGGGCACAACCAGGTCGAAAAGAGAAAATACCAGCGCCGGTAAAGAAACAATGCCTCGATAATTAAATCAGCCCGCGAGGCTTCTTTTCGTTGGAATGTGCGCGGCTGCCGTAGCTAGTAGCTACTCCCATCCGACGGCGACTTTTCCAAGACTCGTCGCTTGTACCGCGAACTAACCTTGTTTGCGAAGCCTGCCGTTTAGAGTCGATTGTCGAATTAGATGAGTATGAAGAATGCCATGAAATAGGCAACGTTCAGCATCGGCCAATCTCATATCCACCAGCATCTGAAGAATCTGCAGATATCGACATAAGCCTTTACAACGTTTTGTATACCGAACAATCAAGGGGCTGTTAGACGAAAGAAACGGCGGCAATAAAAGACATTTGCATACATTGCAAATACCGAAAAAGGCGGCCGCACGCAATTTGCGAGAAAATAAAAGAAGAAGAATCGCGGTTCCCGCGACCAGTGCACTCTCTCACTCTCTCGTCTCTTGCGGACTTGCCTTACTTATCGTTCCATTCTCTCGCGCACTGTCTTTCATTCTGTCTTGCTCCCTTCCTTTACCTTTTCTCATGACTTTTCTCAGCGCCGGCGAACACCATAAGCCACCGCGAGCACAGAAGCACAGAAAGCCGATTCCTCGCCTCGTATTTTACGTGATTCCGTGCGATTCGTCAGGGTCTCGAACTAACCTTTTGCTCTCTTTTGGATTCTCAAGCTTCCCCAGCTATTCCATTCACGGATCCGAGTTTGTCCTTCTCTCGCTCTTCTATGTGCGCGCGACACTTGCCGCAGCATCTCGGCCCACAAGCATATATATCGTCCCGGCTCGACTAATTGGCTCAGTTCTGCTACTTAAGATGGCAAAGTAGTCTTCATTTTTCTTCCAGGAATTCCTTTTATTTTCCGAATATTCGTTTGACAGTCGTTATTCAAATCCATTGCATATATACGATCATCTAGCCGCTTGTGGCGACAAATCCTCGCTGCCGTTGACGACGCGACGCGCCAATTATTCAAATGGATCACCGTGGACGCTTTGAGCAATATCGTCGTCATCGTCTTTCTATACTTTCTTAAACTTTTCTCGCTGTCTTCGCTTCATCCAATGCTCCTAAAATTTGAAAGGTTATCAAGACGAGGCAAAAAAAATGTACCAAGGCTACACTACGACTTTATCTTAAAAGATAGCGCTTCTCACTTCGTCATTCAATTGTCAGAAGTGATGTAAAAATCTTTTATTAAATTACTACACCGAATTAGTCGTAATCACTTCACAGTATTTTACATGAAGTTATCAATCAATTTTTAGTTCTTTTCATTATTGATGACGTTGAATAAATTTAAGCTTCATTTTTTTTTTAAGTCTAAGAATTGTCTTACTTATTTTTTGTTCAATTACTTAAAAGATGTTAAACGCCTAGGACTGTAAATTAGCGACGATTTCCTGAACATATTAGCTGCTGTGCTAAACTATACTATGTTTTGAATTTGACTACTCAAGTTAAAATAAATGTAAGTTTCTAAGTTACTGATAAAGCCTCCATGCTTGATAATATGTAATCAATGGTTGATCGAAAAAGAATTAAAATTTTGTATTTTAATATGTAATCTTTTATTGTCATTATTATTGTTGCTATTCTTAAATAAATATTAATAGCTCATGAAACAATCAATCCATTCCTTGTAGTGTATTTGATTTTATTTTATAATTGAAAAGATTTTAATTAATAAATATGAAATTCTTTTTTGATTAAATATTATTTACATATTATCAAGGATGGAAACTTTGTCGGTAACTTCGAACCCAATATTTATTTTAACTTGAGTAATCAAATTCGACATGTTCGTACAAAATGCATTGCCAGTGGGTGTACGTAGACACATTATATGCCGTTACATAACGGCAACCCAGGCGACTACCTTGAGCAAATCAGATCGCGGATAAAATGACTTCATCGGCAGGCCATCAATCTTTTAAGAAAGGAGGATTCTAATGTCACTTAAACTATGATCGAGGCATACAATTCCAGTGTTAATAAAAATAATTGTATTCTTGAAAAAATATGGTTCATCGTATATAACGGTTTCAAAAAATAAAAAGAGGAACACATACGACAAAAGTCCATGATAATAAGGGCATAATAACTGCAGCGAGCGAGTGGAGCTTCTTTACTTGGGAGAAGCTGTGCCAAGAGAGAAAAGACGACGATGACCGCGACGGTGCGACTTATTACTTGCGTTTAAAAAGAAGAGGGACGCGCTAACAATGAGGGATGGTCGGTCGAGAAAATGTTTAATGCCATGGAAAGTAAGCTTCGGGCAATTAATATCCATTATAAGCACGGAGAAAACGCGTCTAATTAAGCCGCTCTCGTCGTTGTCGTCGTCGCAATTCCGCTAGTGCCGCTCGCGCAAGACAAAGAGACTTTCTGTCTGAGCCACTGCGAATTGGAAAAGTCGATTACGAACAGTCGAATGCTTTGGCGATAAGGCGTTTCGTATTGTGGATCTAAAGAGTTCCCTTTTACAATGGATAATTAATGAATACAGTTATTATTGGTTTATTCGTTTCAAAATTCTACAGTTGTATGTATGTTGTATTTCTATCAACGAAGCTGAATATCGTTCAAACCAAGAGCATTACTCAGTTTGTGACAGGAACCATTGAAAAATACATTGTTTTCCTTTTCACAGGGGGATTCTTCACCCATCTAGGTTCTGTCTCGTCGAATCATTTATTTGGACATAATGGTGCTCAGGACATGGTCCTCGTCTGTAAACTTCGGAGCAGCTGTGGTTATCAGGAAAATAGTGTACGGTGAATAATTATTTTGAGTACTTGGAGCTTGCATAGCGATCACATTTACGGGTCAATCTACTTTTTTATGTAATGTACCTTTTAACTAAAAAGCGTCTATTAAATAATCTTGCGTCAGTGGTAGTTCAAGTAAACGTGCCTTGCTTACCGGTTAACAGCACTTATGAGTTATAGCATTCTAGTACTGTAGTTCACTATGGTAACTGCTTAAGTATATTACGAAAAACAAAATACTGACCATTATTAGAAAACTCGAAATCCTCATGTTTCAAAAATTCTCCTTTACTTCCGACATGTATAACTAGCAAGAAATTTGATAAACTATCCAATTGAATATTTTACTGAATACTCTTGAAAACTTGGAAAATCAAAAAGATGAAGCATTGTCACTTTTTGGCTCACTTCTAGATTAACCGAGAAAACATTGCCATTTTGGTATAGTATTTTATGACAATGATCTCGATAACTTATATGGTGTTTGTTCTTGTTTCTTAGATGAATGTAGTGTTTTTTGGTATTCATTGTAAACATGTGCCATAAATCTATATATAACATGAGCAGAAGCTCCAATATCCAAGGCATCGAGTATTTTCAATTTTCAATTTCGATTGCAGACAACTTTTATATTGTTGTTAAGTAGTACACGGTGATTTAAGTTTGAGAAATTTTCTTCGTCGACTGTAATAATAAAATAATAAACCAAAGTTTTTACGTACTATAAAGATAGTTTTATCGTATAGTACGGGATTTCGGAGCTTGGAACAAAGAGTAAGTCAAGATAATAAGAAACTAAGCGGCTACATCTGTAAACTTAACTTTCTTTCCCAATCGATTGTATTATATGTGAACAAATATATCGGAATCAATGCACTTGCATCTAAATAAATACATAAATATTTTGGTGGAATAAAGAGTCCATTCATCGTACGGTCTCTATGTCCAATATCAGTAAAGAAAAATAGAAAAAAGGGCAGTAGCCAAAAGTGCTACTCATAGAACAGTAGACATTTGCAAAGACGTCGGTAGTCCGCTCGCGTTCGCTCAGTCTCTCACGGCGATAAGGCTAATTGTCGCGTTACGCCAGAAATTACTGGTAAGCGAGTGTAGGGTAATTGAACAGCAGCAGTAGCGCGCGTATACAGGACAATCAACACACAGAGAGTGTATACGCCCACGCTCAAGGAGCGGCATAATGCCACGGGCACTGCGAGCTATACCGGGGAGCAGCATACTGCAATAGGGAGAGAGAATACTACTACGCGCTTGTATTGTTCGGACTCGCGCGTGTGTGTATGCCTTTTACCCGACGAATATGCATGCTGGCAACGATTATGCAGCGATACTATTGGCTTTTTCCCGATCGTTTTTGTTGCTGTTGCTTTCTCTTCCTCTCTCTCTCTCTCTCTCTCGCTCTCTTGAATGGTTACGGCTGCTATGATTATTGACTTTTGACTTTTGGTTGTTATCGTTAGCAAAGAGTGCGATTTGTGAAAAAAAATTGTTGAAACTTTTAATGCTGTACATAGATGATGATGGGACAGCTGATGATAAATGAAACAGAGCCGACATTCATGAGTAAAATCACGCAACGAAAAAGCTGACAATTAGCAAATGAAAAAGAAATTATTTTGAAATTTAAGGGTAATAAGAAAAAACTCTAATTATGCCTATTTCACCATCTTCCAGAGGGCTTTTGATAAAGTCACGAGGATCAGTCCATCAATTTTCAAAAATTAACATTGTAATCGCAAACACGTAAGTCCAAGTTCAGTCAGATACTGCAACTGTCTACAAAAGGTCTTTGAGCAACGATTTCCTTGACGCTCGTGGCGCGAAGCGCAGTATCTCGCGGGGAGAAAACAATTCTCACAAGGTCTTAGCATTTCGTTTGCTTGCGTACCGACGTAGAAATTCACGGGAGCGCAACGACGGCGACGAAGGCGAAGACGGCAGTAGTAGTGGCGTGCGTGTGAAGCTCGAGCGACGGGAAATATGGTCTCTCTCTCGCTATCTATCGCGCAGCTAGCGGCGGTGAACGCTATATACGCGTGTTGCCGCTGTAAACTCGCACACGAACGCGCCCCAATCTTTCTCTCTCTCTCTCTCTCTCTCTCTCTCTCTCTCTCTCTCTCTCTCTCTCTCTCTCTCTCTCGCTGCATGAATATCATTTGCATACAAGTTGCACCGCATCAGCTGCGCGCATACACCTATAAATGATTATATGCTGCGACGACAGATGTAGGCGTTCCGTGTTATACGCAAGTGCAAAGGTGAAGTTCAGATTATGAATTTTTATTTATTCATATCGTCAGATTTGATAGGCTCACCCAGTCAAAGGATTAACATAATTGTTTATATGAAAAGAACGTTAATTTGAATTTCAGTTGTGTCAACAATTAATAGCAGCTATCCAAAAGATGTATCGCACATGGTTAAGAGCAGAATGGCAATTTTCTGGACAAAATTTTTGTATTTCAAAACTATACAGTATTAGGAATACAAATCAGGATCACTATGACAGACCAAAAATTGCATATGAAAAATAAACGAACGATTTAGATTTTCATTTTGCATCACCTTTTTTTGCCTTTATAGCTATTTTTGGTTGGCTTGGCTTGGCTTGGTTCAATTATATTTAGGGACCGATCTTTACATATACATGCCAGTTAAAAAGTACCAATTATTACATAGAAATACCAATAAAATAATTATTTTAAACAATCTTAAAATAAAGTTCAAAGTAATTTATGGATAAAAAAGGCTTATTTACATGTCAAATATATACAAGTTGCGCCTATGAAAATTCACAAGTGATCAGACTACTTTTACTGTATTGCAAGTGCCATGACCTGATAATCTACAATACTATGAATTTTTTCATAGCAGTTATTATTTTATCTTTATCTTATTATTGAACTTATCAATTTTCCTTCTACTATCTGACAAACAAAGTTTCGTAAGTATACAAACAGTGAAATATACTATCAACTTTAGTCCAAAAAGTAAAATTGTTTATTAAATTATATTGCTTGCGACTCTCTACTTACATATCGCAGTATGTATGACATTTTATTGCTCTTCTAATTGTAATCTTAACTAGTTCACTGAGTGATAATTTCATAACCTTTGATCCAATTTATTAATAAAGCTTTTCTATTAGGCTATCTGTATGATTTATGCAATAATAAAATATCAGCCGCAATAATAATTTCCAATTGTCCACAGTCTTCATTGGAAATAAAAGATATCCTAGTCATAATTATAACGTGCATTAGTATTCCTTTGCAAAAGTATTCCTTTTATATCCAAGGTTGAATATTCTATTAGTATAAAAAGTTTTTCTACTGAAAAATTACATGCAGGAACGAAACTCATATTTGATAATTTTTATAATGTTAAGATATAAAATACAATGGTAATAGTTTAATCTTAATTGATTATTTAATAATTGTTGAACCTTTAAATTTCGTATCTCACTATATTTTCATTGTACTGACCATAAAATCTCATAGCAGTAGTTTATTATTGTTACGCACATATTGTCGACATTAAAATACTATATATAGATACATTTTTTTAAATAATTATGATACATAAAATTAAAAGCTTCATGTAGATATTTGAGTGAATAATTATGGAAATTTAAATTTTATATTAAGACAACAAAATTCACTTCCTTCTCTGAGTAATTGATTTTTATTTTTAACGTACCACGTAAGAAGATAATAAGATTTACTTATATACTTATATATTATATTTATACGTTTACTTATAATAATTTGTGTCAGATTTTCTGTCATTGTTTCAACGTAATGTTGTTCCTACAGTAACAGAAAAATTCATAATGTAATAATAAATATACTTTAACAAATAACAATTATTCCAGGTCTTGCACTTTAGAATCGTCGAATATTCGTTTATTGTTCATACTGTTATATTAATAAGAATTGTTAGACACAAATTTAATCGATACCTATCTACGATTACCATTACTGCAAGCACGATGTTTCATGTCGATAACAGCTTATTTTTAGTCCTTTTAACTTTAACACAAGCAGCTTGAGTAGTTGTTTCATTGATAGAAACACGTCCGAGTCGAACGTCAAATCAATCATGGAATACTTTTAGAACCCAATCCTATAAATAATAGGAGCATTGTAAAAATACATGGTTTCTTTTTTTTTTTTTTTTTGTTGCAGAGACTTTTCACACAACTGGGTTCTGTTGTTAAGTCCTAGATAAGCTTAATGTTGTTCAGGACACAGTTCTTGCTTAAACACTGTAAAGCAAATGCTAGTATCTCGCCAGCAGATATTAACCCGGTATTCACACTCGCACACGAATTTATTCGTTGAACTATTGTTAATAAATGGTACTATAATCGTGGGATAATTTCATTGCTCGGACAACCCCTTCTTCATCTGAGTATTTTACGTTATGTAATTTTACTGAACTTTTGTCTATCACCAGTAAAGATTCCAATTTACCTTTTATTCACGATTGTTATTTTATTAACACCAAAACACTCGTATTATTTAATAGTCGATAGGTCATTTTCATGATAAAGTGCATTTTTAAAACAAAAGTAACGAATATCTTCTTTCTGTTTTTACAGTTGAATTATATTTATAGTTTTTATAGTTTAAAATATAAATTTTTATAGTTTAAATCTTGCATAATCCACAAAAATATAAATCTTGAAGAGTATAATTATAGAAAGGTAATTATTATGGTTCGAGTGATTGAATGTTATCTGCCATTTTATATTTACATTAGTTAATCATTTGGGATTCTATATTTGAATTTCTGTTTTACCCGTGTCACGATATCACGATATTCCCAGGGCGTCGGGCGAGCGTTAAATGGGGAATTGACTAGCAAAGCCAATTCCTCCATCACACCTAAACTAATAATTTTTAATATAACGATAATGTTTTTAAAATGAGGAATCATTACGATTTGTATTTTGTAGGAGTTAAAAAAATACATAACACGTTAATAGTTGTCAGTATTATCTATACTTCAATATCATTTCGGTTTTACAAGCTTAATCCAAATAATAATTGTTACTCATTTTACTCGCTATGGTTCGCAAGATTCGAAATGAGATTTTAAAAATGTAAAGGCATTTCGTCTTTGGTCTTTAACGAAAACGAGACCCTGAACTGTAAATTTTGTGACAGAAATCATTGAAAAGGCCATCTTCTTTACAAAGATTGTTTATCCAAGTGTGTTTTGTGTTTTGGGGTCCCACGCATACATAATACTTACTATTTGGAAATTGAATGCGTGATTTGAACGTAATTATTTTTACTGCATTAATTAATTAATTATTTTCAGTGGAGCTACACAACCGACGCAGCGTTTTAAAACTGTGCAAGGAATGACGAACGAACTGTCCCACTGATTTTGAATGGACAAATCAAAGAGTTATCTCGTAGAAATATGCTCCATTTGTGTTGCTGTAGAATGCGGAATTACGCTTGCTTTATTAATCTTGACTTGAATGGATACACGTCGATTTCATAATCTGCTGCGCGAGGTGGCTGTCGTCAATCGGAATTCGCTATTAGCGCAGTCACGCAAAAGGCCAGTTGGCAGTAAGATAACGATTCCTCGGTAGTTGTTTCGGCTTCCGTTGAGAAAAAGCATTTCCCTGCTTGGCAGTCTACCTCCGCATCGTTAGGCCTGCCTCGCGTTGCTTTTTCCTCGGCTCTCCGCGCGCGAGCTTGTAATTGTATTTATATACGCGCGGCTCGCTTTGCTTTGATGCTTGTTTCCGTGGTTAGCAGCTTGCCGCGCAGTCCCTGCAAAGGGGACAACAGAGCGCAGCGCTTTGTTATTAAGAGACATTAATTAACTGCGCGGCCTCACTGCCTGCGAGCGCTCTGCCGTTTGCGCTTTTGTTCGGCGTTTTTTTTTAAATCATGCCTCTCGTCCTGGCATCTTGCTTGGCTTTCTTATAAACGATAATTATTCGTTCATGTTGTCAAGAGATGCTTGAATCGTTTCACTATTTCTTTTATTAATCCAATTAAAGATCGGCCCTTCCGTCCTTTCGTTATCGTCGCTCCGCGCTGGATATGTTTTCAGCCCCAACTCATACACAAGAAGATCGGATGTGCAAAAGAATAGCCGATTATATATACCTCAGCGGCGTTGTACATTTTGTCGAAGATCTGTCGAGAGCGTTATCTGTCGTCCGCGCATAATACACGCGGGGAGACCAAGGGCTAATCTAATGGGTTGCAACAGCCAGCAGTGGACTAGAGGCATTTTTCGGGGCCAACGGCGACGGCGACGGCGACGACCGCGACCACGACCACGGTGGGAAAGACAAGAAAGGCTTTTGAACGCGCCGACAGCACTTGTTTGTCGATTAACCTCCTTTTTTTCGCCCCACCTCACTGGCATGGCAGCACACTTTTAAATCCGATCGCCAGTCCGCTGTACACACGGGCGCCTTGTCCACTCCATCACTTTCTTCCACTCCTTCTCTAAAAAAGCTGTTGATTTTTTTAACTCGTTCTTCTGTTTTTCAGAGTTACTTTTGCGCGCTTTTACTTTGCCGCGGATTATACAGCTGGGGAATGCGCTGGATATCGCTACTTTCATTTATCTGCACGGATGAGAATTTCGGTTAATATTTGTTGGATACATTTTGGGATCCCCTACTCGATTTTTTTGGGAAAGCAATTTAATTTAATCGAAAATGTGCAATTTAACGTTATATCTTTGCCGCAGCATGCATTTGTAAAATTATTTTAATACGATTTTCAAATTCAATAATTTAAACAAATCCTCCAATAAATACCAATGTAAATATACTCCACCATTGTCCTCTCTCAACATTACTTCATTCCTCTCCCAAACACCAAAAAAAATCAAAGTTAAAAGACACCAAAACCCTCATCCTGTAAAGTCCTTTTACCGAAAAAGCATGCTACGAGCCTCGAAGTCGTTTCTCTCTCTCTCTCTCTCTCTCTTCCGCCGCATACAAAACTTTTCGGACTCTCTCTCTCTCCCCTTGCCACACCAGAATAAATTAGACGGCGACCGATGCGTGCGCGTGAGACGAATATCTCGCGATCTTTTGGCGCCGTGTCCATGAGATATCCCCTTGCGCGCGATTGACGTAAAAGCGACGATTAAGTTTCTTGCACTCGTTTTTTTTCCAACCTTCGTCTCGCCTCTTCGAGTTTCATTGGATCTTGTGAGGATTTTGATTAGTCTAGGATTAGGTTGTCTTGAAATGTCTGCGAAGTATGTTATCGTTTTTGTTTTTATTAGGTGGAGAAATATTTTTCGTGCTGTTGGTTACGTGGACATCCTGTTTCGGTGAGTTGTAGGTCGACACTGCTCTTTCGACAGATTGCCGCGACAAAGAATTATGAAGAAGGACTTTTTGCGCGTGGTTTCATTCCAAATCAATCGCAGTTTGTTAAACGAACATAATGTGAAAAATACGTGTCCTCGGTACTGGAAAGTTGAGTGATGATAAAAGCTCGCGCGTCGACACTCAGTCGTGCAGCAGTGCCAAACAACACAGTAGAGACTGTGTGCACGGGTAAAAAGTATCATATATAAAGCTATACTTCGCATCAAGAGGGAGGTAAGGGGAGTCTATTGTAAATTGCTTCATATAGATCGGGAAAAGAGAGGAAAAGGCCTCTTTAAAGTTTGTAAGGCGAGTAGCAGCGGCCGCAGCCGCGCACTCTGCTTTACGAGCGATAGCCTCACCAGACTTTATATTACTTTGCACCGCTTTCTCTCTCTCTCTCTCTCTCTCTTGCTCTCTTTCTCTTGACTTTCTCGCTTTTAATAATGTTTCAACTTATCCCGAACTTGCGCCGCGCATTTTTGCATCCTGCGAAGATCGTACATTTACGAGCGCTCGAGTGCTTTTCACGAAAGAGAGAGAGAGAGAGAGAGAGAGAGTTCGACTTTTCCCTCTTCTTCGTTTTTTGTTCGTTCGCTCGTGGTCTAACAGGTGAAAAGCCTTGGCAGATTAGAGGCTTTACGACTTGATATTCCCTTTTTTGTGCTCGCAAGTTTTAATCAACGTTTTAGGTTTGTTGCGGCGGTCGCTGTAAAGTTTATCTGTTTTTACGATTGAGATGCTGTATGGTTGCGCCTTATCCGTAGAGTATATCCTTTAATGGGATACAAGATTTTTTGTGTTGTACTTGAGAAGCAGCCAATGGAAATTGTAAGACTTAATTATTACCTAAAAAATAGTTGTCAAAGTTTTGCAGATTGGTATTTGAAGCCGTGAACGTTTCGGCGCATGCGAGCCGACGGTGACAATCCTATCGAAAGCTCGCGCGCAGGAGGGCAAGAAGCAAGCAATCGAAGTGAATCAGCGACAGCCGAGATATAACACAAGCGAGAATATAAAGTCGAGTTTAGTATGTAATACGTACGGGGCACAAGCGCGAACAGAAGTTATCGAAGGTGTAAATTCAGCAAAGTGTCGCTCTCACTCACTCGGATAAGGGACTAGATGTGGAAGGGAAAAAGAAGTAGGCGGCGTGTGTCGTTATAGCGATAAAGTGTCGCGGCGGCAGCCAGCAGCAGCAACAGCAGCAGCAGCAGCAGCAGCAGCAGCAGCAGCAGCAGCAGTATATGCTAACAAGCTTTTGAAGGTAGGAGAGAGAGAGAGAGAAAGACGAAAGACCAGCCATGTTGGTAGAAAGGGTGGTGGTAGAGAGACACCTGGCGCCGAGAGCGCACCATCTTGTTAAACAGCCGACGCCGTTGCCGCGCTGCTGCTTTTTATCGTGGCGGCCGGCCTTCTCTCTCTTGCTCTGCGGTGGGCGTTCTTCCTCTACTCTCCGCCTCGCTAACACCGCCAATTACAGGCCTAAAAATCCACAAAATTATAAGCTGCCGCGAGATTCCTTGGTTTCTCACTGGACAAAATAGCTGTGTGATTTTGGATTTGGACAGGTCTCACTGCCATTGGACTGGCCAAGGACTTCATCATGGACGACTAGGGCAGATTTTCAGATTCATTTACGTCGAATGTTCGCTGCATCGAGATTGCATGAAATATTCATACTTTGATTAACGATCTGGCTAATCATCGGTTATTTCAACACCTCGAAAATTAGTGCGACAAATACGAAATTTTAATTTATCATTGATAAGCCAACGACCTGCGTAGAATCATTGGCTCATTAGTTTCGATATCTTTATGAATTAAAATCAAAAATTGATTATCTCATGAATTCAACAGAACTTAATAAGATGCTCGAACGGGAAACGACCACAACGGCTTGCTGTAGTTTTAAAATCAAACATTATTTTCAAGGATCGACAGAATTTTGCAATGACAAATTGAAATCTGAAAAAGGATGCTGCTACCTCAATTAGTAGAGGCAGCCTGCAGGTGTCAGCCAACCACGACACAGTCAAAGAGAGCCAACGACGAGCCGAGGGGCAAAGAATCGAAACTGAACTCGAGGACTTTGCAGGAGGGAGAGCGAGCGACGAGCGAGCGGTGGATATACACATCCATTACCATCAGCATGCAAATTAGATCGGGCTGGGATTACCGCAAATCCTTTCGTAACAATCCGCTCTCCCGCGGCGAATGAGAGAGATAGAGAGAGCAGCAGCAGCTTCGAGCTTTTCTACTGCCGTGCTGCTGTGGTCGAAGCACAGCGTGCACAGGGCGAAGAAAAATTAACGGCGAGCTTGTAGATTGGACACGGAAAAAAGAAGGTACGGAGGGAAGGACGAGGAAGGAATTAGAGGGCGCAGCTCTCGACGATGAGTTTCTTTTGTTGCTCTCGAGCTCGGCAAAGCTAATTTAATCGATTTCGCTACTCTAGCCTGAACGCCCAAACGCTTGCCGTTCAATTTGTTAATTTTGCCGTTGGCATCGTCGCTCCGCTTAAGCCATCCCGGCGAATCTGCGCGCTGAATCGAGCCTGCATAATTTTCCAGCGGAGCGATTCGACTTGTCATTACGATCAACTGTAGCCGACAGAAAATAGGAATTTACTCCGGCAATCTGTTTTATTTGCATTTTGAGAATTGACTTCGCGCCACGAGTCCACACGCACTCGCGGAGGGTCGCTCGCATTTTTCCACGTGCACATCATCGCGACTCTATTATCGCTCGGCTTTATTAACTCGATAATGCTAAGAGACAAGACGCTTCATTCATTAGTCCAGTCGCTCTCCACGCGTAACATCACATTCATTTGCGCGTATAAGTCGTGCTTGTCCGTATATATAATCTCGCAGCATACCCGACATCGACTTTACGAGCTACAAGCGCGTCAGGTAATTAAAAACCGGAAGTCGGTCGCGATTGCGGCGAATGGCGTTCATTCATGCGAGCTTGTTTCGTGCTCGCTCCATTCAGCGTCGAGCGAACGATTGAGCTTTTTAAAACTTCATTAGTGCGAATTCGTTTTGGAATTTCTGATCGAGTTGGCTTGATATATTCTTTTTGGAGAAATTTAGATAGCGTTAGTCGAAGTAATATGGATCGAGCATGCCATTGCATCGTTAAATCCAGGCTTTTGCGCTTAATTTATAAATTATCGTTTCTCCAGAAATCAGAAAGCATAAACAACGTACGTTTTCAGCTACAACGCAAATTAATGAAATTAGCTGGTTTTGCTCTCTATCGAATCCGAATCGAAACGAACGAGCAGGTATCACGACACGATTCGCTCCTCCTTACGCACTTATCTATTTATAAAAGTAAAAGAAAATCAGCCTGCGTACGTAAATGACGCAGCCAAAGCCAAATTCCATTATCTCGCGGTTGTCGAGGCACCTAATCGTAAAATTTGGTGGGTCTGCCCTCGCAGCCGATAAGCCGACCAAATTTATTGAACGAGAGCTCGGCAGCCGAATGTGCGTCGAGCCTCGGCAAAAATGTCTAGCGGCAAAAACAAGTTTGTCATTAAAAAAAAGTCTTTCTTTTTGTTGGATTGTCAACGACACTCTTCCCCAATGGTTAGCCCGACGACAAAACTGCACTGTTCCGCCGCCACTGCTGACTTTGCTCGACTATAAATAACGCCAACTGGGTGACTTAATGCCGACGACAAACTTTGCTCGATTCCGACGGCCCTCGTTCTCTCTCTCTCTCTCTCTCTCTCCTCTTCTATTTCTCGCGGCCCATGCACAAACGCACGCTCTCTCTCTCTCTCTCTCTCTCTCTCTCTCTCTCTCTCTCTCTCTCTTTCTCTATATCTACTTAATACTATTCCCATTGCTTAAAGGAATTTGGTATGCAGGGTATTTTTTCTGGTTTGCTTGTATCGATTGATTCCCGTTGCTAAGGTGGGGTAACTGATAAGTTACTGTGATTGTGTATCGTAACAACTATGTGAGCCTCTACACTTTGAAAATAATTGTTTTTATCCCTCTTACAATTATTCGACTTTTTAAGAAAACGATCCTATTGATCAGCCGAGTTCACCTCTATTATTTTTTACTTTCGTTGGATTTAAAGAAATAATTCAAGGTATTAGCTTGCACCATTTCCGAATAGTTCCAGTTACTGTTGGCAAATCGAAGGCTATGAAATCGTGTTCGCTGTTAGGAAAGAAACTGCAAGCTTTAGCAGAAATGTTCACATTTTTCAGACTGGTCGAGTTTGAAACGTTACTACAAGTCCACGAAAGTTTGCGCTTTCAATTTAAGATGAAATACAACTGAAAAATATTCTTGAAACCATTTACTTTTTCAACCAGGAATATAAGTATAAACATCGAGAAACATGAACATTAAAGAAGGTATAAGCGCACTATACACGCAGTAGTAAAAACTATTTCTGCAGTGCACCGTGCGGTTATGCATCATCGGACGACCGGATTCGCCGAAAAGCGTCATCCAAATAATTTGTCCTCAAATCCCATTTGCGGGCTTTACAATTACACGCGGCAACTCTGAAAAGAGTGCCTCGCAGCACAGACTAATGAGACCCGCTAAAAAAGAGAAAGAGAGAGAGGGGGGGGGGGGCAACGCTCTCGTTATAAATCATCAATTTATCAGTGCAAAAGGCGCCGAGGATCAAAGGCCGCGAGTAAATCAAAGCGTCAACGAGCCGAAAATTACAAGAAGTACAAGTGTCTCTCTGGGACCTTGCGCGCGCGGATAAGAATAGCGTTCCGCGGCGCTCTGCACTGCGCGCGTTAATCAATGGAAATCCTTTAAAACACGCGAAGACGAGGGCGCATGAAAATACTTCAGAGAGAAACCGCTCCCTTATAATCCCGCAGCGGCTTGCGGAGCAGCGCTTAATGAGTCGTACGCGATGAATCGACTATAAATAATTCGCCACGAGCTTTTCAAAGCTCTCGCCGCGAGTTTCAACGAATCGCCGGCTCAAGCTTGTCACATACCACGGAACTTTGTCTTTCGATTGCCGGACGCAGGTATTCGCGCAGTGCCTCGTCAAGCCCGTCGTATCGCAATTTCGGTGAACAAAGCACACAACTTCCGCGCGCGTTTACTTGGATTCGCGGCCCGGAGCGTCCGGATAGGGAGCATCGCGAATAATCAAGTGGACCGATTATTTCGAAGAAAACTTTGAAAAATTCTCATTTACTCCTCGATCAGTTGGACGAGTTCTACAATCGGCAAAAAGCACGCGCATGCTTCATCTTCCAAGTAGGCGTAAATCAACTAAGAATAGCTTTGGACGTTGATACACCGAGACGTCGCCCAAAAAGCCACACCTCGAGCGCAGGAAGAACCCAGCGCTGAACGTAAAAAGTTGCGCGCGCGCGCGCCGGAGAGAGACACTGATTTCTGCAGGCGGCATGCTCGCAGGGGTATAATAATATATTGCGCGTTCCGCGTATACATCGCGCGAGGCGTTACAAGCGGCGGCTAAACGGACCTCGTGTTCGAACCGTGAGCCAAGAGAGAGCGCGTTATATTCAAGCGCGTGTGTATCTTTCAAGCCTCGTAAATTCTCCAAGATGAGAGACTCGTTGACGTGCTTAATGATGCGCTTCGGGAAGATAAGTGTGATTGTTTATTAAAGGGGCTTTTGATTTTCGACGAGAGAAAGAGAAGGAGAGATCTTCATTATTCATCACATCTCGCAAAGATTTATATCTTTTCTTACTGCTCAACGAAAAATAAAAAAGAAAATGATCGACCGATCGACTGGAACTGTCATAAATAATAGGATTTCCGAGAGGGAGAGGGAAACACAGGCTTCTACGCCTCACGAGCTGTATCCCACCGCCGGCTGTGTGTAAATGCACGCCTACATTTTACCCAATGCGTACGCGGCCACACTGAGCGTTACAAGCACGTTATAACGGCTTGCAAGCCAACTGCAAACACGGATGTTACGTCTGGTAGTCTTCTCGCGCCGTTCTATAATGCGCGGCTGCTACTGCTGCTGCTGCTGCTGCTGCGGCAGCACACGTTTATGCAATCGATTTGCAAAACCGGCCGTGCGCGCTCCTACTGCAATTTACGAGTTTTTGCCCACGCTCTTTTTTTCTTCTATGCTTGTTTGCTTCATCGGAGACTCATGCGAAACGAGAATTATATTTATATAATTTTGATGTCAAGAGTGCAATCGTATCCCTCGCCCCTTTTTTTCTTTGAACTTTAACGGCCAGGAAGTAGCGTTTTTATCGAACGAAAAGTAAATAATCTTTCGCAGAGTTGTGAAAGTTGCTACAATTTGACAGCTAATAATTACTTGACAAAATGAAAATCCGTAACTTTCGAGTGACTAAAGTGTCGTCCGAAAGTAAAATAAAAATGTTTTCAAAAATACAGATCCTAAGCAGACCTTTGCCTTTCCTAAGCGTATTGGAGAATTAATGGCATAATAGATTAAGACAATTTCAAGAACCCCGCAATCATCACCCACTTATTTGTTTCCAAGTCCCGTTCCTTCAGTCAACGTTTCCCATTGGAATCCGATCAACTGAACAGAAACACACAAGTAGGCGCACACAGCACTTTGAAAGAAAGGGAAAAGGAGATTGAAATGAATGAAATCCGGAAACCACACACGCAGCAAAGAAGAAGCGTGCTGTGAGTTACATAAAAGAGCGCATAGAAGTATCTATCAACTCACCGCGTCTGTCATCAGTCAAAGCCCGTCCTCTCTCTCTCTCTCTCTCTCGTCTCAAAGTGGATTTTAAACTCTAAACGACTGCCACACGCATACACGTACACACGCGACCGGGACGCCGGACGAATGTTAAATGCGTCGCTTGTTCTCGCGCGTTGACGTTCATAATGGTCATTTCTCATTGGGCCGCGAGGCGCGCATCTCTCTCGATCTACAAACTCCTTCGCCCGACCCCGGATTTCCATACGTATCCATCCAGTGCAATTATCATTGTACGCGTCGCGCTCTGAGCTAACTCACGGCATACATCCAGCGACCGCGTGCGGAAGAAAAGTTTATATGTATTCGGTGTTATTTCTTTTATAGGCGCGCGCATCCGGCTTTTGTATGCTCGGCGCGCGTGTCGCGAGAAACAATTGAAAGGGTTGTCGAGGAAGTGGCTGTTGCTGGACGGTACTGTTTGTCGCTGTGAGACGCTTCGAGCACGATTGCTAAAACCTTGGCCGTTACAGTAGAAACAGAGTAACAGATCAATATCCGAAAGATCCAGTCAGTTATCACGATATCGGCTAATAATTATATTTTTGTTCAACGTCGAACGTCTGTAGGAGACGTCTTGCGAAGCGGCAACCAAGCTCGCCATCGTTGTGCAATGTGTCATAGAAGAAGAACATGTTAATTGGCATTAAAATACTCGTAACTGCAGTGTTATCGAAATGTCTAATTATAATTATTATATTTCACGGAAATTTTTTTTTAGCATACGTCAATGAAATTCGTTAAGAAAGACACACATGTACCCGTTATATCGCAATTAGTAAGATTTGAGTGAGTAGTGACATTTGTTGTAGATAAAAGTAGAATGTTAATTTGACAACAGATGTAATTATTAATAACAACTTTGTACTACTTGCGGACAAATCAAAACGCTCTCTTACTCTTTCGAAGTATTCACGTTGAATTTCATAAGTTGCATAACAACAAATGGAGTTTTTTCAGAATGTTCATAAACATGTTGGTACACATTACTCAAGGCATCGTGGGCTTTTCTCTTAATGTAGACATTCGCATAGTCATGATTAGCTGCATTTCAATTTCTACTTTTATGATTCAATACTAAAAAACACCACCATATTAAGAAAATATACGTCGATGATAATAAGTTTGACTCGAGTCAATATTATTTAGATTTAATAAATGAAATGATGATTCGCAAATCCATTCCCCGTGGTTAATCGTTGCACGGTAATCAATTAATCAACTCCGCATATCCGGATCTTTATTTATCGCTGGAATAAAAAGGCTGGTCGAGTCGTGTTACAAACATCGATAAGTCGACGACGATGATGCTAGCCAGATGTCGCTGAGAAAGTGTTCGAGCACAAGAAACAACGTCATCTTGTAGCACGACACTATGCTGCAGAGTGTTAGATTAGGAATGATAAACAATGTGATTTTACATAATAAGCTGGTTTCCTTCTCCACTCGGTTCGAGAGAGAAAAAAATTCATGCCACTATATATACTGAAGCCGAGTGCTTTCAAGTGAATTTGTCGTGACACATTTGAGATCTTTCAGAACTGTATCGCTAATAGTTTGAAGAACGTGAAAACATCGCTTTAAGCAGAAAAACACGTTTTAACACATTCCTCTTGGCGAAAATATAAATCACCATTCTATATATAACGGAAAAGAAGAAAAAAAATTGGTCGACTCTCGTCATCAATCATTCGCTCGGAAATCACGCTAACGCGTCACCTTAACATACGGCGAAACAGCAAGTCCGTCGATGCTACACATTGCATGAAAATAACACATTTTCGGAAGTAAAACAAGCCAAGTGTAGGTGATTTCGCGCTCGGGCGCGAATCTAATTTTAAAATATGCGCTGCAGCCTCTCAATTCTCGCTAGTTGTAAATTTTGTCGCCCGGGGCAGTCTCGCAGCAATGTTTCAAAAGCAGAGCAGAGTTGTATTATTTCAAGCACGCGAGGAGGAGGAATGAAGCGACTTGCGTTGTAATATGCAGGCCGAGGCATAAATTCGGCGCGCGGGCGCCGCGCCCGTTTTCTCGCCTTGTCACCTTTGTCATTTGTTGCCTACGACACGAGTCACTTTATACGTTCTCTCTGACTCGATGTATTTTGCGCGTCGTTTCGCTTTTGCCACGATGGCGATGTTACGATGTCGCGCGAGTCTGTAGTGTCGCTAAAATGTTGACAGATTCCTCTCGCAGGCTGCTGATTGAACGAATACGAGTCTAACATTTTATTTCAAAATGTCGGCACGAGAGATAATTCGCCTTCAAAGTTAGCTACAAATTTATTTCATCGCTTTTTAATTGAGAATGCGGGTTTATTTTATTTCAGTGACAACGACGACAGGGAGGCTGATTTAAAATTTTGCAACAGACCACAAAATAAACATTCTATTTATCTCGGTGTGAAACACAATAAACCAACTCTTCCAAACACCCCGACACTTTCCTCAATAAGCACTTCAAACTCTGGCCCACAAAGTTTCGGTGCACGAGAGAGAAAGAGGGAGAGGGAGAGAGAGAGAGAGAGAGAGAGAGAGAGAGAGACACAAGCGCGCTCGAAAAATCTCCAGCCCGTCATTTAACGACTCAGCGCTCGGCGGCAGGCAGCTTTATGACACGACTATATACACTGAAAAAAAAGAAAAGAGAAAAAGATTCCCAGAAGAAGACAGCCAGCGTCGGCCAATAAACGACCATTTTCCGTCGCGAAAAGGTTAAAGAAGTTTGCCACTATATATACCGAGGAAAACACGCGTTTTGTCACTCTGCTCTCTTGAAATACGATCCCCTTTTCCTTTTCTCTTTCTCGAGAGGGATGATGCCGTGCGGGCACACACACATATAAGAATATGAGGGAAGGCAAGATTTCTGAGAAAAGTCACTTGACGTTGTTGAAGCTGCGAGGGTAAATAAGTGGATTGGCTCTTCTTTTGACGTCAAGAGTGCAGGGCGGAAGATGTTAAAAAAACGCCAGAATCGTACACACATTCGATGTGTGTGGCATGCACACCGTGAAATCTATCTGCCCGAGTGCGCTTTACGAGTCTATCTTGTCGCGGAGGCAGGCGGCTTTGGGTACAGAAAAGAGTCGGCTATCCCGCCCTAAAAGCCAATGTAACTCGTTCAATAATCGTCAAACTGAAAAATCAGTGTGCCAGAGGAAGCAGTAGTGCATCTAGAAAAATGAATGACACCAGTCGCTTCAAGAAAAATGTCGCTTTTATGCGCGGATAAAAAGACGCCTGCCTGTTTATTTTGCCTGTCGGAAAAACCAACAGAAAACACGTGTCTGGCCGGCTCGTAAAATCAGCCTTGAGTTTCTCCAACGTCTCGTCGTGTATACGTATATATTTTTCACATTCGTGGGTATAAATCTCTCTTCACGAGAGCTTTACGGTAAGTGTACTTGGCGAGAAGGGGTTTAATTGGGTATAGGTAAGCGCGCGATCGTAAAAGGTGCGTGCATACGAAAATAGAAATAGGTAGGCGATTTAACGTGTAAAGTGGGACATTAAACGAGTGTACACTATGAATTGGAAGGCTTTATAAGACTTATCTCGAAGTTAATGTCTTATGTAAGACGACTCGCGCATCCTATTTGTAAATGGGACAAGCGCAAAAAATTGGTAAACGCGCCGCTTTGCCGCAGTATGCCCGTTTTATCAAAGCGATAAATCGGCCAGCGGCAGTTTGCATTCCAGGGAACTTGTGCATTTAAAATTTAATTATTACATTAAAACTTGGCTTTCGTCGGACAGCGGCCGAGATAGAGGACAGATGTACCGATTGTCGCTCGCTAATTGCTAGGTTGTTGACGTCAGAAAGACACTCGTCGGGGGTGTAATCTAAAAACTGCGTAATCGTAGCTCTCCAGAAGACGAGAACATTTTGACACGAACGGCCATCACTTTTATTGGGTAAAATTGAAGATTCGTCGAAGAAAACACCGTCCATCTATGCTTTTGCGAGGACTCGAACTTTTAGACTTAATCCTACGAGACCGGAAGATCGCTTAAATGCGCGGACACGTTCAAAACGTCAAAAGTCAAAAATCGACTCCGCGCGCGTGTCTCGGCTCGAAGAACGTGCGAGAGGTTGTTTGCCAGTGGATTCTTTTTACCTCTCGGCTCGTCTATTTGCATATTGGCTTTAATATTTCCCAGCGTTATCTTTTTCCACGGCTCGTTTCAATATTTTCCGCATCAGCGCGGCGGTCTTTTGAAATTGGAGCTGCTGTCCGAAGGGATGCGAGCGGCGGGGGTGTTTACGCGACGGTTTTGCCTCTCGAGCGATGTCTGCTCTGTGTGCCTTTGGCATTAGTGCGGCCAACAGATGCAACGAACACCTTTTGCCTTCGTGTTCTCTTCTGTGCTTGTACTGTCTCTCCCTCCCTCTCTCTCTCTCTCTCTTCTGCTGATGGCCTGCTACCGTGTTCGCTCTGCGATCAGCCTTGAATGGATTGTTCACGACGAATCGTTGCTGTGCTACCAATGCAACGCAAGCCTCGGATTTCAGTTCTCTCGATGGATAATTATTTGTGTCCTTGTCTCGTTGGATCAATCGTAGTGTTTGTCAAGCCAAATTATTCAGTAATCATGCAGTAATTAAATCGAAGAATTAAGTGATCCAATATTACATCACCAAGTCATCCCGAGGCAATAATATTCGTTTGAAATTTCTAGCTGTCAGTCTATACAAGACTGCCTATAATTTTATAAGTGCAGTAAACAACAACATCAACTGCAGTAAAGACTCCATCAAATGTGTGTCGCTTTCCCACAGTAAGCCGAAAGACAACCCACCCCGAAAAATCTAAGCTTCGGAAAGTCGATGCTTAAAAAGCAGATGCACGAGCCAGATATACGAGAGACACGCGGAGCCAGAGATAAGCGCGCTCGTAAAGTTGGTGCGCGCGCATCCGGCCGTAATGTCATAACTTTCATCGGCGTATAATAATTCCCCTGTAAAAATCCTCACGAGAAAGATGCCCTCTTTTTTTCTCTCGGCCTTATCGCTCGGCTGTCATTAATTACGAGGTATAATCGGCGAGACAAGTGCCAGAAGATGCTTTTCGGGCTGTTCGCGTCTCGCGTGTGTCACGTCTCTACAGTTGGTGAGTGCTTCTTCTTCGTGTCTTCATGGCGACGGATAATTGGGCGTATGCTTCGCCAAGAGCCACGACGATTAAAATTTGTTAGTCTTTTATTTTCGATTGGCGAGAGATACTTGGGCAAAGATATTTTTTTTCCTCGAATTCACGTTATCTTGCCATTATCGTGAAAAATGAACAACATGCTTTCTTACGTCAATCTATACGTGCATACGTCTATCGATCGTTGGATACGCTATTGTGAAATTAAACTTATATATATATAATATGACGTAGTGAAGGCCTCCACTTGTTTTTTCCACATCATATGGGACTTGTTTCATCTCGATAGGCGAATCCTCTAATCACGAAAAACTAACCAATAAAGTTATTGTCTAACTCTATTCGAATACACACACACGTACGTCGATCAAGATCAAGCGCATTTGAATTACGAGGAAGGCTTACGAGCAGCAAGTTATGCATACTTTATTATATCGGCTGTGTCTACGCGCGCGCGTGTGTGTGTGTTACATAAAGTGAAGGATCGCGAGAGACGTCATGCGGGGATCGGTTCGAAAATTCATATTCCGCAATCGTCATTGCATCTCTGTCTCCGTCGCGAAATTTCTCCGCAATGTATCTGTGCCGATCGAACAATTTATACATCTGCGAGTTTTGTTTTGAAATAGTATGCTATCTATAATATGCGAGAATACTTTTTCTAGTGATCGCACATCGTACTAGATAATTTATGAGACTTTTTTTTTTATCGTCTAGACGTATTTATGATTTGTACGGGACTGGTCTTTTACGAAGTATTTCGTTAGCAGACGAATCAATATTGGATTCGTAATTGTCTGATACAAAATTATGTGCTGGATAAACACTAATTGCATTAGTGCTTTCGTTTAATTGCTGCACTATTTCGAATATTATTCAGAACTAACCACGAAAGCTTTAACAAGACATGGACTACTGATTTTTTTATTCACAAATTCACTGGGCGGATCTCCGTCGTCATTTACGATTTTGCATCGGAAATTAAGTCAAATGCAGAATTAGCCATGCGACAGAACGTTACGAAATTAATCCGAATGCCTTTTCGCAAGCTAACTGTGGTCCTATCAAATTTCAAATCATAAATCAATAGGAAGGCAATGAAAGAGAGTAAATGACCAGGTGCGAAAGAGAAGCTGCGATGTTTGATGGCCACTATATTGAAAAAGAGAAACTCAAGCAGAAGAAGTGCAAAAGAAGAAGAAGAAGAAGAAGAAGAAGAAGAAGAAGAAGAAGAAGAAGGGAGGAAGCTCGGAACGGAAGAAGCAAAGAACGATAGGATCGAAGGATAGAAACGAGAGAGCCGGAGACAAGGTTATATCGGTCTGTAGGATCGTCCGTAGGAAGAGGTTTTCCATGTTCTTCGTTCGTTTGGCGGGGACCCCTTCTGACTCGCTTGCAGGTAACGAACACCCCCAATTATGTCAGGCTGAATTAGTAGCCGCGGGCCCCTTAACGAGCAAGCTTGTCGTCTAGGCGGCGGCAGCACGGCGACACTCGATCTCTCTTTTATATTTGACTTAATTTCGGATAGATTCGGCAGTGCAACCAGCTTGTCTTTTTTTCGTCGCCGGCGTTAATTTGAATTCCTCGTGCCGCGGAGCGCGGCACTTCGCTCTCGAAACTAGATGAATCTCGCAGACGAACAAGAATTTTTATGGTCATATTCCCGTGTTGAATCTCCTTGGGCATTCGGAATGGCCGCGACATTGTCTTGTCGCGGCGTTAAGCTTCTCTCGATCGAAAATCAATGGGCATTTCACCGGGAAATCAGCGACGAGCTTGGAGAGTCAAGTCGCGGCGACAAGGTTCTCATGGCCCTCAATAGATTTTTGTGGTCAGCTCCGTTTCACAATAAACATTGTGCGTACCTCTTTAAAAAGCATTTATAGGTGGCTAGCTTGCTTGCGGAGGCGTTTCTCCTTGTTCTCTCCTCTCCCTCTCTCTCTCTCTCTCTCACACACAGCCGAGATTTTTCCCAGCGTCTGCGTCTTCCAGTCACCTTACCGCCTGCAGTGCCACACAAGCCAATTTGTTGTAGCGTGCGAGCTTAAAAGGTTTTCCCCCGTGGCAGGGGTTCACGTTGCACAACCTTCCTTTCTTACCAGAGAGTTCTCGATAGTCTTTTTTTCTCCCTGCGGGTCAGTCTGGTCTTTCTGATTAATTGATGACGGCAAACCCTCTGCGCTGTGTTGACTTTTCGCTTTCGCTTAGTTGCGATAATGAACAGTGACGATCATTCGAATCGCATCCTGAACGACGCGAGTTACGTTCATTCGCGTCATTTTTCATATCGATTAAGTCCATTTTTATTATTGCTCGCATTTCATGTATAATGAATGACGTTCATTGACGTCACTTTCCCATATCAATAAAGTCAATTAATACGATTTCTAGTATCTCTCCCCAAAAAGAAAATAAAAAAGAAAAAAGAAAAAAAAGAAAACACCGTCATTCTATCGCCTTTAAAAATAGCCAGGCTGGCAATAATTCGTTAAGGATCCAAGCGGCGTCGACAGTGGTGAAAGGAAAAAAACAACGTGTCCTGAGTTCGTTTTATCGGGAGATTCTGAAGATCTGTATAATAGATACTTTTCCTTCTTTAAGGCGTCTTTATAACATCTGTCGTCTATCTGTCGCGACGAGCGAGCGAACGGAGGTCTTTCTTGTAACGAAACGCACGCCGACAACGTCTTCGCTTACATTTCAATCTGTTGGTTTGTCTTTTTCTCTTTTAAGGTAATTTTTGAATAGATGATGCTTCAATAATTATAACTCGATTAACAGGTGAATAGTCGTCAACACGCGACTTTTTAGAAATCGTTGAACAGCTAAAACTTAGGATCCCATAAAGCACGGATGTACTCGTATACACAGCCGAACCACTAAACCAATAGCCTGTCTATAATATCCCTTGTGTATTCGCGCTGAAAAGCATAGAGCCAAGGGGGAAAGAGAGAGAGAGAGAGAGGGAAAACGGTTAACTGCACGAGCGACAATCTTAAGCGCGCTGCTTAACAAGATAAGGTATTAAGTACGAATAGCCGAGTCGAGTCGAGAGAGAGCAAGGGCATGCGACCGCCGCAGCTCCGACAAGATAAGCCTCGCGACGACGCGTATCCAAACGCTTTCTCTTGCAGTGCGTATATATGTGTTTAAGCTAGAAACAACTAACGAAGCATCCCGCAAAGGTGCACTTTTGTTTCTTTAGGATATGCTTTTCTTGCGAAAGAAATATTGTCGAACTGTCAAAAATGTGGGCACCTCCTCCTTATCGCATAGCCACATTTTCGTGACAGTTCATTCGTGCACCAGTGTATCGCAACAGCAAGATTTCTTGCACGTGGCTCTTTACTAATTAACAGTATAAACGGGAGTGAGATGGATGGAGAAAACGGGAAAATCTGTAACGTGTACGAGCGATATTGTACAAGGACGAGGGAGATGGTTTGTGATTGGTGCGTGCATAAATCAGCTCGATTATCAGCCAAGCTCATCTTTCAATTATTATCCTTATTGTTCCTTTCTTCGTGCATCTCTCCTCTGTTATAAGCGTGATATTTCTATTTGGTTTTATTGCTTGTGTGCGTATCTTATTTCGTTATTTTGGCTTATGAATTTAAACGTACAATTTTTCTGGCTTGGAAGGCTTTCGTCCATTTTGATATATGAAAAAATTGCTTACACGTTGATGAATATAAATATGTAAATGATTATTTTGCGAGCAATAGCGAAACGATTTATTGTAATTTGTTTGTTTGTAGTTGCATTAAATACATCCATTGCATTAAATGCAGGTACACTGAATAAAAAAATTGAGAAGCAATTAAAATAAAAATTTCATAGAATTTTATAAAAATTATCCGTGAACGGCACCGTCTAGCTACTGAAAAGCCGTAAAACAGGCGAATAATCGAAACAGAGAGGGAGAGAGAGAAGCATATCGATCAAATCAGTCTTGGCATCTTTCTACCTTTTGTTCACCCTTCACGCGATGATTTACCGACCCACACGCGTACACACGCGTACACACCGAAAGATTTCTTAATCTCGAAACGACTTGGACTTCGCATCTGAAAAGAGCAGCAGTGCACGAATACGAGAGAAGAATAGAATGGATATACCTTGGGCTTTACGATTTGTTAACAACGGAACGAAGCCCTTTTGAAGAAACTCGGCCATTACAATGGCGAAGGAAGGATTTAATCCGATTTGATCGACGTCGGGCAAAGTTAGGCTTCAGTTTTCGGGAGAAACGGGACCGCCTGGCTGACATAGTTTTTCGCGCGCATTGTCAACGCTTCGCCATTGTGCTCGGGCGCGATGCATCCGATAAATTGGTCTATCAGCGCGGGCAAAGCGAGCAAGCGAGAGCAGAATAAGATATCTCGGCTCGTGCCCGCGTCAGCCTATCCCCGGCTTGCGGAGTAAATATCGATAAAGCTTAACGCTTTGGCTGTAATGAAAGTTAAATAACACGGCTGCCCTGTGAACGGCCGGTTGAGTGAGGAAAGCGTCCGTCTCTCTTGATAGTCCGTGACGTAGCCACCTCTGCCACGGATTAATTATCGCGGCTTTTGTCTCTCGGCTCCTTCTCTCGCAGCTCGCGCGCGACATCTATTTTCGTTTGCTTTCTTTGCCCTCGCAGACTCACTTTTCCGTTCGGACAGTTCGCAATTTTCGCGAGAGAGCGCTTGCCCTGGAGAATCCCACCGAACTTTGACGCGTGCGAGCAAGATGTGTGGAGGGGTTTCGATGTGTATCGGCGACGCGCGCGTGCGAGGGTTGCTGTTTGCCGACATTGCCATTGTATGTTGTACACTTCGCTTGCGTTGCTGCAGAAGGGAGGAGAGATACGCGTAGTCTGTGTTTTTAACGAGCTGTGGTTTGACTCCTACTGTTTTTCTCGTCACGGCGTTTCTCCGAGACGCCAGTAATCACGCACACCTTCTGTATTACTCGGCGCGAGCTCTACGTCGCGTCGCTCGTGGCGCAGGTAAAAACGTTGTTAATATTCATCGATTCGTGAAAGTGAGTCACATGTCGCGATGTAAAAAGGTAAGGTGTCCATTGTGTGAAAAGAAATGACTGGCACGTCGTCGCTTTGTTCGCGTCGTCGCTGCTTTCCACATGAAAAACTCTCGAGTGGAAGACTACATCGAGTAGCCATGGGTACACACCGAAAAGAGAAATCAGAAGCTGTAATCTCTGAAATTCAAATTTCACACTTGTAGCAAGTACAGAGTAGCGGCCCACCCAATACGACAAGCCATGGAAGAAAAGAGATCTCTCCCTGTCGCCCACGCGCTCAAGATCTCTTTTCAGAAAAGCTACCTGTCGGTCTCGCGTTTTTTTCCCATGCTCATCACTCATTCCCGTGAGCTATTCAATGCCAGAGAAGAAGAAGCCCACGAGGGAGTCTCCACTGTATATACTATTATTCGTCATTACACGCTGAGCGCGTGTATACGACAGCAGCAGCGGTCGGTAGCCGAGGAGACGAAGGAGGCGGATACTTTTGGGGCTGTGACTTTTCTTAATTATCAAAACAAACATCACGCTTTAATGCGATTTCATACTTGTGGTTGGCTGAGTGTCGCTTTTGACACGCGTCCGGGGTTTCTTCGTTTTTCGAGAAGTGGGTTTCGAGTGCCGATTTCCTTGTTAAATCTATCGCTCAAGTTTTTGCTTTCCCAGAATCTATCTATCAAGCCGATTTATTTTTTATCATTCTTCCAAAACTCAAGTTCAATTTCTCTTTTCATTTGATATCAAATGATCATATTTCAACGATTGTTGGCTTTTACATTGTGTTCTGCATTCTGTGAAACTGCTGGGCACACATCGTGATTTTTCATAAAATATCCATTTCAAACACATTACTCCCAAGGAATTTCCCAAACACATGTACAAGTCGACGATTCAAAGAAGTTGTCCAGATCCCCCTAATGAAAAGAAAGATGTCTTTACGATCAACAATAAAAGGAAGAAGATGCAGCCAAAAGAGAAAATGACTTTCCAAGCATATGTCCGTAAAAAAAAGAGAAAAATTCAATCCAAACGACTTTTTCTCGTACGAATCTCTAAAAACATCGGTGACAAAAAAAAGAAAACGAAGAAATCACACAGTGAATAACGCCTTCCGTCTCTTTCTAACGCGCCACAATGACCGCACACTCGCGCGCACATTTAATATGACTGCAGTAGTGGTGGATCCCACACGAGCAAAGGACGTCCCGCTGACTTTGTGTACGCGCGGATCCCACCTACGAAACACCTCATTGTGTGTATCAATATTTGGTCTCTTTTAGCCGATCCATCATTTTGATTTTCCGGGGTGGCTTGTTGGCTATTATAATGCCTCGATGTTTGAACGCGTGTACGCAAAAAATTTTCCCATTGCTTTAGTTCGTCTTTGATCCGGATGCAGACCACCAACGCACATATGTTGACCCTGTAGGGATTGCTCTGTTCGATCTTCTTTCTTTACTTTCGAGATTGGAATTTTCGATTTCTCATGTGTGTTCGATTGAATTTCGTTTGACTTGGTTGTCTGCAGGTGCTACGTGGTTGCTAGCTTCGACTCAAGAACGATCTCATTTTTCTTGTAAAGTTCGCGGTAAATTATCATTGAAAAAACATTTTTTTACCGATTCAAACTTCAACTTCATTCTGTAATGTACTATTTTAATTGTCTGCGTAAAGTATAACGAAGTAGCCTTCAAAGAGCAGAGCTCATCCAAATGAATCGCCTGTTAAAAGTAAATCTTCAAAAGAAACGACAAAAAACTTTGTCGAATAGAGGTGAAATTTATAAAGATCAGGGATATCTAATGCGGTAAAGAGAGAAGGGCAGGAGCAGGGGGGAGGGGACTGATCGACGCGACTACGACTACGACGACGAACGTCGAAGAGATAGTATAATCGCGGCTAGGCCCAATTCATTAAGGGGTTTAAAGAGCCAAAGCCCGCGCGGCGTAATGGTTCTCCCTCTCGGCCCTCACGGCCAATTACTGCCTTTCACTAATGAAATAAATTAGCAGAGAAAATAGTGCACACTCTATTAGCCCTTTTTTTGCTCGTCACTGTACGGAGTTCGGTTGCAATAAGTCGACCAATATTGTCTCTGGGGGCACATCGGAAATCCCCGAGATGTGTTGCCCGCGCGGAAAAGAGATTGGGAATGCCGGTGGCGTCGCTCAACCATCGACTAATGAAACCATCAGCCGAACGCCTGCTCGTGATTAGATTCCCTCTTTCGATTTTCCGAGTTTCGTATTGCTTGGGCTGCTCGACTTTTGTGCCCGGCAAACGTTAATTTTCAATCGTAGAGAAAATTTTTCATCGGGAAGCGTAAAAATATTACGCGTTTACCGAGTTGGCCGACGCAATTGAATAAAATTGTCGTTAACGTCGGAAGCCCTCGCGGGTCCACTTTCCTCCCCGAAATAAGACAATTTTCTGCACGTACGTTCGGGTCGCGATGCAAAAGCTCTCTCTCTCTCTCTCTCTCTCTCTCTCTCTCGTTGTGCTCCATTCAATTAAAGCCACTGGCCATTATTCCCTAGGGAGTAGAGTCCTAATGTCGCGCGTAAACTTGTGTATACGCTTTCGGCGGCATCGAATTGGCAACAACGAGGGATACGTGTCGGGGATATGTAAGATTCTCTTGCGGTTGTTCGAGACTCATACGTATTGCTGGGGCGTACGATTTTTTCCTTTCCTTACGACACGGCTGATTGAGTTTTTATATCTTTTATAGAGCAACTTTTACCCACTCCCACCCCCCACCCACGACAACGACGGGATTAGTTTAATTAATTTTTCTTTTGGTGCGAGTGTTTCGTGTAAGCTGTCGTTGCTCGGCTACGTGACGATAACTTTTTATCCGAAATCAATCGAAAGTTTATCGAATAATCCAGGACTTGGCAATTGTATTTTAATTTTCATCGAAGTTTTCATTAAAGAAACAAAAGAGACAACATTGACACGCCATTCTGAGCTTCAGCGAATCTTTCACCATCACCAATTCATTCTCCCAAAAAAATTTTTAAGCCTCGCAGCAAGCTGCGTCCGCGCGAAAACAAAACAAAAAGAAAAAGTAAAAAGAATTTTGCCGCACCAATCGCGCAGCAGACTGGTTGCAAGCGCGGGCATAGTCTCGTCTCCACTCGGACGTATAAATAATTCGCGAGTGGCACGATTTCATTGCGCACACAGCAGCGGCAGATAGAAAGCTTTTTCCGTCCATATTCTTTTCGCATGTTTCGCTCGATCCTCTTTTTTTCGCTTTATCTTTTGCACGGGCTCGTGCTCTCCTCGTGTTCGTCGCCCGCGTGGGCGTCGACTGTCTCTCTCTCTCTCTCTTCCTCTCTTGTCCATCCGTCCGTCGCGATTTCACTCCGCTAGAGCAGCTTTGGCTTTCATTGTCTGGCCCTCGACGGTCTTTACCTTTCGACCGGCTATTTTTACTCGCGACCGACGGATATTTTTATAAAGAGATTTGCACTTGACGCGATTTTTTTCCGGCGAGCCAGGGCCTCTCTTGGCTTACTCGGACACTGCACGTACGCCGAGGTACGAACACACGAATCATCCGCATGATAATGCGCATCAGTAGAATACATGGTGGGCAGTTCAATATATCGCGCACATATACAATGCATCGATATTCGATTCGATAATAATTAACTTCATACATAGCATTGCACTCGCCATGTGGGCTATGTACGCAGCTGCTTCCCGAAACTTGCATTATGGTATCGCGCGAAAAAGCTATAAAACTGTACGAACATGACTGATTTCCTGCGTTGAGCGCCCGCAGCGAAGAACAACAATACACTGACCAAGCGTATGTTAATTAAGCAACGATTCGAAATATCTGCGAGCGTATAACAATCCGGGAGATGAAAAAACCTCTCTCCCTACGACGACAAACGCGCGGCGATCCACCGGGCATTTCTGATCCTCCATCGATGTCCACTCTCCCCCCTTTATCTTTTATTCCTTCATTTTCTCGTGCTCTCCCCGTTGTTTCACCCTCTCTCTTTCAGCGCGCGCTGCTCGTTTTTCCCGCGAGTGCATTCCAGCGCGTGCGCGCGCGCGCACACACACACACACGCCAGCAACGACAGTTCCAGCCTTTCAAGCGGCTCCGATGCAATATTCAGCGCGGCTGCGAGATAAAAAAAATAAAGAGACAGAGAGAGAGAGAGAGAGAGCGTCAAATTGGCGCCGCTGTCCATCAAGCGCGAGAGCGGCACACACAGCGTCAAAGAGGGAAGTCCGCCGCTGCCCTGTGGCGCCCTAGCGCACAGAGATGCCACCGGTACGCTATATGGCCAAAGCGCGCCTGGCTGGACAAAGTTTTTAGCTCTGATTCCTTTTTAGTTTTTTGCGCTGATTGGATTTTTTCCGATGGGCTTGTACATTTTTAAGAGCTGATCTCTCTCTCTCTCTCTCGCTTTTCCACTTTTTGCTTCTTCTTTATCGGCGTTGCGTCCTGTACTGTAAGAGGCACGAGAGTCGTCGAAAAATTCAATGAATTGTTTTGTATTTTTTCGTTTTCTATTGTGTTTTTTTTCAAGATAGAAAAGTCGTTTAATGATTTTTATGTAAATGACTGCTTCGAAAAAAAAAATGGTCAAAGCTGTTTGACGCGTGACTTCGGTTTCTTATAATGCACATTAGAAGTAGATGAAAGACATATCGCGTGGCTGAATCTACGAGTGAAAAATAGTGTTTGAATCGAATGTAATTTTGAAGAGCGATTACGCAGAAAAGCGTCGCGGCCAATCTCTAAATGGCCAATCTTTTCGCAGAGAGGGGTGGTTGCTGTGGCGCGCCAAAGAAAAGAGATCGCGAACAGAAAACGACCGAGGCAGCGAGGGGAGGGGGGAGTCCGAGCAAGTAGAGCCTCGCAAAGCGAAAGGCAACAAAAACAAGTCCAATGGCGATATATACACGTGGACGCTCAACGACTCTTTAGGCCGATTGATGCGAGGCAAGGGACGCGAAAAAAAAAGAGGAAAGACGAAGAAGAAAGGGAACAATGGCCACTGTGACGCGAGCGCCAATGGCGCGGATCGCCAGTATAAACGCCTGCAGCGAGGATAAAGGATGCGCGCTTATACGTGCGTTTATTGGCAGCAGCAGTCGATTGAACGACCCCCGGCGCTAATCTCTTTCTCGCGAGGCGCGCTGATCAGCGCGCCCTTCCCTCTCGAACTATCCGTACACCAGTGTCCGTGCGTTTTTATGACAGTTATATCGCGCTTTCGCTTCGATCTTTTGATTTATTGACGTTAGAACGGAGCTGAATCGAAACGATTTTCGATATTCTTGTCGGTGCAATTTGAGCCTTTGCGTGATTTACAACAACTTTTTCTCGACTTTCATACTGTATTTATAAACGAGATAACACGCGCTCTCTGTCAAATAGCATAACGGAGTTCTAGTTTCGAAGGCTTGACAATTGCAAATTCTTGAAATATTGTTCGTTAATACATATTACGGTTTCTGGTCATACACTGAGTTTTTTAAGGGGCGCATATCTTGAAATCGACAAACCATTGAATTATATGTCTGTTGATGTTTGTACAATTAATTATCATACATTTGATATCTTCTAATGGTACGTAACAAGCAAGTAAATATTCAATTTCTCACATTTTTCAAATTTCAACGAAAAACAACTAAAGGTCCTTCCACGCGTGTTGCAGCTTTTAGTGGATCTCGGTTATTTCTTCGCAAATTGTAAAAAGAATCGTGAAAAGTTCCGAACCAATCGAGCGCTATACAATGATTGTTGTGACCTTTTCAAATTGAACAAATCCAGGAAAAGCACGTGTAATTTCAAGATCGTTGCATGCGCGTAACATCTCGCAGGAAGCAATCACGAGAGAAATTTGCTGTCACCGCAAGCGCGTCATCATAGTCGACCATCGACAAGCACCGTGTAAAAATTTCTCATACACTGCAAAATACCAAGTGCGACAATGCTTTGTCGTCAAATAAAAGATGCCCGCGGCTGGGAAGTCGAGAAAAGAGGAGGGGATCAGGCTGCAACCCCTAATTATTCGACATCAACCGCATCAGGCGCTCGTGTCTCTTTTCGCAAAGGGCAACGTCGTCGCATCAATCACCGCTGGTGTCGCCCGCCCGTGAATATCATCCCTCTTGCTACGATAGCGGTATGGGCGGAAAAAGTTGTTTTTTTCTCCGCTGAAGCTCGGCCGAGCTGCAAATGAGTTTATAAAGGCGCGGGTGCGGCCCGATGAGGTGTGAGATATTCGCTTGTGCGCGCGCACGCGAGACGCAATTTCATGCTGAACTGAGTCGCGCTGTGCGCGCATCATCCTCCTTTTTTGTGTTTCAAGTTGCGATGGCAGCGACTGACGGTGCTGCGAAAGATTATACGAGCGAGATGTGTCCCTGCGGCTGACACTATACCTTGGTATATGATGACGTTCATGTTAGCATCACACAAGTAGCGGTAGCTTGCTTCGAAATTTAGAAAACGTAGCTGTGGTTGCTCGTTAGGTTTACTTAAACTGAAATTGTAGTTGACACGCCCACTAAAATTACGCTTCAGTTTTTTTTTCAATAGAAGGGATGTCTGTTACAAATGAAGTTTGCTATTATACGGGCTTGAAATTTCGAAAAATAGAAAATGCATCTGTAATTATAAAATAAGAGATCGTAACAAGCAGGAGTGAACCTGATTGTTATTTTTTTTTTCGAAACAATTATATATATATATATATATATATATATATATATATTATTAAGGCACCGCTGTCGGTAATAAATCATTGTAAAAATGTCTGCATCCAACACTCGACAAGGCTGCGAAAATGCGGCGCTCTGGCCAATTGAAAGAGGCAGCGCTCATTAAATTAAGCATAAAAGGCGCGTCTTAACGAGTCTGCGACCTCCCTTCTTTCGGCCGGAACTCTTCCTCCATTTCTTTTTCTGCGGCTTTTGTTTTTTATCAGAGCCGCGCAGGCCCTTTTCGCACCCCGCCTAATAATAAAGTTTTCCTCGGCTGGTTCGACAACGCGTAGACAGATTTTAAAATTTCCCGTCGTTGTCGGCGTCTATACCCCTTTTCTCTCCCCCTTGTTTTCGAGCGCGACCAACTTTCGCTCCCTTTCCCAAGGAAAAATTAATAAAGTTGAGGAACAAAGTAAGTTGGCGAATGAAAGGGGAGAAAGACTTTATTATAAGCGAGTGTCGAGTCTTTTATGCCTTACTCCTTTTTTTCTTTTTTTTTTCTGGAGCGGGCGGGCTTGCAAAAGCAAAGGCGCTGTGCTCTTATACACGGATCTGCAGAGCGCGAAAGCTTCGTTGGCTCGCTGTGTTCAGTACTCGTTTGACAGTCTGTTGCCGAGGTTGCACGACACACAGAGCTACGAGCACTTTGCCCCGGCGCCCAAAAACTTCTTTGCTTTAGCTTTTCCGCGAGCTTTTACTACTGTTTCAGCATAATAACTAGGCGACTTTGAGTTATCGTTTTAATTAAACTCTGTGTAATCTGTGCAGCAGCGCCTTTCCATGCAAATTTTCGATTATTATTTTGAACGCTCAAGTTAATACGATTACAATGAAGCTGTCGGCAAATGTCTCGTGTACCGTTCGAAAAAGCAAACGCAAAATCCAATTGTGAAAACTCGTTCTTCGAAGCGATTAGCAGCCACTTTCCGATCCTAACCATGTACACATATATACACAACAGCTTCTGTGACCTCGTGAATTACAATGTATGACAAACCCTCCTCCTCCTCGGTGACGTGTGAAGACGAGTGTATGGAGTAAAAAAAGACGCGGGCCACTATAGAATATAATATCTGCAGCATAAATATTTACGACTCATTCACGAAGCTAATATAAATGCGATTTGGGCGTTTGCTCTTTTTAGTGCAGGCGCTAATCCGATTAGGGTCCCTGAGAGTGAGACTTCCGCATCATACCGTTCCAGGTTATTGTGTTATACATCGTATAGCGCGAATGCTTCGACGAGCCTTAGGGTCGAAAGGAAAAATCGGTTCCTAAGAGGACGAAAAAGATGGAACGGTGTACTCTGGTTTTGTAACACGTTATTATACCTTGCTAGGAAAATAGCATGAATCGGGTTTGAATTTGTTTATAGAATTTCTTCCACGTGCAAATACGGAATCAAATAACAAATAATAAATGGAAAATTTGACATTTCCCCATTAAACGTTCATTTTTAGAGATGGAAATAACTGAAAATGACAACCGTTAACATTTTTCGAGAGGACAAATATATCGCTTTATTCAATTGTGGATCTTTCGAAGATATAGTCAATCTAAATTGATATTTAATTATAATATAAGCTGGTAATATTCCAATCAAAATTATTTTCTTTTTACTTAAATAGATTATTATTTATCGCAATAGATACGTAAATGAATTGTCGTAGCCATCTGCAATAAGTTTGATAATTAATATTTTATCGAATTTATTTCAGTTGCTAATAACTTTTTCATTCTTTTTTTTTAACGAAATGCCTTTCAATCTATTTCAGTTATCATATGACAATTATCTAAGCACAGCGAAATTCCTTTTGACCGTTGTATATACAGTGTTTTATGCGTTTTATTTTAATTGGTTTTCAATGGATTTCTGAGTTAATCTTTAAAAATGAATCTCTATAGAACCAATCTGATGAATCTATGTAGTTACCAAAAAACTAGCATAAAATATACATCGGATTATATTCAAATGAAAATTATTTCAAAATACTTTTTCACTTTTTTACATTTAAAATTTATAAGAACTATATCTACTTTTCCCAAGATTCTTATTTAAACCTCTATACACAAAGCAATCCGTTTGCCGCGAGCAAAAGTCACCAAGACGCACGCACGCACATTTTCTAACCCGTCATCCTCATTCAATCCAGCCAAAACAATGGTCAACAAGCGCGTGTGCAAGCCAGGCTTTTTCAGGAAGGGGCCACAACCAACCAAGCCATACGCACTCCCGTATGCAAGAGAACGCAGACGAGCAGAAAAGAAAAGCTCCGAAGAAGAAAAGCCCTGATCCGGTATGGATCGATACACAACAACGCGCGCGTATATCGCTCGCATACAAATAGCGGCGGGCTCCCGCGCGCGCGATTATGAGTCGACGCGTGCGCGCGCGTCTATGTGTGCATGTTGCCATGTTCAGCCCGTGCATAGCGTGCAGCTCTCCCGGCTCCCTATTGTCAACTCTGTCGGATTAACTATATGGAACGTGAGTTGGCTGATGCGTTTACACGTCATGGCGAGCCCCCCACCCCGCCCGCAACCGATGCACGCACGTGTGCAGGGGTCCGTGATTATGAATTCATATTTTTCGGATAATATTTACATTTCCTCTCTTTTTTTTGTTAATTTGGTATTCACTTGTAGGAAAGAAGAAAAGTGACGGGACGTATGCGTATTCGTAATAAGGTTGTCGCGGGGACATGCGCGGGGCTTGTATATATCGTACGTGCGAATATGCCGATGTTGGAATATGGCCTGCGAGTTGCCACCAGCGATTTCTATGGAAAGCTTGAAATATATGGCATTTGGGGTGACGAGGATTATTTACTTTGGCTCTCTCTCCCCGCGATCGACTTTTTTTTCTTTTTCGATTTCTCCCGGGGGAGTTTTAAGCTCTTATTAAGTGATTTTTCCCAATATACGCGCTGCGGCGATCGTGAGAAGATCTGTTTTCGCTTTGATTCGTTGCGTATCGAGATTATTCATTCGCTCATGCGATATTGCTTTAACTTTCATAGCGAGGGAACGAATTCATCTTTCGCGCGTGCGGCGTCGCGACGGTGCAGTTCTAAATCGCGCAGCGCACTTTAAACAGCTGGACCATTACAAGCCGCCGGGACAACGATGTAAAGTGTACACCGGAAATACGACTGCGGGCGTGCTGCCCCGCACCGGCGTTGGTTGGCTATTGCTTCTATTATACTGTTCTTGAGGTATGTGGACTGGCCGGCTTCCGGGGATTGTAAAATTGGCAATTTGTGAGATTCGGATTAGACTTTGTAAGACGCCATGAGTTATGGAGTTTTCTTGTTGGACGACAGGTTGAGAATTGGAAAAAGTAACCCACTTTGCTAGACGGAGTAGTAAAAAGACACGCGACGCCAGGATAGTGCCGTTTTTGTATTAGCTCTAAGTAAAATTCTCAGAGAGTTTTAAAAGCTACGTTGTTCGAGCAAAGGGTCAGCTTTGCATCCCAACGGAATGTGGGAATCGCGTGAAAGGTCCGTTGATTTTGCGAATTGTACGATGAGTACTGGTTCAATTGAATTTGATAAAATATTCATGGTGAAAACTGGAAGAAAGTATTTGGTGGAAAAAAGTGTCGCGAGAAAAAATAACGATCTAGAAGTAAGAGAAATGAAGCGGCGTTGATAAAGGCCAAGGGAAAAAATAAGAAAGAGGTGGTCCCCGTAGCAGCGGCTGGTGCTCTCGCGCGAGCGTAGCTCCACCTTCTTAATTCAGAACGCAGAGCGATAAAAATGACAGAAGCACTGCGCCGCGAGTACGGTCTTTGCTGACTTATGTCCATTTACTAGCAACAACGCGGAGGGTCGGTAATAGCCCGCAAGAGGGCTAAAGAAGCCAATGGGCGCGCGCGAATATATAAGGAACGGAATAAATAATAGCGCGGCGCGCTCCACTCCTCGAATTCAAAGGATAACAAATGCCTCGTTGAAAAGCACACGACAATGGGAAGCTGTATATAGCCAGACACGCCAGAAGTCGTTTACAACGTTAGCTTTGTCTTCCCTCTCATAGCGCGCACACTTTCTTTCGATTACGGCTGTTGTGTCGCCATTGTATTACCCACTGCGCGTGTCATTTTACAATCGATCTATTGACTCTGTCGTTATTTGTTATACTCCCGGCGAGGCGCGCACACCGTCCGTTCGGAACGGCTCGTTAGGGTGATTAATCCTTTTCCCTTTTCCGACACTCTCCACGCGCGAACAGCGCCGCGGAAGCTCGCCGGACACGCTGTAATGTATTCACGACCCTATTTTCATCCCTCGCGCTCGCACTGGGCGTCTCTCCGGAGCCGATGTTTTCTTAAAGTCGTGTCCAAGGAGACATCCTTCAAGCCGCTCAATAGACCGACGACGACGTGCTTCTAACAAGGATCTCCACTTCGCGCTGGCTTCAATAATACAGAGACTGACCGGTGTTTGTCCGAATCGCCCGGCCACCGCGACGCTATATACCACTGGCTGTCTCGGCTCTCTTGGTTTTCTCGCGGGTATATAAGCTGTCCTTCATCGCCTCTTCTCATATTTATATGTTCTTGTGGCACAAAACATTTCTTGGATGTTTTGCTATTTCTGTTGTTTGTTTCTTTGGCCAGTACAATGACGAAGAACAATACTCGAGCGCTAAAGGCAAACGCTATATCAATCTAATCTGATCGTCGACCCCCGAGAGAGAGAGAGAGAGAGAGAGAGAGAGAGAGAGAGAGAGAGAGTGAGTGAGTGAGAGAGCCAAGGGAAAGATGCGTGGGGCGTGTCCGGTATATATATATGTAAAGAAAAAGATGGCCAATATCGGCGAGATCAGATATAACATATTTGAAGGTGCAGAACGAAATGGGCGTAGGAAAAGCGAGGGTCCGTCCGTCGTCCTGCGCGAAATCCGATTGACCGGTAGACCAGTCCATATTGGTATCTCGCTCGCCTTTTCTGATCCTCTTTCCTTGTTCCATACGGACTTGTTGGATTACTAGTTCCGGTCAATCGCACTCCTCCCCCCTCGCCATCGTTCTTACGCTGTTCTTTTTTTCGGTTATTGCGGCTGTAGATTGTATTCAAGTGCAGTGCTTTTGCCAACATGATTTGTAACTTTATGAAAAAGATGTAGACTATACATAACGCTAAGGTATGCTTGCAATTGGACTACTGTCGTTAACATTTACGGAAAATGCTGAGCCTATGCGATGATATATGCTTTGAGAATTAGTCCGTAGTTAAAGAGGTAATATCCATATTTTTGTTTAACATTGAATTACAGAATAAGAGTGAATGAAATGAATGATCATTCGGCCGGGCAGCGCAATTAAGCGAAAAGTCAATTTCGTCTGAACGCAAATCTGAGATCATTAAAAATCCATCAAATAAAAAACAACGGTCCGAGTCGGGGAGACTCTAAAAGTAACTATGAAATGATGCTCTCTCGTGATGATCGCACACCCCGAAAAGAAACGTTAGGTCCTTAACAGCGATTCTATCGCACTTGGACTTGAGCTGAGCGATCTCCTTTCTCTCAGTTTTTTCTTACTTGGGCCGTCGCCCCCTCTTAGTAGAAAGTGGCTTTTCTTAGCCGAGTGAGAGAGAGAGAGAGCGAGAGAGAAGGTTTGCTCAGGGATTTTATCCTCGGGAAAAGAGTGGGTTTCGTAGCTACGAGCGCTTGGGATTAGCCGGGTAGTGATATCCCCGTAGTAGTAGCGTCCTGACATCCTTACCTAGCGAACGCGTTTAACACACGGAGAGAGCTGCTTCTGCTGCTGCAAGCTCTCAGGCCAGAAATAAGTGAGAAGAAGAGATAAAAGCTTAGAGCGAGAGAAGGTATATAAAAAAGAAGAAGGGAGGAAAGTCGATGATTATATGCAGAGTGGGCGCTCCGCGCGATTTAGACACGACTTGCAGACGAAGAGAGAGTGTAATTTTCTTGATTGCCGTGTTTATAGATGCGGCTGCCAACCCCGTAACTTTCAAGCGGTTACGCTGTACTTACTTTGTACTCTGCGCGACCGCACTCCTTCTTACTACTACTTTTTTCCCTTACTACTTAGCGGATTGCACTTCACTTTTCGATTCTCTCTCTCTCTCAAATATTTCCATTCCAACTCGACGTTCACGAGCAATTTGTTTTTTAATCAGCTCAAAAATGAAAGGTCCATCGACAAAAAAGAAGTCCTTCTTAATGCAGCTCGTAACTCTTGCAAATCTAAACACCAGAGGAAAAGGGGAAAAATTTTTTCCTCGCGCAAAGTCCATTTGCCGAAAGTAAATTAAGCCGAGGGGAGAGGAGGGCTCAGCCTTCCGTTGCGCGGTGTAGCCGCAAGCTCATTTATACGTAATCACGGCTGCGCGAGGCCAAAAACTTTAAATGCGTATCCACTTGCATTTAAAAGAGTAGCGCTGCGAGCTTTCCTGCCTCTTGGCAGTCGGCTTAGAGAGCTCGGCTTGTCTTTTTCCGCAACGCGGTCCCAGCTAAAATAACGCCCGAGCATTGGGCCGCAAAATATTTTGGAGCAGGCAACACGAAGGCCGTGTCGCCTCGGTACTAATTGCTGAATTACTCGGCGTCATCGGGTCAGGACGGTCTTTTTGCCGAGCACATTCGCGGCGCGGCGCGGTACGAGAGGTGTCGCACGATAAATCAACGAGCGGGACGTTATCGTGGCGAAAGGAGAGAAAAAAATTGGCGCCGATTACCGAGGTAGCACGGTCAGCGCGCATTTAATCAGACAGCCGAACAATATCTTCACACCTCCTGCCATAGATTCTACCCTTGTGTAGATATCGCGCATGCAGACGGTGAGGCGGGCGGGCGGGCGGGCGGGCGGCGCGTGCAGGCGAGAGCAAACTGGAACGAGGGAAAAAGATGTGGCGGTAGCGCAGGCAGGCGGCAGAATAAATTGATTTCGTTGAGTCAACCAGCCGTAACGCCTTCCCCCTCGGCATGATATCAGAGTGAGCCTAAGCCTCGGTTATCTTTATTTAAGCTTTACGAGAGTCTACGCCTTGAGCTCAAGGGAGAACGAGAGAGGCAGTCGCTATATATACGCGCGGTGGCTATCTTACTTAGCCTCTTCTCCCATCTCTTTCCCTTACATTTTTCTGCTTGTTGCTTTTTTCAAGGAAATGAACTTGGTCTTCTTTTTCATTTGACGCTGTGTTTTTGGCTTCGGGCCTGGCGTGTTTTACGGCGGCTGGATGGGCTGGATGAAGGATAATTGAAACTGAGATTTATGAGATTTTCTTTCGCCTCGCGCCTTGCGCCTCGCGTCTCGCGCCTCGTTTTCACCGAGCTGCCATCCGCTCTTTTCCAGTTTATCGATTGCCGGCCTAATAAAGCTCGCTTAGATCGCGTCTTTCGATCGTAGCATCACGCGAATAATAATGCCTCTCTGCGACAAATGAACAAACATGACAATGAGCTCGCTCGGACTTTTCGCAAACACGTGACGATTCTGTCGGTCATCGCCGTAACAATTGAATTCCGAATGAAGCAGGCCATATATACACTTGATTCGCAATCGAGAATGGCTGGAAATAATTTTTCCGCCGCGTCATTGGCACACAGCCTGCCGTTTCTCATTTGCGCCAAGGGAAGAAAGAAAGCACGAAGAAGAGTTCGGCGGATATCGAAGGGTGGTCTGATTATATAGAGCCTGGATTTGATGACTCTCGGAAATCTCGATCGCTACGCGTGAGGGGAGAGGATTTGTAATTATTTCTTGGATATCGTCTGTAAATAACGACTGACGAGTGCCTGCTCCCGGACAATATTAGTTTCGTTGGCGAGCTTTTATTTGTTTGCTTGCCGCTGGCAGAATCAGGCTTTTCATCATGCAAATCAAACTTAGAAAATAAAAGGCTCGCGTTGCCGCGGCGTTATCAGCGACAGCACAGAATGCATAAAATTATGCTAACGCGGCGTGGCGAACAACCGGCCAAGATTTTTCTTTTTTTGCCAAATAATAATTGCGCGACGGCAAAACAGGAGAGCGATTACGCAGAAGTGAGAGCGTTATCAGGTGGTCGACATACGCGCTCATGCAAACGAGTGTATTCAGGTATTACAGCTCGTAGACTCGTAGTGCGCTACTAGCTTAGAGCAATAGCAGCAGCACCGACCCACCAAGCTCCCTCTCTCTCTCTCTCTCTCGCTCTCTCTCTCGCACTAACTGCAAATCCCAGGACCCCGTTGACACGCCCGACACCACCGCTTTAATTAATTACCTTATAGCCAACCAACCCCACACCCGCACCTAATACACCTAACTTATGTGTGTGCTCTTGCAAGCTCGAACGATGTGAATATTTAGCAGGTTATTCAATTCACGTTCGAGTCTAATACTTTTTCCTAAGTAGGTAAATTTAATGCCGAGCCATTGTTTTATAATAAATGCGTGCATTTATTGTGAATCATTTTATACAAGGTAATAACGATCGCAAAAACACTCACACATACACACGCACATTTTACACAGTGAATTACAAGAATTGAACTTTCTGAATGTGAAGACAAAAGTAAAGTAATAAAAAAGAATTATAAAGCTAATTAATCTCCTGTGAGAGCAGTAGACATTTGATTCATGTGGCAATGTTTTATAAAATAAATGTAAGATGAGTTTTTTTAACACAAGTTTTTATGATGCAATCAAACGGCAGCCACAAACAAAAAACCCTGAAATATTTTCCGTTCCCCATGCATGAACCATTATTTTCCCACCTTCCTCATTTATCATAAATATATTATTTGAAAACCAAAAATTCATTATTTAAATATCAATAAATCATTTCTTTTCTAATTTATACATGCCAATTTTATTATTACTGATATACGTTTATTTATAATCAACGTCGGAAATCGACTGATTTCACATGATTCAGGTTCGATGTCACCGTTCGAATCCTTTGCAATCAGGAACGGTTCCTAGTCGGAAACTCACGGATGTTCCTTGTTCGAGTCGAATGGGTCTACCCGGCATCCCTGGATAGTTATCACGAGACAGTGATGAGTTTACGAGGTAGTACACGAATTCCGTGTGGAAGGCATCTGTGAGCGTGTCGCGAAAACTAACAAATATTCAATGTACAGCGGCAAGAACGATCGCAAAAATGCGCGTAGTACGATATCGGAGCCTTCCGACAAAAAGAGAAGAAAAAAAAAGCGCGCGAAACGGCGGAAGAGAGACAGAGAGAGAGAGAGGAAAAAAAGGATCGCTGGTGATGCTCGCGCGCGCGCTGCCGCCTAAAAAATTCATCGCCGCGTAATTCGGCGAGCTCGCGCTCACGAGAGATCCATAAATTGCGTAACGCGCATGTACACAGACAGAGAGCCGACGCTCTGTCGTCGCAAAAAGCCGAGCTCTGCTCTGGAATGTTTTATAACGTTGTCTGACAGGCGCAAAAGCGAGCTGAACGCATTAGCGAACATCATTGACAATGACACTGCTGCCCCCGCGTCCATTAATTCCCATGCACGAGTTGTCTCTCTCTCTCTCTCTCTCAGCTCTTCTTTTTTCATCGTGCACATGAATAATAAAAAAAGAGAGAAGGTGTGTGGGGACAATGTAGCTTTCGTCATTTCTCAGAGTGTCAACTGCATCATGGGTGGGATGGTCCTTAGAGAAAGTCGAGGCAGAGCGCGGCGCACGTGACGCTCTCCGGGGACACTAGCCCGAAGTGGCTTCATCAGCGGATATTAAAGGATTTGCATGAAGTATCGTCGCTCGTTATTATTGTCGTTTTGACCCCGACGCATATACCTATCTGCCCCTGCCCCAAAGGGACAACCTATATATCACCTTGCGATTCTTCTCTGCCTTTGCACACGATGTACTGATTGAAAGCCTAAATACAGTCCTTGCACGTTTTTCCTGTGCTCCGCTGATTGTTTCAAGCTTTTTATTGAAAATATATTGTGATAATTTGCCCACATAATCAATCAACGATATAGCTGTACATTAATATGTAAAGAGGAATACTCTACTCTTGTATAGAAAAAAAGATACCGTGAAGCTTTACGGTAATCGAAGAACAGCTTGAAAATCCAAGTTGCAACGAACATTTAACGATAAAATTTAATTACACGCGTCAACTAAAAAGGCAACATAAAAAGAGAGAAAAGCCGACAATAGCAGCAGCGAGTATAACGCGGGAGTTGGCGACAAGTTGTTTACGAGTGGAGCGCAATGTGACGCCAAAAGCGTAGGAGCGACAGCGTTTGGATTTTTTTTTTAACAGATTTTAATAAGGGTGAATAATTTAGAAACGAGCCCCGCGATGAATGACATTAAATTACCAAAAAAGCAAGCCGAGAGCACGCGCCTTGATGGAAGGAAATAAAAGGAGAGAGGGGGAGTATAAGCCGCATCTGTGGCTCAGCCGAGGGTGTAAATGTTTATAAGGGGATGGGTGGAGCGGAGAAATTCTTGAGCCTCACCCTTTGCCAAGTTTCGCGCAGCGAGCAAGTTTATTGCGTAACAGCAATTTGCTTATTAACTCGCAGTTTAGTTTCGGGCACGTCGATTAATTAATGGCCGCCAGATCGCCAGATGGAGACACGCCTGCTGCGCGCGTGTCCTGCGACGGAAGAGCCTTATTCACCCCTCGACGTTCCGTGCGTGTGTGCGCCATTGAATTTAGGATACTTTTGTTTGGTCTATTTTTTGCAATTGCAATTAAGACAATGCGATCGTAATGAAGCCGAGTTACGCTGACGACGCTTAATTCCATTGATGGTTCGTTGAAAATTACAAGAATTTTCCATCGGCGCATCGAAACAATGAACTTGCGCGAACATTAATTTTCGATTTCAACAAGCGGGCACATCAACCTAAGTACACGTCGTTACAGTCGAGTCGCTGCGGGTGCTTGAACTGGACGCGCGGAATCGCCCAAGTATATAAGGGGAGAGATACTAGGAAGCGGCGCTCTTGTGGTCGCGAAACGACCACCTTTGCTATACGGGTTTTATCAGGGTATGTGCGGGAGACCTTTACGGGGCTTTTTACTCGCTTTCAAAATCACATCCTCTTCCCCTGATTATAGCCTCTCGATTGCTTCATTATCGGATACTTTCACACTCAACTGCTGCTACCGCGCTATTATTAGTTCCGCAGCTATTACAATGCCATAACAAACTTCTAATTATTTATTTTTTTAATCATGATTGATTGTAATTCGATTTCATGCAGATATATGTGACAATGAAAAATTGAATTTATCAATAAAAATAGAACTATTAGAAAAGCTCAAATCGCTGACAGTCGATATCAAGACTCATGAGGGGAATGACACGAAGTGGCCGTCGGCCAAACTTTTACAAGCTGTGCCCGCAAACTTGGCATCCGAAAACACTGAAAAGTTGTAAAAATTTTCGGAGGCCCTTTGTTTCGTCGCCGACGCAATGTAACCATCGAGTTACATACATATATATATATGTATATATATATATATATATATATATATATATCGGAAAAAAAATCACGGACGCGTTCTTGGCGTGAAAGTCGATTCGTTGTCGAGTTGTATGTCAATGAACAAATATCGATATTAATTCGGAGTATGACATCGTCGAAAATAGAAAACAAGGCTATGTACTTCCTTTTCGATATATCCGACACGTACGAGTGAGATATCTGCGCATATTGAAACCCTGCATTCCTATGTACGAAAACTTTTAATAAAATCCACTAGATTTTTACGTATATTCGTCGTCGACAGTTGCGTCAGTTATTTGTTTATGTTTTTCCTTCTTTTTTTTGTTCTGTTTTTTGAACCAAATCAATATCTGCATATCGTAAAAAACATCAGCAATAAAATTGTCCTTCTACCATCAACATGCTTCCACTTTCTCAATCTCGCCGGAAGCCTCTCGATTTTTCGCTTGGCCGCTCCGGCGCGCTAGATCTGCCCAAATGCGATCGCCAATTTCTCAACTGCGCGCGCCGTTTCGTATACACACGTCTCTCTCCCCCTTTTACACATACATAAACTCGCACGAGTCAAGTGTCCTTACACGTATCCAAGAAAATCATATTGAGAATCAATATATACACGAAGGGTAGAAAAGAATATTTCAAAGATCCGTTATATAACCTCTCTCGCGCACGCTGTTGCTTTGTTGTTTTCTTCTTCTTTTTTATGGTCGAAGGGTGATTCCGCAAATTCTCTCTTTCTTTCTCTCTCGATCGTATTTTTCTTGGGAACATACTTTACGTAGTTTACATAGTTTTCGCGCGGAGAGCAGGCGTCCGACTGTATATTTATTGATCGATGTGCGAAAATATAAATGCACAATATTTTTTTTCCCAAAAGTTTTCTTGTCGGCTTTGCTGCCTCACAGTCTCGCTTGCACAGCTTTCTATTTCCCGACAAACTGGAAAAGCATCGAGTATTCATCGACAGACGAAAAATCGCATGCATCGATATTCAACCAAGACGAACATTTGCACGAAGCAAGTCTAAAAACAACTGAGCAACGAGATAGAGAAAAAAAAGTACGAAGCAAACGGCGCAAGTTGGCTCTCTCGCTTTGGACGAAGGAAGCTGGAAAAAGGGATAGAACTCGAGGGACGACGAGGACGGTCCACTCTCTTGGCGTCCAGTTTGGATTCCCGCGGGACGAGAGTAGCAGCAGGACATTTGTCAAGGTGCCTCGGACTGCTCTACTTGGCTCGTAAGCACGTAGCGTTGGCATGTGTATCTGCGTACATGTGAGAGACTCTCCTCTGCTATATTAAGCCGCATTCGTCTCCCGTTCACCATCCTTCCTTTCGCCTGAAAAATCCAGATCTTTTTTTTTCTCTTTTTTTTTCGAGTCTCTGGAGATGTAAATGATCTGCGAAAGGGATAGCTCGATTATGAGGGAAGGGACTTGTCGACTCTGCGAGATGAATATAAACATGAGTTTCGCGATAAGAGCTGCAACTATTATTATGACTTTGGTTGTTAATGCAGCGAGCGTGCTATATTTACAGATTGTTCAGCTCATTGTTCGGTTCGTTTTATTATATTCACTTTAGATCGTCGAATAGAGTGAATGCAAATGTAAGGCATTTGGCATCGCTATATTTGAAATATAAGAAAGCTCAGCTCACCGACAAAAGAATTTCATTTGACGTTCCATTCAGAACTTTTCAATTTTCCACAACAAAATTTCCTAACATTAGTACGTGTTATAGAATCTGAAGATGAGTGCTCTTTCGGATGAGAAAAATCGTATGCCATCCGTCGGCCAGTTTTTCAATTAATTTATTTGCCTTTTCACATGGTACGACGATTACTCAGCATAAAATATACACAAAGCCCCGTTCTTCTTCTGATTTACTAGAAAGGAGTTTTCCACCGCGGTCGTCATGAATCCATCTCAAGTTTTCGCATAGTAGCCCCCAGTCCTTCCCGAAATCAGCATTCTCAAAGACTTCCTCGAAAAGAAACACAGCCACGTCGCCAAACCTACTCCCCCCTTCCAGCTCGAAAAAAATGCTAACAAGCGAATCTCGGCGAGGTATACGTTTGATTTGTCTCAATAAAAATAAAGGAACTTCCCGTATCGCAAAACAGGCGAAAAATCCTTGGGTTAGAAAAAACATGGCAAAGAAAAAAGAAGCGCATACATGCATAGGAACTTGCGCTTGGGTTACGGCAGGGGTGTGTCCGCGACAAGGAACGGGCGGCGCCGCTGAGCTGGCTTCCTCACGGCGTCGCGCATCCCTCCTCTACCTCTCTCTCTGCCTCTCTGCGCGACGCACCAGACATTGTTCCTCGCTACGAAGGGCAGAATCTATCGGCGAAAGAGCGCCTTTTATTTGATTACCAGCCGTTTCCCTATACATGTACGGGCGCGGATCACGCTACCGTTGGTTTTTTTTGCTTTTGCTCGGAGACTCTTGAACGGCGGCGAGCTTCAGCGAGGTCGATTGCGCACTCGCTCGACGCTTGGCTGCCGCAAATATACGGATTGCGTAGCCGCTAACCGCTAATAAAATACAATCAGCGCCATTTATAATTTGGATTCAACGCACACAAGGCGACGTATAATTTTATGTAACGTATACAACGTCGGCGCGATACGGATCGGACGAAAAAAAGGGCAATTAAAGTTAAGAAATACAGAGTAATTAACAAGTATAGAATTGCTCGAGAGAAGCAGCGATAATTTACAGAATAATCAGAACAATAAAACATCGCGTGTTGACGTATAAAATTCGAGATACGGTCTTTTCTCCCTCTCTATCTCTCATTCGTACTTTTAATAACCTCACACGCGAGCCAGGCTCACTTCTCATATTTTGCTTATCCTCCGCATTGATTTACAAACGAACTCGCGTGTATACGATCAAACGCGAGGTCGCATGCCCAAGGAAAGCGGTGTCTTCGTGGGCACGCACGCTCGCCGGGCGCGAGGCATGCCCCCAAAGGATCTCGAGATCGCAAGCCTGCGCCTGCCGGCTATATATAACGGATGAGGCATTAGGCATCCGTAATGGAGCTACGCGCGCTGCTGTATTCCCTCGGCGACGACCTGGCCGCGCGGCCCTGCGAACGCCGGCATATTTTCTACAAATCATTACTTTTAATTTGTACGCGTCTTCGGCCTTTTATCAAGACAAATCGGCAAGTCACCTCGCGCTCAGACTCCAACGCCCGTTCTCTTTTTCGGTTGTGCATTTATCGATTGATCGACCGTACGATTTTATCGGACTGAACAATGTTTTGACGAGCGTTTTGCACAATTACTGTTCGTTCGCGTATCGAGTGAACAACTCCGATGGAATGACAGCTTTGGCGACGGTCGAGTAAAACAGTCGGATTCCACGTTCATACGTGATCGTTAGTACGTTTGGTCCTCACGAGTATTGGCCATATTCCACTGTCTTTGCCAATAGCAAGAATTGCAGCACATTGATCATGGCACAGATTCTCGAAAAGACATGTTTTACAGTCGAGTTTACACGTCGAACGTCGTATCTATACGCGCGATACGAATCCTAGAAATACGATATTTCGATCTAATCTACAGAGATATTAATTTTTCCAGACGCATTCGAAGGCACATTATAAGACAAAACACAGAAGACCTCGACTCGGAAAAAAAGTCCTGGTGTGTGGCTTCTCCTTTTGATATTCATCCGAGATTAGTCGATGAAAAAGCAACACCTATTAATCTGCGCGCGCGGCAGCCGTTCACGACTACGCAGTTACGCAAACTTCGAGCTCGTAAAGCGAAGAAAAGTAATTGAATTTCATCGATAATATCCCCGATCGCATAAATAAACCGACATCACGCTCTCTCTCTCTCGCATCTCGCTCGGAAAGAAAAAAAAACTCGAAAAACTAACAAATCTCCCGGCTAATATCTCTCGCAGACACACGCAGGAGTGCAACTGACGAGCACAAAGCTTCTGGGAGCGCGCGCGTATGAAAAGAGAGACATTATGCATCGGCGGCGGACCGGAGGGAGATAAATAAATATCCACGTACGAAGCGGCAGCTGCTGCGGTACCAGCGCGCCGCGGGATACCGTCACGGCGGTGGTCCCTTTCAAAAGAGTAACAGAGATAGGGCGATAATTTTTCAGGAGCGTTAAGAAGCCAAAAGCGATATATATATATATATATATATATATATATATATATATATATATACGTATATGATGCTATTCATTAGCAGCAGGGCTTGCTGGCGTTCGCACGTTGTTGTCGTCGCTGCTGGCGCGTCTGCCCTGACACCTTCATACGAGCACGCGCCGCGCAGCCGTCCAATGGATTCCTCGAAGCCTGATGGCGTTTTAATTTGACGCTCAGGTTTTCTCGTGCGGGTGCACGTGAGAAATTGATTGGCTATTCGACGGATGCTCGTTGAGTTTCCAGGAGAATAGGACTGGTCAAATCCGGTAACGAAAGCAGGCAAATCGACTCCACGGACGATTCTCCTGCGCTGGAGCTGGCTATTGACGATGAACCAGGCGACGCGCGGGAGACGGTCGATCCGACGTCGCACTCCATCAGCGCACGCACGGGAAGAGGAATCGCTGCTAATACTTCTGTCGCTTGCATCGGGGATTTGCCGTGCACGTACGCGGCCCGCCGTCCGCCGCCCGCTTGCATTATAACCGGCGACGCTTACAAATGCCGCGATGTATGGAGACGTTACGCGGACACCGGCTCTGTGACTAGCCGCTCATGCTCTCTCGCCTCGAGCCGGGCACGAACGCGAGCGCGCGCGCGGATCCTCTTGCCTCTATCCGAATCGTGCCTTACCTACCGCCGCGGCGACCGCGGTGCCGCCGCCTTCTCCTCGGCGCGTCGTCGTCGCGGAGCGGCGGGAAAAGCTCGACGCGCGACTCTGCCCGAGTCGCCCCCTCGAAGCCGAAATAAAGTAATCGCAATGAAAAGAGATAAATGGCCCGGGGACATAATGGAGAACGGCAATAATAGCCGCAGGCACAAACTGCGCGCCGCCTATTCGGGCATTAGCACAATGCCTGTGTCACAACAGCTACTCGTCCGTCAGCCGGCGCGGCAGGCCATTTTGTATTTGAGCGTGTCACACGTATACGTACAGAGAGGTGCAAGCGCGCGACTAAGACACAAAAAAAGCAAAAAGGTGGGGTCGAGGAGGGAGGGGCCATGCAGCCGATAAATACGTTTGTATTCGACCGGACAAAATAGCTATATTTTCGGGGGGTACCCCTCGCACGTCATCCGATAAATCATTGATACTCGAGCATTGTTACGTTGTGAGCTGTCTATTAGAGGATTCCGCTGGGCTGTCTGCTACCCGAGAGCTTGTATGTAGGGCTTGTATGCCTTGATTTCAACTAATTCCGACTTATGCTTACGTCGTTGCGTCCGAGCTTTTTTGCTCCGATCAACCAATCAAATTGCTGACAAAGCTGTAGCTGTCAAATTCCCTTTCGTTCAGTTGCGTGTTATGCCAACATTTCGAAATGTCGGATTGGCACGCAACATGACTACATTTATCTGAGACTTACTTTCATCCATTCGCCAATATTACGGTTGGCGCTTGAAAATGCACCGCGATTGGAAAATGCGATGCGATTCTGCCATTGCCGAGGTAATTCAGCGACTGATTTCAAGTCACCGAAATCGTTCGCAAGTGGCCTCGTTCTCCTCGCGCGCAACAAGCTCGACGGGGCTTGCGCTAAGCACCAAGCGCGTGCACCGAGATAAAGAAAAACACGCGGGCATGGTGCCGACGACGAAGACACACCTCGGCGGCGGCGAGAATAATAGGAGCATTAGCGGCGACAAAGACGGCGGGGCAACGACGAATTAGAAGAAAGGGCGAGCGCGGCACTCGCGTTACAAATGTCGCGCGCCTCGACATCTTAGTCGAGGCGCATATATGTACGCGGACGGGGGGAGAGAGGCACCCCGTGGCGCGCAGCGCTCGGCTAGCTCGGCACTGCGCGATGATCCGTGCACGCACCGCCGAAAACGCGAATTGCACAATGGCGGCGGCGAGGGAAGCGCGCGATGTACACCGCTGACATTTGATTCCATTTGAGATTTAATATAGCCATAAATAAGCGCTCACACTTCCCGCGCTTACTACCGCACAATTGGCCGAGAGCGAGGATCCTCGCAGGCGGCACCGGTGACCGGCCATTGTCTAACGAGACAACGTTTGCAGCTTAGGTACCAATCTTGATTCTTCCTTCTCGCTTCACGCTCATCTTTTTTTTTTTTTGGGTTTTTTGGTAGCACAGCAGCCATTTGAATTTTTCAGATGGGAATTCCTCGTACGTTCAAGGTAAAGCTGAACGCTTGTAAAGCCAAGAAGGAAATCGTTAGTCTTCTCTTTCCGTTTCCCAAACATTGTATAAACTTCTTTTCACAGATGGTACTGAAAGATATTAGGAAAACACTCATCGGATTTAACGGAACATATCAATTACAATACGTAGAGCAAAATAAAGAGAGTCATGACTGTATACAAGTGCAGAAAAAGTGTGGAACTAGGCCCAAAGCCGTGCTTTACTAGCCACCGTATTGCCAAACGTCTGCCGTGCTTTTTTACGCAAAAGTGTTCGGAAAATCCTTATGATCATTAGCATAATTAGCCTAGTGGAATAAAAATGCGAAAAGACAAAAGCCATTCGTAACGGTAGCCATATATAACAAGCTTGGGCATGCGAGAGAGATTGAATAAAAAAGGAAGGGCTTAAAAGAAAAAGAAGAAGAATAAGTGGAAGCTCGGGCTTTTATATAAGGGATCATAAAACACAGCTGGCACGTGCAATCAACACCTCGCAGGCGGTCTTGGCGCGCGCTCCTATGTATATATATATATATATATATATATATATGCATGTGTGGGGAGGGATTGCCGAGCGAAAAGCGAATAATTTTCATTCATATACGCGAGCGGAGCGGCAGACTTATGCCCATTGTCATGTAACGCACACGACGCGTGCATATGCTCTCCCGCGCGCATATATAGCCGTCGTTTTGCTTGAATTTTCACGGGGCTTGTCGGCGGACGCGACGTGCGATGCGTTACGGGCGCGATTCAAATTGAAATTGGCCGCTGCGAGGTGAGCGCGAGACCACGGAAGCACCGCCTCGTCGTTCCCTCGAATTCGCATTCCCAAAGTGCCGAGGCCGCGGCCGCGTCCAGACGACGCATTCGAGATTGACGATTATCGGCGGCGAGCGCGCGTCATTTTCGAGAGCACGCAGCCGAGCGCGCCAGCAGCACGCGCATGAAAATAAAGCCACAGGGCAAGAGTGACGAGAAAGAGAAAAAATAGAGGGGGGAGAAAAAGAAAAAGCACCTCCCTCTCGCGTATACAATGCGCGAAAATGCACAATGGACCGTCGCGCTCCTAAAATTAGCGCGCGCGTTGCCGAGAAAATACCAAATCGCGAGCGCGCGCGAGAGAGAGAGGTTTATTTTAAAACGCGAAATTCACGCTTGCACGGTAGTTAGAATTCCATTTGTTGAGTAGCCACGAAAAGCTCTCGCGTGATTCATTTCTACGAGGAGAGCATTTACTCCACTTGCGCGCGCGCGCGCGCAATACAATCTAGTGTGCGCCAAGCCGGCAGAGGGAAGAAGGATGTCGGAATAATGTTAAAAGAAAGCCTAGCGACGACGAGTAATGTGGGCGGCGAGGTGAAATAATGGTCCTTCCGCGAAACGCGAAGGCGAATCCAGCCGTGCGGCCCGTCTACGCCCGGCAATGATTTCGCGTCATCTTCGGCCGCCGCGCGCTCACTCATTGTCAAGTCTATAACTTGCCTTCGATAAAACTGCAATCAACGTATTTTCCGTGCCATCAAAAGCTCGTACACCGCCCACGCTCCGCGTCTAGCGTGGCCGTAAGTGCGTAACAAAAGACGCGGCACGCACATGTGCCTTCGCAGATGTTCTTTTTCTCTCTCGATTTTTATATTCATTTCACTTAGAGCGGGCTACCCATCAGTCTGACCTGCGAGTCTGTGACAATGGCTAATCCCTGGGCGTATATATAGCTCTACATATTTATGCGCTTCGAAATAAGTGATTGCCACACATCGTGTACGGCTGGCTGATGGGCTCCTTGCCAGACACGTCTCTCACTCGCTTTGGGACTCGTCGCTTTTGTGCCGATTGAAATGGACGCCGCTTCCGTGCCGAAATGATATCTCGCGTTCTATTGTTCTTTTTTCGAGGATGTCGGTGACAATTATCGCTTCGAACTCATCGGCACACTTGTTAGCGTACACGCACGATGAGCTGCATCGCATTCAATGGTAATCGTGTAACTTCCGAAAAACACTAGAAACTCGAGTGCCAGCTGGACACGAGTATATACTTTGTAGTTCTAATACTTTCCCCTCGGCTTTTGCAGCTGAACTCAATCAGCCGCACGTACGTCTGACACATCTCTGAAAATCCCTCTCTTTCTCGAATGCAACCCTCGGCAATTTCAAGGACTCTCGAAGTATGATATAGCGCGAAAGCGCATGGGAAAGAAGAACAGAGTACGCGGTTGTCGTTGGGCGCTAGGAGAGAAAATCGGAAAGTGATTGCCGGCGGTGACTAAAACTGCCATTATAATATTACGACTGGTCCCGCTAAGAGGCTCCTGACTGTTGAAGCCGAACTATAACTGGATATACGAGGCTAACGTAATTTTGTGAATGATATATCGACAGGGTCACCTGGCGTAGGCGAGTGGGTGTTTGAGTAATGGCGGTCAGCTGTGCGCGAGACTGAATCGTAAAACTTGATACGCACGGCCACGAGGGCGCGACAGATAAGAATCCAAACGGCCACTGGCTCGTCCGCGCGCCGTTCAATTAGACGAGTATGGACAATTGCCTTATCGCGCGCGTGCTGCGAAGAGCGCCAGCGACGTATCAACCGCTCTCTGACGAAAACCCAATTAAACAAACGAAAGAGACACGCGTACTCCCGTCGCGACCAATTACCATATACTGGCGCTGTGCGCAAACGGCAGCTACAAGTTTAACGAGGCGGCTGCCCGACCGAGTCGGAGAGGCATCGACGAGCCAACCATTAGATAATGAGTATACGAGAGTCGGACTCGGATGCTAAAGGGAGTCTTTATCTATACGGACGGCCCGACCGCTACTATACCATACTACTACTACTACGACTACTACTACGACTACTACTACTACTACTACTACTACTACTACTACTACTACGACTACTACTACGACTACTACTACTACTACTACGACTACTACTACGACTACTACTACTACTACTACTAGAGCCGTCGTCCTTGGCACGAATTAACGAGCTTTGGCTAATCGGACTTGAGGACCCGTTAAAACTTTATGGACTCGCTCTGTGGCTTTCTTCTTCGAATAACCCCCCGCTAATGTGTTTGTCTGTCTTGTATAACGATACTATCAAAGTTTCGATCGACTTTTCTCATTTCGATGATTTGATTCGACGTCGTAATCGCGTGAGTACTTGCTGATAAATTGATTTGCATTCGTACTTTACGGAAATTTTCGCGCGTAGGCGTACGACCTGCGGCTCGCAAAGTCGCGTGCGCGAACGATTCACACGGCACTGGCAACGAGTCTTTTTGCCGAAACAGTACGTTGGCACTTGGATTTGCAGCAGTACGATCGTTGTCGTTTTATCTATCGGCCACGCTCAAAACGAGTACTTGCCTTCGCTGCAAAGCCCCTTGGACGGCAACTCGGAAGAGCCAAACTCGAATGGAAGAAAGTCAAAAATAACAAGCATGTCCACTCGATGAAGAGAGGTAGAGAGAGAGCAATCGCTCAAGCTAAATGGGCAAGCATGAGCGCAGTGGGCGTGCATCTGTATACGATAAATAGCGTGGGCGAGCACTCGTTAAAGGCCACCAAACGCATTAGCTTATCGTCTTTATACCAACATGCAACGGTAGGCGAGCGACTGAGAGAGACTTTGCGGCCAATGGCCCACCGGTAAATCCTGTCCGCGCGAGCCAGCGAAAGAGCTTCATTCGAGTTACTCGCAAACTACGTATATATAGCTGTACCTGCACCCATCCTGCTGTAAGCGGACTTCTTTATATTATCGAGTTAGCGTGTTTTCTCTAGACCTTGGGTTTTTCCATTCAAAGAGCGTTGCATTCAACTATACCGGCTTTCGTACAAAAACAGTATTGCCGAGAAAAGTGAGATTCCGCCACAGTGTGGCCGTGACCGGCAGTGACGATCTTGCTCGCAATAGTCTATCGATTGGTCGCCAAGCATCAACAAGGCTAGCTAATTCTTGCCCGACAAGCCGAAGGAGAAGGGGAAGCGCAGTCTCGGGGATACTGTTACGGCGACACGAGCGAGCGAGAGAACCAAGGAGAAGGCGAGTGGCAGAGGGAGAGAAATAAAAAGTTTGCCCGAGAAGTCGATTCGGCAATGATCATTTATCAGCGCCAAGGATTTTACACCCACGACGCATCAATACCAATCGCGCTTCACCCGCTCTCGCACGAGCACGCGCGCGTACACGTTTGGACTGGACGAATTATCGGAGCGAATGACGCGCGTGTACCTCGCAGCGAGAGGCCAGCTTTAATGATTGGGCCGAGGCTGCGAGATGCCGATGCCATTTATTTATTTTTCATTGTCGCGCGCCACCTCGACAAACCATACCGAAGCTCTGCAAATATTATTGTTTTCGCGAACAACAGTGAAATACGAAAGAAATGAAAAGGAAGGCTGGAATTCCAGGCGGAGTTGGAGCATACGTATAGTGGTAACAGGAGTAGATGACACCACTCGCTCGTCATTTACGCCCGTCGGGAGATATTTCAGTTAGTTGCTCTCGGCGCGCAAAAATATATAGCGTGTATTATAGAAAAGAGCAGGCTACTGTCCATCATGTGGACTCCCATGAGAATCTATCGCGCCAAGATGAAAACCGCCACTGTGCACTAAGTCATCGGTATATACGAAAGAGATATGCGTGTAAAGAGTAACGCGATATCACGCCTTTTTCTTTTCTTGCTTTTCTCATTTTTTCATTCTTTTCAAACCTCTTTATTCCGTATCTATTTAATACGGATAGTTCCTGTGTATAATCTGTGCCGCCTATCAAAATGAACGTTGACTAGGGAATCTTAACGCGAGTAGCGTTGGTGATTATAGTCAGGTAGGTTTTGACCTGTAGTACAAGAAAACAAGTGAACAAAATGGTAGAAAAAGCATGCCAGGGTCAGTAAAGCAAGGTATAAAAGCAAACGCTTGCCGCGGTCACTTCCGTTTCCAAGCCCGTGACTCAACTCGAGCGCGCCTGTATATGTGTATATACGAATCTCCCGCCTCGTCCAGAATGATTAACAGCCCCCGGGAGGTAGGCTATTATCTACCGACTGCTTCTCTCGCTGGCTTCTGCCGCTGCCTGCTATACGACGTGTTGCGGCTTGGCGAATTATCAGCGGTCGTCTTACTTTTCGCGCGCGCTACTCAAGAATTAATGGATCTCGTCGGCGCGGGTGCACCTCGCGCTCGCATCGCACCGATTCGCATCTCTATAGCAAGCCAGGAAGTCTATATGCGCGCGCGCGCGTGTGTGTGTGTGTGTGTGTGTGTTTACGCTTTTTTCTATCTCTCTCTTGATTTTGGCGAAAGCAGGTGAGTTAGGGAAATCAAGATGATATCCATAAGGTATTCGAACGTGCTATCTTCTGTGCATGTTCAAAAAAAAAATACACAGCAAAGCTTTCGAGAATTCGCAAGGCAGAATAATGAACGATGAATCGCTCGGTCTCGTAATCCAGCCAGCAGTGACTGAAAAAAACGCGCGCGCGTACAATCGCGAGACTAATCGAGCAGCACAAGAAGCGTTCTCACGCGAGCACCATTGAAAAAGACAAATATATAAGCGAGCGGCGGCAATGCGTGCACTGTTGTTGCGAGTCGCGTTGCCAGCCCGCGAAATTAAATATCAGATGTTGACAAATTGCGCGGCAAAGCGTCGCTCTCTCTCTCTCTCTCTCTCTCTCTCTCTCGCCAACGAATATTAATGACATCCAAAAGATAAAAGAATATACAACTTCTGTGCAGATGAAGAGAAACGAGTTGTTGGCGCGGTAATGGACGATGGCCTCTTCTTCGTCCTTTTCCCTTTCCTCGCGAAATATTCGTTAGTCGCTGCCGGAATCTCGCGGGCTATCGAGAATCGATTTGTTATGAAAGAATATCGAGCGGGCGCGCGCGACTGAATTTATCGTTCGGCGGCGCGCGCAAGTGCGAAAAGGAGGGTGCGCCTCTCTACATCCGCTGCCGGCCCTTGCGAGGTAATAAACGATCCACTTTGGCGCCGCGGCCGGAAAAAGCCGAGCGAACGATTCCAATCGCGGAATGGCATAATACCCCCTCCTTCGGCACGGCAACAAAGTGACACGGCGAAAAGCCTACGCGAAAGGCTCGTGTGCGAGCGCGCGCGCGCGCGAGTTGCAGCACGGGGAGGTGGAGCGTGCACGAAAGGCGCGGCCTTCTATCCCAAAGAAGTCTCCATCAATAACGCCAAGTCCAAGCACTCGACGACGTGGAAGACCGCAAAATTAATCATCCTTCTTCTTCTGCTTCTCCTTCTTCTTCTTCCTTGGTCGCGTCGGTAGCTTCTTCTTGCTCGCGAGCTTGTAGCTGGGAGCTTCGAAAAATCTGGTCTATTGGCTCTTTTTCGCTTAGATACTGGTGAGCTCTCCATTTTTACATTGACGTTATCGTTCTCGTGGTGGTGAGGTGCTATAATGTTTCGAGGAGCCTTGGAGGGATCACGCGAAACAATCAGGATCACACTGCCATACGTACGTCGCTAGAAGTGTTCGCGAAATTGTTTGCTGTGTATAAGCGGCTTCCGTTTGAATTATAAATAAATCAGACCTGGGTGATGTCAGCTTGAGGCTCGCATTTCAAGATTAGTTATGTAGATGGCACTTTTAAATTTTAATCTGTATTATTGGTCATTCTGATACATTGTAATCCACAAAAATAGACACTACATTTGCATCGATGCACTGCTGTTTTGTACAAACTGTACGTAATTTTTCAACTAAATTTTTAAGGGGCTTTGTAAACCGGCTTTGAAAATCAAGAGAGTCATTTTAACGACGTTGAAAATGCAAGAAACTTCAAAATAGATACCTAAAATTTCTCTCAAGCTAATAGATTTGTCGATAGCTGGCGACTTTTCAGCTCTCATTCACAGTGACCAAATTCTCCAACGTATTATAGGATAATACCGCTTGTTTGTTCAGCGCGCGCTCGCGAGCAGATCAGCCAATGGCATGAGCTTGGAGGAGGAGACGGCCGATCAAACGAAATCATCGATCTGGTAGGAGAGGGCCGACGCTCTCTCTCTCTCTTTCTCTCTCTCTCTCTCTTGGAAGATTTATTATGGCGATGACGGAGAATATTGCGCGAGCTGCGCTTTGATGTTCGCCAAAAGAGATTCTACGACGGCAGGTTGATTGCCGAGAACGCTTTCTCTCTCTCTCTCTCTCTTTCGTTCGCCACACTTGGAAAAATAGAGTGCGCCTTTGAACGATGCCCAATCGCAGGGGGAGAACCGTCTCGGTCTATATGAGAATCTCAAGCAGATGTGTTTACCGTTTCTCGATTGACTTGGATTTCGCGAGAATGAATATCTATTTTCGGCGGGTGCGTGTCCGCGTCGATCAGTGGCATGGCGGTTTCGTCCGCAGAAAAATAATAAAGATCGCGAGTATCCTCCTCCCGGCGATTGTCCGATAGGGAATCGGGCCTTGGCTCGCACGACTGCACGTTACGTACGTCCAGCGTTATATACAGGCGCGCGTAACGAATGCACAAACGAACGCCACGCCGCTGCCGGAGGACGCGAATTTATCGGACTTCGGCGGCGTGCTCTGATAGAAGAGAGCGCGGCGAACAGATCTCGGACGTGTATGCGTGTGCGCGCGGCCAATGGCAGCTCGCCTCTGCCCGCGCTCCGCAAGGGATGCGAAATTTATGTCGGCCATTTTGCCCGCGCGCATTGTTGTCGACACACACGCACGCCAAGCTATTTTATTTCTCCGGCGAGAGGACCTTAGCGATTGAGGCTCTTCGATTGCGACCTTCAATTTATCCGACTTGCGCCGATCCCTGTGCGCGAGTTCACTTTTGTTTATTGAACGGGTTCTTCTTTCGTCTCGCGTGCTCTCTCGTATCGTTTGTGCGTCGCGGCGTTCAGCGCATGTCGTACGGCCTGACAATTTGCCAATAGCCCTGAAATTGCCTTGCGGTGATCCTTAAGCTAATGCGCGCAGTCGTAAAAAATCTACTTTAAAGAAACGTCGAAAATGCGCAGGGCGAACTTTGCGTCGGCCGTGTTTCACCTTTACACCGCGCATTTTGTTCGCGGCGCAAATTGTGCAGCTCAATCGCCAAGAAAATCGACGGTGTCGGCAGAAAAATCCATTGAATGCGACGCTATTCGGTAAGCTCGAAGAGCCAAAGAGAAAGGGAAAAGCAGTAAAGTAATCGAGAAGACAAACACGTAACCTCGCACGGCCGCGGTTGGAAAGAAATGGAGGAAGTTGAACGATCGTGACACGTCGTCGTCGTCTTGCGAGGCTACGGGGAAAACAAGTGGCGCGGCGCGGTAGTTTGGCAGCGAGGTTGAAAATTTATCGGCTTTACGGCGGGGAGGGCGAGGCGACTAGTATAAACGGGGCTGCGCGCAAGCTCATGAATAGATTGGCCGTGCAAGCAACGACGCCGAGCGAACCCCTTCGCTTTTCCCGCGAAATACGCGCGCGCGCGCGGCGCTCTGTCGGCGAACAAGATTTCGCGGCTGGGCGGGGGCGGAAAAAAGATAAAAGTTCGATCGCAGTCCGGCCTAGGCTGCGCTGAAAATTGTAACGAGAGAAAGTTGATCGGCTCGTGCGCGCGCACCTGCGAACACGCCGCGAGCAAAACTATGTGCGTGCCGCGGATAAATATATAGCGAAAGCTACGCGAGTTCGGCAGGCGCCGAGATTTATGCGCCAAACTATTTCCCCGAGTGCGCGCACACCCTCGGACTAAATGCCGGGAAATCTCTCTCTCTCTCTCTCCATCTCTCTTGCTTTTCGCTTTACTTAGTCTCGGCGTGCGCGCAAAACGCCGGTAATATATTATTGCGGCCGCGAAAGTCGCTTTACACGCTCGAGTCCGCGATATTCACGACTGGATTTTTAACGAAAAGTAGCTTTGCTCGCAAATCAATGAATTATCGGCGGACACAGCTGGCGAATAATAATTCAAGGGCGGGGAGATTATTTACGAACTCGTATCGCGCGCAGTAGCTTCGAGCTCTCGGAAAATTGCTTGTTTACATCAAAGCGTAATAGAGTAGCCAGGCATAAGTATGCTAAAGACTGAGTTATTGTGAAATTAAGTTAACTCGCTGAATGCCTCTCCCGCGAGTAAGGGAAATCCGACAGTTTTGGCTTCTTAAGCTGCTGCGAGCATGATACATGTGTTCCTTGCATTCGCGCTGCCTGCTAGTCGCTATATACGCGTACATCTTACAAATTCATCATTCCGCAACTCAATCCTTTCTTTCCTCATTTTTTTTCCTTGTCGAGAGCGAGCCGCAATAAGCACCATTTCTCGCGTGCGCGTACGCGGAGCACGACCGCCGAGGTAAAAATAATTTCTTGCGCGCAGCGACGCGTGCGTATCAAGCTACGAGAGTGAAAAAGCGCACGGAAAAAGTGAGGGAGAGAGGCTAGACACAACAGCGCGCAAAGAGAGCGAAAAATAGCCGAAAAATTTTTCCAATCTGCGTACAAACGCAGTACCCCTATATTTAATTGCAAACTCGCGGGGCTAGCCACCCTAAAACGTATATAGCGAAAGAGAGAGAGACAGACAGAGAGAGAGAGAGAGAGAGAGACGGGTGATTGACAGGCTTTGCAATATGGCTGACGTGGCGCGCGCGTTGCGCAAGCTGTTGCACCCGCATCTGCGCATTCATGCAAAGTCCAAAAACTGTCCATCCGTCTGTCTGTCTGTCGACGCCAGTCTCTCCGATAATCGCTCTCCTGTGTGCTCCTATAGAGCCCGTTCCTATTTGTTTTCGATATTTTCAACTTATTCTCTTTTTGCCTCTCTTCCAAGCTTTTTTCCTCCCCCCCCCCCCCCCCCGGCTCCGACAGTATCCATACTCAATGCGGATTTGCCACTTTTTTTTCTCTGATGGCTTCACGGATTTTCTCTCTGTGCGTGCATGATTCTTCGAGATTGTCCTTTTTTTTCAACGGCGATTGCTTTTTTTCTTTTTTTTTTTTCTTTCAGGACGGGCAGTATTGATTGGATGGATAGAGTGAGAGCTGAAAACTTTTGCGAGCTTCTGTTGTTTTGCCGGAGATTCGATACACAGCGAACAATGCGAAAACGTAAAAAATAGCATATAAATTTGAATTCATCGATCGATGGAGCGACTCGTGAAAACTTGGGTGTCGCACAAATTAGAACATCGTGACGATGACCGCAATTGAATTGTAAAACACGCATTTCACGCATGTGTCCCCTTACAACTCTCGAAGGAAAAAGGAAAAAAAAAATGTCCCCTTGAAAGATGAAAAAGGAAAAGGAATTCATAAGCCATCTTACTTTCCTTGGAGCCACGGTCGTCCTCTCGATATGTATATACATATATATCCGGGAAAATACAGGATCCTTAATCTGAAAGCTGCTGCTACTGCGAGAGCAACAATGACAATTCCGTTTTCTACTGGCGTGAAAAGGCAGAAAAGAGAAATCCGCTTGCGCATGATTGACGCCTGAATGGCGCTGCCTCTCCAGAGGCCAAAAGTAGAGTAAAGCCCCAATGCGATTTGATGCGAGCGTTTCATAGAAAAAGGAAGATCACCCACACTCGCGCAGCAACGCACGCAGCCTTGATTTATAGTACGCCGAAGCTTCGATACCCAACAAACATCGTATAGTTTTCATCCTGTTAATTTTCGAATCAGAAGATATCCCACAACAGCGACGTGATGAGGCGTTTTTATTGCTTGAAAGTATACGTATCTGGTGTCAGGAGGAACGTGAACTTAAAAAAGAGGTGCGAGGAGAAAAAGAAACAAAATAAATATATCAGCAAAGTGTAGCGGCGAGCGTTTCCAATACGAATTTTTCGCTGATAATACACGACCAGTTTAATTGAATAAGTGAGCAATTAATGCGAATAATGTTGCGCGTATCATTCACACGAAGATATACACTTATGGATAAGCGGAAACTCGCTTTCGCTCCATCTCTTGGATTAATTACTTGGGACTTATCTCCTCTCTGTCTGTCTGTCTGTCTCTCTCGTATGCAAATGCTCGCGTGAAGTGTTGAATTCGATTAGCCTGTGTGAAAAATTGTACCGTGATATCGACAGACGTGGTTTGTTGTTATACTATGTAACTATTCTGTATGTTACGACCAGGAAGCTACAAATAAAGCGTTTAACTAGATGGACCAAAATGATCTTGCATTTAAATCCAAATGCACACGAAACATTCAAAGGATTTTTTATATTGATAAAGCTGTTTGTTGATATTGCACTTTTATCGAACGAGTGCGAAAGCTCATCTGCTGCACATTCCATCGGAAGGTGACGTCTCCTTCTATTGCTAGCTAATAATGAGATCGACACTGCCAATACATTTCCCCGAATGGAGAAATGTATAATATTGGAGATATTTTATAGGTCGTGCAGGACTCGCAGCAGGAGCTAAGCATTCCTTTTTTCAGTTCGTCGGAGACATCTTCTTTACACACGTGCATGGGCACCTCATAGGGTGGGCGTACACATATGATTCTCTTTTGCTTTCTTGGCGGAAGTCACGCTGATCTCGCGTCATTTTTTTTCTTCTCGCGCGCATCTTTATTACCGGACATCGATCAGCCGTGACCGCATTTTGCCGTAAGCATGTGTGCGCGCGCGCGCCAGGGGACATGCTGGCCTTGCCAGATGCTCGTGGCGCTGCCGCTGCCGCTGCGACGTTTACGCTTTCGTTTAACGGATATTTGTTTGCGGTTAAAAGCGCGAGTGCGAGCGACTCTGGGATGCGGCCGAGAGCTTGTTTGTTCTATCCCTTCGAGGTTTTCACAGTCGCATCTTGATAGACAAACAAAAATCTGTCACCCGGAGTGCTCGACGCGCGCGCGCTCGGCAATAACGTTGTTAAACGATCAATTTTTCTTTGCGCCTTGGGAGCCACCGCCGTGACGACGGATAATTATAGGTCAAACAGGGAATTTGCCAGCTAACCTTCGATATGGATCACACGTGTCGTTCTCAAGGGAGCCAAGCAGCGATTAACGAAAAGGAAAAAGTTCGAGTCACGCGCTAAACAGCCGCGCGAAGAAGGCAGCTAGTCCCAAAACAGAGTGATCGTCGTCATCGGCAAGCAAAAATCGGAGCATTAACAAAAGAACGAGAAGAATATCCCTCGTATACGTACCATCAAAACATATCACATATATACAACGTGCAAGCCTATAAACGACCAGAACGAATGCCCATTGAAAGGCCCAGCGTGCGAGGACATAAACAAACGTTCGTACGAAGCAAGAAGAAGACGTTTCCTCGCGCGCGCGCGCGTGCAGAGGAAGTCATCATCGTCGCTACCTGAGCTTCTCTCGCCGTAGCAGCAGGGGGCAGCGCGGCCCCATCTGTCAAAAAGTCAAAATACTCGCACGCGCTTAGGGGCCCCGCGGCATTGTCGCTCACTACGCGAGCAAGCTACGCTCGGCGATCGCGCTTTTGTGCGCACGCCGTGGATTAAAAAACGAGGAGCGTCCGCGCTATCGCACTCGCGGGGCCACGATAGCGGCGCGCTCATTGCTGCGTCTCCTTGCCCTTGGGCACTCGGACGTTCGGCAGCTCGTTTCGGAGACTGGCTTATCAAACAGACTTGACGGGGGCCAATTGCAATTCGATCGGCCCTCCACGCTTCTTCAATTGTAGCAGACGTCATTTTGAAAATACCTCGGCGTGTAAATATTTTGTCCGACGAGCGAATTAAGCCGCGCGCACGGTAGACACACGTTGGTACACGGCAGTTGAATTCTTTGTGATTACATCCATCTGACCTCTCTGTCTCCTTTCAATCTCATTATCTGTCGTCCTTCTCTATTCTTCGCTATCCCCCTCTCCGTTCACTGCATGAATAGAGACGTCTCTCCCTTTCTACCTTCAGCCCGAAAACTTTATTCCCACCTCGTCGGCGCTGACAATGCCGCGCGATGGGTGTTCCTATGACACGCCGCACACGGATACACTAAGGACAAATCGCCGTGTGCGCGCGCGAATTCAAATCTCCGTGTCTCCTTTCATTGGGCCAAGGCTGCGCGTATATGCATCCGAGGATTATATGGCAGAAAAAGTTGGCGTCCAGTTTTGACAGGGGGGACTCACGGCGTTAATTCTTGGTTTGATCTCTCTTGACGCCATAGATTCCATGGCCCGTGTGTGTGTCCGTGTGTCTGATGTACGTTTGGCGCTTTCTATATACCACCAATTTCATTTTTTTTTTACACATACATTCAGTTATTTATACTATCACAAGGGTGTAATTGGTTCCCGATGGAACGGAATGAAAAATTCAAGTCTGGAATTGAAGTAATCAGGACGCGTTCGAGATATGTATTTTTAACGGTATGACAAATAATTGCCGTTTGGCTTTTTAAATTGGAGGAGTCGGATGATTTATGCACACACACACACACACACGCGGAGTATTTCAGTTTGCTCGATTTTGCCCGCGAAGGGAATACAAAATACGATCAATTAGTCTCATTTCGCTCGCGAGCGCACAGTCCTTGATTCGTTTAATGAAATATATTAGAGTTCAGTTTCTATTCCAGATAATAAATGTATCTTATGCTTGTCAGCAATAAATAATGTCAATGCTGAATAATGATCTATTTGATTAAAGTGTATCTTTGTCAAGTGATGGACACTGACTTCTAAACTGAGGTGACATCCATTCAAATAGTGATTAGTATCTAAATATTTGACGACATACGTACTATTCGTGAAACCCATTCGAAAAAAAAGACGACAGAATGATCCTTCGAAGACGCCATTCGTACCAAAATGAGCTATACACACAAAATCCATTTAAGAAGAAGAAAAAAAAGTTACTTAAATGGCACGAGCATTAAGAAAACCTGTTGAACATCTCAAATATTTATCCAGTCGGAGTCCTTAAAAAAGAAAGAGAGGAGTTTAAGAACAAGGAGCGGCATTGCCAAATAAGCGAAAGGCCCAATATACCGAAAAGAATCCTTTCGGTACGATCAAAAGCGAGAAGTTGGCGCATGCTGCCGATATCTCCAATGTCAAAGTCATTATCCGCTGAAATGTCGAACGCGAGTACTTGGCTTGATGGAGGATCGCTTGCTCCCTATTTTTTTTTTTTTTTTCACGACGATCATGCACCAGGCTAATGCAATTAAACATGATTATTTGTCTGTTCGCTCGGCTACATTCGTTAAACGCCTCGTGCATAATAACATTCTGCAAGTTTATCGGGAATGATGTGCGTACCATTCGCGAACGCAAAATATCTTTAAGTATTGCTCGTAGAAGAGATTTCCTCCAGTTTTCTTCATATTTCTGATTCGCGTTATATTTGAAAGCTTCACGCCAGTGTATAATATGTAAATCAGCACTCTATATTTCGCATCTAAAATCGTTTATTTAGATATGGTGATTCGCTCCGAATCAAGTACACAATTCTAAAAATAATCATCTGGAAGTGTTTAAATTTTCGTTTGCAACATCTCAATTACCGCAAGCAAAAGGATATGGAAGAGAAGGTGGCCATAAAATTAAGTCGCGAGTATTACTATCGCGAGTTGCAAGATCAACTCAATTTCCGCCCACTCGAGTTCTCCCTGCGAGGACGAGTTGCATACACGCGTGGAAGAGAGTGGATAACTCGCGCAGCGAAGGAGGCTAAATCAACATTTTTATAAAACTGCTTACTATTCATGGGCTTGACTCTCGTGCGCGCCTCTCATCTTTCGCCTCCTCCTTCGATATTCAACTCGAGCGCCGCGCGACGACGTCGTTTTATTATACGAGCGTATTATCGGAGGAGCAGGAAGAGCTTCGGAGTATAACACACTTGAAGACGCGCACCGCGACAAGGGTTGCTCTACAGAGATCCGCGTAATAATGCACGCAAGACTGCAGCGTAGATTCTCTCTACTTCCTTCTTTTCATTTTTTGTTTCGCTGATCTTCAGCCTTGACATTTATCAGAAAAAACTTACTTCGCAAAGTCTTTTTTCAGTTTCATTGTAGTTTCTAAATTCACTAGTATAGAATAACATGAATATAGCGTCATTTTAAGCTACGTGGAATCAAACGCATTTTGAAATGATAACTGATTGCTTTCAATTAAATAAATATTGTTTATTTATTGAAACGATAATAGAACAGCTATGTAAATTTAAATATCAAATTTTTATTTTTCCATAATACGTGGTTTATAAAGTTACTAACTTTTACTTAAATGTAAGATAATAAAGACATACAAAATAAAAATTGATAACGCGCATGGATAAAAGTTTTGCGAAGCTGTCGTTGTTTTTCAATTATTCGATTGTTATTCATTTCAACTTAATCTCATTATACATCACATATTTAAAAAAAAAAAACTACATTCAAGCTTGAATACAGATCATGATGAATCGAATGAGCCCATCAAAGAATTTTTTTATTCACCCAAGTGAATTTAGAATTGCTATACGATTTAGATTACGAGACTCTCAACAAGGAAAAATGAAAGTCAATTCAACCACTTCGGAAAAAAGAAAACTTCATGAAAATACCTACCCTGAAACGAGTTTGACGCAACAATCAAAACCATTTCTAGTTTGTCTCCTGCAGTTGTAAATATTGCTCGGTTGCCAATACTCTGGTCGACGTACCGACTATCAACAGCGCGTCCGAAAAATAAAGCCTCTTGAAAGAGAAGGCGAAGAAAACATAAATCGACATCCCCTCTGCAATTTTTGCATCGAGCAGATTTGGAAAGCTATCTCGCCGAGGCAGCGACGGTGGCATAGATAGATCTGCGTTGACTTGCAGTAGCAGCATTCGTATAGAGCAAACCACGTTGAGATAGCGAGGGAAAGCTAGCAGAGTAAAACAATCACGCAGGCCTCATGCATGTTAATGCGTTGTTAGGGGGTAGACCGCTTGCCGAGAGAGAGAGAGAGAGAGAGAGAGAGAGAGAAATAGGGCGGCTCGACTGCGGGATTGAATGCTCAATATCCAAGCGATCCGCCCTCGGAAAGCAATATCGCAATAATTGCGCGAGTCGAGCAAGTCGCCGATTTTGGCTCTCTCTCTCTCTCTCTCTCTCTCTCTATACGTATGCGATGGCGCCGGCATGTGGGAAAAAAGAGAGCGTTGGAAAATGAGCTGAATTTTTTGTTCCCGTGCACTCTCGTAAAGAGAGTGAGAGGGGGGGAGCTTTGATGAGTTCTTTATTTGCTCCGTAGCCTATCGGGTTTCTCACTGAATTACTTTGAAGTGGTTCGATCTCATATATAACCTTTTGAATCGTGAATTTGGCGAAGGACTGAGGTTTAAAAAAGTCTTGACACGAAAACACTTCTCACAAAGCAAAACGAACGTATTGATGCGAAAATGGCGGAAGCAAACACACATCGCTCTCACGAAAGCAAATTAGAATTGACGTATAGAGGTCCATGAGAGGAAGGTAGAGCAGCATCGCAATAGTGTGTCTCTCCGGTATGAAGGAAACCAAGTATGACCAAGTTGCTGGTTGTCCGATATCCGTGTCCAGTTCGTCGTCGAGATCGTCCATCAACGAACCGAGCGACATAACCGAGGATTCACCGTACACTCCCGCATAATACTCTGTTCTTCACATTCAAACTCTATATATATACATATAGGAGAGTCTCTTTAAGCTCCACGCGACGCGACGGGGATAACTAATGCGAACTAGTTTTGCGGGCTCGGACACCGGTTTTGAGGGGGATGGCTATACGCTCTCTCTCTCTCTCTCTCTCTGTTTGCGAATGCCAAGTTCGGGAAGCTTCAGCTCTCTATACGCTCTTTGAGAGGCATTAGGAGTCCGAGTGCGCAGCTTTGAGCAAGGGATACGGGGATCGTCTTCTATATAAACTCTGATGAGTTTGGGATTTAACTCGTTGCTATACCTTGATACGACCAGAGTTTCTCGATCGAGAGTCATGATCATTCGATTGTCTACAACAATCTTATCCAAACAGTTTCTGTTGATATATAATGAATTGATTAGCTTTCAAGTGGCAAAAATTAATATAAGTGCATGAACAAGAAATAATTGGAGGCAATGCAATGTGAGCACAACTGCTAAACTTTAGGGTAGTATGCGTGCCATGGCAGAAGTGTACACGCGTCATTACAGCCCGAAGGTGCTCTCGCTGTTCTCCATGCATAATCATGGCTCTCTCTCTCTCTCTCTACCAGCGTCTTTGTACCGCAGACAGAGCTTCGTAGCGCTTCGAAATTGATTTATTATTCAAAGCGACGCTTGTCTCACAATGTGTATTTACCAGTCAGACTCACTTTTGGATGTAAGCTCGTGATATAGCGCGTGCACCGCTCGTACACGCACCGCAGGAAGTTCGATTACCGTTGCAACTTTGGTGCAGCAAGACTCGTTACACCGAAAATCAGGGTGGAGCTGCACGAAAAATTGGGGACCAAAGAGAAAGACGCAGGAAAAGAATGAGACTTGGCTTTGCTTGTGATCGCTTCATATTCGTATGCGATATTGAACGAATACAGGCACACGCGGCGTCGGATTCACCAAAAAGCCATGCGCGTTGCTGCTTGTATAGCTTCAATTCTGCGGCTCGTTTTCTCTCAATGGCAATCGCCGCGCTGAATGGGCGTTGTTGTCCACGTTTTCTCGGGACGAAAACGATCCATTGGAAAAATCTCAATGGTCGCGACAGGCCAACAAAAGCAGCAGATGCGTGTGAGCCGGGGATTTTTCTTGACTTTTCCTTCGATGGCCCATTACAACCGAAGGCATATACACAGTCATTCAGTCGTGTTCATGCGGGAGGTATGTCAAGTAAATTACCCACAATCGAATGGTAGTTTGGGAAAACATCGACGAATGATGTCCTTTTCCCGCTATCGCAGCCGGCACGCCATGCCCGTGTACGTGTCGTGTGTATAGGGTTGACCGCGGCCGCAACGATATAACGCAGACAAGATGTACGCCGACCGCGCGCGACAATGGCCGTCATAATTTATCTGGATCGCAATATGGAAGCCCCTTTCCTATGACTTTGTCTGGCGTTTGTTTTTGCGTTCGCTTGCTCCACACGTTTGCAAATTCTTTCTTTGTGCTTGGGTATCAAGTTCAGATTCAACTTTGCTGATGTCTGTTTGCTCTTTTCAGCTACTTCCATCTATTACAACTATTTAGAGACACGTATTCGATTCTGTCCAAAGATCACCACACAAATTGTTATTGTTATATTTATTGTAACTTCAAGAACTACGTCCACGTGGAACGCTGCAGTGGTACAGTAGGTACGCATTAGTCTTGGTTTCCTATAGTCATGAGTAATTAGATTCATCTCCCCCACCATTATATAAAATAGTATAACAGGGGAAAGAATGAAAAGAAATAGACACTTTCATCCCACTGAAATAACGCGTGCCCGCCGTGACCGAAACGTCTTATTTTCTTCTCGCGTGTAGCGCCGGTCGACCAACAACGCGCGCGCAGACTTTTCTTGTATTGGAAAGTACAACAGAGAGAGAGAGAGAGAGAGAGAGAGAGAGGAAAATATCCGTTTGTTCTGATGGATGCGAAGACGAGAACGTCGACAGGCTTAGAATCGAAGACGGGAGCTCAACTAATCGGGATTACGAAACATTCAAATTTTTGGTCGTCCGCTCTCTCTCTCTCTCTCTCTCTCTCTCTTTCTCTCTCGAACGTTCTGCTATTCGCAAGCACTCGAGTAGCAAGTATTTCAATCAATCATTCATTAGAGAGTCATATCAACTCGTGGCCAAACACTCGTCGGATCTGAAATTGGAAGGAACTCAGTGTACGTGTGCAGGGGGGTAGGCTCATAAAGTCCTCTCAATAGGGTAGTCAGTCGGCTTGTCGACAGAGTATACAGACAGACAGAAAACGAACGAAAGCCCCTTAGTAGTGGCTCGTCGACGCGTATCGTTCGATGTAGAGACGTCCTGAGAGCACACACACGCACATAAAGCGGACTATACGCGTCGACGGACCAGTGAAAATATTGACAGAAAGCAGGCGGCCAGAGTTAATTAAACTCGCACTAGCGAACAACTGATGGAGAGGCGTCTATGTATCCCCGTATACCTCGTTGCGACTTGTGTATGTTCATCGCTTCTCTTTCTTTGTCTCTCCTCGCTCCACTCGTATGTACCTGTTCTCCTTTGTTCCCACTGCCTGATCGCAATGGCAAAATGTGAGAATAAACGCTCGCTAATCGGTCGCCATTTTTCTTTCTCTTTGAATGCTCGACAACGCGAGATCCTCGTCGTCCGGTCGGCGACGCGTTCGATTAGTCAGCGAGCCGGCGTCACGAGGCAACATTGACGGCGCGAACGCACGACGCCGCTGAAGTGGTCGTCGTCACCCGAGAAACAATGGGTCTCGCCATCGATATTGCCAGCTTTAATCTCGTGCTAATTTGAGCGCTCGCGCCGGGAATTTCTCTCGTTTGGCTGGAATTCCTCGTGAACCTTATTACACGTGCTGCAGAGTGTGGCGTACGCGACGCAACGCAGCTGCTTGCCAAACCCCACGTGCGGCAAGTTCGGGATGCCTTGCGCACCCGCGAGAAGAACCAACGTCTCTAAATATGGGAGCGAAGAAATACGCTCAATCTCGTTATGCTTTCGGCGTTTTTCGACTGTCTGTTCGTGTGATCGAGCTGTACGCGGGCTTCCTTTGTTGCGCCGCAATTTTCTGCCTCCAACGAGCGACAAATCGACAACTCGATAACTCAACGACAAGTTGTAATACACGTTTGAATCCGCATGGGTAATTCTTGGCGCTTGCTGCCCAAAAACTGCCAGTGTTCTTGTTCGTCGTCCTATCTTTCTTAATCGGTGCATCTCTCAGTCGCGCCCGTTCATAATCTTGAAATATGAGCGCGTATTACGAGGAATTGCGAGCCAGAGGAGGAGAGGCCGCGTCTGAGAATATATGAAAATAAACTGAAGAAAGAAACAGCAAGGCCGTTAAGAAGCCAAGAGAGGGCCCAAGTGAGATGAAGAGAAGTGAGTTTTTGCTGCTGGGGAGGGGGTCCACCACCCCACATACAGTGTCAACTCTACGTGTAACACGCGAACGAACAAATATTCTCTCCCCACTCCTCCATTTTTCCCGTCAACAGATCGTTCTCGAAGGTGTCGTCGGGTGACATTTCTAGGTCTGCGAGTTCGCCATCGATTCCTCGAGAACCGGGAATATGCGCAGCAATCTACTTGTCAATGAAAACTTGGTAAGGCGAGTTTGTCGCTCACCTGAGCGCAGTTCATGTAATCCGTCGTGAATCACTTTCATGTTCAATGCGTTTCAATCGACGCACGACGTCAAATGATGCGCTCGTTCGTCCCAGTTTCTCCGTGCCCACGCTCGAGAACAGTAGTGGCCGATAAGGTCGAGACCACCAGCAGCTCGATCCTTGCGGCATCTCGACGAGGGAGGAGCGGGGACTTGATCTCTCGCCAGGGGCACGCGGACATTTGGCGCCCCCTAACCACTCGCATTGTGCGCCGCGCGAGCACGTAAAGTCCGAGAATTCCTTTGCACTCTTTTTTTTCTCCCCGCCTTCACCCCTTCGTCCTCTTCTCCAATCCGATCTAGCGCGCGCTTCACTTCTCTCTTACCGGCGCATAATGTAACAAGGCTCGTAGATCAAGCCAGAGAGAGCCTTTCGTATATATGAGTTATGAGATCCGGCGAGTTATAAGCGCATTGTTACGTTCGTTGGTTCGGCAACACAACAGGCCAACTAAACAATGATGCGAGGAAAGAGAGAGAGAGAGAGAGAGAGAGAGAGACGAGTGTGTTATCCGTGCGGCATTGTCTGTTTGTGTTCCGCGATAATTCCGAAGAAAGGATTCGCCACGAGAAGATGTGAAATTCTAGAAGGATAAGTGGTCGCCCTCCCAACGGTACACATATACACGCGATGCAGACTTTTTTTCGCGCCGAGAGCTTCTGCTGTTTTCAAGATATTAGCTCAAGATCCAACTGCTGCTTACCATTTTATTTATCCCTATAGTCGGGGGACCGAAAACGTAGCGCCAAAAACAAATTCTTAAATTTGTTCCATTCTTGTCCAATGACATTTCCTTCGAGACCGAATGCCTAAATCGAAGGCAGTTGCCCAGAATTCATGAGAATTGTTGAGGGAAATGCAGCAAAAATATTCAGAATGCATAGCAGCGATCGTATTCGTGTTTCGATTGCAATCGTTTCATCCAAAAATTGCGCGAAGAAAGTGAGATTCGACAAGTGGTCACTGGTCACGCATCGAACAGTTGATTGCCTTGAATCCTCGAGCACACGAGAGCTCATTAAAAAAAAAAAATGAAGATGCAAGAAGAAAGGTAAAAAGCGTCTCGAGGGTGGTCCCCGAGAGCTCCTCGCGCTTAACACGGTAGCCGCTCTCAGTCTCTCTCGCAGCTGAAGCTTATACTTATACCCTGTACCGGAGTGTACGGTCTGCGCCCTTATCCTTGAGCTCTCATCTCGACGCATTAACTCTTCTGGCTGCGCGGCAGCTGGCGCGGCGCGCGAAACTCTTTGAATGCGAGAGAGAGAGAGAGAGAGAAAGAGAGAGAGAACCGGCCCACTGATAAGTGATAATAAGCCGTATAGGCGGCGAGATTTACGAGCGAAGGATCGATTTAATGGAAAAGCGATTAAATCAAAGCTTGTGCTTTTGTTTCCGAGCCCGTGTGCGTATGGTCAATTTGTCGACCTTTTTCCTTCGTCTCTTTTCGCTCGCGTGATCGATGGCAGTCGCGCGAGTTATGGATAGTTATTGATGAGCCGCCGCGGCGAGCGGTCATTTATTACCGTGGCACGCTCGGCGGCGCTAATGAAGCTTATTAAATAGCGCTTTGGAGTGGTTGCCGAGAGATCAGAAAGGATCGTAGGCGCGAGGAATGCGTCTTGCGAGCAACGCTAATTATGCCGCTGGCGCTCTACGTATCGAGGCGATTTTCCACGCTTTTGGAGCGCCCTCGTCTCGCGGTGTATCGACGTAACGTTTAGCCAGTTCCGTCGATGAGTTCTCATAAAAATAATCTGTCTTTCTAGATAGGCGGGCTGACGCGGTTAGCGACGTCCTCGGCTATTTCGAGGAGCGAGCACGGGTACGTATCATTACAATGTTTCCTTAAATTGACCTATCCACACCCTAAAACTGGACGCACCACCACTCGTCGATAATTCAATTTCCATTTGCAGCTCTAGCCATCTAAATATGAATGGCGCATTATCGGAGAGGTGCTATTACTCGCCTCTTCATTCGTGTCCAAATCGATCAAGCGCGTCGTATGCCTTTTTTTTATTTTTTCGATCGGTCGGTTTGTCGGATGTGCTTTTAATTTTCCGAATCGCTCCGCGCGCTACTCGTCGATCGCACACTTCCGACCTAACAAAGCCGTGCAAAAATAAAGCTTAATTAATTAACCGCAATGCAGATCCGCAGAGAGGGAGAGGGGGGGGGGCTGCATTACATTAATGACAAACTGGAGAGCGAGTAAAAATGTTTGGTATACTCGCAGCCCCCGCGGCAGCACCAATTCAATTTACTTTTCACGATAATTCGGTGTCTCGGCGCACTCTCTGCCTCCTCCTCTTCGTCTGCCTCTGGAATTCAAGATTTAAGCCGCGCGAGAGGAGAGTCTGGCACTGCTACTCTACCCGATTAACAGCGTGTCCTCTTCGTCTCTTTGCCAGCGTCGCCGACGCTCCATTAGAGATGGCTTATCGCTGCGTACAGTCCGTACGCTTTTGTCGAAGACGACTCTTTGCGGATCTGTCGTTTGATAACGAGGACAAACGCCTAATTAACTCGCATCTGTGTAGAACTGCCAGCTGACCTCCAAAATGTATACGCCAACAAATGACGAAATGGGCGGAGCTTTTTCACGGCGCGGGAATAAGGAGAGATCAGAGTGTAGGATTAGCAGTTTGCCGCGCACGGAAGGGAGAAAAGTCGTCTCTCTCTCTCTCTCTCTCTCTCTCTTGCGCTCCTCATCCCTTTACCCGGAAAACCATGGCGTCCGGCAAATACTGGGATTAGAGGGGCAGGCAGAGCCAAGAAGGCGTAAGAGTCGCGTGCGCAACGTTCGAGTCTTTGACGCGGACGGAGGAAGGCCAGAAGCAGGATTAACTTTGAAGTCTTTGACACCTTCGAATGCTTGCTTTTTATTGTTGCCAGATTCGTCGCCACTCGTCCCTTTTCAACTCGGCTGGAAAAAAACGCTGCACGCAAGTTTCTTTTTAGATTATGACTTTCGATGCGACTGACTGGCTTGCTTTTGCTGACGCGCTCTCGCTTTAAACGACATTTTGCATGCCTTTAATGAATTTATTGGTTTTCCGACGTTGCATTTTACGGTACATTTTTTTATTATTTTTCTATCGCGGCATCGTGATGAAAGAATAGAAATGGATTTTTTTTGGTAGTTTTTAGCTTTTCTGACGTAAATAGCGTTTTAACTTTCTCAACAAAAAGGAATTCGCTAACATTTGAGATATTTTAATTGTGCTTCGGATGTCGGATCCTAAAAATCTTTCGTACAATATTTTCCTATAACAGAAATTCGTAGGCTGACAATTTGAATTCATATTAACATATACCAAATGTAATGTAGAAACCTTAAAAAGAAATTAAAATGACGGAAATATTGAATAGATAAACACATAATCTAGTTTCCGATCGACGTTCAGACAACTCCGAAGCATATTCTAATCGTCAATTCCGGAAAACTAACATTTCATCCTGAGAGAAAGCAGAGTGACACAAACGCTAGCGCGTGCCTTTTTAATTAGTAGGTTGCACTACGTTTCTTTGATTTGACTCCAGCACAAAAGGTGAATCGGTAAATCTACGGCGGGGCGTAAAAGCCCAGTTCGATCCACCTCCGCGTTCAACTCATTGTTTCAAAATTGCCCGAACTTGTGTCTCTTCGATCATCACCAACTATTGTCATCGTTACTAAATCCTAACGGGGAGATAAACCAGAGAAGAAAGAAAAGACGAAATCTCCCGCTGCTTCTCGACCTACTTCCACCACCCGTTGCGTGCCTCTTTCGCTCACGGCGCGGGTTACTAATTTTTATTCGGCACGGCCTGTACCTGCAGCCAGCAGCAAGGCCACAAGGCTGATTATAACAGCAGAATGAGCTTCGTGTACCTGTTGACCTTCTTGTTTACCGAAATTAAGATTAACTTTTGTCGCCTGTAAGTCGCATCACCTTTTCGAAAGTCGAAGTTATCTTTTTTCGAGTCTCAGTTGGTTTCACGAGGATTCCAGCTGTGCGTACATTTTGACCTGCTGTTCAATTTAGACATTTACGGAATTTCACATGTTCGAAAAAACATGTTCGTGAAATCGTCGAGTTCGAGTCGAACCAATCTTTAACTCGCGACTGGCAGTCTTCCATCACAGAAAAGTGCACATTACCGAGACCCAAGTGACATTCTACAAATTCTTGAAAGTTATTCGAAGCCAAAATCCACGCGCGCGCGCACATAATTGCAAATGAAAGAAAAAAGCAGAGAAAACGTCACACTCGAGCAAAACGCGTTCGCAAAAGAGAATAAAAAAAAGGAAAGAAGAAGAGCGTGTCTGTACGAGTATAGGGATGATGGCGGCAGACTTCTATATACAGATACACACAGAAGCAATAGAAGGAAGAAGAGAGAGAGAGAGAGAGAGAGAGAGAGAGAGAGAGCAAGAGTCAACAGCATGAGCAAACTCCTCGAAGGAGGAAATTCTCGAGCGCGTCTTGTGGCTGCACAGCAGCAATCACCGATATTGAGGCTTTCATTTCGTCTCCGTCTGTCTGTCTGTCTCTCTCTCTCTCTCTCTCTCTCTCTCTTCCACTCATCTTCCTCCAACGACGACGACGACGACGACGACGGAGCAGTCGGTGCACTTCCCTTTTACGCGCGGCGGCGAGCAAAACCGAGTTTATATACTTCTTGGAGAGAAATTCGCGGCAGATATATAAGCCAAAAGCGACGACGGCTGCAACCGAGCTCTGCGTGCCAATAGAGTTTGTTGCTGCTATATTGCGCCAAGCTGTTTATTATATTACGAATGCTGATTGGTTTCTTTGATGAATAATTATTATTCGAAATGATTCACTCGCAAAGCACCGCGAACACTCTTCTCCGTTGAGTGGGCAAGGGTTGAATCCATCGGAGAGTAACGGCACGTCGTCCAATAAACGAGGAGAGAGGCGAAACACACACAGGTACAGAATTAGAATATCCAGCGACGATGAATGTGCCCTGTTACGGGCTAACGCTTGCATCCTCTTTTTTTCGCCTGCTCGACTTCAGCTCGGGTTCATCGCAACTTTTTAGTTTCCATCGTCGCATATATCTATCGAGAAAAGCCGATTCCCCCTTGGTTTTTTATCAGCCGATAAATAGCCTTAATTTGGCTGGGAGAGACTCGATTCGAGCTAATGGATCGTCCACCCTCGCGCGGCTAATGGCGCGACACTGTTTTTCTTTCTCTCTCGCTAAGCTTTCCTACTTTCTTTTTGTTTTTTGTTTATTTTTTTTTTCTCATTTGATGCTATGGCTACGTACGTGGGCTCTCGAGCTTGCCTTTTACTCGTATAGGAAGTCGCCAACGCGAACGGCATTCGGAAACCACCAATAGTTCGGTTAATGATCCGGGCGTCTTAATTAAACACGTCCTTGATTGTCCGGATGTCGCGAGGCGACTTCTAGAGGCGACGACGAAACACACTTTGTTGGAGAATGGGACTAGCTCTCGTCAATGGGGCTTTGCTGAATGAATCTGCTGGATTGCTTTGCCGATAATTTTCATTTACGTAACGCCGCGGATATTTTTAGCGATATAATTTGACCGCAGCTAAATTAGGTGTGATTGAATTACGCGATCTCTTTTCTGTTTGCATCCGGCATGGCGTGAGACGATAATTAGATATTTATATAAAACAGCTCTCGATATTTTTATATTTCTCGTGATTGTTCGATAAACAAAACTTCAGAACATATTATCATCGTGCAGTTCTATTAAATTTTGCCACAATTGATTGAGTATCGGTGGCATCTCGGAGAAACAGATCCTGTCGATATTTTACGATTCCGAGATATTCAAATTCAAAGTTCAATCGGCAAATGACGTTTCGTAATCGACATTGCCTGACGTTATAGAGATACTTCAAAATGGCACATTCAATTTTTTCTCTGAATCGCTGTATAGGCTGATGTTTTAGAGTTTCGAGTTCATTGGAATACTTTGAATTCACCGGTTATGCATTTTCGTTAATTTACCTCAATCTACACTGGTATTTTTTAGCGTACTCGACTGAGATATTTAACAAGGATGTACGATAGAGCACGACTTAGCATTGACTCATGATATAACATTAATTACTGTTTAACGGACACTTTTAGATGTTTACTCGAGTTACCCGATTACTTATCAGAAATCGTGATTTAATAGATTCTAGAGGTTTTTATATTTTCAAAATATTCACATTATTATCTACAAATACAAACTTGGAGTTTTTAATTAATTTTCAGCTCTGATACCTTCAATAATTTCAAAATGGCTACTCGAATTGTAAGAATCCTATTCAGTGTTGATTAAACGTTCGTAAAATTCTAGCTTGGATGATTCTGCCAGGACGCCGGTTGGATGTAATCACCGTGTTTTCTCGTTATATTTTTAAGAACAATCAATGTAAGTGAAGCTTTTTATTTGTAACTTATGTAGAAACTCAAGACAGTGAAACCGTGCTTAAATAGAACATTTATTGAAATAATTATACACCGGTGAAGCAACATTTTGATAAATATCGTTTGAACGTGTGAAGTGCATTTTCGACCAATGGGCATATCGTTAAATGTTACAAGTGAGCGTAAGGCAAATGTCGACTGCAGCACATGAAGCGAGTCACTTTTTTAGCAAGAGATCGGGCGCGTCTATACTTTCCCAAGGCGCACACGTCTCGAGAACACTTCCGGCCATAAGTCAGCGAAAAGGGAGGAGGGCCGGCGCGCAGCTTTCGCTGTCGTGGCCCAATGAGCGAGGTGTTGTTTGGCAGAGTGCGCGCGTGCGCGCCGAAAAGCAGATAAAAGGAAGGCGATCCCCTTGTAGCAGCCTGTACAGCTGAGCTCTCAGATTTTCTGATAATAAGCGTTGCGAAGGACAGCAGCAGCGGCGGCGGCGGCGGCGGCCGACGGCAACCAGAACGACGTGGGCTTATCGCAGCAGTTCATCAAGGCGCCGACGACCACCACCACCACCACCACCTTACAATAATTTACTCCTCGACATTTTAACACACAGACTCGCTGCCTCGCTGCCCTAAGCGTCCGGCATGTATTTGCTTCGCCGACACGTATTTTCATTAAGGACATAGTGATCCTCGCTGGACGTGGCCAGCTGTTTGAATATTCATGCCAGCAGCGTATTGTCCTCCCGCCCGCCCCTCTCCCTCTCTCTTTATTTTATTTCGGTCTCATTATTTGTGCGAGTAGAAAGTACCTAACTTGCGTGGGTCATCGAGATGCTTGTTTCAAAAACACTTCAACCCATACGGGACCCAGACTTCTTTGTCGCCATGCGGACCCGTCGGGAGACTAAAAGTCCTTAAAGCAAACACGAAACAATGTGACTGTCTTGTATGACGAGCGCGCGCATACCTGCAGGAAGGCAGGCAGACAGGCAGACAGGCAGACAGGCAGCAGCAGCCGGAAAAACTTTTAGCTCTCGCAGCTGATTTTTATCCCACGGCGACCTTACAAACACCAAACTTGCATTTAACGTCCTGCGGCTACATGCCGTGCGCGTGGCGCCTCGAAACCTTATCGTCGACTGCGCGGGCAAAAAATAAAAAGGAACGACAGAAAGAAACATGAGAAAAATGTCGTCCAGTTCCGTCAAATGCCTGTGCAAGGGTGGCGCCTTGATGCACTTGTCAGATAAGATAGCGATGGACATATTGGTATGCGCCTTTTTCCTTTCTCTCCCCAAGTTCACTGTTCAATGCATCTTGGAGAATGTCGCTAATTAATATTTTGATGCCGCGCCACGGTCATTTCCGCTGGAAAGTTTAAAGCTTGATTTCCGCTTGCTAAAACACTGAAACCAATACCTTTCTGGCTAACGAAAATAAAAATAGATATACGGCCAAACTAATTGGTTCACTGGTGTGTTTTTACCACAAAGTAAAAGTCATCGGCGACAAATGAATAACGCGAGATATAGCACTGAGATTCATTGGGCCACCCCCTCGAAAATATTAAAAGAGATTAAAGGAAAAAGTTGATCAGTGCATCGGATGCATCAGATGTATAATAAACCAGAGCGAAAGAGGGAAGGAAAGAGGGAGTCCTTGACTCCATCTCACTGGTATGTAGCGATTTATGCGGGCCCGCGCGTAAAGGCTCTGTGGCGCCAGCGATGCTCGCGAGCAATAACTCGCATTGTGTATGTATACGCCGAGAGTGGCCGCCGCCGCGCGTACATAGGAATTTAACCCTGCCTGCAACAACTGCGCAAGGCGGCAGGTCACGAGAGACACGCTATAGGTGTACTTGCCGGTCTTACTCGCCGCAGTTCCGAAGTATCAAAAGCTATATATATACGCATATATGTGTGTGTATGTATATATATATATATGCATGTTCTCCAGCCGCAGCAATAATGTAGCCGCCGTTTCAGCGACTCTCTTGCGAATCTTTTTCTTTGCTTTACCTTCGACCTCCTTGTTGTTCTCCCTGTTGCTCTCTCTCTCTCTCTCTCTCGACTCTCTTTGCGATCATCTGACCGTAAAGGTGATTGGTCACCGTATGACGGTTTGAGGATGAACGTGGAAGAATTTATTTATTTTTTTTTAATAGCTTAGTTGTTCGTTTGGATGGGGAAACTTTAGTTTGAGCAACATTCACGAAAAAAGTAAAGAAAAGAAGAGCTCTAAAATTAATCACATTACTCATCAGTAGTTTGGAGGAGAAGGAGTCATTTTTTTCTCTGTTCACAACTGACAACACATCCTTCACCCCCATACATCATGCCGCTGCGAACATGTCGTTGGGACGGAAGCCAACAACAACAGACAAACTCCTCGACTCGTGCAATTTTTCTCACAAGCAGTTCAAACAGCTACGACGACAGGACATCGCAAGGCATCAGCAGCAGCCGGAGAAAAAGGGGTGTATACGTGGGCGAAAGTATGGGACGTGCACGATAAGTCAACTCGAAGAGATGTCCTGTGCAGAAAGAGCAAGTGAGATGCATAATGAGAAAAAGAGAGAAAGAGAGCGAGAGCGTGTCCAATCGTAAATCCCTTTAATTCGTTCCTCTGCGACATGGACTCTAACGCGAATTATAACTGCGCTCGACGCACGCGCACATAAATTCCAGATGCCCGACAGCCCTCGTCAGAGTGGCGATTTAAAAAGAAGTCGTACTAGATTTTGCGATTTTTTTAGTTATTACATGATTGTTTTTACGTGATAAAAATATGTAGCAAAAAACAAAAAATGTGAACAAATGGTCGTATTCTCAAGTTTAATGATGATGTATTTCTTGTGTGACGTACTTATTTTATTACTATTGTAAAAAGCACATTTCTAAGCAATTTTTAAGGTCGAAATAGCAGAGTGTTTTTTTAAGAAAGAAAAAGTGAATGAAAATTAATTAAAGTACACGAACAGGAATTTTTTCTATAAAAAAATCTGAGACAAGTAGGTACTGCTAATTAGAATAAATTTCAGCAAACACAAAATTTTGAAACTTAGACAGCCATTTATGAAATTTTTATGAATAAAAACTGCATCTCCAGCATTGCCAATGATAGCGTGCGGCGATGCAACCGATTCCATGAATTTCGCTGACTAGCATAAATCTCCAATGTCCGAGTCGATAAGCAAGTTGCGTTACCACCGAAAACAGAGCGTCAACACGCGCTTTCTTACACACTCTTATCAAGCAAAAGCGTCGTGCCAAGAAGCCGTCAGGAAACAGGAAATGCGATTGCGAAATCGTAGCAATGTAATACGACCAAGTGCAACAAACAATGAATGGCTTCTTTGCATAGTCGGCATTGTTGGCTCAATTTAATAATGGATTTCCACGTGTCACCAGGATCTGAAGACACCGAGTGCTCTACAATTTGTCATTCAATTTTTAAGCGGATTTAACGTCTCGCTGACACTTCGGAACGCAAAAATGAAGGAGGCATGGATTGATTATTAATCGGCATTCACTCCTCAAAAAATTGGATATCGTAGATATGCTCGAAACAAATCCATAGCACAAATCAATTTCCAATGTAAATTTATAATTGAGAAGTTGAACGTGTCAGGAAGAAGTTCTGCAGGAAGTTCATTATTGAATTAGCAAAAATTAACAACCCTTGATAGGACTAAATTGAACGGAGAGAGAGTGAAATATTTAATAGACACTGGTGCAATATTATTTGCTCGACGATAATAACTCGCCGATAGCTGCTCCATTATATATATACACATGGTTATAGATCTATAAGCAGCTTTATACGTCTGTATAATTTTATCGTACCCGCACTGCCGACATTGAAGCCTCGCTGTAATTTCATGGAATATTAAACAGCTGTCGACACTATATTTGCGACTTTGATTAAATCAAGAAAGTGTGACTAACGAAAGTAGTTACAATTCATTTAGTAAATGCAAATTTGATTTAACTTATCAAAGTTGCATTGCACGCTCTTTCATTCGCTCGTTCATTTCCTCTTCTTGAAAAATTGAACAACCCTCCGACCATTAAAATATCACATTTAACTATTTAAGAGTAACATTAATAAGTAGATGATTCGGCGTGTCTAATTACTTCTGTTATCTTCTTCCAGCAATTATTTTCGATTCATTATTTCATAGATTCACATGAATAAGGCAGTCATTTTAATAGATGTCCGATATACTTTATTGTAAAACTACTGAATTCGGTGAATACACTTTTTCATAAAGTAGAAGCATTGCTACATTTTTTCAGCGATGTAATCATTCTTTATATTTTCGCTTGTTTCGACTGGTTTATTAGGCCGTCTTTTAATGTATTAAATAGAAGCTCCGTGAGTGTAATTATACATGAAAAACGTCTCGTAAAAGTTTGACAAACTATTTAAAAAATTCGATATTTTTATTAGAAACTAGGATTCGCGTACTGTAGTTTTAACTGGAGCGAATAAGAGTGACGCTTAAGCCTGCTGAATATTGACTGTCGTGATAACTGTATAAAATCAAGTCAGCAATAAAAGGCAAAATGGTACGATCATCTTTAAAAAAATCAGTAAAACGAACGTACCTCGAGAAATTTGTAAGGCGTTAATCGATTCGTAAAGCGGTTAATAATTCTTCACTTAGATTGAACTAATGGCTTTGATGTATAGCTGATACGGTGACTTTTTATTTACATTTTATATTTAATTTTCATGGCTCAACTCACAATCGCCCAGAAAGTCTATTATTCGCTAGATTCCCAATTTTGTCGGAGAAGTAAAAAGAGAATTGTAGTGTCCGATTGTTTGTACTGTCGTACTCATCGCCAGCATAGACGAGTTCGAATCTCGCACGACTCGCAGCATTTTGAGTTACGAAAGTGGTCTGAAATAGTGCGACGTAGAGGCGAACCGCGTTAAGCAAACACGAGCCCACGGGAAAGCTCCTTTCGCACGCGACGAGGCCGAAAAAGAGCGGCGCACGAGAGTAGTCCCGCGAGCAGAGCAAAGAAGGGCGGGATGGCGCGCGCGCGCGCGTTAAAATGAAAACACATCGGGGCTCGAGAGCGACGGCGTGACGCATCGATTAAGGAAAACCGACGAGCGCTATATAGCGAAACCGTGCGGTCGGGCGGCGGCGCTCGCGTTCAAACAAGGCGCGTGCCGAAAATTGATGGCGAGCGCGTGCCCGCGCCGATAAATACGGCGCGGCGGCGATCCGTGGCTCGCGTCACGCGGCACGCTTGGCCGTCGGCGCGTCGCGCACAGCCGAAGACGAGCGCGAGCGGCGCGTCTCCGCCTACATAGCCACCGAATTCGCACAAATGCTCTGGCTCGTCGACAGCGCGACGCGAGCCGGCTGGCGCGACGACTGTCGACCGAAGGGTCGCGTGCACGCGCAGGCACTGTGTTTTATCGTTGCTCGATTATCATCGGAGTTGTCGAGCGGTCCAAAGCTCGCGGCGCGGGCTGCTGGCGCCGCTGCTGGCGCAGATTAGTACACCAGCGAGCTCGGAAATGGTTTACGAGTTGGTAAACGACCGATGCAGCACGAGCCCGACACTGCTCATCCATGCTACGGTCGTTTCGCGGCCCTCTCTGCACTCCAAAACGCGTCATTCGCGATGCTGTTCGACCGATATTTGCCGTGGCCCTCCTTCGCTCGCGCCAGCTCGTCGCGTCTCGAGCCGTCGCCGATTCGCTCGCTTGGCTCGCGCAGTCGTCGTTCGGAAGCGCTCGATTTGTCGCTGGATACGAGTACATATCGCAGATGGCTGGGATGTTTTTGCGCATATTGCGGCATATCGGAGGGACCGCGAATTTTTGGGATTCCGCAGGCCGTTTTTTCCGGCGCGCGCGCTCGGCCTTTTCCCTTCGGTCGAGCCGCGGCCGTATCGGGGCGAATAACGCGGTCGGGGAACAGAGCGCGCGTACAGCAATAGCCAGGCGCGCGCGCGCGGCGACACGAGCAATATGACTCGGCCGCTGCGCGCTGTTTCTGCCGCTCTCTACACTGCGCGGCATATCGCGCTCTCATTCGTCGCATATCGATGTTGTCCGGCGCGCGATATGAGACGTCGCCGATATATTGCCAGCCATACCTCGCGAGCTCCTGACATACCTCCTCCGCGCCGCCGCGACCCGCTGGACCATCCCGCACGGCCTCGCCGTTTCTCCGTTTGCTCCGCATTTTTCCATCGTCCTGCCCGGATGAGGCTTGCGGATCACGCCTGGACCGATCGGGCGGCGGACAAAGCCGGCAGCGGCGAGCGCTGGGACAGCAGCGCAAGGGGGAAGGCGCCGCGCCGGCCACCGAAAACTCATCGAACGCAAGCTGCGCGTGGTATCGCGCCTTCCTATATCTGCACCGCCTATATCTCTCGTCGCGCTGACCCTTCTAATATCGCGTCGCTTTCCTCAGCGATTCTCAGCTCCAGCTAGCGCGGCGAAATTAATAGCCGGCTAAGTGGCGGTTAATATATTGCCTCGTAAATATCTCTCTGCGCGCGTACTTGCCGCCACGGTCCCGCTTTCTCATTGTGTCACATCGTTTCCAATGCCCGCGCCCGTGTCTGCGCTGCTCTCCCCTATAATACGCGCGCCAAATCCTGCCGCCTGCTTTCCAGGCCCATCCCGAGTGGAGTGCCGTACACGCTCGCACTTGCGAACAGCGTGTCGCATTGTCTGCGTCCGACGCGCGCTTTCCTTCCGAAAACTCGCACCGGGAGCGTCGGAGGTCCAGCCGCGGCAGCCGATTGAAAACCGACGCGGGCTGGTTTTTCCCTTCGCCCCTCGCGCGCGCGCGCCAATCAATAAATTAGCGGCAGGCCGCAGCGCCCACAAAGAGAACGGGAAACAAGTGGCAGACGCGGCGCGCAGTTGCAGACAATGCCGCGAAGCACGGCGACTCCTAATCCCACGCGCAAAATAAAAGGCGAAGGGAGAGCAGAGAAGCGCTCCTCCCGCGAGTATTGTCTCTACGCGCTCGCCCTCCTCCCGTGTGTGGTCCTCTGGCGTGAGAATAATTCCAAAAATTAGATCGCCGACCCATACGTTAAAGCCATCCCCCCTCTCGGTCTTCCCTCGGCTTTCGCGCGCCCACGCCCGAGTGCACTTGTTTGTAGTCTCGCTCCTTGCTGGCGGCTACTTGTCAAAGGCCTCGGCATTCCTGTACGTACCGAGAGCCAAGTACTTGCCCCGCCGACCTGCCTTTCGAGGATAAGGCCGTGCTGTCGCTCGATATCATATCAGCTGCCCCGAACCAGTGCAAAACGCGCCGAAGCAGCTCTACTCAAAGAGAATTACGCTCGATGGTAAGAACGACTACAGTGTCTGCCCGTCCAATCGACCGAACGAATTCCCCCAGCAAGACCAGGAAAGTGGCACTGCGATGAGAAACACCGACCTCATTTGCAAGCCAGCCGCGCACGCAGGCTCGCGGAGGGCGAAAAGGAGCCTGTTTTTTCCCTCTTCTGTTCTCTCTCCGCAGAGCAGCATAATACGGGCGCTCGCGCAACACATTGTAAAAGCCCGCGCGCGCGTATGCCGAGTCTCCACCTTTTCGCTGTGCGGTGCCAGAGGCAGATCGCGCTGCCTCGCGCCACTCGCGCCACTCGCGCCTCACTCACGGCCACGAAGAAAAAGGCCGGAAGAAGGAGAAGAAGGAGAAGGCAAGCCGCCGGCTTTATTTATCGGAGTCGATGTAGCCGGCGAGTGAGTGGCGCTTAGCAGCGGACCCATGGCATTTTAATTGCAGCGTCCACTCGCGAGCAGTCGCGACGTAAAGAACCTCCTTGCTCGCTGATTGGAGAGCAGCCGTGCAGCGGAGGAACAATGAGAGCGATGCGCTGCTCGTGGAGTGGCAATGGTCGTCGCGCCGCTGCTCTCCTTGCCGATCGAGCGCCGCAGCCGAGCTTCGCCGCGCCTGCTTATATCCCTTGCGCCGCTGCTTAATTGGGAGCTCAATCTGCATCGAATCGAGCCGCTTGGACGCGAGAAAGACAGCGCGAGAAGCGCTCGACGTAATTAGCGATGCGAGTAACTCGCCAACGAGCTTTTGCGCTTGAAAGTTTATCGCCGCCGAGTGAAGCTCCTCGTCGGGCTTGCCGCGCGATAACCGCAGGCTCCAAATCACACGGAGAGCCGTGGCTTTCGGTGTCTTTGCGGGGCATCGTGTGTTCGGCGCTGCCGCTTGCAAGCGAACACCGGAAACAGGAGGTGTCGAGAGATAGAGGAGCGATAAAAAGAGCAGAAGCAGCAGCGGCGGCGGCGGCGGCGGCGGCGGCGGCGACCGCGGAGCTTTCGGCCTTTCGCATTTCAGAGAGGTTATCATCGCCAGATCTAACAGAGGACAACATTGCCCGGCGCGCCAAATTATTTATTAGCCACCTCCTCCTTCGTTAAGTCTGTCTTCGCCAGAGCTCCCTACTTTGGCTGGTCGAAAAATAGGAGGGAGGGAGGACATGCTGCGAAAGAGTTCTCCAGGCACTGGCCGCGCACGCGGAACTCGTAAAAAAGATTAATGCCTCGCCAACTATACAGCCGTTGCTGCCCTGACGATGAGCTTAGATTGTGTGGCTTGTGTTTCCGTGAAAATTTAATGCACTTCCAGATTGTCTGCGCGCTTTTCTTTTTCTCGATGGCTCGTCTCGCTGATACGTCAACGTGGCGCCAAATTCATCGTCCGACCGTTTTCCGAAAGCTTACGAATCTCACCCGATTGTCTGTCCAACGTGAGTTCACTTGGATTATAGACGTTAACTCTCCTTGTGAGCGTGCTTTCGCTATTGTTTGTGCGTACAGTCGCAAATACCATCGACATTTTCCCAGAAGTAATAACGAAAAAACGATCATTCTTTTTGTACACTTTCGCGCAATGAAGATACGCTGTGCTCACAATCGCCGGAAAATACCCAGATAAAAGTCGATTACACGTATGTCCTTACTCGCGTCATTAAACCAATACAGTCCGCAGGCTAGGCAGATATTTTTAAAAGCTGTAAAAATCAGCGGAAACTCTTGAAATTCATCGGGGGCCATTGTCGTCGAGCTTATAATCCGTGCGGGAAAAATTTGTTCTTTCTCTCTCTCTCTCTCTCTCTCTCTCTCTCTCTCTCTCTCTCTCTCTCTCTCTCTCTCTCTCTCTCTCTCTCTCTCTCTTTCGTTTCGTCCGTCGGAAAAATATTTGTCGGGCGTGTCCAGCATTGTATATAAACAGATCGTGACAGTGTTTTCAAATCGTGACGAGAGAAAATGAAATACAAAAAAAACTTTTTTTTTATCCTCTTTCCCCTTCATTACAAGCTGAGAAAGCATACTCTCTTCGCTAATCGATCATCGGACAAAGATAATGCCGCGTGATAGTTTTTCTTACGCCTCTAAAAGTGAGAGAGAGAAAGAGAAATAGTCACGATCGATTAAATGCCAATGATACTTTCTCAAACGCTCGAGCAGTTAAAACGTTAAAATAATATATATATAAGTCGATTTGAATGACGTTTCTTAAATGTATGTTTTCCGTGATAATACTCTTATTGGCTATACAAGTTTCCTTTGCTGTACGAGCTTTTCGGCGTGACTCTCAAAAATACGTTGGACATTAGACAACATTATTGTTTCAGCTCCAAAATCGTAATAACTTTCACGTTAAACGTCGATACTTCGCGCCTGCGAAACAGCCAAAGTCAGCCCTGCATATGTCAGCCACGGGTAAACATGCAAATGGAAATCATGCCGCGCGTTATTATTTCGCCCGTCAAATTAATTCCCGGACTTTTTCCTCTGACTGGCGCGCAGAAAGATCGTCAAGAAAGTTGGTTAATTCAATGAAAACGCCGAGAGAGAAAGAGAGAGAGAGAGCGAGAGACGCCATAGTGTTGCAGATGTCGCCCAGTAGCAGCAGTGCGGCTCGTACGAGTTTATACGGTAGCTTGCTTCCCTCCCCCTGGCAAGTCTTCTCTCCTTCTTCGTCTTCGATGCAATTAAGACCCCCGAAGAGAGAGAGAGAAAGAGAGAGTGAGAGAGAGAGAGAGAGAGAGAGAGAGAGAGAAGACAGTAGTTCGTGGCTGAATTATTCAGCAGATGTCGCCTGGCGCGCGCACAGCGAGAAGAGAGCTGATAAGTTTCGCATCCGGATTTGTAATATCCCCCGCAAAACTCCGACGACGACTTTCGGGAATATATATATAAATATATATATACTAAAACATCTATTGCAGCTATACTTGAGAATCTTAGCAGAGCGCCTAAACGTTAGGTTAACAAAGTTTTGCTTATTTTTTCTTCCCCACGGCTAGTGTTAAAACAATTCCAACTGGCTGGTTGGCAAAAGACAGGACGAAAACTTGCTAATGAAAAATGGCGGAGACAATTAAGATAGCCGAGGCAGAGGAAAAAAGGAAAAAAATATGGTGGGAGGGACGTATTCGCGAGATATAACTGCGGCGAGATATTCCTCCAACAGCTAGGCGTCGCCTCGGGAATCTTAACGAGTCCTCTCTCTCTCTCGCTCCGAACTTATGAGCTCGGGACGCGAGAGAGGAGGAGAGGGAGAGCTTTTACATTAATCGCTTGGGTATTATTCATTTGCGAATTAGAGCGACACTTTTACCAGTGGGGGTAGAGAGTTTAGTTACTGCGCGAGATTAGATATTTTTTTGCTGACCCATTGTTGAAGACTAGATTTCAGATGATGCAAAAAACAGACATAAATAATTTTTAGTTTTACCGATGAAAACTGTGCCTATCGTCAATTGTGCGTTCCCTTCGATACACAATTACAGATTTAATCCGGTATTGTTCACAAATAATTTAACAAATAAACCATCAACAATAATTTGTAAATTACAGTTCTACTTGCGTTGTCTGCACACCTACGTACACAAATTTCTCGATACTTTCTTTTTAATCTCGGCCACCGGCTAAAAAAACGACTCATCAAACTCGATGTCGACGCTTTTCGCGAAAAAAAAATCGCTTGCATAAATTTTCCAGCATTGACGTCGAAAATCTGCATTTCCGCTTTACCGTTATACTTGCGTTCGGAAGCTGCTCTATGTCGACAGTTTTCTTCGAAAATTAAGAGCGAACAGCGAAAAGAATCTAATGATAGTATGCGGTTTGACGTTTGCATAAGTCGTCTAATTTACCACGCCGGATTTGATACGCACGCATGAGTTTAAAAAGTATTCTTGGACGCTGGTTTGATAATCCGTTTTTACTATTACTAGCAAACTACGAGAATAATATTATTATTTTTTTATTATGGTTACTTTAAGAACTGCGATCATTTAAAATGCTTCGTACGTATTAGTCTGAGTTCCCTATCTGTGAAACAAATAAAATACTTTTTAGCCATAACCATTACGGTTTTTTTCACGTAACAATGGCTCTGGAGTACGTGATGTAAAAAAAAGAAGGAAGAGTATTTGGGCATAATAATCTAAGCTTCTATATTAGAAAAACACATATTTTAGTAATGTTTCATTATCAGGCGTTTCACTGACATTTTTCATGAGATGAGAGCCATGCTCTCCCACCACTATTTCATTTTTACATGTATTATGACTGGACCAACAGTTCAAGGTGAAATCCGAACCAACAAAATGTAGTTTTATAATTTGTTATTTCTTTTTTTAAAATGTAATTTTTTTTTGTCTGCGTTGAATTTTGAAATACTGATTTTTTACGAGTTTGATGTATTAAAGCGTTTATATGAGTTTTTGTTTTATGTTGTGCAGATATATTGAACTGATTATCATCGCTAATGCGAATGAAGATTTGAGTAAAAGGAAAGACGAAACTTTATAACCTCCCGATGCTTTTGGAAGCTAAAAGATCAAATTTTAACATGTGTAATTCAGTACTTTGAGCCGTTAATGGCGGTCTCGAATTCGCGATTCGAAAGAACGAATTTTAGAACTAGTTGTGCCATATATCCTCTAAATTATAAACACAAGAAAAGTAATTCTCAATTTTCGGCAAATTTTTTTTTGAAATTATTGTCGTATAAAAAGTTGCTGATCACTAAGTCGTGTCAACAAAAATTGAGATCGACTAAAGCGAGCGTAGATAAAAAAAAATCAAGTTATATTAGCCGCATTACATCGCAACTACATCATAACTCATTGAAGTGTCGACAGTCGCCGCGTACGTCGACCTCTCTCTCGCTCGCTCTCGTCCACGGCGGACAAGGTTTTTTCCCTCCTATTGGCCCATTAACTATTGCGAGTAAATCAGAGAATTTCATTGGACATTGTTTCTTGCGACATTGTTGCCTTGGCTCGGGCGAAAAGGAAAGTGTTCTAGTAGTTCCTTGTTATCCACAGCGCAGAATACAACACGCTGGCTGATATACGTCATATCGCGCAAATTGTACACTGCCGTTATCACAGTGTAACGTAGTGTCGATCGTTCAGCGCACACCTTCATCGACTCTGCGGATTTAACTGCTGATTTTTTCTATTGTAAGTCGTTATAAAATGTCTAATTGCTTGTTTTTAACCTTAAAGATTTCACCGAGCAGCTGCAATTATGTAGATAAAATTTCGACTGGTTTATTATAGTGCCGATAACAATACTGACCTTAATATTCCTTAGCAATACTTTGTAATTATACGAAACACGTTGATTATTTTTCACTTCAAACATGAGGGTTTGCTTAATCACTCTTACTAAAAGTGTTTTCAAAATTATCGAGATAAAACTGATCGTACAAATGAAAACCGCAGAGACAATCTGATAATACAAGTCGATCGATAAAGCAATTTTTAATAGGATCGTCGGGGCAAACAATCGGAGTAATTACGCGGAGTAACTCGTCGATAAACTGCATTATGAATACAGTTTGCGCGACAAAACTGGCATTCGGAATCGCGTTGTAACGGGAGCCCTAGCGCGACGATCAATCCTATATATGAAATCCCACGTACTCGCCCTGATTGCAGTTGGCGCGCTCGCGGCAAGCGGAGGGGAAAACAATTAACCTTAATAACAGTATTAAAACGTCACAGCACTGTCGACACTCGTGTATACGCGCAAGCATCGCGCGCACACACATGTATGGTTTACGTATGTGTGTGACGAGAGCTTTTGCCAATGGAGAGCTTGCGCGCACATTAGTGCTTCGGGTACGGTGATCTCAATTGTTTTGTTGTTCAGATTACTTTCTTTTTTATTATTGTGGTAGTAACTTACTTACTGAGTGGGCTGTAATGAGGAAATACGATGATAATTGTATTTTTGTTATCTTAAAATCATGGAGAATAATCAACAATTTAAAGGTTTTTTCCAGTTCTTTTCACTTCTTTAAAGTTCATTATTAATCTATCAAAAATTGTTTATCAGATGATTTCATCTTAATTTTTAGTTATCAAAAGATGAGTGCTATATATAGTTCAATGATTATGTATATATTGCGTATATCGACTTATTTTTTTAACATCTAGAAAACTATGCATTATCTTAGAAGCAATTTTAGAAACAAACACGTTTGAGTTACAAATTAATAAGTGCGCGTTCAGTAAGATAAAAATGAAATTCTAAACATTTTTTAATTTTAGTTACGTTTTAATATTCATCTAATTCAAAAATAATTTCTAACTATCCGGTAAAATCATAAAATTATATATATTAGCTGATATCATTTATATTAATTTGAATCAAATATTATTTTAAATAATCATAATTAGATTTTCATTATGAAATATATCACGAATTACGAAAATATATCACAAAGTTGAACGAGTTTATATTAACTAAAACCGGAAAATGTCTAATAGATCATTCGCATCATCTCTTACAAGCATCTGCTAATATGTACTGAAATATGTAAACTAAATTATGCTAACGCGTTAAAAAAACACAAACTTTTCCAAAAATGTTACATTAATTGAATGAAATTGAAATCAATTGTGCATTCACCAATTCTAAGAAAAGTATATCTTAAATATTATATTTTACAAATGATTCTGTTGTAAAAGCTTATTATTCTCTGAAATCTCATTATATCATGACTATCGCTTAGTTTAATTGTTTAGAAAGTATAGTAAAAGTAAAAGTAAAGGAAAAGTGAGTGGCAAAAGTAAAAGGCCAGTACAATAAATTCTTCCTGACTAAAGATCATTAATTTTAAATCATCTTCATTGTATTGGTTTTAATTTTATTGTCAGTTGCTCCATTTAGTAATATTTATTTGTTAAGAATTTTGTCACGATCAGCTTTAATGAAAATGTATTGTTTATGATAAGCACAAAAATAGCTAACTTAGTCACTCATTGGTTTACAGGAAAAAATAGATTGATAATGAAGAGCACATTTTTTGGAATTTTTTTTGTTGGAACATGCTTTGCCGAACCACAATTACAATTAATAAATATCGTATGTACCGCTCAATTATTAAGATAAGATAAAGTGTAGACAAAGATTATCCAAATAATATTTTTAAAAATATATTCAAAATAGTTTTATCATAGATAATTAATTGACCTTCACTTTTATGATGTATTTTTTAAAATTTTAGTATGCTATATTTGCATTGATACCAATAAATCCTCATAATAATCGATGATTATTCGAATTTAAACCTAAATTTATGTGATCATATATAAATGTTTTGCAGGTATTCAGACATGGCGATCGTACACCAGTTCTTCATGCAATTTTTCCAACTGATCCATATCACAACTCTAGTTTTTACCCATATGGTCATGGTGGTTTAACAAATGTATCTACTATTTCTATTTCTATTTCGCTATTTACCGTTTGAACATTGATTTTTTCAATAAAATTTTTTTATTATTTGTAATTAATAAATTCGAAAAATTTCAATGAATTCTAGTGAAAAATGATGGACATATTTAAAAATAGATTTTTGTAAAATCTACATAAGCAATAATAAAATAACTATAGACTAACGTTTATTAAAAATTATATTTTAATAAGAATAATAACTTTTAGGATGGGAAATATCGAATCTATAAATTCGGAGAATTTCTTCGTAGAAGATATAAAGACTTTCTGGGTGATGTTTATTTACCAAACTTAATTTATGTGCGTAGTACAGATGTTGATAGAACAAAAATGAGTGCACAACTGGTTCTGGCTGCTCTATTCCCACCATCCGATCTACAAAAATGGCATGATACGCTCGATTGGCAACCCATTCCAATTACATATTATCCCAAACCATTAGATGTTATTTTAGCTGTAACATCTCAATCTTCGTATGTAAAATGAATCTCAAATCACACAAATTTTGCACGTACAGCATATAGTATCAATAGCGTGATTTCATTGATTTCATTATTAAATTTGTTCATAGCACTGCATTGCTTAAATCAGCACTAAGGTAATGCTCCGTGACTCAAGCAGTTAATTTTTATACCGTGCTTAGATCACTCACTAGCGTTCGTGCCTTAACCTCACGATGCATAAATGACCCATCTTAAGTTACGGATCGACGAACCGTAAGTGCTGATTTAAGATCAACAGCACTATAAAATGTTGTACGTTTGCAACTCCAGAGTATCCCATCGTTTCAAGGCGTGATTATCGCCCCTGCTTGTGCTCGGGCGCTAACATCACTCAGTGCAATAATGGGCTACTTAAGTCACACCTATCATAATATACTATTATCTATGCTCAAACATGTAACACGACAGAACAATAAATTCGTTATCACTTAGTTTTATCAGAGCAAAAAAGAGAGTAAGCAAGACTGAATACATTCGAAATCGCTTGAAACATTTTGAAGCATTTATTTCGCAATTGGAAAAACTAACAGGAATGAAAATAAAAGAAACTTATGACGTAACTAAAATATATGATACACTTTACTGTGAATGGAAAATGAATTTGACGCTTCCAAGTTGGACTAACGAGATCTTCCCAAATGGAAAATTACTCGATGCGGCGCTGATCGATTACGAGCTCATGACATACGACCAAAATATGACATACGATTTAGTTGGTAAGTTTTACCTTTCGATCATATCTAACTTTCACCATGTCAATAAATTATCTGTCGGTAGGAAAGTTGGCTGAGAAAATCAGAGAAGACATATTAGCAGTGACAAACACAAGAGAAACCATTGAAAGGAAAAAATTATATTTATACAGCGGTCATGAAGTCAATGTAGTTGGAGCTTTGATGTCGCTGCAGATTTATGACAGAGATCATATACCAACTTACGGCAGTGCTGTGATAATCGAACTTCTCAAAGAGAATGACAAATACTATGTGAAAGTAATATAGAATCTATGCAACTTACTAAATTACTAAATTCAATCTCATATTGTACATTAATTCTATTTGTTATTCATTCCTAGGTTTTGTATTACAAAGGAAATTCGTCCAAAGTCGAGGAAATGGCATTGCCGGGATGTTCGATTCTGTGCCCATTAGAACATTATTTGACTCTGGTGTATGATCTGCTGGGACCAGCAAAAGCGCTCCGTTTATAATAATAAATTTAGTTTTACTTGAAAATCCGTTTGATTTTTGTCGCAAAAAAACCCACATGTGATCATTATGAAGTAATCGGTCAACGCAATCGAATGGGTAAGCGAACTCAAGCAGACGATCCCCATCGCAGCTGCTAATTAACAAAGAAGCTCATATCTGAGCATATTTTATACGCGCGGTCGTCGAGTCGCTTTGTAAATTGGCAACCAGCATATCCTGTCTGTGGGACAATTTTTTTCTTCGTCTCCTTTCTGAAGTGTGTATGTGTATATATTTCGTAGCTAATTGTCAGCGGGCGTTATCGTCGATCTCATTATACGCATACCTCGTGCGTGTATAGTCTCTGCACACACGGTTTCAAGAGATATCTTCTCGAGAGGGTGGTCGAGAGCAAGCAGGAGAGAGAGAGAGAGAGAGAGAGCGAGCGGTAGCGCGAGGTGCGAAACGCGTTTGTCGCGACACGAGAGTTGCCTTACACGAACCACGTCGACGAGATAAGTGGTATACGCGACGACGAGAGAGTGTGAGATTGATTGAATTTATTCGACTGTTGTGTCTCTCTCGCGTTATGGTAATCTTGATTGTCTGTAATTTTATTGGGATGGAGAGAAAGAAAAAAGAATTAATGACAGTTAACGGTTGTTCGGGGTGGCGAAAATACACACGCACGCACACACACACACACACACACACTTGTTACAATATATATTCTTATCACGTCGCCGCGTGTTAGTTCACGATCGTGTTTGCTGTTTATATTGCTGATCGATCACTTTCAAAATAGTTGACTGGTTTGGAAGTGATACGACGTGCACGAGTGTGTTAAATCAACGACCGAACGAAGAAAAAGTACTTTCTGAACAATCGAGGTTAGTCAAAGCAGTTCGTCTCAGATAATAACTCAATCGACAAACGAGATGAAGTTCTTGGTTCAATTTTTTTCGTTTATAATTAATGCACACGAGCGGATCGTAGAAAAGACCAGCCCAAATGTATGTGGACGACGCTGGGCGAGAAAGAACGCAAAACATACCGCGGACGAAACAACGAGGAAGCAAGAGATAAGAGTTAGCGTGGGGCTGTGGGTTCGTTTAGAGACGCGTGTGTAGCGATGAGTTATCGCGAATTTTAATGACGGTGCAAATGTGACTATGGCTTTGGTGGCCGCCCACACGCTATGCTCGTCGATCAATGTCGTTTGATCAAACCCTCTGATTTCCATTCTCCTCCTCTGTCTTAGGTATCTTATTGGCCTTTAATAGAATTGCTGCTGCTGCTGCTGCTGCTGCTGCCGCTGCCGCTGCCGCTGCTGCTGCCATGCTTGTAGCTCCCAAATGGTTAATGGATTAGCCAAAGGGACAACGAGATCGTGTGGAGATTTTTCGGATTGAAAGAGCGAGAGAAAGATTGACCTCGTTTGCGTGCTTGACAAATATTTCCTTGAAAGAGTTTTATTGTGTTTCTATCGGGTAATACGAATTTTTGCTTATTTCATTTCATTTACAAATAAATGTGAAACTTTATAGAGTCCACACCATCATCGCAATAAATCTATCGTATTCACACTTGCGATTCTCAGAAATTAAGAAATCGAAATGAAACGACCTAATCGTGCTTTTTCTTGTTGGCGATGATGATGACGATGATTATGATGGGACACATCCTCGTATCACAGAAGCGACAGATTATACGCCTTTTTCTTTCACTCCGAGACGATACACAATCGCGCTTACGCTATTACCGTGTCAGGTTACTACCTATACTCAATCGCGACGGAAGTCCAGGATTTTCGGGGACGAGCAAAAGTCGCTGTATAGTTTATGAAGTCTGGTTAATTTATGATGATGTATATATTTTTCGCCGAGTAAAGCGAACGATAAGGATCTTTCGGTACACACTCGGTTGACTTTAACGATCTCGATTTCGAAATCAAAGCTCTATGTTAATTTTATTGCGAATGTATATATTCACGTTGGCGCGGTGGCTATTAACGACTGGTTATTCGACTTGGTAGCGTTTATGCTAATCATGTCATCCAAAAACCTTTCTAATTTATTTACTCGACGTCACGCTCAAGTTTCCGCAATAATAATTGTTCCTTCGAATCGAGGGAGCGACACCGCGCACGCATGCGAGATGCATCTGTACCTCAGCACGGAAATGAGATGGCGCTCGAGATAAAGTGGGTGAAAAAAAAATTAATGTATCGAAGATCGTCGCTGACCCACGCTCGAACGTGATATACATCGCAAGCGCGCATTTCCGTAAAAGCGTTAGTTAATTGGCGGCGGAAAATGACTGCGGGCAATTGAAAAAATCCACTCTCTTCGGCATGCATTTTACTACAGATTGTCTCGAGAGAAGTAGTATACGCGCTCGTTCTCGCGCCGAGTTTAATCAACTCGGTTTAACGCTCGTGTCATTAAAAGCCTCTTCTCTGGCAAGACAAGGCGCTCGCGCGACGTGTTATACACTGGCAGTGTGATACTACGCGAACGACGCTGCTGCCAATATCGGCAGGCTTTTACGCGCCTTACTTATATATTCAAATGCGTGTATATAAAAGGCCGAAATACCGTTGATTGACATCTCAAATTACCTTTCACGGAAGCCATTATGCGCGTGATAGCAGATGAATAGGATAGCCTGTTGTGTCCTTCTCGCGAACACGTGCACATTGCGCAGCTTCATTGATACGCCTATATATTTGCTGAATGAATGGGTGAGCTTGTAAAAAGAGAGGACACGCGTTTCTTTGCCGATATGTGACACATGCGAGAAGCTTCCGTATCGAATGATATTCGTTCTGCGAACAGGCGAAATTCTTTCGAATCGCTGCTGTGATATCGGCGCATCCGGCTATATAATTTTCAGCGACGACAGCCGTAACAACTCGTTGCGCGACTTTGCTAAACAATCAACGTCAATTAAAGTCGAACGATCAAAATCCAATCACTCGGCGGCTATCGTCACTCGATAAATCTCCGGACTTTCCGAAAAAAAAATAAATGAAAAGAGAATCTCACGAAGGAATGTTTTTGAAGGGAGTAAAAAAATGCTGCTGTGATCCCCATTGTCTTCTTTGGTTTTTGCGCGCGCGCGACAAACGTGTGCGTGCGCGGTAAATAAAGGAAGAAGGGAGGAGGAAGCAGCGAGCAAGCAGCTTCTTTTAATGGGCGACGCGCGTTTGTCAGAGCTGGAGAGAAGCTGATGGACAAAGTCCCCGCGTAGGCTGTGGCAAACCTTAACGAGGCGTGCGTGCTGCTGCTACTGCAAGCGGGAGCTTTTGTAGTTCGTTATAGGCGAGAACGAGAAATTCTCGTGGATGCCAATGCTGCTTCGTCTGTTCTCTCTCTCTCTCTCTCTCTCTCTCTCTCTCTCTCTCTCTCTCTCTCTCTCTCTCTCTCTCTCTCTCTCTCTCTCTCTCTCTTTGGTTTTTTCTTTGGGAGGAAGGGAGAACTTATATCAACAACCCTTTTATCGACGAGTTTTACTTATTTTACGATTTCCGATTTGGATTGTAATCTCTTTCAGATTATATTTTCATTACTTTTAATAGTTGACTAATTAGGTGAGTATTACTGGGAATACTTTAAATTAATATGTGATAGTCAAAAGAGATGGCTACCAGTTTTAGCGATCGAACCGATATACATATATATACATATATATTCTTACCTGTTCCAGAATGTATATTCTTACCTGCTCTTGATATATGTTTTCGATTATTGAAATTATCAACTGTCGAAGGACTAATAAAATTTTTCATAAAAATAAATAAAAATTATAAATTATAAGAGTCCTCAATCTTTCAAAGAAATAATTCATAATAATAAAGAGCATTCATTTCCTCGAAGCCATAACAATCAAAATAGTATTTTTTTCCTCACGTATGGTGCATATATATGAACCGCTCGCGTTTCGCAAATGAATCAACCGCGCGCGGATCATCCTCGTCGGCAACAATTGTTCTGCGCAAAGAAATAAAAAAAAAGCAGCTAGGTAGAGGAAGAAAGGCATCTTAAAAGATTCAGCTCGAGATCGCGATGCATATATATAGAGTGAGAGAGAGAGAGAGAGAGCGAAGGAAGTAAAGTAAAGCATCAGAATAGAGAGAGGGAGCTTCTCATTGTTCTGCCTTTGGCATCGTCGTCGTCGTCGTCGTCGTCGTCGTCTCGTTACACTTGAAAGACCGACGATTCTCGCAAGAAGATATCTCGACTTGCAGCTTGTTGCTACTCGTCCGGAAGCTTAGTAAGAGTAACTCCCTATACCTCGATCATTATTTATAATTTTCCGCTCTATCTCCTAAGGTCGCGCGCTGCCAACATCTACTGTATACTTGAGCGTGAATGTCGCGACGATTATATGCCTCTATCCACCCCCACGCCCCCCCCCCTTGTGTAGTATTGTGCTTGAAACCTCGGTTCTTGCCATATCTTCTTTTTCATTATGTCGTTTTGATTTCAGCTGGAAGTTTCATTTTTAACGTATCACTTTCTATTTCAATATCATGAAAATATTTCGTTATAGTCCCGAGCGTACTCTTTCAATTCCTCTGTACATTTGATAATGCATACGATTTAGCACTGCAAAAACGCGACGGAAAGCGAGGCAAGCGCCGCGAGCTTGCGCGCGACACAATAAAACACAAAAAAAATGAGGACGCGCGAGAAGAAGAGGGCGAAGGAGTTTTCTTGACGATGACGACGCCGTGCATATATACACGAGAGAAAAAGAGCCGTGGGCTGCTGCTTGTTCGCATTCAAAGACGCGTTCGACGACGCTCTTTTCTCGCGCTATCTCAATAATGTCACTTTTTACACAATACAATCGTTATTAAATATAAAAAAATTTATATATTTGCGAAAAAGAAGGTTTGACGTTGGTATAATCGTTTGACGGTACGATGAAAGGAGAAAAAAGAAGATAATGAGTCGCGGCCATTAGCAATCTAATATTCTATGACACTGGAAGAATCGATTTCAGTACAATTACGTGCAGAAGATTTTCGTAGAACTCACTGATTGCGCATAAGAAAAAATGCCAATCAAACGCGAAGCTCGTCGACGGTATAACCCACGCGACATTGTTGCAAATGCAGCTCTAACAAACTACACGTGTGTGTGTGTATATATATATATATATATATATATATATATATATATATATATATATATCATATATAAATTGAATCTCATTGGGAAGCTAAAGGTATTCCAAAGTCGTGTTACCATAGTCTCTTGGCTTTTAACGCGACGCGGCGGCGGCGACAGCTTAGCCTTTTCAGCGCCTTCATCAAAGGATACCGCGACGCGGTCTTTTCCTCTTTTCGCTCCTTCCTCCGCGGTGTTGAGTTACCGGCGCAAGCGACCGATTATTCCATATTGCTTCTAATAGCCTATCGGGCGTGTGTTGCCCCCTCCCCGCCGATATGCATCGCATACGCCCTCGCTACTCCTTTTCTTTTTAGACAGCTACTCATTAGGTACTTTTGGAAGATTACCTGCGACGTGTATGCTTTGCTTGTTCCATTGTATCGATTGCTTTCTAACCATTCCTCTCCTCGACATTCTACTTTCCTTCATTTCCATAGGTGTCTGTTGACTGCGCAGCGCGCGAGTAATCTGAAATTAATACGTACTATTCGTATATAATCGTCATTCGGTCATCGAATTATCGTACGTCCGTTTTTCGACGTATACTTACTTGCTTAATCTCCAGCTTTTATCCAGTATAAAGATCAAGTACGTCATTCGTTCATTTTATTCTCGAATATTATGAAATTACAAATAATTTGTTACGTTGCTTATGCAAATCGTAACGTGTTATTCAATCTTACGCGAATAGCCGATTTAAAAAGAAAAAAAATCGTTATACGAAAAAACAGTATGCGAACAAAAAGTATAATTTTTCTCGTCGCGCGTCAACAAAAAAAATGTTAACATTCTTGAGGAATATTTTATCCGATCGCCTCGGCGCGACGGTGCGTTGATACGATTAATTAATGACTTCCTGTAATTTACATTTACAACAGTAACCTGAGTGCGCGCGCAGTTTAGTTCGGAATGCCATGCTCGAAAAATAATCATGACACGCGCTTGGCCACTGGAATAAGTGTGTCTGTGTCTGTGTGTGTCTCGAAATAAAAGTTATTCCGTGCCGCGCTGCCTGCAGCTCACCGCGAGATCGGCAGCAGTGAGGGACTTTGTAATGATGCATAGCGATTATATTAATTGACTAACACGAGATCTCGAAGATAAATATAGGTCTTGTTTGATATGGTGGGGCATTAGCAGGGAAAAACCGGCGGATTCCAAAATAGACATCTTACAAAAGGGGGAAAAGAAAGCGGAATCCTTACACGGATCTCTAATTAACAAGCAATCAAATTCTCTGGCGTGTGCTGTCGATCGCGGTCGCATCGTCTGCCTTCGTTATGTTCGGCATTTCACGGGAAGGCTACTACGCTTTACAGTGAAATAACGAGATATCTAGAATGAGAGGAAATCGTGGCAAGAGATAAGCTACTTCTCCGGTTTTGTAATGCGAGTCGGCGTCGAGCGATGGCATACAGGACCGCCGGCTGCTGCTGCCGGTGCTGGCAGTGCATTTAAGTTGAAATACGTGTCACCTGCCTTCATGTGGGCCGCCGCTCAAGCGTCAAACGCTAGAGCCTCTCGTCATGCCCACGTGAGATTTGTGGTGCAAGATATGCGAAAGAGCGAGAACGGCTTGATGCCTTTTTCCACTCGGCAGCTTATTCCCTCCTCGGCGTCACGGAAAACTCGAAACGAGCTTCCGCGACGTCCGCGTCGTCGGCTGCTCCTTGCCGCGCTGAATCCAGGCGACACCGTTGCTCGTGAATTCGGCAATGAGGCAGGCGGCAAGGCGATCGTCCGATAAATCTTTAATCGGTCGGCAACTACCTGCCCAGGAAAACAATCCATTAATTCCATGCTCGCGCTCGGCTTATTACTCGTGCCCCGCTGAAAAAAGCAGCAGCTACGCCGACTTCACCTGCAACCATACGACGGAGTGAGAGAGAGAGAGAGAGAGAGAGAGACAAAGCGTCAAGACGGATAAATTAAATGAGGCGAGAGAGCAAGCCAAAGCCGCCTACGGCTTGTGTTAGAATGACGGATCCCCATTTAGTTGCGCGCAGATACCGATCGCGGATGCCTATCGCTAGTCACCGACGAGAGACGAGGCCTTCGATCCTCTCTCTCTCTCTCTCGCTCTTTCTCTGTCTTTGTTTATCGAGGGAGAGTGCCGAGGACAAGCTATGCCGTAAAGTGGAGAGACCTTTTATATACCGATCGTTCTCTCTCTCTCTATCTCTCTCTCTCTCTCTCTCTCTCTCGCTTCGCCGACGTTGTAACTCTTTACATATATATAGAACGCTACTTCGATTACCTCTTGATGCCCTTTCAATGCCTCGCTTCTTGTTTTCTTTCGGCTTTTCGCATCGCTGCTTATTAAAACTTGCGCTTCCTCAGACAACCACATCTTCGAGAGGTGAAAGCTTTGTTTAACCATAAAAATATTCGTAAACCAAAGCGTCTTTCCATCGAGAGAGCTAGAGGAAGTATAGAAGAGCGCGCGCAGAAGCTGTCAGTTCGAGTTGTCAAGCGTAAATTTGCCAAGAAAAACGAGCCTGCGCTGACGAGAAAGTGCCTTTTAGAGAATACGTATGTGTAATACACCGAGTTAATTAAATTTCAACGTCGCCTCGTATCCTATTGTGCCAAAACATCTCTGCGAATCCCAGCTAATTTTCAACAATTAACTTTTGTCAAGCGTCTCAGGCACCCACACACAGTCGGCTATATAATCGCAGAAACACGTTTTCTCGCGCGCAAAAGCTTGCGGAGCTTGCAAATTCGGCGCGCGCGAGTGCTTGTTCGCGTGGGTGCTTACATACGCTTTAGCCCAAACCCTCTCGCTCGCCTCCTCCCTCTTAAGAGGTTACCCTAGCGTGCATAGGTTATATTGTCGCCGTGTGCGCGAAACAAGAGAGCCGACTAAGAGATCGTTTCAGCTTGCAAATTACAGTTCCTTAGGCTGCTGTATACGAAACGTTACTGATGAAGTGCGTCGGCAGCAAGCAAGAGAGAGACGCGCAGATGCGACAGACATGCAAATTACTTGCCGTCTCAGTAGCGAGGCACTGTTTGTAAGGCAAGGCATCTCTACGTACCTTTTGCTTGGCTTAGTTTTCATTTCGAGTCTTCTTTTACTGCGCGTGAACTTGTGCGATTGGCGATGGATTCGCTATTATACGGCATCCGAATAACGACGCGCCAACGAGTTCCTCGCTCGCCGGACGCTCGTCTCGACAAGATGTCAAATTTAAGAATTGTTCGTCTAAACAAAGCCACCGAGTATTCGTACCTCAAATCCCTCAAACTTACAACGTATGCAGCAGCTAAACGTATACACAGCGAACACCCGAGAGGAACACAGTCGCTCGCTGTTATACACAGCCAAGAGGTGGGCATGGACGCGTATAAGCGTGACTCCGCATTATAATATTCGCGCGACACTCTTAAACCCCATGCGAACTATACGTCTAGGCGCAAGCAGCGCGCTGCTACGAGATGGCTTAGCTCTGCCTAATTAACGCTCCGCGCCCTCGCACGCGCGCGCACAGTCGGCGCCTATTGTTTCGGGCAATAAGTTCTTCGTCAAATTTCCTAGTTTACATGTGAATGCTCGGAGAGATTTGCTCGAAAGAAAGATGCCTCGAGCACCGGCCCTCTTGTCAATTATCACGCCGAGATCGGATCCTTTGTTCCAATGAGCTTGAATATGCCTGATAACAACGGCATGATTGAGACATTGTTGGCGTTAAGTTATTCGCCAAGCCGTTTGGACAATTCTCGCCTTATTGTTTGGACAATTCTTATCTTATCACGACAAGGCCAACAGGTGCACGCTTGCGAGCTGTCGTAAAGATAGCAGATAGTCGTGTGCGATTGGTCGCTCACGATTTTTCAACCTGTGTATAAAAGTTCCGAACGTGTCGCGTTCGACTATTCTTCTCTCGTCTGCTCTTCTGCAACGCCACGGACAGCTCTCAATATGTGGACGAAGATTTTCGCTCTCCTCGCTCTACTTGGATATTTTTCAGTTGCAGTTGTAAGTAAGAGCGTTGCTTCTTTTCCGTATAATTCAAATCATAATGGACGTGTACATTTGGGCTTCAAGGGATACGAACGACGGGCCTAGCCGGCAGACTGCTCGAAATTCGAGGAATGTGATCCAACTACCAACAAATGCAAGCTGAGACAATGCTATCCCGGGACCGAATACGATCCAGCCTATGAAACGTGCACGGTTCTGATTACGCTTGAAGAAGAACGATCTGACTGTAAAAGATTGCCTAAAGATGCAAGTTGGTAATAGTACCATCGATGTTGAACATTAACAATAAATAAACATACGCATTTATTCGCGTTCTGCTCAGTCAAGTCCTACGACCGATCGATCGACACCTTTTTTCTCAAGAAAAACTCGGCGCGAGGCGATACGTGCGTAATCCGCGAACGCGCGATGTCACGACGATGAATCATCGATCGCCGGGAACGGAAGAGAAAAAAATCCTGGCAAGACACGATCGCGCCATGTTGTTTTCGCATATGTCCATCGGAAAAACCGCATTATCAAAAAGCCGCTCGTTCTTCTCTGATCCCGCGCGCGCGTCTCGTTGCTTTTCCTCGCTCTCGGCAACGGACACGCACACGCGCACACATGCTCTCCCTCTTAATCTCTCTCGTCGGTTCTACTTTTATTGCAACGAAACGCAGGGGGAAGAAGAAGCTTATAATACGTCTTAGCGCGCAAAGTCCCAGCTCATCAATGACCGATCTCACTGTAACGCTGCAACGTCCGTTTATTTGAAGCTGCCGGTGCCGACTTTTTAATACACGCGTCATTACCGCTTGGACGCGAGCAACCGGGTGTCACCGCTGTGTGTATCTTCCGCGGACGACTTGGAAAAGCTATAATCGCGCCAGCAGCGGTGCGACTCGTCGATAGGCGAGGCGCTCTCGAGCTGATTACAATTATCGAGGTTTCATAATCGGCCGAGGACGGCCTTCCATTTGGGAATTGTGCAATGCGTCGCTTAGCGAGACCAGTGAGCCGATACCGATACACAGGGCGAAATCAGCTGGCGAAGGCGAGGCTCGTTACGACGCTCCCCTTTGGCGCCAGGCTCGAAAGGAGCGCTCGCGAAGGTGCTGGCCGAAGGCAATTCATTCGGCGGCGCGGCAATCTCCCGCGGTACCTGCGGCTCTGAGCTTCCGCGGCGAGCGAGAGGGGCGCCGAGCGAGCCGACTTCCGGCGAGAGGATTCGTCAGCGTAACAATCTTCCTGACGCTCAGCTTCCTCTTTGCATGTGACGCCGCGGCCTCCTCTCCTCTCTGCTTCTCGTCGCTCGCCGGACGCTCGTCTCGACGTGATTTCAAATTTAAGAATTGATCGCCTAAACAAAGCCACCGAGTATTCGTACCTCAACAAATCCCTCAAACTTACAACGTATGCAGCAGTAAAACGTATACACAGCGAACACCCGAGAGGAACACAGTCGCGCGCTGTTATACACAGCCAAGAGGTGGGCATGCACGCGTATAAGCGTGACTCCGCATTATAATATTCGCGCGACACTCTTAAGCCTCATGCTAACTATACGTCTAGGCGCAAGCAGCGCGCTGCTACGAGATGGCTTAGCTTTGCCTAATTAACGCTCCGCGCCCTCGCATGCGCGCGCACAGTCGGCGCCTATTGTTTCGGGCAATAAGCTCTTCGTAAAATTTCCTAGTTTACATGTGAATGCTCGGAGAGATTTGCTCGAAAGAAAGATGCCTCGAGCACCGGCCCTCTTGTCAATTATTACACCGAGATTGGATCCTTTGTTCCGATGAGCTTGAATATGCATGATAACAACGGCATGATTGAGACATTGTTGGCGTTAAGTTATTCGCCAAGCCGTTTGGACAATTCTCGCTTCAAGGCCAACAGGTGCACGCTTGCGAGCTGTCGTAAAGATAGCAGATAGTCGTGTGCGATTGGTCGCTCACGATTTTTCAACCTGTGTATAAAAGTTCCGAACGTGTCGCGTTCGACTATTCTTCTCTCGTCTGCTCTTCTGCAACGCCACGGACAGCTCTCAATATGTGGACGAAGATTTTCGCTCTCCTCGCTCTACTTGGATATTTTTCAGTTGCAGTTGTAAGTAAGAGCGTTGCTTCTTTTCCGTATAATTCAAATCATAATGGACGTGTACATTTGGGCTTCAAGGGATACGAACGACGGCCCTATCCGGATGACTGCTCGAAATTCCAAGAATGTGATCCAACTACCAACAAATGCAATCTGAGAGAATGCGCACCCGGGGCCGAATTCGATCCAGACCTTGAACTGTGCATCATTTCGTTTGATGATGAACGATCTGACTGTCACAGATTGGATCAAAGTTCGGAATAGTACCATCGATGTTGAACATTAACAATAAATAAAAATACGCATCTATTCGCGTTCTGCTCAGTCAAGTCCTACGACCGATCGATCGACACCTTTTTTCTCAAGAAGAACTCGGCGCGAGGCGATACGTGCGTAATCCGCGAACGCGCGATGTCACGACGATGAATCATCGATCGCCGCGAACGGAAGATAAAAAAATCCTTGCAAGACACGATCGCGCCATGTTGTTTTCGCATATGTCCATCGGAAAAACCGCATTATCAAAAAGCCGCTCGTTCTTCTCTGATCCCGCGCGCGCGTCTCGTTGCTTTTCCTCGCTCTCGGCAACGCACACGCACACGCGCACACATGCTCTCCCTCTTAATCTCTCTCGTCGGTTCTACTTTTTTTGCAACGAAACGCAGGGGGAAGAAGAAGCTTATAATACGTCTCAGCGCGCAAAGTCCCAGCTCATCAATCACCGATCTCACTGTAACGCTGCAACGCCCGTTTATTTTAAACTGCCGGTGCCGACTTTTTAATACACGCGTCATTACCGCTTGGACGCGAGCAACCGGGTGTCACCGCTGTGTGTATCTTCCGCGGACGACTTGGAAAAGCTGTTCTCGCGCCAGTAGCGGCGCGACCCGTCGATAGGCGAGGCGCTCTCGAGCTGATTACAATTATCGAGGTTTCATAATCGGCCGAGGACGGCCTTCCATTTGGGAATTGTGCAATGCGTCGCTTAGCGAGACCAGTGAGCCGGTACCGATACACAGGGCGAAATCAGCTGGCGAAGGCGAGGCTCGTTACGACGCTCCCCTTTGGCGCCAGGCTCAAAAGGAGTGCGCGCGAAGGAGCTGGCCGAAGGCAATTCACTCGGCGGCGCGGTAATCTCCCGCGGTACCTACGGCTCTGAGCTTCCGCGGCGAGCGAGAGGGGCGCCGAGCGAGCCGAATTCCGGCGAGAGGATTCGTCAGCGTAACGATCTTCCTGACGCTCAGCTTCCTCTTTGCATGTGACGCCGCGACCTCCTCTCCGCTCTGCTTCTCGTCGCTCGCCGGACGCTCGTCTCGACGTGATTTCAAATGTAAGAATTGCTCGCCTAAACAGAGCCGCCGAGTATTCGTACCTCAAATCCCTCAAACTTACAACGTATGCAGCAGCAAAACGTATACACAGCGAACACCCGAGAGGAACACAGTCGCTCGCTGTTATACACAGCCAAGAGGTGGGCATGGACGCGTATAAGCGTGACTCCGCATTATAATATTCGCGCGACACTCTTAAGCCTCATGCTAACTATACGTCTAGGCGCAAGCAGCGCGCTGCTACGAGATGGCTTAGCTTTGCCCAATTAACGCTCCGCGCCCTCGCACGCGCGCGCACAGTCGGCGCCTATTGTTTCGGGCAATAAGTCCTTCGTAAAATTTCCTATTTTACATGTGAATGCTCGGAAAGATTTGCTCGAAAAAAAGATGCCTCGAGCACCGGCCCTCTTGTCAATTATCACGCCTAGATCGGATCCTTTGTTCCAATAAGCTTGAATATGCATGATAACAACGGCATGATGGAGATATTGTTGGCGTTAAGTTATTCGCCGAGCCGTTTGGACAATTCTCGCCTTATTGTTTGGACAATTCTTATCTTATCACGACAAGGTCAACAGGTGCACGCTTGTGAGCTGTCGTAAAGATAGCAGATAATCATGCGCGATTGGTCGCTCACGATTTTTCAACCTGTGCATAAGAGTTCCGAAGGTGTCCCGTTCGACTATTCTTCACTCGTCTGCTCTCCTGCAACGCCACGGACAGCTCTCAATATGTGGACGAAGATTTTTGCTCTTCTCGCTCTACTTGGATATTTTTCAGTTGCAGTTGTAAGTAAGAGCGTTGCTTCTCATCCGTATAATTCAAATCATAATGGACGTGTACTTTTCGACTTCAAGGGATACGAACTACGGCTCTATCCCCAAGACTGCTCGAAATACGAAGAATGCGATCCAACTCTCCACGGCTGCTATCTGAGAGACTGCGCACCCGGTACCGAATTCGATCCAGAAATTGGAGTTTGCTCTTGGCCGTTGCCCCAACGATCCGACTGTCAGAGATTGTATTAGAGTACTATCGATGTTGAACATTAACAACAAATAAACAGGCGCATCTATTCGCGTTTTGCTCATCCAAGTCGTGCAACCGATCTATCGACACCTTTTTTCTTAAGAAGAACTCGGCGCGAGGCGATACGTGCGTAATCCGCGAACGCGCGATGTCGCGACGATGTATCATCGATCGCCGCGAACGGAAGATCAAAAAATTCTAGCAAGACACGATCGCGCAATGTTGTTTTCGCATAGGTCGATCGGTAAAACCGCATTATCAAAAAGCCGCTCGTCCTTCTCTGATCCCTCGCGCGCGTCTCGTTGCTTTGCTTGGGGAAGAAGAAGCTTATAATACGTCTCAGCGCGCAAAGTCCCAGCTCATCAATCATCGCTCTCACTGTAACGCTGCAACGCCCGTTTATTTGAAGCTGCCGGTGCCGACTTTTTAATACACGCGTCATTACCGCTTGGACGCGAGCAACCGGGTGTCGCCGCTGTGGGTATCTTCCGCGGACGACATGGAAAAGTTGCGCTAGCGCCAGCAGCGGCGCGACTCGTCGATAGGCGAGGCGCTCTCGAGCTGATTACAGTTATCGAGGTTTCATAATCGGCCGAGGACGGCCTTCCGTTTGGGAATTGTGCAATGCGTCGCTTAGCGAGACCAGTGAGCCGGCGCCGATACACTCGGCAAAATCAGCTGGCAAAGGCGAGACTCGTTACGACGCTCCCCTTTGGCGCCAGGCTCGAAAGGAGCGCGCGCGAAGGTGCTGGCCGAAGGCAATTCGTTCGGCGGCGCGGCAATCTCCCGCGGTACCTGCGGCTCTGAGCTTCCGCGGCGAGCGAGAGGGGCGCCGAGCGAGCCGACTTCCGGCGAGAGGATTCGTCAGCGTAACGATCTTGCCGACGCGCAGCTTCCTCTTTGCATGTGACGCCGCGGCCTCCTCTCCTCTCTGCTTCTCGCCGCGCGCCGGAGGAGATTGCACGGCGGACCGATCGTGGAATCGGATCTTGGAAATTTTCATAAATCTTTCGCGCTCGGAGGAGGAGAAACCTTGTTATTTCGTTATTTATGGTGCGCGTTTGCTTCGTGTGAGTTTTAGTCCAACGTCAATTTGTTTCTTTTCGCTCTTCGTTTGTGCAGTTTTTTGCCTTGTTCTTTTCAGAATCACTACGGCATGTTATTTAGGCCAAGTAGCTGGTTTTTTCTCGCTCCGCGTGGGAGGATATACGTGGGAATATAGTCTCTCGGAAAGATGAATATGCAGTGTAGGGATAAACGAGGAATGACGTCTATTAAATTAGTAGTGCAATAGATTTTCGAATAGGAAATTGGGATGGTAGCGTGCTAAAGAACAAAGCAGCGTAGCAATAGCCAAGAAAAGGTATAAGATGAAACAGTTGAAGTGTTGAATGATTTAATGAAAAATATTTACCCGAATATTTATAAAACATTCTCCAAAAGTAAGCACATATTGTATAATTAATTGGTTGCTCGAAATGACTTTTCAAAAATAATCTTGGACGTATCTGGTGTATCAAGCTCGTTTATTTATTCAATCTGTTTCGATCCAAACCGGAGAGTATCTATACACTAATTGCGTCAATGCAATGCGGCAGATTTTAGAAATGGTATTTTTGTTTGCTTACCTATTAAAACTCGAAAATTGGATTTCAGAGATCAAAGCTAACCAAATCGCTCGAGCAAACATCATAAATCCGTTTTGATGCAATCTGCAAACTGATCTGAGTGTATTTATTTGTGTAAGACTGTGCGGATGAAGGTTTAATTAGAAGATAAATATCGTGCCAGGAAAAGTCTCTTGCGAGCTTCGATGGAAAATATGACAACGATTTCGAATCGAAAATATAAACGGGTAGTCGGCTCATGGCGCAATTGATACTTCGAAAGAGCGAAATTAATTAGCGCCGCGCGAGAGAAAGAAAGATAAAAGTTGCTCGTGTCCGCAGTAAAAATGTTCTCGTATCGGCGGCGCCTCGTCGGGCAAAAAGGCTGCTGATCACTCGCACACTCGCGGGGCTTACAAGCGTATCGGCTACAACGCAGGCGCGTCATCGGTGTGATCACGTCTCAATCATCCGCGATCCCTTGGAGATCGGCGCCTAGCCGCGCGCGGACAACACGACTCGGCGAGCGCGTATAGAAAAAGCTCGAACGTGCCGAATGTTAATTACGCGCTCGCGCGCGCGAGTGCAAAAAAGAGTCCGACTGCTGGCCGTCGTCCAGCGAATTCCACGCGTCGAGCAAAAAAACCCATCGGCAGGCTGATTAACTGGTTTTAATTAGATTCTCAATCGCGAGCGGACGCGAGGGAAAAACATCGATTTAGGGTGATTGAGATGCGCTCGCTCTCCGCCGGGGGGAGCTCGCCAATGAATTGCAGTCTATAAGAATCGCGCTCGTCGAATAATTCGATTGACACGGACTCGCCGGTGCGCGCTGCTAGTTTTTACAGAAATGCCGCGCAAAGCAAATTGCCGCTTGGAATTCACAATTATCGTTCTGACCAATTTTTAACGATGCTCCGGCGATCGCGTCCGAACTGCCGCTACAGCAACGGTAAAACGTAGTCAACCGCTGACCAGTCTCAAGTAAACATTTCGAATACATAATACATGCCCGGCCCGGCCCCGAAACATCCCGTCGACAAGCTTATGCTCCGTCGCTAACGAACGCCAGCTTTTTGTCTCTGCCACGAGCAATCGTCCACGTCTTCATCCGACTCTGAGCTCGGAGCATCAGAAATTCGCGAGGGAGCATAAATTGGCGTAAAGCGCGAGTAGCTCGGACGAGAGGCAAGGCACAATAAAAGGAGCAGAAGAAGAAGCGAGGCGCGCAGTCCGAAATGTCAAGTTGCACGAGGGCGATCTGTTAAAGCGACGTTCACACTGTCAGGAAGGCGCAACACTCGTTTGTTTTGCAGGCCGAAGCTGCAAGTGATTAATCTGCGCCGGGCGCGCGCGCATTAGCTCTTAATTTATCTCAACAAATTGCATTTTCCCACTGGCTTTCCGGCAATCGGACGCCGCTGCAGCCGCTAAACGTCGCTCGCATCCTCGTGAAAAATTCATTTTTCCACCGATGACGCTCGGACGCGTGTTCCAAGGCTGAGCCTGCTTCCGCGTCTGCTGCTCGATGCCAATGGCTTTTATTCTCGACGCCTATGTATATATTTTTAGGGAGGTGATGAATCGTCGGCCGTCCAGATATTCGATTACCATTAATCTTTTTTTTCTCCTCTTCCTTCGTTGCTCGACGAAAAGTAATTTACGCGTTTTGACGCGAGCAGTCGTCCGTAATTGATCGTCAAGTACCTAACGAGAGTATCCGAATCGAAGCAGACTGGATTTGCCGTGGCCAATATGAACGGAGCTTGCGCGAAAAAGGAAACCGATCGCTCGACCGCGCGCGATCGCGGATCCCGTAGTCTGCGCTTTTTTCCCCGTTGTCTGCTCCCGCTGCTGCTGCGCGCGAGGCAACGTCCACGCTCCCGAATCTCGCTGGCGTCCCGTTCGCGGGCGCCGCTTAATTAAATACTGCGAGTTTTTGCCGAGCGAGGGCCGACGTCGCGACGCGCGCGTGCCGCCTGTGCGCGCGCACGCACGCACGCACGCACACCAGCTTCTTCTTTTCTTCGTAGCCGAGGTGTTTATCAATATTATTGGCACGTGCGTCCACGTTCTTCGAGACCTTCATGAATAGTTAATTAGAAAAAGCGAGACCGACGATATTGCGCGAGGTATGTTCGCCTCGACAAAAATTGTTGTTAATGAGCGACGCAACGGAGGTGAATGCTTCTTCTTACGTGCGGCCGCGTTACGAACGAGTCGGATTGTATATATGCCGGTAGACAACGCGAGGCGTGCAGTGCCAAGCAATGACCGCTCGCTCAGTCCGCGTCCAATTAATCGCCAACAAATGATTAGCGGAAATCGACGCGAACTGCCCAATTCTCGCTAAAGCGCGTAAAGTATCATTTGCATACGACGGAACGGCTCCCCTTTACCAAGTACAATTAGAAGATTTCCAGCAAGTCTCTCTCTTTCGCAGTCGCGCGAGCCGAACTTGCCGCAAAATCAGTGGCAAGCACGAATGGAATGTTAATCACTCGCAAATACGAGATCGGGGAGGGCGCGACTAATTTTAGTTAGTTTCGCACGAATGAAGACGAGGAAAAAAGTGTTTGGCGCGCTAGTTTGGAACGCGCGCGCCGTATTCCGGGAAAATAAACAGATTATAATTAGTAGCGCGTGTCAAGACGACTACGCGCGAGCCTTCTGTCGGCGCGGCGCGTATGCCCTCGAAGTGAGCTCTTTGGCGCCTCGCAGCAATGCTCCCCTCGACAATAGCGCCGAGCCCTTCGCGGCCGAATCTCCGCTGGAACGAAAGCGACAACGAGCTTTCGCAAGCTGAAAAAGCGCTGATGTCGTCGTCTCACGCGCGCTAGTTCGTAGTACCGTGAAGCCGGACGTCCGGCTGCGTTTCACGGGGCTCATCACTTCTTTTGATGTGCGAATTCGCGGGATCGCGCGCCGAATGAAATATATACATATATAAAGCCAGCGCACATACCGCGGAACGCTGCCAGTCGGTCTCTCTTGATACAGGCTGCACTTCTCCGTCGGCCACTCTGTTTTACTGGTCAGTTCTTCACTACCGCGAAAAACTCGAAGCTCTGTCCGCAAAAGAAAAGCAATCGTGGCAGCGTTACAATCAGACGTGAAAGGGCGAAACGCCGTCGCCGGCCAGAAATTCCCTTTATCCGAGACACAGTTCGAGCCGCCGATGCCGGCAAGATTCGCTCCTGAATTAGACAATTAGCGATATCGCTGCGAGTTCGCTGGCGACGCGACGGCACATTGTCGACAATGAAGCAACCCGCCTGTAGAGCATCGCGCGCGCACACACACACACACACACACACACACACACACACACGCGCGACACGCGACGAGGCTAAGCGCGTGACGAAACGCCAAGCTAAAAAGCAGCCGGCAGTTGAAAGGTAGACGAGCGTTGGCCGCAACGACGAGCGCGGAGGACACAAGTCACTGCCGCTAAACTAACGAGAGCGCGAGAGAGCGGGTGGCAGGCGCATAATTCACCGCGAGTTAATTGGCGCGCGAGCGCGCGCGGCTGCCTGCGTTTGTCAAGGCGCGCTTTACACTTCTCTCTGCTTGTCCTACGATCGCTTATGTACCATATCTGACTGCGCTTTGTGCGATCCGAGAAAAACTTGCGCACCGGAACTTTCGTCATTGTTATTTGTCGGAATAGACTTTTTTACTTTCAAGCAGCATTGCTTTTTCATTGTCTTTTCGTGCGACCTACGAGCATATTGTTACGACCAATTCGTGATTTATGTTTTTTTTCTAATAAAACACAATTTGCTACCAATGGACGTTGAACAAGGTATTTTCAAGTGATCAACAAATGAGATATATCTTTGCTAAAAATAATAGTTAATCAGAGACCAGCTAGCACACTTTCTTCTTGTTTATCAAGCATCCGCTTCATGATTACCGATAGTTTCTTTGCTAATGATCAACTAAAGGAGAACTGAATCAATAGCATAACATGGAGTTTAAGACTTTCAAAGTGCAATTCGAATGATAAAATGTTAAAAGTTAATTTTATTCGAGAATCAATCTTAAACGAAATTATTTTCACGAGTTTTCCATGCCCAAAATGTAAAGGAAAAAAATGAGTTTTGCATTTTCTGTTGATCGACATTTATTCCCAGCATAATGAGGTCATTATAAAAGTACAGGATAATTCATTGGGAAGTCCTTTGATCCGAACACATAAATAAATAAATAAATTTCTATACATGGAGAGAATCCGAGCGCGAGCAGCCAGAGCCACGCGCGCAGTGATACAACTGCAAACATCAAAAACATGGTATTCTCGGGCAAGAGACATGCCCGCGACTCCCGCATTGACAAAAGCAATGTCGAACAGCGAGTCGAGCAGGCGGTGTATCGAAAAAATACAACAATAGCCTCAGCGGTCACTGCTTTTGCTGGCTAACAAGCGTGCACGCTCACGCACAGCATGGGTCCACGCCGAGGAGCTGCAGGCCTTTTTATCTTGCTTTTTTATACGCTGTCTCTTGTATGGCCCCGAGGTCAAAGTGTAGGTGCACTGAGGGTTGACATTCTTCGAGTCTCGGCCATATATATAAGCAAGGACACGGATTGTAAGGCTATGTAGAATCGGAAGGATCGCACGCTTTATACGTTTCTTCCCTTCTTCTTAGATCGCTGCAATAGTTTTGCGATGCTTCTTAATCTTGTGAATGGCTATTTCTTGCGTGATACATTAAATCAATTTTTGTAACAACCTATTTGTACACGGTGTTATAGCATATCAATTTATTATACCAAAATGACAGATAGGGCTATGCATTTTTCAAAATTATTTTATGTTACATAGTATAGGCCTCCTTGATAACGTCCATGATATAATGTCTATAATAATCTACACTTATGAAACATGATATTACAGGTACATCTGAGCTAATCAATGGCGGTTTAAATATACCGACAGCGACGCCAACTAGTGAGTTGTCTGATATCACAACTAAAGGACCTCCGCTATCACCCTACGAATGTATTAATAAGTATCATCGATCTCTAAAATTGTTTTGATAGATGAAAATGCATTGTTATATACTTACGTAACCTAAAGCGACAGTTGGACTTGCTAATGTATAGTAAATGCTATGACTGTGAGTAAAAGATCGTGTCGATGTTTTCATTGAAATTTCTTTGTATTCGTCGTAACTAATCACTGTCATGTAGCCCTTCATTAGCGAATCTGGATACACGTTGACTGTTTCATTAATAGAACCCCAGCCGACAGTCGCAACTCTTTTGCCGATGACTTGTTTGTATTTCAAACTCGAAAGTGTTACTGGCTTTATGTCTTTGACATCCTCCGATAACTGGCAAATGTTTAAAAGTCAAACTTTACAGCAGTATTCATAAATAGCAGTTAGCCAGAACATTAATTTAGTGGACCACCACATCTACTACTTACTGCAATAATGACAATGCCGTTGTTTTTTTCATCGTTTGTCGCATTACCATGATCTATCAGCCAATCGTCGTAAGTGATCCACGATTCCATTTTGTATACGGATGCACTGACAATGAACGAAACGTTGAAGATGTTCTCGTCTATGCAGTATTCAGCCGTAATCACATGCTTCTTGGAGATTAACGTACCACCGCAAAAGCATCTTTATCTGAGATATTACTAGAACCGCTTAGAGTCACAAAGAAAGGAAATTCGCCTAATTTTGCCTTCTCCACTGCTGCTCCTATTATTGGATTAGCATTAGACAGCTCGCAATCTGATGTAGATAAACAAGTGACATTTAGCATCGTCATCTAGTCTCAATCGATTAATATTTATACCCACAAAGCACCATCCAATAAATGAAGAGGTGTAGTAACTTTTTGAAAGTCATCGTTGACTTTTAGTTATTTGTATCCATCCACTAAATAAACTAGAAGAAGGTGCTTTGCAGTTGACGAACTTATAAAGCGGCAAGTTTGGTGTTGCCGATACGAAAGAACGTGCCCAACCAATAAAACGTTAATGCTACGCGATACGACTAACCGGCCTTTATGGTTGACGGAAAATTATTATTCTGTCGTGATATTGTTCGCATCACGAGTTGTAGCTTTAGCGCGCAAGGTCCGAAAAGCCGATTCCACGGATGTACCCCGCGAGCTCGCAGCGCCACAGGCGCGGCTGTTTTACCGAGAGTCAAAAAATCCTCGGCGAATCGGTAGCAGGCGAGCGGGGCATATATTATTAATCCGTGCGCGCGTCCTCCTTCTGCACTCGACTCCCTTCTTCTTCTCCATTCGAATGATACTTTATTGTGCCGCCCGAACTCTTTATAATCCGCGGTGGCGGTGGCGGCAACAATAATGTGATTTATCGGGTCGCGTCTTCTGCACGTCGTGTCATCGCGCGGCTTCTATTATCACGGCGCGTGAGTGCCCCTCTCTTTCATACGTTATTGATGCGCACCCGCTACGCCCGAAGGACGTGCAATGCGCAAGATTGTCGCATGCCATTGAATGCCGCCAGCCAAATGTAATTGATCGCCGAAGACGATTTTCCAAGGATTTTTCGCGAAGCGAGCGAGACCTCTATTTTTCTTTTCTTCGTGACATTACATTTGAAATACGATTTCGTTCGTCGTTCCAATGAAATGCTCATTAACATACACCGTAACGCACCCGAGTGCGCGAACACTGATTAACAAGCATGTGATTAATCTGTTTTTGGTCTAACTCGAGCGAGGCAAGCTCGTCGATCATCGTATCCCTGCGCTGAAAAGAGAAAAGGAAGGCAGACCCACGGAACTCCCTTAATTTTTCACGTCGTTACAACGGCCCTTCGTCGTCGCACGATGTAGTCCGAGGAGAGAAAGAGAGAGACAACTCGACGTTATACATTAATTATTCAGCGTGTACAGCTAACGTTAGCCCTTAAAATTGTCGTGACAAGGCGGACGACACGACGACGCGCTGAAATTAGAAACTCTAGGCTGAAAAATCGCGCGAAAAGGAAGGGGAACCGAGTTTAAAGCTTTTACCCTCCATTCATTAATTATCTTTGCTTGGAAAACATTGATGATGTATCAGCGGATAATTAAGCGACGGTTGCTGCTGCTACGTTAAACTTGTTCAATTAGCCGAATTCCTCCGTTCTCATTTTCTTTTTTTTTTTTTTTTTTCGAGTCGTTCGTTTTCTTTTCCTGCTCCGTCGCGAGCATTTTATTTCAAATCGACATCTCCAATGACTTACTGCAGTTGCAGCACGTCTTTTGCTCTTTCAAGGAAACCGTGTGGAACCGAGCAGCGGCGAAAATCCAAAACAATGGGCACGACGTAATCGCGATTAATTGTCGAAACTATAGGCAATCTGGTGCCAAGTGTAGGCAGCTGATCGTTATTACACGCATCGGCGGCAAGGCTCTCTCACTTGCATTTACGAGCGCTGGCGACGCCTGCGGAACTTTGCTCTGGCGTTTTAACTTTATCGCGCGCGAGCATATGACTTTACGATCGCGCAGCAGCTAAATATGCCTCGGGCCATCGTAAAATTAACGGCGGCCAGCGTTAAAACTCGATAAAAGCCAATAAAGCATCTCACGCTTATTCACTCGCTCTCACGTGCGAAGTCTCGAACGATATATATACGACATTATTTATCGGGATCTGTCGCTTACTGCCATAGCTCTACGACGCCTTTCTTTTGTCGAGCACCTTTTTCTTTCTTTTTTCAAAATCGCTCGCAAGCTAGTCGACGGACTGACAATTAGTTGAGATTGAGATTATCAAATGTGTCTTTGGTCATTTGCTTTTGCAAATTTTATAAACGTACATATATACAATATTCAGTCTCGATGTTTGATAAAAAATTAGGTTCAAGGACCAGTGACAATGATACAGTGGCCCTCGTGAGCAAACTTAATATTTTCAATTCTTTATATGTCAGAACTTTTTATCAATAATTTGATGATTGGCTGTTATTATGTGCAACTTAATATTATTATACATTGCAGAATTGGTTTCAAACGAAATTATATTTAATTCATAAAATTGACGTTGTCAATAATTTTATGACAACAAATGTACAAGCAGGTACCGCGGTATACCAGCAATCCTTATACGTCCGATCAACAAGCTCGAGGCAAGTAGCGTCGCGAATGAAGTTGCCATTCGAATTTGCAAATTCCTTGCCACTCTCGGTCTCCGTGGACTTGACCATTCTAACATCCCCCTCGTGTGCTCCGCTTTTATATTATACGGCAGAGCGAAAGAGAGAGAAAGTTGATTCATGAAGACGCGATGGACCTCCTTGGGATCGGCGCCGTTTTCCCCAGCGGGTGGTCTCGCAGGTTGATTTCTTGTTTCTTCTTCTGCTGCTGCTGCTGCTGCTTCTGCTGCTGCTTTTGCCGTCGCTGCAACTCCTCCGATCGAATACTCTCTCTTTCTTTCTGTCCTCGTTTGCTCCTCCTTTTGTTCCGCGAAAATGCCGACTACATACTATCTTCAAAGTTACGCTGAATGGCATGGAATTTTAAAGGAATTAGTTTTGTCGGCCAAAGGCGAACTACCTATGTTCCTTGACGCGATCCATGATATACTCAATAATATTTTCCGTCAGCAATATCCCAAACATTTGTCCTGTACATAAAAATGTAAAGCAGTATCAACGCGAGAAAGATAGAACTAATCAGTTTAGATGTATCTTGAGGCTCAATGCGTGTTTTCATGGCCGCCAATGTCGACTGAAATGTTCGCTAATAACTAAACTTGTCCCGTAGCCACCCAGAAGCAAGCATGTATCGCTTCGCTTTGCATTTTTATAAGTACAAGCCGAACGAGATCTTCCGAGAACGGCGGGCAGCGAGGACGTTTCATATTCATCCGCGTCCCCCTTCCTCGTTCTTTTTCGCGGGCACGCAGACCTATTGTTCGACCGGTCCAAGTCGATTAGTCGTTAGTCTCCTCGACAAACTCGGTCAAATCTCGAAATGCCATTATTTCTTCTTCTTCTTCTTTCTTTATTCGTCTGTCGTGTTTTTCATGGAATATGGATGAGCGCATTATTAGCCGGAAGGAACAGGTGTTTTCGAACGTCGCTGATCGATGCCGATTCTCTCTTAAGTTTTGGCCTCGTTCTTTCTTTGCTTTTATTTAAGCCAAAAGTGAAATCATTGCAAAGACTTACAGACCGTACAATTATCTCTTCTTACTAAAATACCTTTTGAATCGTTGATCAATCGAGCTTTCTATTTTCTCGCCCATTTATTCTCTGTTTCATGCATAATAAATTCACCATCATAGCTAGATATTTAAAAAGTCCTGACGATATAGCGCAGAGTTTATTTTCAACGGAACAATCAATAATGCGAGAGGAAAATATAGGTGCGGTAGAGGGGTGATAAAAGTCAATGAGGAATAAGCAAAGTCAATGATTTATAGATTTCGTAATGATTTCGTTTATTGCGAAAAGGACGCAAAGGTCCACCCCGACGTACTCAGCTGCCAATGTGGCATCTCACGTACAATCATAATAATTAATAATTCACTAAAACAGGTTATGTCTGCGCTCGTATGCAACTGTGTGTATGCGTGTGTATTCGTCTCATCGCGTTCCTCTTTCTTTCGGAATGAGCGTACACGTCTTTCATTTTTTTTAGTAGCAAAGGCGCACTATGAAACCTTTCGGACACGAATGACTATGAAGGTGACGGCGATTATTCAGCAATGCAGCAAAGCCGAACAGCGACGACAACGACGACATGATCGATGATGTGCGTCGGCGTTGCGTCACGGCTCCTTGACCAAGTACAAAAGCAAGCCTTTTCCCTCTCGCGCTCTCTGCATTTTCTGCGCAAACTCGCGCGCACACTCGTACGCGCTTGTTTCGAGACTCAAGGGAATATATAGAAACGTCAAGGAGGCGGGACGCCACGGGAAGTACGATTAATTGGGACAGATTGCGAGGCCGAGCGCCGGAAAGAGCCGATTATTTCGCGCCCGAGAGAGCAAAGTCTTATCTCGGCGCACGCGAACCACTTGCAATCCGCCTTAGGTGCGCCATCCGAAAAATCAGCTCGGTGCACTGTCGACGACAATGACTTTTAATAATAAACGAATGAGAGAACGCGAGGAAGACACTTGGTCGTCGCCGTCGTCGTGGTCGTCGTGGTCGTCGTCATCATCGTTGAATAATCGCCGTCTCTGCGCCTTTATCATGGAATTATTAATTTGTCTCGTCGTCGGATAATCATGATTACTTGTTTTATAATCGTTCGTAATGTGCCTACTCTACATACAATACATACATACCGGGACTACCGGGCGCACGAAGCCGCGGAGTCTCAGAGTTGATCAATTGTGTTTTCCTCTTTCATTCCTTGACTACTATATACAAACGCATAAATAATATCAATAATTATATATATATATATATATATATATATTTGTATTTATTTATAATATTTATATTGGTTTCGCCTAAATGGAGAATATTTATCGTGATTCCTTTTTTTCTTTAAAAACTGTCAGCTACGGATTATCAGGTATCCCCCTCATTCTCATCTTCGCAGTTCGAACATTCAACGTTTACGCGTGTTTCGTTGGCTCACGGAGAGATGCTGTATGCGAACGCGAGACGAGCGCTATACATATATATTTATATATATATAAAAGAGTGCCGTTTGTCCAAAAATCACAGCACAAAAAATGTTGTCGAGAATCTGCAGTCGAACTCTTCACATAAACTCCAATGACGAAGTAAAAAACAACAAAACTCTTTTCAAGCCATAACAAATTCTCAACGCAAGTATATTCAATAATTAAACTAACGAACACGATCCTAAAACCTAGAGCAGGTCTGAAAACTCACGAGATGGTGGTGCGGTCTTTTTCATCGAGATTGTCATTGTTGATGTCGCCCGTGTGCGACGAAAACGCAGCCAAAGGAATGGTCATCAAACTTGTAAGTAGCACCCATTTAAAAAGTTTGACGATCTCGAGAGCTTTCAGAGCGAGATCGCAATATACGCAGTCTTGCGCTAACAAGTAAGCCTGCAACGCGTCGCGCGAAGAAGAGACAGGTCCATCGTGTCTGTGAGCCAACGCGCCCAAACGGACGAGGAATAATACAGTTGCGCGCGCGAGCGAGGAAAAAAGAAAAAAAACGTGAGAGATAGAGAACGAGAAGGAGATTAGACGAGGACAGAACCGCGAGTCGGTCGATGTGTTTTATTATCACGTGTCGCTTTGTAAACTTGTTCCTTTCATTAATTTGTCTCTCATTTGTCGGCCTATTTACAAGTCTTTCGTTATTGTCAGCGCGCCGCCGCTTAGGCTTGTGTAAAAAGCTTATCGGTCGTCCGTCTCTGTCGATCGGAGCGTCTAGGTGGATCATCAGACGCGGCCAGGCGACTTGAGCTCCGCGAGTCCAGGGTTCGGCGAGCCATTGGACGAGGCCGTCGACGAGGACGATGGCGAGACGGTCGTCAGCACCGGTGCCTGCACCGCCGAGCCGTTGAACGCTTTCGGCAGCGACGACGACGACGCCAGTAGACTGGGGGCGCTGGCCGGCGGCATGACGCCGAACGTCCTCTGATAGGTCTCCAGCAGCGACATGTCACCGGAGGCCAAGTGCGGTGCGGCGTAGAAATTGCGATAGAAGTCCGGATGGGGCCTGACGAACTGGCTGGCCGGGTGCATCGCCGGGTGCAGGGGGTGCGGCAGCCGGCTGGCGAGTGGACTGACGATCTTGCCGCCGCCGTTGTTGCTGCCGCCGTACGGCGAGCCAAGCACGCTGCCGGCGTTCGGACTCGTCGAGTCGCCGTCCTTGCTCGCCATGTCGGCCAACGACCAGATCCTCGGCTTGGTCGTCGCGCTGGTTGCCGAGGTGCTGGTGCTCGCCGGCGAGGTGGTCAGTCGGCCGTGGGGCGACGTGCTCATGAATGCCGGATGATGCATGTGCAGCGGATGCCTCGGCGGCTCGCGCTGCTCGTACAGGCATTCCGGACTGTCGGGACCGCTGTCCGCTCGGGACTCGCTCCACTCGCGGTCGGCCACGCCGCCGGCGGCGCCGCCGCCGCCGCCGCCGCCGGCGTGCAGCAGATCTAGTCGATGGCTCGCCGAGCCGCCACGCTCGCCGTCCTCGCTCGAGCCCGTTCCCGAGTCCTTCGAGTCTGTAATCAGCAGGCAAACGAGTGTTTGCCCGTTAGCCGCTCGGTCGTCTTCGAGGATCCTGCAAATCGCTCGCAGCTTCCGCAGTACTCACCTAATCGATCTTTCTCGTCGACGCTTTTTCTGCCGCTGTCGTCGTCGTCGTTGTTGTTGTCCTCTTCCTCTACCCTGTTCCTCGGCTCCCACGTCATTTTGTTCTCCTTCTTGAGCCTGCGCCTCGCGTTGGCGAACCACGTGGACACCTGCGTGAGCGTCATCTTGGTAATGATGGCGAGCATGATTTTCTCGCCTTTAGTCGGATATGGATTCTTCTTGTGCTCGTTCAACCAGGCTTTCAGCGTGCTGGTCGTCTCGCGCGTCGCGTTTTTTCGCCTCGCGCCATTCAAGTCCATGCCGTAGCTGCAACACAGCGGCCGAACAAAAAAAAACGGTCAAACGTCGGCTCTCTCTTTTTCTTCGGCAATGCACGCGGAGAGTTGAGTCGCTTGTAGGGTCAAGATAAAAACAAAGAAGTTTGAGGGGGGGTAGATGCCGAAGAAGAAAGTTGGCGGCGGCAAAAGTTATCCAATCGCGAGACTCGTTACGCCTCTCTACCGTATAAAAGTCGAGCGAGCGCGTTCGCCTAGGTATATAAGCGTCGGGTATTACTTTCGTCCCGAGATCTCTTATCTAACGGTTTAAGCTTCTCTCTCTCTCTCTCTCTCTCTCTCCCTCTCTCTACCTCTACCTCCTGCTCCTCTTACTCGCTGCTGCTGGCTGCTGCTGCTGTCCCCTCTCGTATACCTCGGCAGAGTAGCAGCCGGATCCCATTACTAAAAGACTAACCCTTATCAAAGATTAAACTTCGGGGGTATAACTGCTGAATCGACGGGATCGAAATTAAATTTTCCTACCGCCGAAATCCTTACGGAGCCGCCGCCGCCGCCGCCGCCGCCGCCGCCGCCGCCACCGCTGTAAGTACAAGTTAAGAGACGTTGCCATATAATTCTTTCACTTGTCGCCTTGCTGGAAGAGACAAAAACGCGGCTGGGCGCGCGTTATTGAGCTTTATGTCAAGCGCGCGGTGCTAAGAGGGGACTGTACTACTCTTGACGACAGCCGCGTGCAAGAGCGAGAGATATGGGAAATTAATAAAACTGTCACTTACGCCTGCGTGGATTTAGGAGACACCCGACACTTTTCCCTTCTCACCCTCTCTCCTTCGCGTTTGCGTGCGCGCACACACACACACACGCACACACACGATATAAACATTTCAATTTTAGAGGCTCTCGTCGGACGAGCAGACGGAAACGTCCGTCGTTCGACTCTCGATGAATGCATTAACGTCGGTCGCGCCGGGAATGTTCCGGGGAGCGCGGGGGTGGCTCTCGCTCGAGTATCGTCGAGCACCCGAACGCGCCTGTCGCGCGCATTACGTACAGTTCGCTTGCGTCAGCTATCCAAGTGGCGCGCGCCCATTCGATTGGCCAGGTACGACTTGAGCGCCGGTGAAAGTACGCGTGCGCAGCCCGTCGGAAGCGCCAAATCGAAATTTCATTTCTCGCGCGCGCCCAGCACCATCCGGCGGCAGCGTCGACGACAAAGGCGAGGAAGGACATTCGCTCCCGTAACAGCAGCCAGTCGAGAGGCAGAGGAGAGCTTAATTTCCTCTTTCTCTGTTTAACCCTGGCGAATGGCGTTCCGCAGTTATTTTGCGAATCCCAGCGACGCCACGTCGGGTAGGGAGCGGATTAAAAAGTCCGCGCGAGCCAGTTTGTTTCTCGTGATAACGCGCGCAAACACAGGGAGTCCCTACAAAAATGCGTCCCTTGCCTCTCATGCGCGAACTGATCGCATCAGCGTGCTGCTGTGTTTCCATGGCGATTGCTAATCGGACCGTTATATATGCACGCCCCCTTCCTTCTCAGAGTGTACGTCCGCGCCTCGCGTCGCTCGTGTCGCTCTATTGCAGCTCGCCTTTGTCCAATTCCTCGTCGCGGCCTTATTAGCTGCGGCCGACCGCTCGTTTCGCGCCAGCCTCGCATTGATGTGCCCAATCGCCGAGGAATCGATACATCTGGGACTAATGGCACTCTCGAGAGGCAGAAAATATGGCAAAGGCCGCGGCGCTCGATTTCTCAACGTCGCTCCTGTGAGTGGCCGCCGCGATGATAATTTGTATCGTTAATCGATTAACGTTGTTCGCCGGCTGATTCAGACAATTACCGCCGCTGTGGGAAACTGATAAGCTCGCCGCGCCGGATCAAAAACTTTATACCGCCGTCGCAGGCAGGTTCGTGCACGCTTTTTGGAAAAAAATATATATACGATCCGGCCGTCGTCTCATTATATGCAAGTGTGTCAGAATTAATTTATTTCAATCATACCGTGCGCGTGCGCGTGTGTTAGTATGTCTACGACAATAGAGAAATTTATCTTATTTACGATTACACCTTCATCGCACGCAACAAACGTTGCCCTTCCATCGTACACTCTCTTTCTCTCTCTCTCTCTCTCTCCCAAAAGAAAAAACAGAGCAACGTTAACATAATTCTCACTGGCTTATCTACAGCAAAGCGATAAGCTCTAGCTGCGATGTTATCTCTTTGAAATCCATTAGCCGACTGCTCTCTCTCTCTCTCCCTGACCTCCCCCGCCCGCCATTTTCTAAAAATACGACTCGTCAGAACAAAAAAAAAGATGGATAGATAGCGCTGTGTCTGTGTGATTTGAGTTGGACATGCGAAAGGAAGCCCCAGCGCGCGCGCGGAGTGAACGAGTAGCGATCTGTAATTGAATTAGTACGACTTTCCGAGCAATAGACGTGTATACAATTTGATTTCCTGGGCGCGAGTTACGAAACATATACGCGCACATGTGACTATTAACAGTTATATATATAGAAATGTGCCGCGGAAGGTGGGGGGGGGGGGGGGGGGATATATACGAGGCAGGTGCGCAACTCGTATGTATGTTGCTCGTCGCTGCTCCGCCCCTCATTAGGACAGCCGGCCTTTCGAGGGCTGATAGAACCCTCCCTTTTTTTCTCTCTCTCTTTCTCTCCGTTGCTTTCCTTTGAGCGATGAATTCGATGTTTCAACTCGACTCGAAAGTTATGTTAATGCTCTCTGATGGCCTGTCGCTAATTACGTTATTAATTACATATATGTGTTTCGTCATAATCGAGGTGACATGTGCTTGGATAATTTTTCGATAGTATAATTTGGCGCACATACAGGCGCGACAGTTATAAGCTAATTGAAGCTTTTATTTCGCTCGAGAATACCGAAAATACGCTAGTAAATCCTCTCCAACGAGCGAGCTTCGCGCCGCAGCCATGCGATACGTGCAAAAATCACCTTGTCATTCCCGCGTTCTATACCTATTCTTTTTACTCCTTGTCTCGCGTGACGCCATCTTGCAATATCAGCTTGTCTATACGGGTTTAGCTGCCCCCCCCCCTCCACTTTTTTTTTATTGTTGTTCCTTTTTTCGTTGTGTCTTGTTTTTATTTATGCACGCACGCATGCGCCTGCGTTCGTTCATTTAATCTTTTTGAGTGCACATCAGCAGCTCTCCTGGGCGAGGCCCCGTGGATTTAATCAGGCGCGAAGCCCCGCCGCCGACGTGTCCGTTTCAACGGGCGCCACCATCATAACGCATTTTACATACACGTGCGCCTGTGTCTGAGAGGCTCGCATCATTGGATATGCGAGCTTTGGAATGTCGCCCGTTCTTTCCTTTTATTTGCCAAAGGTGGATATATTTTTTTTATTTTTTTTTTATCCGAGAGTTGTTGTACGCGCGCTTCAAGAAAGAAACCGATAAGCGAATGAGAAAATCTCGATGGACAAACGTACGAACGAGTAAACTCTGTTTGCTGTAATCTAGTGAATGTCGGAATGAAGTGTCAAAGTTGAAACGACGAGAGAGAGAGAGAGAGAGAGAGAGAGAAGGCGTAATTAAAACGCGAATGCACAGATTCGGCTGTTAATGATAATGAAAGATATGTACAAACAACTGCTGAAACATCGGGCACTGTGCGACAAATTTCCTTGGCTCCATTCGCTCTCCCGAGAGACTTACTGCACGAGAGGTCATTAATTCTCGTTCTCACTCAATAAAAGTCTAAACAGCCTAAGCACTTCCGAGAGACAAGGTCTGCGCCACTTGCGCGCGTGTAAATATAACTTCTCTCCTTGCGTGCATACGAAAACTTTTATAACTTGGTGGAAAAAAAAGAAGAAAAGAAGGAAAGAAAAGAAAAAAAGAGGCTTGAGCATAGATGTCGAGCGCACACGTACGCGGCCGAGCCGCTAGATTGCCAACTGTTACAAGGTTGTCCTTTATTAGCCTATTGGCAATTTCGCAAACGCACGAGCGCGCAGGGAGCGCGTTCGAGCGGCGGGCGCCACAGCCGAATTGCAGGCGTCAACGATCAAGCGCGCTTTTATCGCCGGCAGCCATAACTCGTTTATCATTAGGATCGACGCGTGTACGTATAATCCCGCGCGAATCGACGAGGCGAGTCAGCCGCGCTCGGGGCTTCCAGTGCCGGCGCCCGGCCTGCCGCGACCGTTAATAATTGTAGTGGATTTGCATCGTATTGTTTATTCGTATTCTTTACGCGTGTTGGCACGAGCCGCCGATTCGTATACGCGACCCCCGGCTTGTACGGCAGATTTGCATTGCATTGTCGAATGCTCTCGGGCAGCGCCGAAATTGATGAGCCTCGCGGATTATTGTCCTCTCCTTTATGCCATCGCGAATTAAAATTTTCCTTTTCCACTCGCGACCGATTGTGCGCTCGCAATTGTCAGCTCTGATTTGAGCGAGCACTCGGTGGACGCACATGTGTACGGGAGTCCTGCGGCGTGTGATTTATGCTTCTCGGTAAAAATGTGCGCGGGCACACGCCCAGCATCCTCCACGCTCGGGAGAAAAGAACTGCAGAGAGAGAGAGAGAGAGAGAGAGAGAGAGAGAGAGAAAGCGAGAGAGGACAAACAAAAAAAAAATACACGAGTCAGCCTCGACGTGCTCGCGCTGGAAACCAAGCGGCTTTTCGGCTGCCGAACCCCTTTTCTTATACACATACATATATAGCAAAAAGTGAGTGTGAGAGAGAGAGAGAGAGGCAGGCATCTGGCTCATTAAACACCCGTACATCATCCTAACGCCATGGGCTCCGTCATTAGTATAGACCTGCAGATGCGCCTCGTCGAAGAGACGAATACGCTGCGTGCTCGCATTTTCCAGCGGCCGTCGCGCGAGTTTCAGTTTTGATCTTTTGCACTGCCGATCGCCGAAAATCCAGTCGGGATTATTTTGGACTGTATCGCCGGCGACGAAGACGCGGAACAGAAGTCGAAGAGCGCGACGATGTAGCGCCGCGCTCTACTCCCCGAATGGGACCCGTGGGGCGTCGCGTTGCCGTAACAAGATGACAACCAACTGTCTCTCTCTCTCTCTCTCTCTCTCTCTGTCGCCTCGTGTTCTTAATCTCGCTTAACGACTTTTTGAAGGAAAAAAAAGAGAAGAAAGAGGCCTGCCTGTGTGTCGGTCTGTGAATCGCTTATTTCGTGGCACGCTGGAAATAACACGCATACCCTTTATCGTACAACAATCTGCTTGACGATTGCGAGCTAAGAACGGGCTTTTTCTTTTACGCGAGATTTGCCATGTATTTGGCATGAGCGACGTTTTCTCTCCCTCTTTCTCTCCGCAGAAAAGCCACTCGACGTAAAAGGCATTCTCTTCGCAGCGTGCATATTGCGCAAAAACGAGCGAGCGCCATTAGTCGCACTCAGGCGAGTCGTGGGTATTGATTCGCTCGTCGCATCGGATGCGACTGCTCGCGGCCGGGAGAAAAACGTTGATCGGCGCTCTTTAGGCCGGCATCGCAAATCAGACGCGATCCCTCATTCTACGGGCGTCGCACGCGTAGACAATCGAACACGTACAAGACACATATCCGCGCTCATATTAATACGATGTAACACACATACACATATTGTGATTATAGCTGGATAAGTCGGGCCCGGAAGTGCGAGCCGAAGGCGAAGGCGCCGGAAAGATGAGTGTACAGACCGTTATTATCGGGACTCGGCTCATTGTGTATAATATGTGACTAAGTCGGCAGTAGCCGCGAGTGCGCGACGCGCGAATCGATGATTTCCTAAAAGCCGCGCGCCTCGTGTTGACTTTGTAATTTAGCCGTTGTCGCAATGTTTGACTTGTCGAGTGAAAGAAATAAAAGAGGATCTCTGGTGCGAAACCTCGCTGATCGGAATACCAATTGTGCGCTAACGAACGCGCTGCTTATGCCGCAAATTATGCGACTTTCTGGAATCCTTTGCCGCCGGTAAGGTGGGATCTTTCGGCTCGAGACGCTCGACGATCTCGAGGCGAGGCTGGCGACAACGACGAAGAACCGTGCAGCGCCGCGCTCGTCATTGCAGTATCGAAGCCGAGAAGAGAAGACATGTTTGTACGTCTTGAATGAAATGTTTGCCAATTGTATCGCCGAGACTGGTCAATTCGCCGATAAACTTGCGCGGCTCTCGATCGACGCGCCGAGAGTTTCTTGGCACGACTTTTTTTTTTCCTCTTCTCTTTTTTATTGTTATGCCCGAGAGAAAGAAGGCTCATTGAATGTGTTACAATCGTGGCTACAAATTGATTAAGAAAAGTGAAATATTGACGCTGGCATTATCGTAGGAGCCGAGCATACGGAGAGAAAGCCTTTTATCGCGAGTGCGCGCAGCATCCTATTGAAGCGAGCGTAAAGATAACGAGCGAGCGCCACGTTCGGCAAAACATTGGCGGGAGAAAGAGACGCTCTTATTAATTGCCGCTAGCGATTAACAATTAATTATATAAAGCGCGAGGGGAGAAGCAGTTCGATAATATATGAATGGCCGTTGCAGACGATCCGATAAACGTCTCCAACGTTGTCGCTCTCTATATCCAACTTTGGCAGGTGGATTTAGGAAAGACCGATTCCTCGTGTCGAGTGTGTCGTTACGTAAAGGAGGTGGAATCGACTCACCAATTGATATGTAAAAACGGCCGCAACGCGAGAGTGCGATTATCATAAAAGTCCACGTGCGAGAGAGAAATAGAGAGAGAGAGAGAGAGAGAGAACGACTTGACTTATAATCCGATCGCGAGGCACTTCTCGGCGTTCCACTTGTACGCCACATCATCGCTTAATCATTTACAAAAATATCTCCACTTGTCGTCTATCGTCCAAGATATATGCTCATCGGAAACTAAACCGGGAACAACAAAAAATTGTTATCTCGCCTCGCTGCCCCCGGAGATGATCGACAGAGGTTGTCGTTGGTCTCTGTTAAAGGAACGGTATCGTCGATTGTGCATTCAGAAGGCGAGCCACGAGGAAGACGAAAGGTATACAGTTCCGAGTCACGTAGCTAGAGGTCCCTATATACGTATAAGGGCACACGCAGACAGCCAGAGTTGACGAATCCTCCGTTGACGCACTTCCGGCAATTCTTCGCGTATGCACGGAAGCGACTCCAGTCGTGTAACTACATTCGTTCTTCGACTCGTCGTCGACCTACCGCCCGCGATTTCACGTGCGCTTAGAACATTCTCGACAAATTGATGCACCGCGAGAGGCCCTCCTCCTCTCGTCTTATTTTTTTTTTTTTTTCCCTTTTTCCTATCCGTTCTCGGCAAGACGAGGCGCGGGTCGAGCGAGCGCTAATTTATTGGAATGTTTATGTGTCGCGCGTTATCTGCCGCGACATGCGCAACGCGAGCTGTTAAGGGAACGAAGATTATGCACCGCGCGTACGTGCGCAAAAACGCATGCTCCTCGCCGATTATCTCTCCCTCTCTCTCTCTCTCTCTCTCTCTCGCTCTCTCTCTCTCTCTCTCTCTCTCTTGTGCGCCCGAATAATGCGTGAGTATTCGCATTTACATTTGTTCTCTCTCGGCCTTCGATCGAAGAAAACATTCGTTATGTATAACTCAATTATCTCGTACGAGCGATGACGTCACGCGGCGACAAAAATCAACTGGACGAGGCGCGGCGGGGAAAGGAAAAAAGAATTGGGAAAAAGACGTTGCCGCGAGAATATCTCGCTGTCAACACGACGACGATAAGGCGTATTAGCGGCACGAGGATGAAAAAGAGGATGGAGTGTCGCAGCATCACGATGCTATTCTCACACCGAGCTCTGCGACCGTTACAAAACATCTCGTCGTGTTTTGTCTAATTCCCCGCGCGAGAGCATACAGTCATACGCTCGAAGAATGATTATCGATTCAGTGACCCGCGACATTATCAATGTTCTTTGGCAGTAATGGCTTTCGAAAAAAAAAAATATACGCTCAACTAGTTTACCGCGCGACTTTTTTCTTCTTTCTTTTTTTTTAACGTTTTCGTTATCGGCCTCCGCGTATAAATTAAAAACAATTTATTTTCGTGTATCTCGCTGCCCGCGTGTGACACTATCTCGCTCTTTCCATGGCTAACAGCGAGATATTTTGTCTCGAACACTTTCGATACTGTTATTTATGGATAATGCAAGAAAAAAACCGATCAGCGACTAATGTGTCAATTGATTGATTGGAGAAGATTCAATTGAAATTGGCCATCTGTCTGGAGAAGCGAGCGCTTGCACTCTTGCTGCGCTGGTCGGACGTGGTACAGCCCGCGAAGCTTCTCCCTTATCGAAGTGCCTCGCATACTAATGCCCCGCCGCTCGCGCCTCGCGCGTTTTCGCCTGCCGCTGGCTTTCACTATCTTGTCGCGCGCTCGCTGTAAAAAGACGCGCGAGCCCGCGCTGCCAAGCGACTCACGACGAGTTAATTATTTCGGGTGGCACAGCGGCAGCAGCAGCGCGAGGCAGCGCGCCTCTTTCCGGTCTTGAACTCGGTGGAAACGCGAGTGGAATAAGGCCAGCGGACTGGCGGCAGCAGTCTCGTTCAGCCTAGGTATGCAACTCACCCGTTGAATGGGTAGCCCGCGAATGCCGCGTCGTACGGGTGATAAACCGACGGGTAAGGCCATGCCGCAGCCGTTCCAGCGCCAAGGTTTTCCTTCAGCTCCAAGCCTGCAGCCTGCGAAAGTAAAGCAACGACGCGTTATGATTGAGCGTGAATTTGCAACTGCAGTCGATGTTGACTGCACTGGCGACGACGCGAGCCGCGTAACATCGTCCAACTGTCTCCTCGTTGCGTAACGCCGCTGCCTGGCCGTCCGGCACCAGTCGAAACGCAATGTCAAAAACACGCTGCATCTGTCGCCGGCGGCGATCTCTTACTCGAATAATATGACAAGGTGGAAGACAGAGAGGAGAGAGAGAGAGAGAGAGAGAGAGAGAGAGAGAGAGAGAGAGAGAGAGAAAAGGGGGAGATGCAGCGAGCGACGAAAAGATCGTCGTAAATTTCGCCGGTAACGAGCCGCGATCCGCGCAGCGACAAAAAATCATGCGCCGTAAAGGCCTCCGCTGCTGCAGGATTCATAATGAATTTACGGCGATCGCTATACTCGTCTATCTTTGTGTGGTCTTTTACAAGTTGCGTGCAATTATCCCTGATCTCTCTCTCTCTCTCTCTCCCGCCCTCTTTGTCCTGTTAATACGTGGCTCGCCACGGTCGCGTCGTTGTTTATGTAATTACTTTGCAATTCGATGCTGACCGGACGCGAGATTCGATCGGAAGCGGAAGTCGCCGACGAATCGCGTGGAAACGGCAACGCGCACGCGGGATGATCGATCGATGCGAGTAGCGGAGGCAGAGAAACGAGCAAACTAATGAATTTCCCGAGTCAATCATCGGCGACATTGAGCGAGCGAAAAAAGAGGTGGGGGGGACGGGGCGACGGATAAGCGCGATAGCAGCCCGCGCGCGCCTCTTCTGCCCGGCGAAAGAAAAAGCGCACGCGCTTTCGCATAATTGGCGACGCGCACGCGGATGCGAGAATGCGGAAGCCCCGCGAGTGGAGAGTCCCCCTCTCGCGCACGGCGCGCGCTAAGCCGGCGAACCCGATTTCGCGTCCCGCGCGAGCGGCGACTCGGTGCAACTCACCGTCGGCGTGTAGAACGGCGCTTGCTCGGCGCCTAGTCCCGGGAAGTAGGCGGCCATGCCCTCGCTGGCAGCGGCAGCCGCAGCCGCTGCGTAGGGCGCGCTGTACATGGAGAGCGCGGCCGTCGGCAAGGCGCCGAGCCTCTGGTAGCCGCCGAGAAGCTCGTACTGGCAGGAGCAGACGGTCTGGCCGGTGATCGGGTCGGTGAAGATGGGCCGGCCGGTGTCGCAGCAGCGGCCCGCTGCTGCCGCCGAGCTGGCCGTCGGTGGTCCCGCCGCCACCGGCGCCGCCGGCGGGCCGCCGCTGCTCGACTGCGCGGCCTCCGCGCCGGCGACGGCCGTCGGCGAGCCGCCCGGCGGCCTCACCACTGCGCTGCTCGTCACCGCCATTCTCACGCTCAGGGGATGGTGCGGGTGCTGGTGCGTCGCTGCGCTGCTCGAGCCGCCGGCGTTCTGCGACGTGCTGGCACTGGGCGCGCTGCTGCCGACGACGATGCTCGGACTCGCCGACGACGAGGTGCTCGCTGTCACTGGACACTGAAACAACAGACGTTCCGGTCATGCCTCTCGGTCGACGCTGTGCCGCGCTCTTGCTCACTATTTCGCCGTGCGCGCGCCTCGAAGTAGTACAAGTTCCGTCGATCTCCAAAGTTGACACACATGTGCGAGCGCAAGCCATAAAAATGTGCAACTCGTGCGCGCGGATGCTAGAGCGGACGATGAAATTGGCAGACTGATTCGTCGGGGCGCGAGGCGGCAGATAAACACTCGCCAATGACAAAGCTCATTACCGATCGGAATGATCCGACGATCGTGGAGTGGAGGCGAGCGGATAAGCTCGGAAAGACGATAAAACTCGGTTACGCAACGCCACCTCCGATCTCGGAAAAGCGACGCGAACATTTGTCGACGAAATGCCAAGCTCGAGCGCCGATGTCCACCGACAGAGACACCGTTGTCGTCCGTCGAGTCAACGTATTTATAACATATACAACTCGTTATTTGCCCGGGCATGATTGCTTATGGCCGAGAGAGCCGCGTCGCGCATATCCGGCAATTCAAAACGTATATACGCAGGCGCACACTTGGTAGTGGAACGTGTTTGAATATTCATCGGCGAGCACGCGCTTCAATATATCGCAGTTGACTCGCTTCATGACGGGCTCACCTCAAAGAGGAGAGGATATTCTAACTAATGTGACTAAATATGGAAAACGGAACGGAGCTGCTATGTATGATGTTTATTCAGACGAGACAATAACCCCCCAGTATATTGATATTGCATGTATCGTATGTATAGCAGGCTCTAGTTCATTGTTCCACTTCGTAAGCTTTCCAGCGTAGTATTGTCGAATTCAGAAAGTCTTTTGCGTTTTGTCGCCATCGCCTTGTTATTACAAAGCTAATCTCGTATACGCATGTTTGTACGTGCGAGTTTGTCTCTCTGTTGAAATTTTCTTGCTCGTGCGTGCATCGCTTGATAAAGCCGACTCCTCGTTGATAATTCCTTCTCTGGTTGTTTAATTTGTCCGGCGCGGGCAAAAAAGCTTACAAATTTTTCCATCTATTACCAACGAGAAAACAAGCTCTCGATTAGATTACAAAAGCGCGCGCGACATGCTTGGAACACACGAAAAAAAAGGGAGGCCGTAACGAGGAAAATTGCGATTTATTTATTTATTTTTTTTTCTTCGGGATGCATGCAAGGCGTGTACGTTTTTCAAATTTTTCAGATCGAGCACGTCTCCTTGTGCATTATGACGGCCAATTATCTTATCTCCATGGCAGCGTCAAAGTTGAAAGCAAAACAATGTTTTAACTTTTACCGAAAGGCTAAATTGGCCCTGATTAATCGTTGTTTTTCAAAGCTGTTTCTTCGCACTTTCTTGCCGAATATCAATTATCTAGGATTTTTCATGTAATTAATGGACTTTTCGAACAAATCTCAATTATTCAAGTTCATGATCGAGTTAAAAAACGAAAAAAAATTCGCACGATACCGAAACAAATTTTTTGTGTTCCCGCGTGCACATTTCGTGCTGTTGTGGAGCGGAAAGCAGGTCGAAAGGAAGGCAGCAAGGAGAAAAGAGAGAGAGAGAGAGAGAGAGAGAGAGAGAGAAGAGTTAATGCGGCCATTGTATGCGGCTCCATAAAATCCATCACAATCCATAACATTTAACAAGCCTTACGAGAAGTCAAACGTTTAAGGCCTTTCCAGCAGCTGCCTTTTAAAAGGTTCTCTTGCTCGCTTTTCTTTGCCTTTTCCCGCAAAGGACCCCTCTCATTAATTCCACATCAAACACACGAGAGAGAGAGAGAGAGAGAGAGAGAGAGAGAGAGAGAGAGAGAGCGGGGCTAAATAGATTAGATCCCTTCGACAATTGTTTGCGCACCGAACAAATATTTATAATACTTTACCCGCTGATTTTTCATCGTGTGGGCCGGTCCACGGCAATTGTCGCGCTGTTTCTCGTCGTGGCAAATTTAACGTTTTTCACGTGCCTTTCAGAGCCTCGCGGTCAGAAGAAAAAAAAATAAATGAAGTAGTGTCGAAATCATTGTTGGCGCGTATCGTTGTTTCTCACGATTGTCATCACCAAGTCAAATCGATATGTACACGCGCAACAACTGTTCGTCGATTTGTCCCTTGTTTTCTTCTGCTTTTCCTTGTTCGCCACCGATTTGCAAGCCGGATTTACCGTTTGGCTTTTTGCGTCGTATATCGAAAGCGGAAAAGCTCATTTTTTTCCCTCCATCTCCCGTTTTCATTTCGATTCATCAAATTTTCCTTCGACAGCGAATAGTAAGAAATAAAAATCAAGACGCACAGTTTTCCTTGTTTTGCTGAAATTTGTACGTCGCCAAAGCCAACTGTCAAATCGGTTTGCTCCGATTTTCATTGTCCTCCGTAAAAACTGACTTCGACAGCGATAGAGAAGAAAAATAAATACGCGGGCGATCGGCATACAAAGAGCCGACGCGCTAAACTCACTCGCGATAAATGAAGTATCGAGGCGCGAAATCCTCGCGAGTCAAGCGGTCTCCGAGGCCGATCAATCTCCAAAGTCGAAAGCTCGCGCAAAAAAGGAGCAACAACGTGGTAACACGAAAGTTTTTCTGTTCGGTGCAGCGGCGGCTCACACACGCACACTTATAAATCGCAACACCTTGACAATCATCCTCGGAACGTCGAGGGAGAGAGAGAGAGAGAGAGAGAGAGATGCCGATACGATCCCCGTATGTTGGAACACGAGGCGACGAAAAAGAAAAAAAGAAGCCGCGGCGAACAGCGATCGCGCGCATCTCTGCGCCGAAAGTATGAGAAAAGAAGAGGGTGAGCGAGGGAGAAAAAGAAGAAGCAAGCGGCAGCAGCGGCAGCGGCAGCCGCCGACAGAATAACTATTTCCTGTGGCGATCGCGCGATCCCGATAAAAAAAAATCGAGGAGGAGAGGCAGCCAGCGCGGCAGCTCTCTCGCGGAAATACAAAAGCCGAGGCATCAGGAATGCAGGCGCGGGTTAAACGACCAAGCGTGTTGCCGCTGACCCGCGCGAGGCTATAATTCAAGCCAATGCGCGGATAGCTTATATATATCCTCGAGATCGCATCGGACGGTAGCGAAGGACTGCAACTATATCACGGTGACCGAGGAGGAGAAAGAGGGAGACGCCAATTGCTCGGACACCTTATTCGCGCGCAAAGCGAGGCCCGGGACAGAAACCAGTTTCTTCGTCCGCGCTAAGCCTACGGCCACGGCAAGCGTGGCGTCCGAGATTGAGCCGCCGAGCAGTCCAGCTTCCACGGGGGGCGTCGTCGAGACCCTCGTAAGCGGACGTCGCGCGCGAAACTGCTGCGCGCTACGCGCAGCCTCTGCGCCGAGCAGCGCCGTCCGCTAATTGCCGCGCGTCCAAACCGGAATGCCATTTTTGTCGATCGTCGCTAAGACACACGAGTTCGTTGTCGAGTATTCTCGGCCGCCGAGGCGAGTCGGACTTTGGGTCAGATCGAAATTTAAAGAGTACGGTTCATTTCGAAAGACACGTCGTAGCTGGCCGTCGTGGCTACCCCCAGGCACACGCACCTCGCTTCAGAATAACCGCTCGCGCGCGGTCATCGTATCCCGAGAGAGTCGAGCTCTCTCTCACTCTCGCTCTCGAAACCATGTAAATCTCGTCAAACTACTTCCTGATTGTCCAACTGAATACATATAAATATACCTCGACCTATTGCAGGACTCAAACTCCGTTTTCGCTGCTGTCCAGGTGCACATGCGTTCTTAGATTGCAGACTATGAGAGTCATCACGCGCGCTTCGTTATAATTTATAAGTGTACATAATAGCGATGTTATCTTAATGCAAACATGCTATTTAATTAACATACATTTCATGCTAATAAGCATTTTTTTATTCTCTCTCTCTCTCGTCGCGCACACACTTCGCAACGATACTAACTGCTCTCTGTTTTTTACTCCTCGAGTGTGCACTTAGCGCAAAATGCATTAACGAGCGTGTTACGAATGCCCATAAAATATTAATTAATAACGTCGCCAGTTGAAAGCCGCGCGCGAGTTGTCATTGGCACATCGCCACTGAAGCACGTTATCGTTGAAAAAAAAAAAAATCAGCGCGCGATTATGTTTCCCTAATTTTTTTTCTTTTCTTGCTTCTTTATTTCGTAAACGCTCTCGAGGTCAGGAAATCTTCATCGCAATCCGAATGCCCCTGAATATTCATAGAAGGAGGAAAAAAATAGGCGTTTGATGAAGCCGTTAAAGGCTAAGCCCATCGGCGGCCGCAACGTTAACGCGAGAAATCTGCAGCCGTGCACGGATGGGGGGTGTTTTACAAAGTTTCGGGGCAAGAAAGACATTTGTATATATCGATGGGATCCTTCGGCGGCTCGATAAATTGCGCGCGAACGTGAGCGCGCGCGTGTATAATCAGTCGCGGCTTGCGTACGCATTAGCAGCCAAGCGTACGCTCGCGCTTGTCCATTTAAGGTGTACGCGAAAAAGAGCCTCGCTCGCTGATGATCGATGTGAGGCATCGTGCGACGCGAATCGATGATGAGACGGAGAATGAAAAACTGCTCGGTAAGATGGAACGGCGACACTGTCGATATCGTGATTTTATAAGTCCTCTCTCGGGGGACATGTGCACGACGACAGAGAGATTTATCGGATGCCTGATTATGGAACGATTTTTTTCTCAAACACGCCATCACAAGGTGCGTACTCTCCGCTGTTCATCGTTTGTCACTCGGACTTATCCTTGCTGAAATTATCCAAGTTACACGATTCGTTATACTTACAACAAATTCAAATTTAGCGATAAGAAGGTATACGTGTGCGAGTTTTACGATTTCCCTTCTTTTTACGAGGCTTTAATGCATTGTATTAGCTTTTATTTTTATGGTCGCGAAACTATAAACTAGAATTTCAATTTGCTACTTGGTGCGAGCATTACAGAGTTAGCAAGTTGTTAAAGTAAGTTTTAAATGGGCAAAGCACATATGTAACATAGTCAGCGAGAAAATTAACCACTTTAAGTCGATTGTTTATTAGCCGAAGCGTGCGCGTCGATAAACGAAACAGGCCATTATCAGCCGTTTCGCTCAGTTTTTTCCCCTTTACTTTTAGCTTCGCCAATAAAAATTCAGGCGCGAAACCGTTGCGAGCTAACCTCCGTGGCATTATGGAGTTACACAAGGAGCCAGCACAGATGTGTTTGCTCTCCTTTTTTTTCGGCGCATTTGTCACGCGTGTCGTATATATATAGTAGTCCCATGGACCACGGCGCGAGCGAGCGTCAATATTGACTAGACGGGGCCCAGTACTTATACGCGCCATCGCCTGCTTTGGTTGTCCGTTATAATCCGTATACAGGATGAACTTTATGCAGCCGCACGAAAAAGCATATGCGGCGTGCGTGTGTGTCTATTTGACTCTCGTTTTGTTTGCTCGCTGATTTTACGATTATTGTTGCGGTCGCTGCAGCTTCCTTTTATCCCTGACGGTAATCCTCCACATTATTAGTTTTATTGTACCGCGCGTTGCGTTCAACCTACATTGTATTTCTTCCAGTGGATGAGGAGGGGGAGGGGGGGGGGGTAGATAAAACAAAATCGATAACAGTCTTATTTGATTTCTCGATCCAACGCTCTCTCCCTTTCCGAGTGGCCGAAATTCGAGGAGAAAAGTTCGTCATCAACGCCAAATCAAGCATACATTGTTAGCTGTGTTTAATAAATAACCTCTGGTTACACGCGCGATTATAAAAGTGAAAACCGAGATACACAGCTGTATAGCAGGTTTTTTTCAAATAAAATCCGACGCCACCGCGCAGCCAGAGTCGTTTTCGTTCGAGTGTTGTACTGTATATATAGTTTTCTTTTTTATCGCAGCAGACAAAGTGTTCGTATTCCGACACCCAACACTTCCGTCGCGTAGCCGGGCGATAACGAGCGGAGAGATGCAACTTTGTCCTCTGCTTACAAACAAGAGAGCCATTAAAAACTGAAGGAGACGTCAGCGCATTTCATCGATACGTGTGACAGAATGGCGAAGAATCTCTTTTCTGCTGGCAGGTGATTCGCGAAACTCGAGTATCGCGGCCGGAAGTCGCATATGTCAACAATGCCGTATGTATATACGTATATATATTTACAGTCATCTACGCGTACGTCGCCTCATTTGCTCTGCTTTAGATGTCCGATAAAACTTTGTACGTATCGTTTTTTTCATTTCTTTTCTTTTTTTTCGAGACTCCGTATTTTTTTTCGGCATTTCCTGTTGCTCGAGATTAAAACGACAGGTATACGAGTTGGAGCGACAAGGCGGATCCGAGTCAGCGTTTTGCTATATACATGTATATATATATCGGATGGCGTCCATTCAGCGAAAGCGCACGCGCACTTGTCGGCTTCTTCAGCCTACGTTTATACACTGTAATACGTACGCCTTGCGTGCGAATTTCACATCTCCAATAATGCCTCATTAGGGTAAAAAAATGTTTAATAATTTGTGTGACTACTAAGGCTGAAATCAGACGCAAGAAACGATACTGTATATACGTAATAAAAAGAAAGAAAAAAATTCTCATTCAATATTTACCCCAAAAATCGTTGAGGATCACGTCCGGACGCGTTTGTATTATTTTATCGTAATACGCATGGTATTTATCAGACTCTATAAACTAAGCATTTACTCCGAGAAGGTCCATTGAAAATACAAGTTGGAACCGTCACAAAGACGAAAGCTAAGTCAACGGCTTAGATATGACCCATTCATAATTTTTTTTTTACGAGCGACGGCTGTCTCGTACGAAAGCACGTGTTTCCCACTATACTCTGTAATTGCAATTATAATCGTCAAAGAAAATTCAACAAACTGTATCGGACGAAAAAAACGTGTATCTATGAAACGCTTGTCTCAAAGCTAAGCAATTAACCACCGCGAGGAATGTCCTACGGAGTGCAAGTGCAAATGTAACCTGTCGCTATAGATTTCCAAAGAGCGATTTAATTGCAGAACCCATTAGCTGCACCCGTCGAATGCAATGTTCTAGATTGACTTTCGGTGTCAAGTGCGTTGTCTGCTTTTTTTCCAAGAAAACGTTCGCGACAATATCGCCTTGTTCGGGTCATTTATGACGATGATTAAAGAGGAACCTACAATCATTTAAGAAAACAAAACAAAAAACGATGCGGTCGACGATAATACCGGAAGCCAAGAAAGTTTCAAAGGCACGAGATTCATCCGGAATTGCTAAAATTCTTCACAAGTCAATTCGCGCGCTTGTGATATTTTTAAAAGGCTTTTCGCGAGAGTCGTTTTATAAAATCGTGGTCTGCTGCCGACTAATCGTTATTTACAAGCTCTCGCAAAGCAAATGTCAGGAGAGAGAGACGCCATGGAAAATATGTGTGGCTTTTGGTTTTTGAGAGGTATCAGTCTCGATTAAGCATCATGCGGAGGAGAGAGAGGGAGAGAGAGAGAGAGAGAGAGAACGCTGACAAGCACGGATTAACCGCGCAGTGTGTCTTTGAAAATTTATGACCTCGACATAGGCATTTATTCATAAAAAAAAAGAAACGAAAATCTAAAAATACTACACGAAAAAAAGTCCACGTCATATTTTACTTTGACAAATATCGCGAGCACATTTCCTCTCTCTCTCTCTCTCTTTCTCTCGCGCGGGTAAAACGTACAATTTGTTTGTTCTTATGAGCTTTGTTCCACATACTAGGAGCTTTTTTTCGCACGAAACTTTTATCGCTACCCTTGCTCGTCACTTGCGACGTCGACATTATAACAGCTTGCGCGAAGCTTTTGTTTGAAAATGGACAATGGCTGCGTGACTATTTGCAGTTGACTGTGAAGCTATTTTGCGCGGAAAAAAGAACAACTAAATGGAAAATACAAGGAGCAATTGTAAAACGAGTCGATTACAGTCGACTATTATAACATGTATTTTACAAATTACTTTTTAATTTGTTGCGTATTCGTATAATAGTAGGGAAGTATTTAGCTTGAGCTTTTCCAATTTTGCCGGGTCGCAACTGTAATTGTCTTGGAGTGCAATTGTGAATGTTGGAAATAATAAAATGCGCTTCTCCCTATCATGATACTTTTATCGCCATCACTGCTCGATGGCCAAAAGAAAAAACAAAGTGACGTTTCGCCATCGACACCGATGGAGAAGATACAACATCGACGCATTAACGTCGAGCAAGCAGAGAAGGATAGAGGGAAAAAAGCCGCGAACAAAGTAGCCACTAATAATACCCAAGGAATTTTTTTTTTTTTTTCTTTTTAAGGCGGAGCTTTCGTCGATTCTCGAGATCAACAATTGCGTCAGATATATATCTTGCATTCTCCATCATGGACCGGTTTGCATTATATACACACATCGGCTCGTAAGTTATTGTCAGCTCTCAAAACATCAATTTGTGCGAAGTGTCTATTACACGACTGTGTTGCGGGGAAAAATGAAATGCACGCGGAGAGACGTTGATTTACGAGCTGCGAAGGGCGCGTCGTCGCTTTATTTAGCATGATTCGACTTTCCATCAACTAACCGTTATTGATTTCATCGAGAGTCGTCCAGCTCGGTCGTCCACTCTCGTCCGTCATTTTATTCATCCCTCGGTTTTTATCGGCGACGCGGCACGGCAATTGGCACCGAAAGCGGCCGCTTCTGCTCTCAACGTTCGTTCTTATTTTCACGGCGAACGCTCTTATCGTTATTCCGTTGAAAAGCGCCTCTCGAAGATCGTTTGCGGGAGAGCGAGCGCTCGTCGCAAGGCTCGACCGTTTACAGCGAGCTGGCTACTCGTATCGATTGTCATCCGTTGGCAATTTTGATCGGTCGTATTGGCGATGCTCCGACGAAAGTTGGCTCGCCTATGTGCAATTGCGCGCGGGCCGTTTAGCCTATAACACGCGGGGGACACGTGTGCAACACATCCTGTATGCGATGGCTCGTGTGCCAGAGCGACTGCTGCTTATTTTGCGCAAGGGCCTTCGAGGCTGCTGCGATATTCGTGCCATTAGGCTATACCCTTGATTTACAAGCTGGCAAAAATCTCGATGTTTCGCAATGCAGCCGTCGGGCTCGCCTTTTATTTGTCGCGCGCAATTTATGAATCGCTCCTTCGCGTCCGCGACACAAGCAAAGTGTGAATTATGCATATTAGCAGCCGCCTGCGTCGTTGTGCTGCTCTATCTCGGGCATTCGTCAAAGTCGCTCGTTCGGGCTTTTTCTTTCGCTTCGCTCGGATATACGCGCGTGTGCGTGCAACTCGAACGACCGATAGAAAGAAAGAGCGAAACCCCCAGAGGAGAGAGAGGCGCCGGAAAAGTTACTTCTCGCCTACGAGTCTCTCCCCTCTCTCGCGCCTTCATAATTTTTCCCTCGGTGGCCCCATGTACATGCGCGTGCGAGATATACCTATACACACACTTTCACCTCTCTCGCGAGGGCTACAAGAGCAAGCGACGAATTGCGCAACGGCGCGCCGCGGGATTCTCTCTCTCTCTCTCTCTCTCTCGCGCGCGCGCCCGAATGCAGATATATATGCGCTCATGCCGCCGCCGGCTTTTTTGTCGACGATTTGTCGACTCTGTGCTTTTTTCAAGTGAGAGAGAGAGAGAGAGAGAGAGAAAGAGATCGTGCTGCGGAATTTTTGACGACGACGGAGATTGTACGAAACGTTATCGACAGTCTTCTTCGAAAATCTTTCGTAAATCTTTGTTTGTGACTGATAAACGTCTTCGCTCGTGCTTCTGGTTTTTTCTTCATCGACCGTGTCTTGGAAGCAAATGTTTGCTCCAAAAAAGTAAATAAAAAAACGAGAAGAAACGTCCGAGGCGCGCGGACCTACATTAGATAACAGGAGAAAAGTCAAACAGTCTTATCTAAGAAAATAGATGCCGGGCGTCTTACAGCTCGATAAAATGAAAAAGGTACCCTTGCCGTTGGCGGTCCGCAGCCGAGCAGCCGAAAACGCAGGCGTGACTGGGAGAGACTCACCTGTAAACTTGGCGATCCCCTGAAGGAGAACTGTGACATGATGCGTCGGCCACTCGAGGGCCGCGATAATTGCGCACTACGCGATCATGATTGCATTTGGTCCTCGCGCCGTTCTCTTTCGCTGTCTGCCGCGAACTTGCCTCTGCACACACAACAAACAACCGAACCAAAGAGGAGCTGTGTCTTGCCAGCCGCAAGAGTAGCACAAAAGGAAATCCAAGACTATCCGTGCTCCCTTATGTCTCGCACCGAATTCTCGGCAGTTCACTGTGGCAATGTGGCGTATGCTGCTGCGTGTCGCGATCGCACATAACAATCACTGAGTTTACAGGTGACAACCCGCGCACAGACGAGGAACCGAAAGAAGCGAGGTAGCGTTGGCGCGCGCCAGAGCAGCCGAGGGAGCAGTGCAGCGGCGGCGGCTGGCGTGTAAAAGCTTGGAAAAGGCGGCGGACGATGCAGCAACGAAGAGCGCTGCTACGGCGAGACGACGACGATCGGTGCGCCAGCTATGATCGGTCACGACTATCGTCCTCCGAAACGTCGTTTCTTTTCGACGTTGTCGAGAGAGAGAGAGAGAGAGAGAGAGCGCGATCGCGCGGCGCGCACACACACTCACCAACACGAGCTACGAACACGGACGCGACACACGCGCGCTGCCCGTCTTCTTTCGGGGCTGGCACTGTGTGCTGCAGAGCGAGCACGCCGCGGGGTGGGGGCAGATACACGGTTTCGGCGGCGGTGGGGGAGGCGAGCGAGGAGAGAGAGAGAGAGAGAGAGAGAGAGCGCTCGAACGAGCAATTTTTGCGGGCGGGCAGCACGTGTACACCGAGTTGGAGAGAGAGAGAGAGAGAGCGAGCCGGCAGCGGCACAGCGCTCGTACAAGCGCCCAAGTACAAACTGGCGTTGCAGCTCTCGCTCGTCCACGCTCTCTGGCTTCTCCCCCTCCGGCGCCGCTGCCGTCGGCCGTCTCGCTCGCGGCAGCGCTCTCGCTGTGGCGCGCGGGCTTCTCTTCTTTTTCCAGGGGCGGGTAATCGGCTCTCGGCGGCGCTGCAATCGTCGCCGCCGCCGCCGCCGCCGCCGCCGCCGCCGCCGCCGCTCTTTTGCTTTTTGCCGCCGCACGTGGGAGGAGCCTGCGAGCGCCACCTTCTTTCGCGCGGATAAAGCGCGCCGCGCTAAAGAAGAGCGCGCGCGGCTTCCTTGCGCGCGATACCTACCCAACTGCCGGTGGCGCGAGACCGCGGTGGGGGAGAAAAGCTCGAGGCTACACGGCAATTTTAGTTCGATAGATCCCCCGGACGTTTGGGCGACTTCTTCGTGGCCGCTAGTTTGTTCGGCACCCTCCTACTCCTACTACTACTGCTGGTACGACTACTACCTACTCCCTCGCTCTTGCATCTTTCTCCACGTAGGAAGTAAGGGGGCACACGCGCGATCCCTCCCCCTCCGGCTGTACGTGTTCGCCGCTTTCTTCTAACATAACCGCAATGTTCTCTCTTTTTATCTGCTGCCGCGCGCCACGTACCATCCCTTCTCGCGCACACATGCACACTTTGACGTGACTCTCTCTCTCTCTCTCTGCTAAGTACACGTCGCAGCAAGAAGTCCTCGAGAAGCCCGACCACGATACTTTTACATTAATGCGCGCCTGCTTAGAGAGAGAGAGAGAGAAAGAGAGAGAGCCGAAGGGAAGAAGAGCTTTTTACACTCCATCGCTTAAATTGGAAATTTTTTTGCGCGCGAGTTTTTTTACGATGCTGACGCTGCTGTTTTCCTTTGTCGCTGCTACGACGCCCTCTCTCCACTCCTCTCCATAGTGGCCTTTTTTTGCTAGCTTGCTTTGAATAATATGAAAAGCGATGCTACGCTGTGCACATTACGCTGAAATTTTATTTCTGGTTATTCAGACGTTCGTGACTTTACTGTGGATGTGGCGCTTGAAAGCCTTGGCGGGGATCTAGTTTCAGATAAATATCAGCTGTCAAAGTGTGAATCGCGGGCATCTCTGCGGAAAATTCAAAATACTTTCACAAGAAATGCTAGCGTTCAATTTTCAATCATCGCACATTTCTCATTTAAGCAGTCGTTGAGACAGTCGCCTTACATCTCAAGGATATATTTTACGTACTGCTAAATCACGAGAATTTCGCTATACCCTTATTGATAAAAACGTCACACCAATGCTGTCCAGTTTAATTGAAACTAAGTGAAAATAATTAAGAAGCGTTAACCGCTAAAACATCGCTAAAAGCGTTTCGCTAACTTTTCCGTTAACAGATCTTTATTACTTTATTAATAAATTTCATTCACAAGAATTTATTCCGAGTACGAGCTTTGGCACGTCATTGTAAACTTGCAATTAACAACTTTTGAAAATATTTGATAGGGAAATATATTTTTTAATAAAATAAATAGTGATATTTTAGACTTGTCACTAATTCACTATGCAACTGAATGGCAGTAAGCAGTTGTATAAAAATTGGCAAAGGAGAGAGACTGAGAGAAATAGGAAAAATGATAGCACAACAGAGTGTTAAGTTATTTAAAAGACAAATTTGAATGTCGAAAATATCAGCCAGATGAAAATTCATTTGAAATGGCCGAATCGTCGAAAAATAAAATATCCATGGTAAAAACCTGTCCCAGACAATAAAATACAAGGGAAAAGCCCTGCGGTATTAAAATATAACAAGAGGCAGATAGCTTAGTTTAACTCGAAAAATCATCTCCAACAGGTCGTAACAGCTGAAATAATCTGGAAAACACTTGAGGCAAGTACGCGAGCGCGCGCGTACACCCTGCCGGGCACTCTCGGCCGGAGCTTCGTCGGCGATCCGCGCAGAGGGCAGCAAAACTCACGACGCCTCTCTCGCTGCTCGGCCTGCGAATCGTTTGTTTTTTGCGTCGGTGAGCGCTGGCGAATAAAGTGTCGGAGGCAGTCGCGCGCGCGCGCGCAAGCTCGGCGAGAGAGAGAGAGAGAGAGAGCGCGCGATGGGCGGATCGCGTGCACACCTTCCGACGAAGGAGGAGTTGGGTCTGCCCCTTCGCCTAGAAAGAGGAAAGAAGGGGTGTCGTCGCGAGAGGTGGTTGTGTTGCGCAGGGAGGGAAAGCAAACGACACCGCTCACTTATACTCTCTCGTCGGCGTGTGCGCGCGACTGCGAGGACGAGCGAGCGATGCTGTACATGTGTGCGAACAGCGAGAACACGCATAAAGCGTACGTTACCGGGGGCTCGCTTGCTCGCTTCTCCTCGTACATTACACGGAGGCGTCAATGAAAGCCTCTTCGCACGCTGCTCATTCTGCAGCTTCGGGCTAGATACGCGATTATTCGCAAGCACCCATTGCCGCTTTACGATCCAACGCCTCGTACGCGCTCGAGCGCTCGCAAGACTCGGAGAGATCGGTTCGGCCCGCTGACGCGAACCGCGCTGTCGAGAAAGCTGGACTCGCCGAGCTCCCGCGAAACCGAAGAAAACTAGCCGTCAGCGGCGATTACTCGCTGCGAGAAATCGCGAGAGCTTTCCCAAAGAAGAAGAGACAGCGCGCCGTGAGCCGCGAACGAAGAGCGCGGCAGGGGAGGCAAAAAACGAAGACGAGCCAGCGAGAGAGGATGAAAAAAAATGCGTCCCCACCAGCGCCCTCGCGGGGCAAAGCTTCCCCCACCAATCGGTAAAAGTCTCGGCACTCGTTGGTCGAGGCCAACTTTTTTCCCCACCACTCCGGCCGAGTCGGACCGCGCGGGGGGCGCGACGCGCCGCGGCCACGCCCACGTCGGCCGCCTCGGCACTTTCTCGCCGGCGCGACCAGCGGCTGTTGCTACTGGCGATGCTTACTGCTGCCTCGACTCTCCTCGTGCGCGCTTCTTCCCGACCACGCACACCAGACTTTTCTCTTCGATCCTCTCGAAAGTGCACGCTCCACACACATAGGGGGCGCGATTCGTGCGTGTTTCAGTGTGCATATGTGTGCAGACTGACGAGAACTTCTTGGACGACGCTCAGCGTTTGTATATCGGATTTTTCGAAAGGTTGTACTCTGGCTGCTTTTTTTTCTTTGCTTGTTGGTTGCTTTAGTGCTGGCTTTGCGAGCTGTTCTTTCGACCTCTTGCCGATAACAATTTGCTTGCTGCCTTTTTTATTTGAAAAGCGCAATCTTTCCTTTGTCACTTCGCGTCGTTTAGTCACGAAGAGTGTTGGTTTTTGTAAAACAGTCGAACGGGTTGGTTGTAGATTCGACATTTGCTCTATTGATATTATAGATTTCAATAAATCTAAGACTTCCGTGAGTCTTGTTTTCGTGATTTAATTTTGCATCGCGGAATAAGTTATCAGCTTTTCGTGTTTCTCATTCCCTATACTAATCGTTTGTTGAGAAATGCGCGCACCTCTACAAGTTCAATAACAGGCTAAATCAGTTTGGATACGGTTGCGTAAAGGCCACGCTATATTTCGCACGATCAGCGGTAAAGTTGCGGGCCGTCGCGCGCGAGTGCCGCGTGACAGTTGGTTTCGAGCGTAGCATCGATTAATGGCCAATTATATATGCTTCGTAATGTCCTCATCGCTGTTTCTTTGCCGCAACGATCGACCACACATTTCTGTACTTTGAGCAAGGAGGACGTTAAGTTGGTTGTATGTATATGAAAAAGTGCTTGCAACAGAATGGTTTTTGTATTTTTTGTAATTATCAAATACTCAATTCAGTGTTATGTAGTAGTGACCTATAGTCATTGCAACAGAGACTTCTACAAGTGATTTGCTTACGATTCAGGTGTATCAAAAGACCTTAGTTTTCTCATAATGCATCGCGAAAAGCCTTTCGACGTGTATTTTTAAATGATTTTTCGTGAAATTAAAAAAAGGCAAATGAGCGAAATATTAACTATAGAAAAAGTGTTTTATGTTATCTGAATTTCGAGTAATGCGCCCGAGTACGCATGTTTCTGAATATCGAAATATAAGGAAATATAAGGAAAAGAATGCATTATTGTAAAATAAAGTATCTTATTTATACCTGTGTCATCGTTCTGTCACTTTTATTACTGTTAATTCAGCTTTAAAGTCAAACCGGCAAAATAATCTTGTGGTAAGTATCAGTGACAAAACTTGTTCCTGAGTTAAAAATAAAATTGTAATATCGCATTCATGAGAAAAACATGGAACCTTAATTCGAAGTAAGCCAAACAGGATTAATATGTATAAGCTTCAAATAAAACGTACCCAGTTTAGATGTCACATATCAGATTTATCATGTTACAATTTTTTTATTGTTTTTTCAAAGTTCTTTCACTGTCGGTTCACTAAAATTCATACGGCGTCGATTCACTTGTAACACTTATTCGAAATGATTATCATTGTGTTCTCTATACTATTGGTACAGTAATAATAATAAAGTATTAATCAAAGTAATATCTTCAGCGGTAACAACTATTACAGGCGGCCATACACATTTCTTTCCGATTTCGCATCAAACAATCAGCACCTTCTACAAACCGTATCAATCTCGAGCATCTACATTCGCACGGTGCACTCATATGAGAGACAAAGAAAACGCCCATTGATAAGGCGATAAATTTAGCGAAGCAACGAAAAAGCAAAAAAGAAAAAGAAGAAGCGTGGAGAGCAGCTGGCAGAGCAGCACAGCAAGGTCGACGTTCAGGTGGCAGCACACGATTCGATGGTTGAACGTACTCTGGCCATGTCAAGGTAGACAGAGAGGAGGGAACGCCTATTACGGCGCGTTTGCCGTGTCACTGGGGAGAGGGAAGCCCGTATAAGCTTCTTGGAGAGCGCGGGGTGGGGCGGTTGTATAGATCTTTTGCTGCGTACGTGTGTTCGCGCGAATGTATACGAGGGGTGGAAGCCAACACGGCTATTCTTGCTGCGCCTATAAGTACGCACGTTTCTTTTTATAGTTAGCCAGTTTTTCTTTTGTTTTGTAGTCCTATTTTCGAGCTTAGGATGTTTGTTGAATTACCGATGAGATCAACTTGCGAGCTTTCAAAGGAAACGAGTGATTATTCAATACAACTCGGTTGCTCGAATGTCAGGCATTTCTTTTGACAGTCGCGTGGTTTTTTAATTATGGTCCTTTGTCATAGACTCGACAAGTACGCGTCAGCCGATATGCAAGCAAGTCCTGATAAAATCATGAAAACATGTGATCTCCGCGTATTAATCTTGCAGCTCGCGGCAGAGGTTTTCAAAAAAAAGGTAAGTTGGTCGAAGACCATAACATGCTCAACGAAACAATCGCACACCCCCATTATTTGCTCTCTCTCTCTCTCTCTCTCTCTCGTATATAACAGATCCGCACTTTTTGTCTCCTCGCATAGAAAAGTATTTTTCCCTCGTCGAGAATCGCGCGTATCCGCGCACAAAGAGAGCTCAGCCGAAGAATCCACTTTTAGCGCTGAAGGAAGAGGGGGAGCAGGAGTGAAAAAGAGCGATCTGATCGTTTTGGGGTGACACCATCGTCAAGTTATGAATGGAGAAGCTGGCATTTTATTCGCACTTTTACCTCATTTCTCTCTTTCTCTCTGTTGACTGATTGGATTTGAGGGGATATATCGGGGATCTTGCGATGTTTGCTCAGCGTGCCACGCGTTTACGACGCGTTCCCACCGTTGATTTTGCGTATTTGTTTACACGCTCTTGTACTGTGAGCGAAATTATTAATCATCTTGAACGTTTGCACTGATGCCAAGAGGTTTAGGTTATTAAACGTGCTTGATGATGCTTTGCTTATGGAATTAGTTGAGGGGCGTATGTCTTATGATTTATGATGGGAAATGTAAGCTATTGCGGTTTTATTCTGTTACGATGACACACATATTGCTTGCGACACATGTTCAAGTCAAATACTCATTCATTTTGTTTATTCTATGTTTAAGAAATGTGTATGGCATGTTAATTATTATTTGTAACGAGCGCGAACAACGACGACGGTATATATATTTATTATTTTATAATACGAGCTACTAAATTAACGCTGCGTAATAACGAAAATATAACCTGTTGTTCATTTGAAAAATAACAAAGCAAATAAAGCAAATAATACATTCAGTAATGGAATATATAGATTAAAGAAACAATACTTTTCTTGTTGATTTTGTAAATTAATTAATTAATTGCATTCCTGCTTACGTATTTTTATTCATAATGTTGCGTCGAACATTGTTACACATACAACAAGATATATAATAACGATAATGCAATGCTAAAGTTGACCACCATTGCTTCGTAAAATATTATTAATGTTATTTAGAATGTAACGAAATAAATTGGTTTATAATTTATTAGCATCTCCAAAAACGAAGCATAAAAAAATAGCCAACAATTGAATGATTGGACATGTACAGGATTTCTGCAAGCTCATTTATGTCTAATGAAGGTATTGGAACTTGGAAATATGATCTTGGAACGAACTTGAATCGTACAGTAGTATATCAATTTGTAAGCAATCGAACGGGCAACGATTGAACAGCCATCGATAACCGTGCAGTTGTCAAAACGTCAGCAAGCCGTAATATCTGGTCTGTAACATCGATTTTCAGGAGACAACGGACAAGTCAGCTTCAAACGGTATATTAATTGCCGGCTGGACCTCCTTAGAACATAATTTACGGCTTGCGCGCATACGCACACGCGAATGTAGTTGCACGTGCCGTCTGTATATATATATATAAATATATAAATATATATATATATATATATATATATATATATATATATATATATATATATATATATATATATATATATATATTTGCTCGCGCTGAAATTAATTGGCACTTGAGCGTTTACATCAAACGTTAATATAATGCTTTGATATCAGTTATCAGGAACTGAAAATTGTTGCTCGCAAACGCATAAGTAAATGTTTAATCAATCGACACATAAAGTTTTTCCTAAAATAGCAGCTTGCTTTATGATTTGAAAGTAAAATAGCTGGCTTCTCTACCCCATTATGTATAAAATTCGCTTGGCAGAGAGAGAGAGAGAGAGAGAGAGAGAGAGAGAGAGAGAGCAAGAGCACGGGCAAATTAAATCCCGCTGCTACAAGGGGGCCACACTTGAGACGAAGAGGAAACAAGTTGGCAACCCTTTCAGCCGTAAGGGAAGTTTGCCTGCGTGCTCTCAAACAGCGAGAAGAGCAAGCGGACTCAGGCGGAAAGAGAGGAAAGAGGAAAGATAGGTTTATACATTCGTTCAAGTTTACTTCTGGGGATCGTTAAAGTATATATACGTTCGTGCATATAGAATCTTCCTTTGAGCTTTTCTTCGAGCTTTTTATGTGGAGATGAAAGAACATTTAATGAAAAGGACTTGTAAGTTACTGTTGATGTTTGTTTTACGACGCTTAGGATCAAACAATATTAAATATGGAAATTTTCTTGTATGATTGAAAAATACCATTATGCTATATATATACATAATTTATAAATAAAACTTCTAACGGGAAGAGTAAGTCGTTTTAATAGATTATACATATGGATTCAGAAAACTTTCAAGATTTAGAAATTGGATAATGATTTTTAGAAAATCAAAATCAGTCCATCGTATGGTCTGGTTTGTTTTGCCGAATTTTCATGCTTCCAATATAAATATTGATGTCGGAACTTTTTTCAAATACGACTTCAAAATACCAACTTCTGCTCGATTAAAGCTAAAATTGGCATTTATCCTTGAAGCTTCTTTTGCTATAAGCTATAAATTCGTTCGCTTATGGTTATTTGTTAAACAATTAGTTTAAAATATACTCTCACGTCACATCAATTTCGTATTAACTGCAAACCTGTTCGATATTGATTCTAAATGATCGACATCGCGAGTGAACGTCAATGAATCAAAAATCAAGTTATCAATGTTTTTCGTTAAGAACTTTTATCGACTCACAGGTCAAAAATCAGAACACTTCAACAAGACGAGCGCAAACAATATAATTCATCAGAAAACTAACTCATCGGGAAAAGAAGACAAACATTCCTCCCTCCTACCAATGATAAGAGATAACCACTGAAAAAATTCTCTTTGAAGTTTTTGCGCTATCTCGTATCGATTATCAAAAGCAGATCACTTATATTTGATTTGGTCGCAACACATTCAAGCACTTTGTGCGTGCGTGTATAGGTCGAGTGTATCTACAGTCAATACGCGTCTGGCCCGTCCCTCCTCTCTGTACATTGAAAAAAACTGATATAATAATTGACTCTTACAGGTAATGTACAGAGGTATCTTGGTGTGCGTCGATAAGCGTTTGATAACAAACAGTTTAACACTTGGTGCACAAGATGATAGCGACACACGGTAACTGGATGAACGTCGGCTCAACTTTGCTGTTTGTCGCGGTGTAATCGATGTAATTATACGATACTTGGATCCTCAATCGGTGCTATTGTGCTTCCATTTTTATAGCATAATAATAGATTGATAAAGTCACTAATTGTGATTTTCGTCATCGATTTTATTTATTCTCCACGTATACATTTTAAATTCACAATCTTTGGTATGCGCATTGACATTTACGAGACATTGATGTTTTGCAACTGAACCTTGAATATTCATCCTCGCAACCTTATAAAAAAAATCATTGACACGCTGACAGCATTGACGAAATCTCTGAGCTCTCCCAAAGCATGTTCAAGCATTATGCAAATTTTTACTGCACCCTCAAGAACCCCATATTTAATCGGGACCAATCAGCGAGTCTCTAATATCTCGCCTAAAAAAGAACATAGCAGCCGATACAGTGATTCATATCCTCGACGCGTCATATTAAATTGCGCCAGAGCCGAAGTGAAGAAGCTGAAGCGGCACGACATCAAAGTAGCAGCAGCACATCTAGCCGACGAAGGTGGAAAACGAAGACGAACAGACGGCCATCGTTAATTAAGCCGAGCGTTAAGAGAAAGGGTCTTTGGCGGCCATAGACGTCGCCAATCAAAAACTTCATCGTGCACGGGAACATGGAAATTTCAAAAAGTCCACAGAAACTGGACACGACTCACGTCATTCGTGCCAGTATGATTTTTAAATGAAGGGATGAATGCCTTTGATTTTTTGTCCGTTCAAGGTCGTTCGCTTATATTTTATATTGATTTTTTAAAGAACGTATCTATGTGTATTGGTTTCAATTATAACTAACACGTGCGTTTTGTCTCGCCCATAAAAACTACATTGAAAACAATATAATACATTGTGTTTTTCATAAGTGAGAAACGTCCAAATTTAAATACAGAAGTTTGTTGTGAAATCCCATGTAAGTATCGTGAATTGGAATTGCAGTCAATAAACGAGACAAGCGAATGATTCCGAATTTTGATACCAGATGCATAGAGGACAGAATAATACTCTAATAAAAATTCGAAAGCTCATTTTTAAAGCACTCTTTACATTATAAGAAAATATTTTCAAAATTATATAATTGAAAAATCTTTTACTAAATGTTTGAATCATCCGAATATCATACTTTCTTTAAAAATTTACTTTAATAACACTTATAATCAGATCTCAATAAATAGTACAAACTAGGATTATAAAAAGGAAAAAATGTGAAGAGTTTTAAGTTAAGAAACTCTAAGAATTTTTTAAGAGACTCGTAAAGTGTTTGCATCCTCGACCTTAGAGAGAGAGAGAGAGAGAGAGAGAGAGAGAGAGAGAGAGAGAGAACGTGATTAAAAGTTTATACTCTCGGTGTTTCTCCTGGCGTTAATGGCTAATTTTACGAGCAATAAAAGAGCTTCCCACTTTTTTGGGGAGAAGAGAAGGGGCTCGTTTTCACTTTTCTTTTTTATGCTCAATTTATGAGTTCATTCGACGAACCTTGGAATATCTCATAGATTCTTTAGAATACACTTTACGACAGGAGTTTGAGTGTGTTTTTTTTTTCAAAGTTGCCAAGCAAACATGTAATTTTTACGTACCATCTGCACCAATATGACATTTGTCAGATAAAAAGTATGAATCGAAGAGAACGTTGAATAAAAAGTAAATACCGAGGAGATTGAGATTGAAAGTCTATCGACAAATCACTTGTCAATCAGCGTGATCGCGGTTGAGCAACAAACTAGCTGTTCCACGTAAACACATGTCGACAAGTTAAAAAGACAAACGATATAAACGACAAGCAGAAATCTATATCGTGCCCCGAGGCGCACGCGCTCACGTGCAGATTAGAGTAGACGAGGTGCGTATGCAGGGTGCCGTGCTTGCAACGTATTAAAAAATGCATAGCTGCATGTGGATGAAAAAGAAGCGGGAGGACGCGCGATAACGACGAGGGGACCGCCGCAGGGTCACACAATTAGACACCCTTGTCCAGTGTATGGAAAGCGCGTGCTCGATGCTCATGAAAAAGAAAGCCGCGCACACGTGTCCGTATCCCTCGAGGGCGCGTTTTCAAGTGTGTGTTATACGTGTGGCACATACTTTCGTGCGCGGAGACTATTACATCGATGCTCGCCTTATTGCAATCTTATCGTGCTTTTCTTGTATGTATAATATCGTTTTTGCTTCAAGTGAAACATTGATAAAGTGCTATTCGTTGGCTTTTTTTAGTTATATTTTAATTATATTTAATCCGTAAGATATAGACATACATGTTCTTGGGAAATAAATTAGATAAAAATCGCGATGAATATGAAAAAGTACGTCAGAACATTGATAAGTGGAAAGCGCCCGTGAGAAATTAGATTTTTATTTAACGTTCTAGTAAATTGGCAGAATAAGGTAGCTGAATATTCGAATCGAGCTATTTAATGTGTGTGTGTGTGTTTTCTACTAATGAGGATTGATACATCAGCAACATTCATATCACGTCCAATTAAAATCATAAATCGAAAGCTCTTGTCCGCCTTATAATTTAGCCCCCTGATCAATTTAAGCTATACCACTTTCCCAACATATGTATACACCACGTGCAAGATGAATATTTGAACGGTTACTTTCATGATGCAAATCACACTATTTCGTGATATAATTGTACATATACTTTTGCCGCAGCTATAATTATCTTCTGCATATACGTGTGCATTTTTTTCTTTTTGGAACATCCTTTTTTCAACACGAAAGGATTTAATTACGATCGACTATCTGATATTACAAAGATATACTACAGCGCTCGACACGTTGAAGCTCATAATGCACCAAAGAATCGCTTGTTCCTTTGTCCGTCGAATTTTTCACAGGATAACGGCGAGTACATGGTATGAGATAGATCGGAAGATCATCAAAGGAGTAATTGCGACCGGCAATAACGATAAAAATAACACGAGCTCGTGACTTTTTGATTGTATGGCCCGTTAATTTTACGCTCGGCGAAGCATCGATAAAGCGAGCGCACTGAAAAATCTTCATTCGAGTAGATAATTTAAATTTTCCGCAAAGTCGCCGTATACGCAACGCGCGTGTGCCTCTCTCGTACATGTACCTATATCGTCAGGTATTAATTTATGGGAAACGTGGTCGTTTTCACTTCAGGATTATCGCGTTTTATAAACGCTCTCTTTATGTATATCAAATATACTTACCGGCATGGACAGTTAACTTTATAACTGTCGTGTATTATTATCGGATAAATAACTTTCTTCGATTCTAAAGGATACTTTGAAGATAAGTTAAGGTTTAGTTGCTCGAGTGTATAGGGGATAGATAAAATACACTATTACTGCGATATTTTGTAATTGCCCGGAATGGCGCATTTTTCGTCCTTCTTAGAGTGTCAGCCCAAACGCATAAAGAGTGTAAACCGAATTTCTAAAAATTTGTTAATGTATTTTATGATTATGTATTATCAATCAGCACGCAGTAAAATAGTTAGTTATTCAAGTAGTTGGTTTGAATGTGAAATATCTCAGGCTTGATCCCATGAAATTTTAATGGCCATATAAAAACAGCTTCAAAATGTTGATCAATTCAGAAAGTAATCGTACTCACATACCGAATTTAAAGTCTTCTTTAAAGTGCAATAACTCTGGCTAAGTAGCACCGAATTCATCGTATGTTTGTAAAAATCTACATAATTAGAGAATACTTGTCAAAATTCAAAATATGAATTATAATTAGTTTCTGAGTCCAGAAGGCCGATTATTTAAATTAAGAAGAGAATACTTTTCGGTAGGAAATAGGTTCACAAATTTATAGCTCATTTTGTTCCTCACACGATTGATACTCTTATTGTTAATTTGATACACATCAAATTAACCCTTACATCGTGCAAAAGTGCCGTGCGTAATGTGTATTAATCCATTGTGAATTTTCGCAAAACTGAACAAAATGATAACGATACAGTAAATGCTCTTTGCTCTAGAAATATTGGTGGTAAAATGATACACGAAGCCTTCCAGCAATAAGTGCGGCGCGGTGAAAAACAAACCTCGAAATAGATACGTCGTAACCGCGCTTCTTATATTATACACGCAGATCATATTAATCCGTGGCTAGGCTCACTTATGGCAACATAGGCTTGTTCGTGTAATTAATCCGCTTCATTGAATAAATAATGTAACGCAAGTATTTCTAATAACTACAAGCATGACAGAACTTGATGCCTCTTGTTTGACTTTTTACTACACGTATGCAGGTGCGAGATTGGAGCGCTGATTTTCGATTGTTGTAAATGGAAGTTTATTGCAGTAGAGCGATAGCAAGGGATGTATCAAAAGAGAACGACCGAGGCACGTCTGATTTCCGTGCCGGTTTTTCATGGTCGCGCACGCTGCTTCGTCGGCAGCCTCTCTCCTGCCGGTTTTATCCGGCTGCTTTCAGCGCTTTCGCAGCCTCTCGTCGTCGAGAGGGCCGAGCGCGTCTTATGGCTCTGGAGCCAATCCGCACACGTGGCAGCTCATTAGTGCCCACCTACCGGGGCCGACCTTATTACCTGCAACCTTTGAGAGAACGCCCTTTCTCCTCTCCTGGTGCAGCTTCGCGTGCGCACACACACACACACACACATACGCGCGTGCTTCATTATTTTCACGACGACCATCTTCTCTTCTCTCGCGCACGCGGGCCTTTTTTTCCTTAACGAGCTCTCGCGGAGCGCTCGTTTGTTTTGCTTTGCCACGAGACGCCGACAAATTATGAGATGGGCCCGCGAGAGGTGCGACATTCGGTGATACGGGCTCTCTCACTCATATGGCCTTTCATCGATCATCCTTTCCTGTATCATGCGCGCGCGGATACTATCTTTTTTTTCAATCTGCGTGCAAATGGAAGTGTCGTCCTTTTGGCGTTTTGTAATGCGTGCGTTTGAGGCTCGCGTCGGGCTTTTGCTATTGCGACACGCGCGAGGGCGACCAACGAGTGGGCATGGCTTTTTGATCGCATCGTCAGAGTCGTAGCGCGTTAGCAAATGTCTATTTTTCGCAGGATCTGCATGGAAATTTCGAGTAAGTAAATCAAAATGAGCCTCCCCATGAAATAACATTACACGCCACTATAGAGGAAAAAAAACTGTAATACGTACCGTGAAAAAAAGGAGTACAGCGGCATAATGCCATGACATTAATTTCCAAGAATAAATTGCAGCCACTCTAGTGAGAGAAGAGAGAGAGAGAGAGAGAGAGAGAGAGAGAGAGAGAGAGAGAGAGAGAGAGATAGAAAGAAGCAAACAAGCCGTATAAATTGCACGAAACTCGTGGCACATGTTTACCGTCGCATTCCGGCCTCCTCTTCCCCATCTTCCGTTTCGCACCTGCTTCGCTCAACTTTGCGGTGCTCGCGCGCGCCGTGTGCTGCCATCTGCTACGTAGTCGAACTAAAGCGCGGAACGAGCCACGCTACGCCGAGTTTTTCCTTATGCACGTGGATACACGGTTTATCCGTTTGCGTTGCATTTCATTGATTCGTAATATAAAGAGAGGTAGAAAAGATATTTTATAATCTAGCCATCGAATTAGATCCGTACGATTATTTCTACACTGATACTTTAGGTGAGCACTGCTATATCTAAGGTAAAATCGTTTGATCGTTTAATCAATGTTGAGCTTTTATTATTTATCAAAAAATTTGATTTTTGGCAAATAAACCGTGATTATATTATTACTCTGGTACGGGTCAGTTATGGTTGTTTTACTTTTTCAATCTCAACAACGTCCAAATCCGTGAAATATGTTCGAATTTGTCGTGACATTGCTTTAATCTTTAATGATTATAAACCATTATGTATTATTTACAATTTTTTTCCAATTAACAAAAAAAGCTTGCATTTCTGGAAAACAAGTCCGATAGCTTGACCTTTTTTAAGCCAGGCTTACATGCTCGCCGAATCTGCCCTTCTCTTCAATGTTTACATTTGCAAATGAATCGCCACCAAGATTATTTTTGAGAAAACAATTTTAATTTCAATCCGAGTAGGTATCGCAGAACTTTTAAAAGAAACGCGAAAGCATTAACTAATTTACAGCAGTTTATATTTCAATCTTCAAGACGAAACTCTCTAAATGAGATAAAGATATATTGGAGTTTTAACTTTCGTCTCTGTTGGAGCCACGCAAAACTATTCCATTCTTAGGGCAATGATGAAAATTGGCAACTTCGGTAAGGCCAGCTGACTTGCACTCAGCCAAGCCATAACGAACAATGATCGTCCAAAAGAAAAGAGGAAAAAAAGGCGCGTGGTCGTTTTTTCAGAGTTGTGCGCGCGCGATCATCGGGTCGTAGCCGCGACAAGCAAATGCGCATCCTGGGAGAGCTTGGTTTTTATCTTTTAAAGCAAGGCTACAGGATCGCGCATTACACGCTCGGGGCGCACATGCACACGGCTCCTCTTAATGAAAAAGCGCAAGGCGTTGAACGAGAGGAAGGCGCGCTTGGCCGTCGCCCTCCCGCCTCGCGCGAAGGGAGAAAGTGCCGGCGCGATGGCTTTCTTTTTATCTCGCGTTCCCATGAACGGCGGCTGCTATTCGTCGGCCGATCGTGTACCCGTCGCGCGACGCTAATGAAAACTTTCGGCCAGTAGCCCTCGGCCCTTCGCGGCCGCGGCCTCGCGCACGAGCGAGCGGCTGCTCCGTGTTCTCGCGCGCCGCGCAGCCCGCCGCAACCCATCAATCTCTGGGCGAGCAACGCTCGTTTGCGCGCCGACAAGCGGAGGCCGCGCGGCTACGTGCTGCATGCAAAACTATCGCGGGCCCCGACCAGCAGCGGAGCCCTCTCGGCTGGCAATAATTATTCCGATGTAGATAGCCGGAGCGCGCGAGCGTAACTCGAACGTTAATGCGCGCCGGAGCGGCCAATAGCGAACCGCTTGTCCCGCGTCGCACCCTCGGCAGTACTCGGACAGATTGCCGAGCTTCGACGCTTTCTTTTCTCGATTGCCAACGAAGCTGTCCAGGCTACGGGTCGACAAACTCGCGCTGCAAAATCAACGTGCATAATGATTTCTTTTCTATTTCCGTTGGGCTATTTTCATTAAGTCTGCCAGAAGAACTCGCTTGGATTGACGAGCGTTTGAAAAATCTTCGAGATATGAATGCGTGAAAATTGAAAAAAAACATCGTAAGCAGTATCTTTGGGACACCTTTGAACGGCGTTGAAAAGCAAAGAGTCAAGCTATAGCCGCTAGCAGTAGTGGTGGTTGTGCCTCGTTTAGTAAACCCTCTCGAGATATATTCATGCCGTTGAGCGGTAATAACGATAAATTGCCGGGGCGTAATGGCCACAACGGCGGCGGCGGCGGCGGCGGCGGCGGCGGCGGCGGCGGCGGCGGCGGCGGCGGCGGTGCAGCAACACGATCGCCCAAGCTCTCTCCCTCGACGTATACGCTCCTTCCGATACTCTGTTTCTTATATTTATTGGACTCGCCTTATAGTCTGGCGACCTCGCCGATTTGCGTTCTCACGGGCTCGCTGCTCCCGCTTCTGCTGCTTTTGTTTTTCATTCGCGCTTTATTTCACCTTTATTGGCACTATGATTGCTGTATTGTTCATTGTTACTGACACTATACCGTGCCTGCTAATTTTTTCCTTCTCTTCATCCTAATTACGTACTTTCAAACCGAATTGTAATAAGCTTCACACAGGTTTGTCGTAATTTCAGTTTATCAGAATGGAGAGTGAAACGAATTTCAACATCATCGTTCGTTATTTGTCAGTTTTCTAGATTTTATTGAAAAAAGTGTAACTGCAAAAATATGCCAATGCCTCGGACGCAGAGAAAAATATATATAATGAAAATCCTTTCATATTATAATTTATTATTTACAAGTTAGACTTTACATGTATATTTCATTAATCATTCTTTTAAAGTTTACAGTTCTCGTGAAAAGCCACCCAGCATCAATCCGCAATATTACGAAATTCAATTGATCTGACTGAATTAAATAAATAACAACAGGAAAGATTATTTTTAATTGCGATGTGTAGATGGACACGTGCAAGAATCGTTGTGGATTGAAATATTTACTGATTCGTTCAAATACAGGTCAGTATTACGAGTGAATTGCATGTGCTCGCTACCTTAACAGCCTTGTAATTTTGTAACTTTCACAGACTTTGTCATTAGAATAGTTTTAAAAAATATGTCAATTCTGGACTATGTACCAACATTTCTATTTCGCATATACTACGTATTTTATGCAGTTCGACAAAAGCTTCAAAATATTTGGCAAATTAATTAAAATTATAATTCACGGATCTTTCGAAATGCAGCGGCATTGAAGTATTCCAGATCTGTTATGTAAACCTTTCCAAAGGACAAACTCATCAAACTTCTAATTGCACCCACTTACCAACGCTTATATACCCTTCAAACTCTCACGTCGGAAACAACAGTGCACAAAACACGACTCACGAATAAAAAGAAGAGTGCAGCATGTCCAGTCGCAATCCAACTTTCAACTTTGAAAAAAAAAAAACATGACACGAGTCGCTTTGTAACGAGTCGGGGGTTATAAGTCAATGCAGATTTCCGTGTAGACTCTTGTGCTCTCTAGAATTTTCGTTCCACCCTTGGCCAACAAAAAAAAGTGAGCGAGCAAGAGAGAGAGAGAGAGAGAGAGAGAAAGGAAGTTACGACGGGCGGCGCATATATGCATGAAGACGAGCTGCGCTGCTGTACCTACAGTTTGTACAAGTGCCGAACTTTTGCGCCCCCGTATTACCTCGAGTTATGCAGTGCGAGGAGCCACGCCATTGTCACGGCTTGCTCGTCCTGCCTTCCGCCCTTTCCTGCTTTGCAGAGAAAACTTTTTTCACAGTTTCGTATAAAGGCTTGTACGGATCGCTGCTTGAGGATCGCGACATGCAGGCAACAGCCAAGTTGGAGAGTAAGAAAATTTGAATTGGCGCTTTCAACTGTTCCCGATGGAATGGGAAAACAATTGTCCTCACATATATAGAACTCCTTTCGAACTGTTCGATACGGTGTTTCCGTAAATTTTCGATAAACAATAAAAATAAAAGTAACCAGATTACAACTTGCGCGCGAAAACTTATCTATTGTAGTGCTGCGCTAACCGAATGGAATAAAGTAAATTCATGAACGCGCCGCAGAAACGTGATGCGGTTGACCTCCCTCGAACACGCAAAAAGCACGCGCAGCATCCCCCGACAGCCCACTGCTGTTCTCTCGCTCGACCACAGACTCCCGCGGGGAGGCAAAAGCAGGAGAAGGTTGCAATCCTCTCTTTTTCCAGGGCGTACTCCCACGCTCTCTCTCTCTCTCACTCTCTCTCTCTCTCTAATGTCTAACGAATAGCCCCCAATAAATTCATAAGCCAGCCGGAACAAGTCCGCCGAGATGCACAACATGCCCGCATTAAAAGACCATAGCCTCCTCTCCCGCTTATTGTACCCACTCGAAAGCCTCTCAAGTAATGTCCAACACCCCCCCCCCCCTCCCTCTCTCTACTCCCGACCCCTTTATTAATATCTCCGCATAGAAAACAAAGTTGCGTGGCTTGGCCATGGTGGAAATTAGGCTATTCGTTGGTTAGCCTGCGTAATCAACTGTGTGTGCCTATTATAACAGTTTCGCTTTTAATCAATCTGTATCTTGTTTACATTTTTCAAAAATAATGTTAAAATTATTGTTACTTATTTAAGCGATTTTATATAAGTATCAATGAGGTGCAGATATTGTTTTCAGAATTGCTGCAAAAGCTTTTTGTCATAGGGTGACAGACGATTTTACAACGTCACGTACCATGATACTACTCAACTAAATAGTAATCATAGCTGACACAGCAGTTTTTTCCGCGACTTTCGTGTCATTTAATTTTGACTTGGTCTCGCGCACGCATTTATATTTATATTTAGGTGTATAGCAAGCGCTAAAAAAATGAGGAATTTAAAATTTCCTCTAATAATTTAAAAGATCACGTATCCAAATGCCACCAGATGCGAATAGTAAAATTTGAATCGGGTCAAACGATAATAATGATATTTCAGCTTTTTTCTCTGTATGATGATAATCGCAAAGAAACGAAAACGTCAACTGAAACTAAAAAAGTTACTGTAAAATGATAGTTGAATTCAAATAAATAAGAAACAACACATACTTATGCGCTATTTGGCATAGGAATCGTAAGGGGAAAAGAAATGACACTGCACCGACGCATAATCTCGGCAGCATAATCCATCCCCTAAACGTTTTCCTCTACAGCGCGAAGCCTTTATCTCGCGCGGCTAACAACCATTAATTACGATCGCCGTACGAGTGCATACTCGCTAAGCCTTACACATACATCAAAGACTTGCATGCGCCGCGCGCAAAACCAAGTCATCTCAAACTGTCTAGTCGCGGTTGGATTAACAGTTGGACATTGACACCGCTATGCCTTCGCGTTCTTCGTTTTCCCCGTCATTTGCGTCATACTTGCGGGATTTGATCGAGCTGGAAAATCGTTTCCTGTTTGCGAGTTTGATGGTTTTGCAGAATTGCTTTATCGAAAGGATGAGAGAGAGAGAGAGAGAGAGAGAGCGAGAGAGGCTGTCTCCAGGTTCTATAGGTCATTTAGATGGTTATGTCAAGTGATTGCGGGATGATGGATGACTGTAATACTTTTCTGAGATTCACGGTTAAATGCTTATCATGGATGTAGCCGTGCGTATTAAAAGTCTTCAAAAGAGTTGTATTTTTTGCATCGTTAATCCGGAACCCATGGATTCGTGTTATTAAAGAAAATTAGAGATCGCTGCGTGTGTCTATTGACGCGTTAAATTTTAAATCGGATAATATGATTGTTTGCAAAAAAATGTGGTATGCATAGCCTTCACGAAAGGCAGAACGAGTAAGACAGAGAGAGAGAGAGAGAGAGAGAGAGAGAGAGAGAGAGAGAGAGAGAGAGAGAGAGACCGGAATGACAATTCCCCTAGTAAAACGATCCATTGACCAACATCCTGCGAGCCAGTTGCGCAACACAGCGGTCCACTGATCTCTCTGTGGACTCTTGTAAAAATGTCACTCACTTTATCTATCTCCGCTCATCAATCCGCTCATTTCCGCTCGTCTCCTCCATATACATACATACATACATATGTGTATATATATATATTATACACACACACGCACATTACACACCATATAGTCGACCCCAAGGTCCTGGCGCGTCTATTTGCACTTTCTCTCTGCCTTGCGCGCAGATCTTCTTATCAACGCTATTCATCTGTACGGTTTTTCCCCACGTATATACGTTTACGGCTGCTTTTAAATTATCTGTGCCACAAAATTCTTTCCGAATGCGAAACGTGCCATCCGCATGAGTGGATCTAATGTATACTATATATAATATGAATGATTCAGGCTTCCTTTTTCGATGGTTTCTTTGACTTTGCTCATTCATTCAATAGAGATTGGCAATTTCATTTAGAAAATTTTGGCTTAGCGCCAGTGACGTTTCATTGTGTATTCGTTACTGAGTTTCATGATATACTCTGGCGAAACGTCAACATAAATTATGATGAGATTCTTATCAAGTTTTAAGCCTGAACGAATATTTTTTGGTGAAAGAGACAACAGGCATCGAAATATCGAGTTCCGTAGACTGCATTCCTATTTAAAAGTTCCCGGTTCTGCAAATTGCGTGCGCGCGCATTGTGCAGTGGCTTGATGGCTGTGGATCACTGAGGTGAGGTAGTCTACTCAAAGCAGAAATACGCATGCGCTGCGCAACCAGCTACTACGCACTAAGGCCACTAAGCCAAGACAGGCAACGCTCGCCATCGTGACACTGTAAACAACGGCAACTCCAATTATCGTACTCGTTAAATATTTGCTCGATTGTACACTAAAATTACTTTGAGTACAGTTACTTTTCGAGTAATATCGAAGTACTCACGTACGATAAACTAGTTTTATACCACCATGGCTGGAGCTGAATATTTGGCTCAGATTTACGGTACAGAGAAAGACAAGTAAGTATTTTACACTCAAGCTAATCTACATATCTTATTACGTTTTAACAACGTTTATTTTTCTAGTTATTATTTCAATGTTTAATGGTGCGTATTAATTTTACAGGGTCAACTGCTCGTTCTACTTTAAAATTGGGGCATGCCGACACGGAGATCGTTGTTCTCGAAATCATAATAAACCAAGTTTCAGCCAGACTTGCGTACTGCAAAATCTTTATGTTAATCCGCAAAATTCAGCAAAAAGTGCAGATGGCTCTCACTGTGAGTATTTCTAAATGTACAATTTGTATAACCGTCAAACGAATGCAAGCATCATTTTTTTCTAACCTAAAATTGTTTATATATCTCAGTGGTCGCCAATGTTTCTGACGAAGAAATGCAAGCCCACTACGATAATTTTTTCGAGGATGTGTTCGTAGAGTGTGAAGATAAATATGGTGAAATTGAGGAGATGAATGTTTGTGACAATTTGGGAGATCACCTTGTTGGAAACGTGTATATCAAATTTAGGCGAGAGGAAGATGCTGAGAAGGCTATGAACGAAATGAATAACAGATGGTTTGGAGGTAGGCCTGTTCATGCTGAACTGTCGCCTGTAACTGACTTTAGAGAAGCGTGCTGTCGTCAATATGAACAAGGGTAAGTTATTTTTAATGTTTATGAATGCTATAGTATAATGACTCGAAGTAATGTGCTAGGATCAACGAAGATAAACTCTATTCGTTGATAAAACCAGAAGAATTTTATTTAATGTAAATACATATTTTACATAGAGCATATACAATGCTATAGAGAATTACTTTTGTTTTAAAAATGTATAACGATTCTATCAGAAAATGTATCTGCTTGTTTGGCAATTTGATCTGTTGCAGAGACAATTTTTGTACTCAAAAATTTGAACAAGTTTCATGATTTTATTACATATTGAAAAAAGATAACTTGCGTAACAAGACTTTTTCATTGATTTTTAACCGGAAATACAATTTCTTGTCACTTATAAATCATCACTTGTAAAACATAGTTAACTATTAAAAAATAACAAACTCGATTATGTATTCAACCGATAAAAATTGCTCATTGGAGTTTGATGTCTATTTCAAAGTTAATATTTATTTTAAATTCTCATTGAAATATTGTTAATGATATTGAATTACTTCTTGACTATTGCTGCAAACGGTGAGTAAAAGTGATTTTGGGCTGGAGTGTTAAGAATTGTACTTACCTTATTTCATTATTACGAAGAATTGTTTCTTGTTTTATTTGCACTGTAGATAAGAATTTCAAATCAATCATGCGAATCCCTCCAAGTTTTGTACAATGATTGAATTCCAAATAAATTCAATGACATTTAATGTTTTTTCCAAAAATCTGATATGCAAAATTAATTTTTTGAAATCTTTATTTGCAAAAAACCTAAATTAACTATTTCTTTTTTGCAATGATAAAATATAAATCAACGTGAAAAATGATCGTAAATTTTTTTTCTAATAAACTTAAATTACACACAAAGTTTATTACATCATATAAATTAAAAAAAATTGTATTAGATAGACATACGATTTTTGTCGCATAGCCTTGATAAAAAATATTTAGCATATTCAGTAGTGTTGTTTATGAATGAAAATATTGTTTACAGAGAATGCACGCGCAGTGGATTTTGCAACTTTATGCACTTGAAGCCCATTTCCCGTGATCTTCGTCGTTATTTGTACAGCCGTAATAAAGGAGGTAGTAGAAGATCTAGATCTCGTTCAAGGTCTCCAAAACGTTCTCGTAGAGGCAAATCACGTGACCGTCGGTCTAGATCCAAGGATCGTCGTAAGGGACGAGATAGCCGCTCTGGACGCTATTAAAGCTCAAAATATAAACGCCAATGAATCCGATTTTGTTAGAATAACGAAGACAGTTAAATACCATTTCAGAATAATTATTTGATTTTAACAATTTATTTTGATTAAATGCCCATTGATAATGTTACAAAGGATCTTTGTATTAAAACCACATTATGATAAGAAATAAAAATATATTAACATGAAAGAACTTTTCAATTTTACAAACCTTACATTATTTTTGTTTAAGTTTGGTTAAAACGACACACGTATCTTGTTCCCGTACCTTCTTTCATTTATGTTTTTATTTTAAACCATTATCAAAATAATTACTTAATATTAGTTCGTATTTTTGATCGTAGAGATCACATAAAACTTATGTTTAAATTTAGATTTTCGATATTATATTAGGATAGTATTATACAATAAATTATACTCGGTGAATAACTAATAATTTTGGTACCCTATAATTTTTCCCGACTTTCGTATGACTTCATCGGCTTTATATATCACAGGTACATGGTTACAATAAAACACGGAAAACCTCAATGAAATACAGAAATGTTTTTCCTGGAGAAATAAATACGATAAAAAATATACCTGTCCGCGCCATTGAATACAAACGACATTGCGAAATTGTCAACCCGTATAAGAAGCTACAAATATTTATTCTTTGCTGAAGTTCTTTACTTAGTTTTCTTAGACACTATCTTGTTAAAATTGGAATTTTTTGATATATACATATAAGAGTAAGAATAAATGTAACAACAATATAAATCGCGGATTTATACCATATTTTGGTAGCCGCTAATCTTTAAGATTGAATTCTTCAAGCAGTTTTTCGAATGATTTTTTTCGTACAACTACAATAACTTAAACCTCTGAATCCTTTGAAGAATCAAACCAACGATAATCTAGGGCTGAATTTTCAAGTACTCGAGACTTTTGTGCCGTCCAGAATTAATTAGACATTCGACGAACCAACAGCCATTCACGGGGGACATCGTTTGGCTCTTTGATCAGTTCTTTTTTATCCACACAGCTCGAGGCCACAGTCAGTCGTTTACGCTTTTTTTGTTCCGGGCATCTGTATACGCATTTGTTTTTCCACAAAAGCCCATCGCTGGCATTGTGCAGCTTTAGGCAACAATCGGGAGGCGCTTCCATTATCGTTGGCCACGCGTCCACTTGACATGGCACGCGGCGGCGTGCCGGCAACCGGCTGTGCATTTTGATGCTATGGAAATGAATCGTACGAACTTCCAAGCGCACGCTATATACGTACAAGCTTTCTCATGTAGATGCTTTATTGGTGGTGCGTTGCTGCTTTGAATTTTTGATGCTCCAACAATATTTGCCTCCAGGTGTTTCTTCGAAGGGTGCCCATGAGATTAAATGGATTAACGAGAACAAGGTTCGCGTAGTAACTTTTTAGCCATTCTTGTTTTCATCAACATGTATATTTATGGATCAATAGCCAAAGGTTTAGGGCCTGAAAATTACATTTTATCCTAGGCATATGAGTTAGAAGCCTAATTTCGACTGTTTCTTTATATATTCATCATTTTTTTTAATATACGAAATCACACTTGGTAGGTACGCAAAGACAGATCGGCGAAACGAGACTAAATGCCGTTTATATTGCCAAATGAGATACAAGTAATCAACGAGCATGATATAACTTCTGTAGGCTATTTTCCCATTTTTTACAATCCAAAGGTATACACAAACTTCGCGACCGTTAACCTAACCTCGGAAATTCATTCATGCCGATCAACGTGCGCGCAGCGAGTGTGTTCTCGAAGTAAGCGCTGCCAGTCAGCAGCGAGTTGTCCTTCCCCTCTCTCTTTGCATCTAGTAACAAGTCGGCGATAAGGCACGCGCGTCCCCCTCCCCCTACATCCACATACACACGTGTGTGAGCCTGGTTCATTCACGGAATAAGGACTTCTCTCGGTCTTTCCATCTTGGAAATAATTAGGAGGACCAAGATCGATGCTGCGCGCGCGAAGCGCTGCGGGTCCGAAAAACCGTTGCCTCTCTCCCTCTCACGCAGAGGGCGAGATAAGATCGCGCGAATGGGTCCCTCGCGCGCGAGACCGAATCAAGGGCAGCCTTTTTATTCGTCTTGTCTGCAACGGGGCGTTGATTATCCGACGGAAGTTGCGCGTGTAATTGTTTTCTCTCTCTCCGCTTTGATTTATCCGTCTTGCGCGAGCTCGCTCCTTCTCTCGATGACGAGCGCCTGATATCGCCTTTTGTAAGCTCGACAGCGCCAACTCATGCCTTTCCTCTCCCTCTCTCTCCTTGATTCCGTCCGAGGCATCGCGATCGTCTAATGGATTCGTCATTTTTTTCTTTACACTTTGACTTTTATAGATCGCCATCGATCTTAATTAAAATTTCGTTACGCGGTAATTGTCGGGGACAATAGCTGATACTACGTATTTATAGGTTTCATGCTACGTGAAAAGGAATATATCATGTGAATGCCTTTTGCGGGTGGTCTTAGTGAACCAAAAGTCCATTCAATTAATAATCAAGTTACCGATGTCCATCAATTATGCGTCTATATTCGCGGAACTCTTAATCGTGAGGTATTTGATATTTTTTTGTCACTAATGACATCAATTCGCTTTTACTCGGCATTAAAAATTATACAAGTATTATACTTGGTCACATATGCGAGTTATTAATTATCGCTCGAGGAGTTGAGCTGCTGGTTATTAATCGTTATTGATTGCAAAATCGACATCTGAATTCCAAATATTTCGTTGTGTTATGAATGTATGAGTATGTGAACTGGATTCAGTAAAACTAGTTAATATATGAATAATTTATAACTCATTCGTAGGAGCTCTTTTTTTCCTCGCAATCTTTTTCTGCAATAGACTACTTATATCAATCTGTGGAAAGTTATTAAACACCAAATTTTCTTCAACTGGCACATGTTGGTTTTTTATATAGCTGAATGTGTATTTTTATCGGTACATTTGAATTCAGATAATTTACATTTTACCTAATTAATGACAAAAAAGTGAAGCCAATATTTCGGCTAATTGACTAAAATAAATGCAAAATGAACATTTCCGGCTTTCTTTTCCGTTCGATCTGCAAAGAAAATATCATGCTATTCGCATGCGATGCTTGTAATTTAAGTTTAAGAAATAATATATTTGCGAAACTTTAAAAACTAAACGACGGCATCGATTGAGTTTTGTATATTTTATAAAAAATAAATTATAATTCACTGAAAATGAAAAAAAAATTCAGGAGTTCACGTTTGTTGCGGTAAATTCATTCTTTTCTTTATCCAGTCTATTCGACCGAAATATTCGACTGCCAATCACACTTCATTTTCTGAAATGCGATAAAAACTTTGATGATAGCTATTGACAACTGCCTTCGATCTTCATCATTAATATTATTAGATTTCTTGTTCTCATCGTGTACGTTGCTAGGAGAAAGGGACATATGCGAGAGATCAAATATAGACAAGTTAATCCACAACAATATTAAAGCCACGTACATCGCGTCAAAATCAAGTGTATAGGCAGCAACATGTTAATAACTTGAATTGGCCTTGAAATTCCACGTCAACTCTGTGCATTTGTACAATAGCTCTAGCAGCCGCGCGATAATATATTAGCAGGCGGGAGAGAGTCGGCGGGAGGCGCATAACGGATGCACAAGTTGGCCGGATGTGACGGGCGCTCTCTCGCGAGGAGATTCCCGGCGCGCGACCCCCTGCCGACATATATTCGCGGGGTGTCGCGACGTAGCCGCCTCGCATTGAAAAATCCACTCACTCTCTCTCTCTCTCTTTCTCTCTCTCTCTCTCTCTCTCTCTCTGAAAGAGTCGGAGTGATGCAATAATAAGCCGGCGCATGGTCAGCTCGAAAAAATTGGATATTGCGAATAATAAGTTTCATAGCCGTGCGCGTAGGATTTTGTCGGAGCTGGATTACGATGGGTACTTCGTTTCGCGCCTGTTTGTACACGAGTGCATTTGAAACGCCGAGCTTTCATTGCTACTTTCATTGCTCGTCTGGGAAAAACGTTATCGTTGTCGACGAGGTAGTAGGCAAAGCATCCGATGCGTGCGCATGTCGTTGCATAAAATTCGACAAGGAGCTTTCGCGAGAAAAAGCTCTGTGCGTCGGATATAAGGAATAAAAGGAAAAGAAAAAGGCACGCACGCGAGGAACAAGGTCCGCGAGAACGCGTGGCAATACGATCTCCGCGATCCCCGCGCGCGCGCGCGCGCAAATAAAAAGACGCATAATCGACATCGTGTAGACAAGATCGAGAAACGCCGCGCGCAAGAAGCACACGGGAGATATCATACGATCGCTCATAATTTTCGCTTTACCTTTTACGCGGTATAAGAATGGCCCCTCGTCACATACCAATCATTGTTTTCATTACTTATGTTGGAGCCCCGCGGGAGCCTTTCTGTTTTCTCCTCTTCCCTTTTGCGTGTCGCGCGCCACGTTTATCGCGATGCCTTTTTCAGGCTGCGGGTCGATTATTATTTATCGATTGCATGCGCTGCATCCACGGACTTTTCGTATGATTTGTATTGGCGCGACGCGAGGTAGTAGTCGATGGGATTGTACTTTGCTTGGTAGAAGTGTTGTGCGTTTGTTCGTCCGATCTCGCGCAATGTTTCAGAACTGAAATGTCGACGAAAGAATTGGACGACAAAACCTTCTCTATTGTGGCAGAGAAACATGGAAGCTTGGAAACGTAAAATCATCTTCGTGCACATTGACAACACAAGCAGCAACAAGACAATCGTGCTTTTGTTATGACTAGCATTGATATACCCGTTCTCTTGCCCGGCCACTGTTATATTCGTGCAATGTCTCTTCTTCGTCTTTGGCAAACGATGCTAATTTAGCATTCAACACGATTTGCAACTTCAATCAAATCGATCCTTCATCACAACATCGTCCTCCATTCACCACAGGTATATTGCTATTATACACACGGAAGTGCATACGTATAGGCACTTGTCATTCATCGTGACTGTTCATTCACAAATGAGCTTGATGCTCTTTTGTATAAAGATACTCCTTTCTCTCATTGTCATTTAGAGCCATTGTGCCACGATATACGCCACTAGCGACGTGTCGCATTATTGTAATTCGTCTTAAACACCAGATAGAAATCTCATAGATGCGTGAGTGTCCATAGGTTTTTCTCTTGTCGTCCACAGTCTTTGTAGTTTGAAACAATTGATGCACGTGCTGGGAATGGGATTATTTTGATTATCGCAGCTATTTAGATGAACTTGTAAGAACATCCCAAAAAGCAAAAGCTTACACATTTTTGTGGCTTTACTTTTTTTACTCTTTACTTTTCTTCTTGTGCTATTACTTAATTTCATTACGTTCTTATTTGTTTCAAGAAATATTCTCAAATTATTACTTGAATTTTTCGATACGAATTAAAATAAGAAAATGAATACTTTTTGGTGACAATTTTGTTCAGTTATTTTTGAAATGTTGTTAGCCACTCTATACATAAAAATGGGTGTGGCAAAACGATCTGCCCGAATCAAAAAGCTGTAGAAAATTAAAGAAATGACTTCATTTCGTTAACCAAGCAAAACGTTGCTTCTCTTTGGCTATCTTTATTTTGCTTAGCTCTTTATTTAGCTTTAATACCGTTCATAGAGAATTTTCTTCGTGAAAAAGCAACTCTAGTTGGCAATTAACTCCAATGATAGATTTTCATCAGTGTTATATATTCTCATTATTGCAAAGTAATGGTGATTCAAGCCATTAATTACACAGGCCGAAAAAAATTGAAAAAAGTCCGGACCTAGAGACCAGACAAAATATATCCAAAAGGATTTAGTGCACTGAATCCGAATCCGAGCTCAGAATTGCTTCATCACCCTCAGTTTTCGAGGTATCACTATTGTTTCAGCAAAAGTTCGCCCTGCTTGAACGACATTTTTACCTTGTACCATAATAATGTATCATATATCTATCGAAAAAAAAAATTTTGAGAAAATTGAGGAGTGTGTTTTGATGGGCAAGAGTTGCTCTTTAAGATGAAATCATCTTGCAAAAAAATTTTTTTTACAAAGCTACAGGAGTTGAAAAGCAACAAAAAACGTGTTCTTGACGATTTTAGGTTAGGATATCTCGAAAACTGAGGGTAGTGGAGCAATTCTGAGCTCGGATCCGGATTCAGCGCACCGAATCCCTCCGGATATATTTTGTTTGTTTTCTGGGTCTGAGAAGTGTCGGCCTGTGTTATTGAACAGTCAAATAATTTTACTCTCGTCAAATAATGTTTCAAAAGGATGCGTTGCGAACAAATTTAAAGCCGCAGATTTATACTTTTAAACAAGTGCGAATTGATTGAGGAGTTAAGCGAGGCACATTCGCCGAAGGCCTACAGAAGTCTGCAACTATTTTCGAAATGCATTTTTTCCTATGATCGCGCGAGAGTCGCAAAATTTTGAATGTTCGCGAGGAAGGTGGGCATATAACGCTTATTAACGTGCTTGCTTTGAATGAAAATCCCGAAGAATCCGAATACCTTTCCACGCCAACCATAAAGCACGCGTGCGCTCCCAGGCGCGTCGGAATCCGAAATATCGCCGGTATCATAAAACTTTTCCTGTACGCGCTCGCGCCGGCGCATTTCTCAATAATGAAGCGATAGATACGCCGCGGTCTGCCCATTAAACTATAAAGCTTCGCTTCTAATATCGATGTCGCCAATGTCTTGCGTCATGCAGGTATGTGGCGTTTAAGATAGTTACGATGAATTGCTAAACATTGCTAATTTGGAGCTTTGTCAATTAGATATTACACGTTCACAAACAATCTTCATTTCTTAAGTCTGGCATTTATTCTTTATTACAGGGTTTTATAATTCATCTACTTTCGATAGATATTTACAACACAGAGATTAAAAATAACGAATGGAAAATTTGATTTCTCTAAAAATCGATTTGAGATAATACTACAAATAGTATTGATTTAATGACGTTGAGTGCACAAATATACCAATATCTATCTGTAACAACGGCAATCCATCATATAAATAATATTTCGAATTGATGAATGATTGATTATTCTACTATGAACAACTATGAAGAAGTTTATTTTGAAAACCATGATGTATGTACCCATGCAAAATAGCACGATCATATTATTCAAGGTGCACTCCAAGTCAATACTTTCCAGTACCAACTAATGATTGTTTTCTTGTTTACCAACGTAATTTATCAACAACATTCATTAAATGGAATTTGTAATAGCTACCAAAAATCATAACGAACAGCGTTCCCATAGCTTACATATCGTAAACGGCGCAGAGCCGCGCTGAGGATCGCACAAACAGGTGCAAAAAGCGTGTGCCGGTATAAGACGTCGCGCTCACGGTAACGAGCCACGCACGTACCGCTCTTTCGCGACATCAGACGGCGCTTTGCGACTCGAGCAAAGAAAATGAGAGAAATCGAAAGAATAAAAAATCACTGGACGACCACCCAAAGGGGAAAGAACCTTGAGGTCAAGGCGATGCTCATTAATGCATCTCTGTCTTCTCGCACCTTAATCTCTCGCCTATAAGCGTTCGTTTAATTAAATGCTTCCTCTCGTCTGCGACTTTGCTTTCTTTCATTCTGCCGCTCGTATGGCTATAGTGCAGTCGAAGCTCTGATTGTTTATTGCGCGACCTTTTCGGCCAAGATGATGATGATGGCGAGGGACGAGCAATTAAAAAAACAAGAAAACAGAACGTGTCCGTTATGACGGTGAAAGGTATGGAATAAAGTGATGTGTCATATGTATTATTCTTATTTATTGCGTGCCGTTGAGTTTCTTGTGATTTCTATTACGGAAGTATTGTTTTGGTAGCTTTCTCTTCATTCAAGTAGGTACAGCTTATTGACATAGATGGATTTTGTTTTCCGTTTCCTAATTGTACGTGAATTATATATATCAAGGGTTATACAAATGTCGGTTATGATTCGATGTTGCGATCCATAAATTTCTTTAGTTGTTTACTTACTGTTCGGATAGAAAATGATTTTTCCAATCTGTAATACTGTTAAAAAGTATGAAGTGTCGATGAGCTATCAACTCAAATTCATCCAGTATCAATCATGACTTTATTACTATTACGAATACTAACGATATTTCTCCAAAAATTTCATTCTACGCATTTTAGCAATAACCACTAAATTAGAAAATTAAAAACATGATTTGATAATTTTGTGTTTATGATACAAATCAAATATATTTTATAACATTTTATGCAATCGCAATGAATCTTTCGTGTAAAAATAATATATTTGATGTATATTGATGTATATTGTACAAGCATCGTTTTCCAACACAGCCTTCTCCGTATTGGAATTACTGTCTGTATACATAAAAAAAAATTTCATTTCTTTATAAACTAGAAAGAATTGAAATAAATTCAATAAGCATGTCTATTCTTAGCGTATGAGCCAACAAGGAGCCACGCTTGCGAAAAAAATAAAAATATCAAGTTTACTTAATCTCATAATATCAAGTTTACTTAATCTCTCCTGGAAATATTTCGAACTTGTATAAACGGTGTGAAATGTGCATAGATTACGTGTAACGATACATCTACTTTCTGTAAAGGCATCGTCCGCAGTTTTTGTTAGTAAAACAGCCGAAAATTAATGTTCGCCGACGGAGCATTAAATTTTTAAACGCATCAAGTTTCCATACCTATACGCCACTACGTTTCCGCAATCGTCCGCTACCTCTCTTTTTTTCTCTCTCTCTCGTATATAGCCAAAATTCTCAGACTCGATGCATATTCAAGGCAAAAGTAACCGAAAACTATGACGATACGTTCGTTATTTCTCCTCCTTGTTTTAATTTATCTGCCGAGATGATGAAAGATAAAGCCTTCCGAAACTCGGGAGCTCGGCAATAAAAGCCATAACGCATAAATAAACTCGATTCGCAAAAGAGGAAACCAAGTGGGAGAGAAAAGAGCGAGTCGATTGGGGACTCCGCCAAATCTCATCTGCCATCGACGCTAATTAGGGGCTACCGTGCGAGGATACGCCTTTGACCTTTTCGCTACTATGGCACGCTACTGCGGTCCGCACTACACCACCCAAAAACCGTATAAAAATAGACAGCGACTTCTTTTTTCTTGCGTCATGGGATTGTGCTTGAGACTTTTGGAATGTATGATTAAGAGATGTTGATAAGCTCACATGTTTTGAACGCTGCTGCTGTCTACGTCTCCAATTTTCATTTTCAAATCGGCATTCTAATGTTTCGCGCACCGATTAGTGAATGTTAAGATCAACTTATTTGGAAGGACATCTTGCCGTCTGCCCGATTATAAAAATTTCAAGCTGTGAACATTTTTGTTATAGTACTTCATCAATCAATTTGTCATACGAGGAGTTATGATAGTGGAAAAAGAGGTTGTTGGTTGAGGCTTATTTATTCCTTTACACTACTAATTACTTATGTATCTGATTCTGGTTCATCATTATTTTAATACGTAGAGAATATTATTATAAACCTGCATAAATTTTTGAAAAGAGGATGTACAAGAAAAGTTTTGTATATTAATTTTGAATAATTTTAAATAAAGTCTTCTGTCCTGGTTTCAGAATTATATTTATAACAATGAAAAATTTTAATAAAATATATCAGTCTTTAGAAAGAATATTGTTTGAAATACAATGAAACTATAAAGAAAGTGTGACAAACTTAATCGACTAGTCATCGATAAAAGCCTCTTCAATGACATTACCCTTAGCCAAAACCTGGTTGTAATACAGCATTAGAGGCAATTAAGAAAATATCGCGAGAATAACCCATCAAACCGAGTTATTTCGCATTCTGGCATTACGTAGCCGTCGAGTTTATCAAAGTGAAACAGTCATGCAAGCATTGAGAAAACAAAATAGCTTGTCATGTCCGCAATTAGATATTGGCCAGTGTTCTTTGGTCACACGCATTACCAAGCGTCGCTTGCCGCCACGCCGCGCCGCCCCGCGATATCATATCGCACGAGTCGCGCGAGAAGTGCGTAAATTTGTAAATGCTCCCAAGCTACGGTCTCTCCGTATATGTGAGAGAGTGGCATTAACGGCTCCAGCGACGTATTAATGTAAAACACATTTTGATAGAGATAAAATGCGCTCGGACTCTTTTGCTTCTTCGCACGTCTTATTTTTCATTCCTTTCATAAGGATTCCGAAAGATTCTCGTTAAGTATTTAGTATTTTAGATCGACGTCAATGCTTAATTCTGAACTAATTTCAATTTCATAAAATTTGGTTCGCGAATTGGTTACGACGCGATTGTACTTAGAATCTCGGCTATCTCAGTCAAATATGAATAGTCATATTATTTACAATCTCGAAGCTTATCAAGTAGAATAATAAATAGTTGGGGATCTAAACAAGAAACGTAGAAAGCAGGTTTGTCGATGTGTAATTATTAGTCAAAGTGCCATAAAAGAGATAAAGACTATTAAAATGATACGAGCAGGCGGCTGAAATTGATTTCACCAGAAACTTTTAAATATGCGTCATACACAATCTAATTGATTCCGTGAGAAAATCGGCAACAAAAATCGTCAATGAATTAATCGATATTTCAAGAATTACGAAGAAGGCGTTTAATCGTGTTTCGCTAAATGCATAATGTATTTTTTTTCCTTTCTCTCTCAAGAAAAAATAAATCTTTCTCGTCGAACGAGGTAAATTAGAGAATCAGTATATTTCTCATGCTTGATAACTTGTAAGCCAGATAAAATTGGATAACTGTTTTTGGTGATTTCTCCGAGTAAAGACGTCTTGTAATGCGTGTGTGACAATTTAGATATCGTAATCACATGTTCCAGGACTGATTCCTGGCTTTTGTGGCTAAAACCAAAGTCGTAAATTTTAATTTTAAGATATCAATGAAGTTTTTTACATATCGACGACAAACGAAACATGGGTTTTTAAAGAAAAACGCTTGATTAAATGATAAACTTAGTGGTAAGATTGTAATTAAAGAAGAAACGTGTAAAACATTGTAATACATGTTCAAAAGGATAGAAAAACACAGTTTTTCAGCAATTTTTGTAAAACTCACCTTACTAGATTATTACTAATTTAGTTTTATATCAATTCTCTTCATTAAAATAACATTAACCCATTAAACCCATTATATCTATCAAATGAATCATTTTTATAACAACTAAGTGGACAAAGTAGCAATATGGTCAAGCAAGGAAAAGAAACTGTAAATATCATTCGGTAAATAGTTGTCCATAGATTTTTATTTGACTGCAAACATAAAGGTAGACGCAAGTGAAGAAAAGAAGAAAAAGAGAAAAAGAAACGAGCACACACATACACATATACGTGTCTGCGCGCGCACGTAAGAGAGCAAGTGGACGCGAAGAGGAGGAAAGAGAGAGTCGGTGGTAAGTATAGTATCCCTCGGCTACGGGTGTCATCATTTATCTCGCACGGCCAAGAGAGAGAGAGAGGAAGAGAGAGAGAGAGAGAGAGAGAGAGAGAGAGAGAGAGATCGGACCCGCCGATACAGCGGGACGTTTTAATGGCCGAACCATGTTGGAATTAACCAAAACAAAGACGAAGCATCAATTAAGCGGACTTTTTCTTTCCAGTCCAGGCGGCAACAGCAACAGCGGAAAATCTTTTCTGAAATCGATGACGGAAATTTCGGTATTTCGCGGCACCATATACCCACTTTCGTTACACCATAGGGACTGAGCCTCGTGCAAGGCGATATATTGATTTTACAAAAAGGTAGCTCACCTCTCTTTTTCTCTTTTTTGCGGCTTCATAATTCAATTATTTATGGGACTTTTTAATTTATTACAAATTTTTGTTTGCATTGGCTGACAGCTTGAAATATATGCCTTTTGAATCAAAAGACCCTTCTATAATGTAACAAAAAGAGACGAGAATTTTTGCGCCCGCACGAATCATTAATCATCGTTTAGGTGTGATATGTCGTGATTTATATTTTTTAATTGACATCCGTACTAATGCAGTCGAAATTTCTTTTTTCGCACGGATGTTTTCGAACAACTTCTCAAATTTCCCCATGAGCCTGTCGATTTTAATACATCAGGCCGAATTGCTCTATCCAATTAATTATAACAAGAATGGTGGAATTACTCGTAACGAAATAAGTAAAAGCCTATACGTATACCCACTCGACCTTCCCCTTCCCAGACGACGGCCAGACGAATCGTCGCCGATGTGGAGCTGGCGTTCTTCTCTTCTTCCCGCTCTTCTCGAGCACGCGCCCGCGTACGCGCATTGTGTGTCTTTCAATAATGGCTAATAAATTGTCGCTGCCAAAGTCCACTGCCATGAGAGAGCCCTTTACCTCAGGGACCACCACGAGAGTCGCACACCTGTATGTGTATGTGCGTTCGCGTGCAGCGCAGTTTTCATAAAACAAATGCAGATGGCGAATTTTTTCTATATAAAACTTTAACAGCATTTTTACATGTAACAGAGCATCTTCAGAATATTGATACCGTTGTTATATCGTCATAGAAACGATTGTATAACTGATTTTGTATGATATCTCACACAAGAAAGTGTTTAGGTTTGTTTATCATTTCTAAAATTTGAGCGATAACGTATATTGGCATAGAAATAACCGTCGACTTAGAAATTTCTGCCTCGAATATGCTAGTGTACAGTTCTTTTAAGTACATTAGATTATAGCAAATAATAGCTTAGTGTTTACTACATCCTGCACTAAAAATTTAATTCAATGGAAAACAATGACAAGTTCAATTTATTTATGTAATCATTAAATCCGTCGTGTAATGTCATAGAATATATGGGGTATGAAATTTATTAAATTAACTTTTCCTTCTGTGAGATGTAAAAAATGTGATCATTCGCATTTTTGATATTTTTACTGTCTTCTACTGAGCTCTATCTTACAGTATTTCTCAATGCCTATTTAACATCTTGGTACATTCATCTTGATTGAAGTCATAAAATACAAATCTCATTCCTGAGAAAAGACACGTCAAAGTGGTGAAAATGACAGCTCCGATGTTAACTCTTTTGTAGATATACCTTTTGTGGTACACCTTTTCTTTGTTATCAAGTGAAAACCTTCTATTTATTCGTAAACCAAGCGATCATTCCAAAATCTTATCAGATACTTGCCGATGTTTCGTTTTCCTCGTATATTTTTTCTTCGTAAAAGTCAGGTTGTTTCTCATTAGTTGACCAGTCGTATCATTCGTTTCAAGACATAAAAACCTTCGTTTTTTTCTCTTTCCCTTCTTTTCGGGTAATAAGAACACAGTCGACAGTTAAGATAACGTTGATCATTCTACGAACATATTTTCTTGTGAGTCGTTACGAAAAGAGAATCATAGAATTTACAGCTCTAACGTAGAGAAGAAAAGAGTTTTATTAAATGTTAGATTTTGTTCTAGATACTTTACAGATGATTCCTTACATTCTTAGAGCGCGATGATTTCATGACTGAAGGATTTTTCTTAGAACGAAACGGAAATGCGACAAAATAAAAAAAACCACTTGAATTAAAAGTAAGAAAACATCATACGAGGACATTGATCTTTATATAGGGAAATCATCAAAATGCCATGGGATTTGAAGGCATGCGCGGCTAATTACGTCCATCACGCTTGTTCGGAATGTTCGTGCCAAAATACGATATTTTACAAGCTAAAGGATCCAAATGAGAAAGAGAGAGAGAGAGAGAGAGAGAGAGAGAGAGAGAGAGAGAGAGAGCAAATGTGTGCGCATGTGTGCGTGTGTAACTTCCTTTGGCGGGCGGTGATTTGTTTGTTCCTCCTTAGGGTCTTGTCCATTGGTCTTCGCGCGGTGAGAGACTTGAAATATCACCGGATGCTGCTCGCCCGAATCCTTCCTTCTCCGGAATGTTATGTCCTGATCTCTCTCTCCTCTTCTCTTTCATTGTCGGCAGATAAAATTGATAAGCTGCGAAAAGGCCCTTTTGTTTAATACGATTTCACGCTTCGCTTGAACTCACACGAAATTCTTTGTGTAATGCATGCCGATGGCTTTGAATGAATGTTTCCGGTAAAAAAAAGAATATGCTTCATTAGATCCAGTGATTCAAATGTTATTTGATACCATCTACTGCGAATGTATAGGCTACCTCTTTGGATATGTTAATGGATTCTTTTAGTCGTGACGATACAACTGAGACGCGTTCACAAATTAGGATGTGCGAGTTTGTGAGTTGACTTTCTTGCTTCAATGATTTTAAAGTTTAAAAATATGTTGCCTTATATCAGTTTACTTTGTTGGTTTTTGAAAGAATGTAAACATGGATGTTATTAAAATATTATACTATATTATACTATACTGAAGTTATACCAAGTTATAGTAAACTACGTTATACTATGTTACGCCTACCTAATAGTTATGCTGTAGTTATATAACATGAAAAATTGTGCGAATAATGACAAAAGTGTATCTAAATAAAAATTTCAATCATATGAGTAAGCGGAACACCTGACTAACTTCAAATACAAATTAAGACGATAAACATTTACAGAAATTTCGGTTTATTGGTTGAGTTACATCATCTGCTTTATAAATGATAAAAGTCACAGTATAAATAACCGAAAAAGTGTCAGATTACCTGCGACAAGTTTTAAAAATGAGGTATCGCTTGTTGCGTATAGTATAGTTGAGCAAGCGAAATCTCACGCAATAAGTAGCTGTGTATAACTGAAAAAAATAACAAACAAGCAGTTTCTAATGGTCATCCGGCGAAATCAGTCAGCTAAAATCTTGAGAGTCGCATAAAATTGGTAAATTTATGACGAGCATGCATCTACCGTTACACATGGTCACACGTTAGACCCAAGGGTAAGAAATTAAAAGAAAGCAGTAGTCGGAAGCATCGATCGGCGAAAAATGTCAACCGCGACCACCTGAAAGCAGCGATCGTTATCGAGATAGTACCCTCATAAAAAAATCGAGTGGTAGTCTGCACGTTTTTTTCGCGTCCTTTCACCTCGCTTAATAGTCGAGGTCGCGCGAGTGTGATACGTTGCTTCATCAATTGGTACAAGTGCTTGTCAAAACAGCGAACGACATTTGGAAGCATAATAATTTTTTAGTTCAGTCACTAATCAATCAAAAAGATTCAATTTTCGCATATTAACTTAATTATACACTGTACGTTCAATCACGTAACGAATGAGTAAATCAAAGTGTAGTTGTAACTATTAGTACCAATTATTTTCATGGAGCCAATATTGGTATCTGTAACTGAAATTGTATTTATTATTCTTCAAGCTTGAAGATTTTAGGTAATTGCGGGGTCAGATCAACCGTATTAAATGAATTGGTTTCAGTATTGTTCTCGCTTGCCATTTTTCGGTATATAGTACTGTCGTACTCGATCCGTGTATGCAACAAATGAATAATAATATACCTTATTGATGTTGACGTTTCATTAAAATATCCGATTGTGTCGAAGATTTTGGTCTTACAAAGCAAAAAATTATATAAATGCATCTTTTACTCTTTATGACACGTATGCATTTGCTGTTTTAGTTTCTGTGATATGCAAACATTTCATACGAATGTATAAAATTCATGAAAATTTGAAGTGTCTAAAATCATGCATTATAGTTATATTATATTTTCATATGAAAACTCGTAACGATCACTGGAAAAGGAGCCTGTTTTCCTTAATTTACAGTTGAATAAGAACTGTTTCATTCAGTTTTTAGTTTAAATTTTTTCAAGATTTGCTTCCACGTCACTCAAATAAAATACACCTACTGAATGGAAATTAGTTTTCTTCGATCACAAATTGTGAATAAAATATTTGTCTCTTTATCAATCGTCCTATGAAGCAAAGTCCAAGAGGAACGCAGCTAGACAACATTTAGACGTAATGGCCGCAAGAGCAACAGTCAATTTATCACGTGGCATCGCATCAGACTCGTGGTCATTATTTTAGAATAATCTAAAACCGATGGTGATTAGTGGAAGCGACGCGTCACCTGCCGTTCGACGCCGTTGAATCAGTAGAGGGGAAGGGACCCTGCTCGGACGTCGCGGATTTCGACGATCCATCATCGCCACAGCGATTGATAGGTCCTCGGACACTTCCGGCCTTTTAAGAGTCACTTAATCCTTTCGTGCTGACCAGGATTATTTTTTCTTCATTCACTTGGCTTTTGTGGAGCACAATTGGCTAAGAATGAGGTGTTTGACATGTACTTTGACATTTCTGTGTCTCTTTTTCTAGTATACACTGTTTTTAAAAGTATTATTTTCAAAAAAATCACGCAGGCAAACTTAAAGTGCACATACTTATCTGATGCCGAATGAAAACATAATGAAAATAACGATGATGCAGATTTAATCTACCAGAAGGAAAAAGCTGATCTTTTGTCATAAAAATTTGGTAAAATGTTATAATGACCAATCAGCGATATGTTAAAAAAGGATCTGATTGGTCGATCGTTCCCCAACAGTAAGCCTAATTCGCGTCTTTCTCGTCCACCATTTAACGAAAAATACAAACGTCTTTGGTTTTACTTTATTAATTGACGCATCAGGCGTTTCCGTCGCTCGCGCGGATCCCACAATTCGGGAATGACCAATCCACGTGCATAAAATACTTTTTTACGGCTGCTCCTTATCTTGCCGGGCCTCTCTCAAAAAGATCTCTGACCTATACCGTAATAAAAAAAATATATATATTTTTTTTGGTCGCTAACGTCAAGGTTCCCTCCTTAACACCTGCGTGCTCTGCTTCGGCTGTCCGCTTGGTTTCTACTTTTCGAATTTGCGGTAGGATTCCTTCAGTTTCGAGTTTCATCGAGATGAGAGGACCAGTGTATATGTGCGTGTGTGCACGTGAAAGTGTGTGTGCTACTACTTTTTTATTTTATTTTATTTCTCTTTCGTTGAGAGGATGCTGAAGAGGTTCGGGGAGAGGCGACGAAAGAGGAAGAGTGTAAATGAGAGAACTTCTAGTTTCTTTCTCTTTTGTACGCGTGAATCGTGTGAAACTTTTGTTCCTGAGGAATTCAATGAATTTTATATGAATAAAACTGCGGTTTATATTAATTATACCTCTTTGTTCAGAATTTTCTGTCAACAATCTCCCAAAATATAACAAAATCTCTGGATATGAATGATATTGTACTAGTATAAATTTAGTGAATAAGTAACAACAACTTATCGCCATAAAAACAAACAATGATGGAAAAATCTTTGTATTTTACAACGATCGTAAGTCAGTTTGGTGATCTCGTCTCCCATTAGCGTGAAATAAAATTCGATCCGGTCTTTCTCAACTAAAAACCCTAGCTATCGAGAAAAAAAAGAAAAAAACAGAAAGCAAAAGAAGAAGGGTTGAGGGACGACGATCTTTGGCACGTCCTGCACAGCCGGTCCTTTTTCGGTCCCTCGATGTCTGGGCCGTTCGCTCGTTGTTATTCCCAAGTACCGCGAATCTTCCAGAGATTCGGTATGTTTCTTTCTGCGAAATTCCAAACGCGGACCCCGTTATAAGATTGTTGTAGTGCGCGCAGAGCAGGAAGTTTGCAAATTAGCGCTTTCATTATCATGCAAATGAGGATTAAGCGCGAGCGTTATTCGATTCCGACTCGACGCTTCTGTTTGATCGAGGATGATGATTTACGGGCTCATAAGCGCTTTCGCAAAGGTTTCTTATTCGTCGGCTGCGGACTCTCTGCGGGCTTCTCAAACTCATTCGCGTTACGACAATTTTCGCTGCACGCTGCAATCAATTTACACATAAAATGGCATTACCCTAATTGCATCTCGCTTTCATCGTCGTTCCCAAGCGAATGCAAGGACGTTACCGACAAGACGAAAAATCCAAGCAAAACGCGATTAGAGGTGGACGCGAAAGAGGGGGAACGTCAGGAGAGGAAAGTCAGTCAGTCGAAAGATCGCACAGCGCGCGCACTAGTGTGCGAGCCGGAGCCCAGGCGCGCGCAAAGTCCTCTCACATCTCGCCGCGGCTCTCTGTTCGATCGCGACACCTGATTTGTGGAGTGCCGCTGCCGTGGAATGTCTCCTTCTGCGCAAAAAGCGCAGCCGAAATAGGCCAGAACGCACGTGCGAAAGCCCCCCCTTTGCTTTTTTTTTCCGTGTGCGTGCGCGCGCGCGCGAGGTGAGAAGGAGGATGCGGGACTTTTGCGCGCGCGCGCCCGCGTATATTTATGCGCGCCTTACCATTCCTTCCCCTATATACCTCGTTACGCATAGCCAGCAGCAGCAGCAGCAGCAGCATACTTTCTTTTGGACGTGGTCCGCATCTTCTTCCTCGATGCTCGCCACCTCCGGCTCCATTCTCTTTATTCCTGCAGCTTTTATTTTCGCGGCTTAACTTTTCGTTCCTCCTCCTGCACGCCTCTTCCGAGCTCTATTGGACTGCATTTGCAAACATTTTATTTTCTTTGACGCTGTTTATGTTCCAGCAACGAGTGTAAAATTAGAAATAATTAACATTCAGTATGAGATATGTTGAAAAGTCACGTAAAAAAACCCTCCACTCGCGACAAAAATTATTAGGACGTGGTATAAATTTATTCTACATTTCAGCAAAAATATCAAACGAATAAAGGCTATAAATAAAGGCCCCAACACTAATATAAATTCCCCGCGCTGCTGAATGACATCAGAGCCGCAAAGAGACAAATACAAAAAAGCGTGCGTTCTTCCTTCCTTCCCCTGTTTGGGTTGTTACTCTCGATTTCTTCGTTTTCTTTTTCAGTTGATTCTTCCCTCTATATACGCTCCGACTCTTGCACAACCTCTGGTACTCCTTCGCATTCTTTATCTCGAAGCTAATCTTAAATCTTTCCCCTTCTCTCTTTCTTTCTTGCCGTGAAAACCAGAAATAAAGAGAGAGAGAGAGAGAGAGAGGGAGGGAAGGAGGAAGGGAGAGAGGCGACCATCAATGGGAAGAATCGCGTGAATGAACCGCCTCGCACACGCACAAAAGCACGCAAGAACGGCCATCGCGCCACACGTGGAATACCGCTCTCACGGTTCCTTCTCTTCTACCCGACCAAGCTTCTTCTTCTTCTTGCTACTGCTGCTGCGGCTGCTGGTTTGCAGAAAGGGCGAGTTTATCGTTTAACACTCACCAAGAAGCGACATACTTGACAACAATTTTCTTTTGGATAAGGTTTCGGTAAAAATGATCTGTTTTTTTTCTTTTCTTTGTCGATCCATTCGATCTGGAAAACCAAGTCTTAAAATACTAATATCTCTAGAATTTTATCATTTGAGATCGACAAGGGTATTTTTCTCATTTGTAAAGCTCTTATTCTATTGCGCTTGAGGACGATCATAAAATCCCGAAACTATTTGAAAAATTCCGAGAGAGTTAGCCCTATATCTTTCGTTAACCCACGCATGCACCTGTATCCCTTAAACCCATCATCCCTATGAAACTAGATTCCCTATTGCCCCTCGTAAAAATCGTGTGCCTAAGTCATCGTAATCGGACGTCGCTGTGGCGCCATACACTGATCTTCATCAGCTTCGGTGACGACCAAACATTTCCCTCTTTTGCCCGACGTTTGTACGGGCAAAAAGGGGGAAACTAAGATAGAAATCTATCGAGCTTTGGAAAGTTTCGACTCGAAGATAGCAAAATCTCATTAGAAAAATATTGTATCGTCGTTAAGTCGCGCGTAAGGCAAAGATAAAAAGAGGTAAGAAAGAAGCCGCCATCGCACTAATCCTCACCTGAAAAACCAGGGGAGGAGAGCCGCGAGCAAATGCAGGAGCTACCGGTTGAGCACGCAGCTACGAAAGAAGAAAAAAATTACGCTGTCGAGGATTTCCCTTGCAAGGCTCCGTGGTGCAGATAAGATAAGTTGCAGCGGTCGCCGCCGCGCGCTTGAGGAGCTTGTGAGTGACGTTGCTTGCGGAGCGAGAAGGCCTTCGCTCGTCGACTTTGACAGTTTGTACCTAACGTATAACGAGAGATAAGCCTGGAATTTACACAGGACTCGACAACGGGATTTCACCAGAGACACTTTTTTTTCTTATTCCTCCTCTTCTTCTCCTTCTTATGCTTCGGGTAGGCTATTTTTCTTTTATGCTCGCGACGCCTCGAGAGAGACCTGTTGAGGCTCGTTTATTTCTTCGTGTGCTCGGCTGCTAATTAATTTTAAAACATATTTTTTTCCGTTCGAGACTTTTGCGTAAAATGCAGCTTCGTAGCGCTGAATTAAGATTCACTCGAATGCCCTCGTAAAATTGAATAAAGTCGGTCCGAATGAGGCTCTCGGGAAAAGCGGAACAAAAGCGGAACAAAAGCGGAACAAAAGCGCGAAGCGGAAACAAAAGCCGCGCCCAGACGATTGCAGTCAGCAGCGGCGAAAGAGCGATTCATTTTGAATCACACGGGGACAAGATAGCGCGCTGCGACTTACGAGCCACGCAAATCAATTAGAAGCTTATTCGAAACGGTACGGCGGTGGCGTGATAGCGATAGCGCGAGCGACAGCGGGGCAGGCTGTAAACATCTTTACTGCCCGATAGGCTTGAGTCTCTTGTGGGCAGCTTCTTGCGGCGACGCGCATATACGTATGTGTGCTTGCTGGAAACGGTTGCAGCTCCTTTATCAAGACTCATTTTGTTACAGCGATATTGTATGCCTCTTCTTTTTAAACTATACTCCTCTTTTTAGTTCGCCGACCAATGTGTGAAACGGGGACAATTTTGATATGGCAAGGCTGTTACTCATGCGGCCATGTTTCTTTGTATTCGGTCAGAATAACAATACCAATCACAATATTGTTAATTTTATTGGGGTTTCGAGATTAACAAATTGGTCCTAAATGGTCGCATCTACGATAGTCGATCTTGCGATAAAACATTCAAACTAATGCATAAAAGTGATGATTCCTGAAATTACAGCATTGATGTGAAAAGCAGTTGTCGAAATTTATTCGTCAAGACTGCTTAACAAAATTAATATCGAGTACTACGCTATTGCGTAATATCGCAACCGGCAGCGACTCAATAAGAGGAATTTCAATAAAAAATTATTGTAATATTCGAATTAAATCACTGTTATAATAGTTTGGCAAAAAAAAAAAGTTTTATGACCAATTAGAGTAGCGTGTCCGTCGTTCAGAAGCCAACTCAATCGAGTTTATTAAATTCAAGGAGTGGCATATGAATGACTTCATTTGTCACCACGTTATGGGGCGTCACGCTGAGAAGCATTTCAAATCATGAAAAGGAAAAAAGAAGCCAGCTCCCACTCTGGAAGCTGACGAAAGTAAAGCTCGCGTATGGCTAAGCTGAACGCAAGGAGGAAGCAGGTCATATTTTTAAGGTATATCAAACTGTCGATCCGACGTCGAACACGAGTCGGATCGAATCGCCTGGAGTCTTGAACCATTGTATTACACTCGACCAGGCGTTGCAACTTTAAATATTCGCGCAAAGACCATTTGTTTATCATTGCCGTTGGCGTTTGACTAGTTGTTTATGTACACTTTGTCGTTGATTTTCGCTGACACAACGTTTCTGGGTCTTGAAATATGAAGAAGCACGCGCGAGCTGGAAGAAGAAGCCTTACGAGAACAATAGCCTACTTACGTCATTTGACTGAGCACGCGGCTAAAGTATTAACCCGACTGTGAACGTTCGGGCGGCCATTTGCATTCTTCCGCATCTCTGCGTATAATTGATACGCGGCCAGCTTAGATCTCCGTTGAGTGCGTGTATACTCCCATTAAAGTCGCATTACTCTTCTTGAATATATTAAAACTCGTTACGCAACCATCATTACACTGTTATTCTGTTTTGCTAATTTGATACAAGTTAAGATATGGTTACCTTTGTACAAGAAGTAATCTAATTCGCTATCTATCAAAAAGTCTCAATTGAATGGTCGTTGATGGGTACCATTTTACAGTAGTCATCAACCAGCGCGTAGAAAGAACTCACGTAAACTCAACAGGAAGACACATCGAGAGGCAACAGCAGCTACATACGTAGGATTGTAACTCGTTGCCTACCGGATATCCCATGGCGCAAAGAAGAGGATATGCTCAATGGATACATTCTTCTTGCTCATCCGTATCCACCTCCGTCGAAGGAATGATATCTATCTCTTTCGTATGTGTGTAGATGACGATTCATCACGGATATAAACTCGCGTGGCGCGCCAAGGTGTGTCTCGCGCGTATTAGTCACCCTCCATACAGCAGCAACGACACAGCAGCAGCAGCAGCAGCAGCCAGTGCTCGTCGCCAAATTGAGTCTTCGCCATAAAATAAGCTATAAAGGGTCGCTCGCGCTGCGTGAGAGCGAGCACTCGAAAGAGACTCGCGGACATTCAAATTTATGGTAATGCCTTTACTCCGTTAGCGCTCGCGGTTATCAGTAGAGTCGTTAATATTGTTATTGCCATTTCAATCATATCGACTTCTCTTTTTTTCTTCGAACCTTCGATTATTAATAACGCCAGGCTCGACGATATGCCATCCTGTTTTTGTTTCCATCATCGCGCGCGAGCAGATTTCAATGGATGATGCCTCGCTAAATTAATCCGGATCTCGACATTTCCACGGGAATAGAGAGTAACGCGATTCAGCGTGCGGATGAGCTTACACGATCAATATGAGCAAGTAGTTTTTTGAAGCACGTTGACTCGAGCGCGGTAAGTCGCATTAGCGGTTCTTTTGATAGCCGCTGCTTTATCTCAACCAGATTTCATGCCGTTGTGGTCACGGCGCAGACAAGTCGATCGTACGTCAAAGCGCACGTCTTTTCACATTCCCTACACCAACTTCCTGGAGCTATCAAGTTAGATCGTCTCGATGGCTATGTTTTGCTTATACCTTCTGAAAACTCGCAGCACTGGCAAAAACTCTTCGAATACGTAACGCGGATTTGTCTTTGCAAAGCAGTCTTGCGAGCTGAAGCCAGTCGTTTAGTTATTTCGGAAACTGTCGCTATTGGCCGCATTTTCAATCGGTCCACCAGCAGCATCTCCGCGGTGGTTCGCTCATACGCTTGTCTTCTGCGTCGTCCCGCTAGATCGGTATAATGCAAAATTCGCACGAGTACACACCGCGGCTATGAATCCACAAAGAGCTAAAGGTCTTTCGCGAATGCCTAGAGGTCCTAGTCGATGGGATATCGTTTGTGCTACACTCGGCAAGCATTGAAATCGCGAGTGATCCGAGCGCGGACGGTCTTAGACTTGTTTTCTTTCTGGTTAACTCTGGTTATTTCTTCTAAAAATTTGGATCGCATTAATTACTCGTACATTATCTCCAAACTCACCGCAAATCCACAGCAACGTACTAAGATATCCTCCATTAATTAGTTGTCATTGTTCACTATAGAATATTGTGCTTCCATCTAGTTTAGAAATTGTACAGTAGTGCAATTATCGGCGATATTTATTTAATGACATGATTTTATTGATGATAGCTTCTATTATATTATTGCTGTGAATACACCATGTCCGAGTAAAGATAAGATAGCAGCGCCATCATTACTTCACAAGAACCATTGGTTAATTTCCAACTAAGATGTTGGTCATTCAATCGAGCACAATATCGGCAGAGAATAAAACGAAAGGCGAATAAAACAAGAGCATTCGAACAAGGATATCGTACGTGCGCTCGCAACACCGCTCCTATATCACAAGCCGGAGAAATATGGGGAGTCAGCTCTGCGGGCATTAGCGCGCTCCTTCTCTTTGGCTAAAAAAATTTATGAATCGAGCTCTCTCGCGACCGAAATATCGAGCAGATTGCGATCTCGCAGCGCGATATTAAATTCTTATATACGCGCGCGCATGAACGCTACGGCGTCGATTGCATAAATTAAAAGCGCGTATGCGTGAGCACACCAAACGCGCCCGGATCATTTGAATATTCTAGCGCGTGCTAACAGAATTCGCCGTCTTAGCGTAAACATTTTGACGAGCACGCGAGGATAAGATTTCTTTTCTTTGGCACAAAAATTTATGAATTAACGGATATGCGCTGCCTATTCGTTTTTTCGATTTTATAGTTGTGGACCAGAGCCATGATTGAGGCCGCGGTAATTTCATGCGCGACTCGACAGAGGCGTAGAAAACCCTTTGTAAATAGAAAGGACTTTCTGCATTTTAATGAATACAAAGAAAAATTATGAAATTCAAGTTTATAAAAATTATACTCCTCGGGATTTCATTTGAAAGCGACTTGCCGATTGCAAATTTGCAAGTCCAAACAGCAATTTCTTGCCTATCCAACGCCGAGTCGTAATTCGTTGATAAAAGCGAAGAAAAAAAAAAAGCAGCAACGAATGGTACACGCTATTCCCGCGCGTCAAAGTTACAAGGAAGAACGGAAGGTTTCGTGTCGCGAGTTTATAGGCAGGATATGGCAGTCGCTGCCACCGCCGCCGCACGTTCTCGCCGACGGCACACTGTACTCCTCTCTTCCGTCGTCCTCGCGCGCTGTAACTTTGAGCCCGTATGGCGAGAGATTCTCTAGTCGAATTTATTGTCGCCCTGTCGAGTGTGAGTGTATGTGATGCACGAGACTTGCTACTTGCCTGTTGAGAGACTGAGAACAGCTGTGAAATCAGATTGTACTTTGGTTTAACTGGCTTGTTTATTGGCGCTTTTTTGCGTTGCTCGATTTTTCCTGTAGGTGGCTTTTCCAATCACAATTATTTTCGTTGCACAGCGACAGAGTAATAATTTTAAGTGCAAAAACTGTAGGACGTGATTATAAAGAAAACGAGATAAATCGTATGAAATAGTACGTGTCTGATGCTCCTCTTCGACTCGGATTTTCAGAGTAAACCTTGCACTCGTCACAAAGTCTACTATATCTACCCTGAAGATTTAGCAGTCTTTATTCAATTTTACGATGTCAGTTTGAATGTTGCGTGGAATGTTGTTGAAACCTTGGTCGCACGTGAACACATTTCAATCGTGCCTATTTGTTTAGAACTAATTACTTTATTTATATCTTTGTATTGTTAGAAGAAATGATTTATATAGTTTTATTTATTTATAAAGTGATATGTTGCTTTAAGTTTACTTAGTTACGTATAAAAAATTAGTGATCATAATAAAAGTTCCAAAATATATTCACGAGCATCAAAATAAATCTACCGAAGAAAAAGAAATGTTTAACGATGTTATTCGCATATTGAATTTCTTTTCATTTATATGTTGAAGATCCCGTCAGAAAAAAGACCTCATAAACTCAAAAATACATTTGATACCATCATTGATGATCTCGAACTTCGTCTCTTAAAAAAAGAAAGAAAAAAAAACACATTATATTTTTTAAAACTATGTATACCCGCGTGAAGCCATAATAAGCAATCGGAAATCCATGAAATTGTTTATGGCACCGCTTATTTTTTGTGTGCGTGTGTCTGTGAAAGTGCGCCGAAGAAAATAATACTAATCCATAAAGCCGCCGCAATTGATTTTAAGGCTCTGCGCGGCTGCCTTGGGAGGACACTTCCTCTGCCCAGCTTTTATGAGACCCGAGATAGTTCCGTGTCGTATAATGCCGACTGTTTGTATGCGATACTCTGAGCTTTGTATGGCGCTCACTTGACAAAAGTGATGGTTAATTGTACTTTGATTGTTTAGCTGATTTCTGGTAAATTGATGATACGTTGTTGTTCGCATTTAAAATTATTCGTTAGGGTAATTGCGTCGAATGAATGTTTCGGTTAATTACAACTGAGCAGAACTGTGTGAAAAGCGTGGATAATAGTCCCCAAATCATCGCAGCAAATAGCCGTAGCTGTTGAGAGCACTCGTCCGTTCGCAGAGCACCGCGCGAATGAAAAGAGGAAAGTCTAAAAATAGACAGAGGGTCGTAACGTAAAAACGATCATCATAGCCGCAGCCACGCACCGGCGCGCGGGTGAAAGCGAACCGCGTGGCGCGATAACGAGGACTCGTGGAATTGAAATTCGCTCTCTTACACAGAGCACCAGAGAAAGGGGGAGAAGCATTGTTCCTCCTTTTGCTCTTGCGCTGGCACATAGTACGCGCGCGGGTCAGCGCTCATTTCGCGCCCTGCCATTGTTCGATATTCAAAACGAGCGAGTCCTTTGTAGGCTGTCCGCGCATTGGCCTTTCGATGTGTTTTCGATGTTTATACCGCATACGTGCTACGACTTCCGATTCGAGCGTCATGTTGTGCCGCAACAGTGTGGCTATTTGGGCCTTTTTTAGTAATGGAAATACCTTCTCTTGCTAGCTTGTCGCACTGTTCGCTGTGATTGTCAATTGTCCATTTACTTCTCCTTTCTTCAAATGCATACATTGAATAATACCCAAGTGTTTGAGTTTTACAAAGTTCAATGTTATTTTAGCCGGTTCTTTGCCCCTTTTGTCTCGGTTGCAAATCAAGTGTGCGCTCTGGGCTTCATAACTATGTTATACCATATTTTTAAAGGTTCGATCGACTCGCTAGAAAATTTCATTCTAAATAAGTTTGATAAATGCAGAAATTTATTTTTCACTGAAATATCGTGGAAAGTATCATATGACTTGAGAGGCGGAAAGGTAAATAAGATACAAAATAATTTACAACGTAATAGTCTTCTTTTAATATAATATGAATTTATAATTGAAGTAGACAATAATATAATAATATAATATGTGATAATGTCGGTATTCGTAATAATAGATATTTTTTGTATACATCTATATTCACATTCATGGCTATGTACACACTCCATTTTGCTTTCTTCCATGGTAATTTACAAGATTGAAACCGTACGAACGACCGCTTAAAAACTGAGTTTTTTTCTTTCGCAATATAACTATTACGAAGTAGCTAAAGTTTTTATGTTTGCGCTATTGTTATTCACAACAAATATGTATGTCTCGAGTAACGACTATACACTCATTCGTGCACGTCATATGCATAGTTTTGTTCGTCTATTTACAAAGAAACATTTGTTTAATTAGTTATCTATAAGATAAATGTATGTGATTTTAATGTAACATCATGAACTTTATCATTGCGCGTCTCCCACATTTCAAGTTAGTGTCATTTGCTCATTACTTCTCAGTCACTTCATTATATTCTGTTTCGAGTGAATTTGCCCTTAATAATTTTTTTCTTACTTTTTTATCACAGACATAAATAAATGTATTTTTACAATAAATGTACAATCTTTTTTATTTTCTATTCCCATTCTTTTTAATCAAGTTGACTAATGTTGATTCTAGAATACCCAGCGCAGAATGAAGCGATCAAGTTTTTTCTTTCGATTTTAATTTACATCGAGACAGCCTGAAATATTTAATATTTACAAGATATATATTTTTGTCGTGTATTCTAAAATCAACTTTTCGCACTTTTCCTGGAAAAGAGACCAAATTTGACATTTGTCTATGTTATCAGTGATATGTTTACATGAGATGCAAAACCTCCGAACTCGATAAAAAAGTTATAGTTCAAATTTGGTCCAAGAGAAATTTCCATATTTTCCTTTATAATCGACTAGCTGACTTCCAAGTAACAAAATCGTAGAGTTAATGAGTTATTGCACCATTTTTTTTATATTAAATCGACGCTATTATAACTATAAACGTACTCTATGTGGTTTCCTTTTGTTTTACTTCACTTATAACTGTATATTCATATTTATTTCACTATGTGCGACGGTTATGCTCATCTTGCGTTTACATGTTCTACTGTAAGAATATTGTGTTACGACTGCACAATATACATATCAATGAGATTATAGTACCTACATGTGGGCTTAAACAGCTTGTATTTTTTCTGTAATATTACTGTCAGCACAATACCAAGTGAACTTTATTTTTACCAGCTTTTCCTTCGTGAGGAATCCAACAAAAGAAGAAGCATAAAAATTGCCATCCACTTGGATTTCGACAACAACGATTGCCACTTGAAAGTCAGCAGATTGCAATCAACTTAATTATAGCAGCAGCTAACACTGCAGCGCGCAGTTGCACGGCACCCGAATCGATCCGCTGCTGCAAGGGACGACGAGATTAGGCTGCAGGTGGGAGAGGATAAAGGAGGCGGGCAGGACGCGATGAAAATTAAGTGATTTATCGATCGTCGCTTGATTGACTCGTGCAAGCGCTCGATGTACTTCTCTCGCGGTTTAACGAGAAATCGTGAGCTCGTCTGTGTGTATGTGCGCGCGCGCGCGCGTTTGTGTGATCCACACAAAGGCTTGCGAATTATTCTGTACTTTTTGCTCCTTTAATTTAAAACAAATGTACAATACTTTTTACAACGCAATTGAGTGCTTAAATTAAATATGTATTTATTTACAATTTTGTTCGTTGGAAAAAGAAAAGACACAGATTGCATTGAACAGGACTTGCACAAATATAAACCGGAAGATGTTTGACGGAAGACGCGCATCGAGAGTTTATTATCCGTGATCGATCGTACAGCATGTTCGTGTGCGTGTGGGTGTGTGTGTGATATACTTTTAAATAACGCTCCTTCGTTTTTTCAGCCGATTTTTAGTCTATCTACGACATTATTCGCTCACTTTTCTTTTATGTGACATATTTACAAAAAGAACTTTCCGTCGCGCAACGGTCACACCGCACGTGACTTGATCGTCATAAAATTATAATAATCAAAATAATAATATTAATAATAATAATTCATAGTAACAACAGTTCTGTCATATTTCGATAAAAACTATCTTTATAATATATACGAGGTGCCTTTCTGTCTTGCACGTTGCCCGAATTACAGTGGTGTACGCTAAAGTGGTGTATGTTATATCGCCTGTGTGTGTTTATTGAGATATTTGCCGAAAAAATCTAAACGGAAAGAAAAAAAAGAGAACGAAAGATTTTCTTGCTTTTTTGTTTTTTTTTTTGTTTGTTTTTTGAATAAGTCTTTCACTGGTACAAGTTGTAACCTTTCGTCTAATCCACCCGCACGCGCACCTTAATCCGCGAGCGGGCGCCACGATTTATACCAAGACGTACATCCAGTTTGCAAGTCTTGGTTGAATCCCCCTCTTTTGCCTTTGCACGAGTGGCGTATGCGTTGCACGCGTCGGTGCGTTTACCTTGCCACGCGGATTTTGGATAAATTGTGTGCACCATGGCTCGCGCAAATCCGAAGCTCGTGCTTTGTTTGCTTTTTCTCGAAGTGAGCGAGTCATCAGCGATCTGTAACAGAGAAACAAAACAATGTTTGGTCAGACAGTTTTGCCAGCCGAATTCGAGATTGATCGTGTATGCCGGGCTGGATTCGGTTTTTGTATCACTTTATCTGGATGTACACACGTAGAAAATGTTGAATGCAATTGTCAGCCCGATCGAGTCCGATAAACTTCTCTAATTGAATTATATTGGCATCAACGGTTTGCATCGTACGAAATAATTCATATCGATTCAGTCTGCAAGCAAACGTTGTAAAACCGTCGACATTGTCAGTTATACGACATCGCGCTCATAATTGACGATCAAGTCGACAATCCGATAAAGTATTTTTAGGGAAAGTGTTATGAAGTTAGTTTAGAGCATGAAATCTTGCCGACACAGCGACTCGTCGGACCAATCGCGCGACATGCGTATTAACCATGCAAAGCCCACCTCATCGGATTATTCGTCGGTGGTTGGTTGGCCAAAGCGCCTAGTCAGTAGTGGGTGTTGTATTAGAGTGTGTATATAAACGTCTGACGGGCGCTTGCGCATGCGAATCAACGGAATATATACGGAGATTAGACTGTAACCGGCACCCGCGAATTAGTCTGAATCATTTTATGTATACATAGATAACGATATTTAACATTAATTTCTATGTTTTCTTGTGAAATTATGGAATGATAAAACTTGCTGAAAACTCAGTAATGCAAGTGACCAAAAACACCGAAAACAAAAACAAAACTTTTTAAACTTTTTAGATACACGCAACTTTACGTGGAGCTTGTAAGTTGCGTTGCGTGTCAATCTAGTTTCTCGGTGCTTTTATCGTTGCGGTAGCGGAGAAAAAAAGCAGGTGCAATAATATTCTTGTCGCGCTAATTATTCGACGGGGAAAATTGATAGAGTTATTCAGACGTTGGCGCCGCGCGAAGTCGATTGCACAACTGCAATCGCGTGTATATGTGCATGCGGATTAAATTGAGTAACGTACAGCCCGCGAGCCCGCGAGCCCGCGACAATTAGTCGCGCGATCAATCTCCGCCGATCGTGAGATTTCTTACGTGAAAGAAAAGATGCACACGGCCGATGTGAAAGCTGTCCTTCACAGATATTAAACAGCTGGATCGAACCGCGCATTTGTACGCAGATCTCTGCCGACTATTATAGCCATTTACACGCGCGCGATCTCGATTCGCTGCCGGCGTTGCGAGGATTAAAAGGACCGCTCGTTATAGGGGCGCGAAAGTGCAGCAGCAGCCAGCAGAACCGTATTATCAGCCGTGTCGATCGTCCTCGCGCGCGCGTGCCAGAAAGAGCCTCTATACCGGATTTGTCCGCGTGCGAAAACGTTGCAGTCGTCGTTTGTTTTTTTCTTACAATGCGATGTACTCGTAGACTGGTTTTCCCGTCGAGAAGAAATTTGGCTTTGTGTGTCGCTATCGTAGAGTTATGCTTACTAGGCTTTACTGATGGTTGATCGGAATCTATGTTAGATAACATAACATTCGGATAACATTCCAGTAGAATAGAGTGAGTTTGGTCAGACGTGCATTTGATTTGCAAGCTGCGAGGCGTCAAGGTAAGCGTGCTAAATCTACCGGACCAACTTTGCATTTGATTAAAACGACCGCGTCGAGTTTACAAAAGCCGATCATCTGAGCCAGCCTGCCGGCCGAACTGCCGCTAAGCTGTAATCATCAATTAACCAAGTGCGTGCATCCCGGAGTTTGTAAGCTTTAACGTATTATCGGATCTGTCTGAAAGTGCGAGAATCGACGCGCTCGCAAAAACCGGTCGTAGGAAAAGTCGCCGTCAGCGCTTTTAACCATAAGGAGGCCTGGCTCGAACGAGTTTTCGAAGAGAGCGCGAAGAAAAAGAAAAATCAGATGGAATGCTTCATGCGGGGGTAATGAGCAAACGGACGCGATAACGAGAAAATTCGCAATATACTCGCCGATGGCAAAGGAAGAAAAACGTCGCACGTAGAGTTAATAAAGCATCTCGAAATCATCCGAACCGAGCGCGGATTGAGTAAATCATTGCGATTTCATCGCGCGCGCAAACGAGCGTCGAAGTTTCTGATGGCGAAACTCATCACGGGCGCGTTAACGTGGCGGCTGCCGCAGCGGCAGCCATCAATTACGGAAACAGCTCGCCGTGGTATGTGTGCGTGTCAATGATCGATGGCCAATCCCCCCCCCCCCCCCCCCCCCCGCTAGTTGCACATATAGTTGCCAATAGCCTACCGCATTTCGACTTATTCGACGACTAATAACATTATATACAGTGGCGCGTTACACTGCGTCGAAGATAATGTAATTGTAATTTATCATCGTTACTCGAACTAATGAGTACGTAAAATGGGCAAGTCAATTTCATTATACATTCGCGAGGAAAAACTTTTATAGCATAGAAAGTTTCGCTGAATACACAACATTGTTATATATCGAAGATCTATCGACTTCTCGCCTCCATTGATGATGCTTTATTTAAATACAATATATCTACGATCGCAGATATAAGTGCAGAGAAAAAATCTGCATCACGCGCATTTCGATGAGGCGATCCGTTACATCGCGTGCCAAGTGACTAATTTGTTAAGTGCGCACAGCGTTACGTCAAGAATACGTACACGCGTTAATTTCAACGCAAATCGAAGCTTCTTTCCTTTATTTTTGATATCGAAGCTTCGTTTAGTTTAAATAGCGAATCTGCCTTCGCTGCTCGATACGTTGAAAAAAAAAACCGATGCATCGACATCATTGAGTGTATTGGTCGCATACTACTTGAATGTTTTTTCCAGACTATTTTCTAACTTAATGTATATGCATGTGCAACCTTTTTTCCCCGTTATCGGACTGACATTTATTTCCAGTCGTTGACTGCGGTAATTTTTATAGAGCACGATGTAGTATGTATCGCTATGCTTTTCAGAAATAATCGAATCAATTAAAACAGCTTGAATTAATCGATAAAAGATACGTGTGTAGAACCCGTTGTCCAATAAATAATGGACAAGTCTCCGGCGCTGCATATACGAAAGAATTATTGATTTCACGCGCGCGCATGATCTCGTTCATAATGTCCATTTACGCTTAAATTATTTACGACTCGGGAAAATCCAGCGTCCAAGTACTGGAGTGAAACGTTTATACAAAGACCAATATCGAAAATAATAAATTTCGTTGGCTGTTTTTGATTATCGCGCGAAATTGTGCAATAGAAGTGACAATTCCAGACAGAATCGATGTAGAGGCTCAGCTGCACGCCGTTAAACGCAGTGGCGTACTACCGTCGCCTTTAATTAGAGATTCGCGCTGCTGCAATGTCGTCCAAGCGCGGCACCATTTATTCGATTTAGCAGCCACCAAAAATGTCTATTGAAAATCCCCTTGCACAAACTTTATTGCTGCGTGTGAAAAAAAAACAGTTAGACATACTTAAAGGGTCTTCCTCGTACTGGGAATTATACATTACGACAAAAAGAAAAGTTGTCGTTTACAAACGAGCAGCAGTGATTTCGAAAAAGGTATAATTCTCAGCCAACGATATATAAACAATTTAATTCTAGGCAATAATTCAACAAACGATGAAGATCGAAGCGTAGCCTGCAAATGGGTGTGTGTGTCGATATAGACGTGCAAAATCGAAGTGGATTCTCGAACGCGCGTGCAAGGCGATTATTTATATGCGCAGGATCCACGCGCGCGGGTCACGTCGCCACGCAGAAATTATACCGTCAAAACCCCCCGCCGAGTATGTGCGCCAGTGCGCGTACGTTTTGTCGCGGATATTCATAAATAAAGACGCTGCCATAAGTATATACCGTCGCGTTTGATTTAATGAGGCAAACGCACACACAAAACTCAGTGTGGGCATAAACACATAGTCCTACAGAAATAAAAAGCGAGAAGGAGAAATAATAATAATAATAATAATCTCACATTGCGATAACGAAGCGAAGCTTGTCGTGTACGTTTGTCGAGATAAATTTTACAAGCTTTACACCTGTCTCGTCATTCGGTAATTTTAGCGCTGCTTTTTATTCTTCAATCGAAAGAAAAAAAAACTTTGCTCAACGTATACTCAATTTTAATATTCGGAAGTTTCTTTTATTGAGGATGTCATTTACGAGCTATTAGGCAAAATAGTTCTACGATCAAATGAAACATTCAATAATACTTTTCAACGCCAGCGGATTATAATATGCAGATGGGATCATCAATTTCGACAGGCAAACAGTCGGCGTCGTATATTTTTGGAAACGATAAAAAATTATGCCAAAAAGTATACGTGGCGCTTGAAATCATCATCTCGGTCTTCTCTCACGGCTTTATTAAAAATTCAACTGTCGCGCTATGCAGTTGAAAGGAACGACTCGTTAATGAGTCACTTATAAGTTGCTAAACCGTAAACTTTATAGACCGAGGCATGTATAAAAAAAGAAATGCTATATAAAGTGCCAAAAAGAGGAACGCCAGCAGAACAAAGGCATCTGAAATTGATTAAGCTGGTATGAGTAAAGTTCTTTTTTGTACGTGTACGTGTGTGGGGAGGTCCCTTCGGGAGGGCCCTAATAGCAATTAAATATCCACTGGGCTAATTGGCAATTACCGCCTCCAGGTTGAACCCACCGCTGTCGTATTCGCTAGAGAGTGGAACAGAGAGACGCTGACTTTTTCAGGCGACGACGCTTCGAAGCATACAAGGTGACGACAGTGGAAACTAGTTTATTCGGGAACCGCTAATAAATTAGGATCAGATCGCCACCAAGATAACCATGTCCCACCGACACCCGGCCACCTAAAAGACGTTCTCCGTTCATTTCTCTCTCTCTCTCTCTCTCTCTCTCTCTCTCTCTCTCTCTCTCTTCTTCGACGTCGTCCGGTCCACCCGTTCTTTCTTTATTGTTGTTTCTCTTTTTGCACTCGTGATATAAGGGATATGTATACCTCCGTTTCATTCAGTTTCGTTCTGAGCGAGACTTTCTTGTACGGTCAATACTTCGAGTTCTCTGATTGGATATTAACCTTGCGATGACTAATAGCTTTCAGAGTCCACGATGATTGTTCGAATCTTAAGCTGCGCGTACTTCTTGACTCTTCAAATTATTTGATTGTGCCTCTGGGGAATTAGATATACTTTAGTGACGCGCCTTAATCGCCTTCGTTCATCAGCTCTCTCGAGTTCACCCCGAGATTCTCATCCCCTTTTCAACTTGCGGAAAGTAACTAATTGGGATGTAATTCCGAAGAGGGGAAAAGACTAAGAAGCTCTCAAATTGGGCGTATCTTGAGGATTCCTTCAATTTGTATGCGCAGTTATTTTACCAACGATCGTCATTTCACTTTGATCTTAAAACTGTTTAGGCTATAAATATACACGTAGTTATGCTGCTGCTACAAGATTTCTGCGTGAACAGCACTTTGAATTTTATAAAGCTCGATGCAATAAAACAGCAACATCAAGCAGCCGTGTAATGACCAACACTATCCGTTTTAACATAGATGCTGTACTATTAGATATTGCGCGTACACGCCGCGCCACAGTAAATAAACCTTTTCTCTCGCTCTTTTTTTTTTGTCAACTAAAGCCGTTTTAATACTGTCCACTTGGATTTTTGAAGGAACACAGAATTTATAGGATAATAAAAGCCTACCGAGCCGTTATACCACGCTCGAGTCAGTAAAACTGCGATTCCATACATCAAGTGATATATACATATACACACAGACACATTTTTTTCTCTTCATTGGTCGATTAATTTCGAAGAGGCTTAGTAGCAGCGCGTCTGAATGAAGGTCCATAGCAGCAGCTGTTCGATCAGTCGGATGCGACAAGGTGTCTCTGAATGAGAGTGCGAGAGAAAGAGAAGAGAGGACGCGACGAGAAAATTACTGGCACGAATGCGCTGTGAGCTCCATTCACTGATTGAAATCTCCATCCATTTGTTACTGTCAAGAAGGTGGCGATAGCCTTTCCCTCTCCTTCCTCTCTCTCTCTCTCTGTCTCTCTCTCGCTGCCCACACGCTACTCAACTCGAGCACACAGACAGGCAACCCACCGCGCGCCCAGCTATTATTTCTCGAGAAAGAGCTAACGACCAATCAACCTTGCCCGGGATATTAATTCTTTATCGATTGTGTCTTCTCTCTCCAGGCGAGAGAGGGAGAGAGAGAGAGAGAGAGAGAGAGAGCGGAGGTGTTCGTCTTTCTCTCTCTTGCCGTGAGTGCTTACACACTGCTTTGCCTGTGACCGATAACAATCGCGACTCTCGGTGTGTACATGCGTACCGTTGCTCGCTCGCGCGCGCAAACTCTCGGGACGACCTACCTTCATCTGTTATGACTCGTCTTTTTATCAGCTCCGAGAGACGTAACAAGGCGATGAGGTTTCGAAAGTTACGATCATTCTCTGTACGCGTGTGCGCGCGTGTGTATACGTGCGCGTTGTGAAACGGCACAAAAAGAAAGGACTCTTTGCGAGGAAAGATGTTGTGATTACTGACCTTGGAAACGCTGCTGTGTCTCGTCAGGTGCCTCCAACTCGCATTAAACCGGCGATACAAATCCACTAGCCATGTTTTGAGATCTGAAAGAGGAAAGGCGCGTTAACATCTAGCTCGAACCGAAGTATCGACAGCGCGATTTTCCCCCAATAATTATATCGACCATGTCAATCCCGTTATCGCGATGAGGAGCAGACAGACTTAAGAGTCTCGACGGTAAGTTTCGGATGTGTAAGTTGACCCGTTTGTAATCTGTCTTAGCCTCGTAGAGCCGCAGCAAATGAACATTTCAACAGGGAGGAGGCGAAAACTTACCCCTTGTAGAACGGCTTGAAGGCGGTGGTCGCTTCCGTGGGTGGTAAGCTGGCAGTGGTCTGGTGCTGATGTAGGATGGAGTTCTGCGCCGACGCGGGCGAGAAGTCCTTGTGCGGCGAGTTCTGCAGCCTCGTGCTAAACGAGCCATTGGCGTTGTTCGTCACAACCACAGGTCCATTAGTCTGTGTCTGCATGTAACCCACGCTAGCAGTCACGTGAGCCGGCGACGCCGCAACAACGCCGGCGGCGCTGGCGTAGTGGCCGGGATTGGCATTATTGCTGTTGCCACCAGGGCAATACCCGGCTGGAGGGCCCTGGATCACGCCGTTCGGCGTCCCCACTTTCATATTGGGTGGTGTCTGCGGCGGGGTATCCGTACCAACCTCGGGAAACCCCGCCGCCGCCGACGAGGAGGCGCTGCTCGAGCCCCCGCTCGAGTTTGGGTTATAGTGCAGCTGACCACCCGACGACGAGGACAGAAAGCCGCCGTACCTAGCACCCGTACTCGAGTAGGGTGCTGTGGCTGCCGAAGACGGACTCATTGACGCCGAAGACGGTAGCGCAAAGTTGGCGAGACTGCCGCCAGTGCTGCCTGGGTCTACGACGCTGGCGCCACCACTGAGCCACGGTTGCTGCGAGTGGTGCTGCGCTTGGCCGGACAGATGGTGGTGCTGCTGTTGGTGATGCTGCTGTGGCAAATGCGCCTGTTGCTGGGCGTAGTGCTGCTGCTGCTGCTGATGATGATGATGGTGATGCATTTGGTACTGGTGATGGTGAGGGTGACTGGGCGGCGACGGAGATTTACATGTTGCCGTGTCGGCTAGTGACCAGATTTTCGGTTTCGTCGCGGGTATCGGTATTCCGGCGGCGCAGTCAGACTTGATTCCCTCGTCCTTGAGATGATGATCCTCGGGCCCGTAGCCCGGGTGGTGATGGTGATGATGGTGATGCATCGCGTGATGGTACGGGTGCTCAGCAGCGCGACGAGCGTCGTCCTCGAGATCGAGATCGTCTTCGTCGTCGAGGTCCTTGTCGTGCTGCATGTGCTCGGCTTTCACGTGGCGCATCGGCTCTGAAGTGAAAAAACCGAGACGACCTGGTCAGCTACGAGCGGTCGAGCGCGGACGCGCGCTGCAGCTGGGGAGCCAGTGGCTCGCGAAACGTCCACTTAGTTAACGGGCGGGGAAAGAGCATCGAGAGCTCTCTCGGCCGCACGCCGGGCCTGCTTAATTGACGCGCGAGCGAGCTCTCGGCCGGGAGAGCGCGAGAGTGGAATATTGGCATTAATGGCTGGGTGGTCCCGCTGGTGTGAAAGCGAGACTCGGGGGTGCGTGTCATCGCTGGGGTGAGCCCTGCCACTTTGGGGGAGAACCGCGCTGGCGCGCCGACGAAATAGTTGCGCAGACGTGTCCCTCGGCACCCCTATATCGGATCTAATCCGAGGGGCTTCGAGATGCTGCGAAAAAAGGGAGTGGGCACCGAGCGCAAAGTGGTGCGGCCGCGCCAAGCACTTTGGGGCTGTAAGAGATTTTAGCTTCTCTCGAGCGCGCCAGCTTTTCTTATGGTGACTCTCTTGGGGCACTCGAGGATGGACCTGCTTGCACGTTGGCGCGCCAGCGGGGCCGAGAATTTCATTAAGAGGCTCGAACGAGCCGAGGGTTACTTGCTTGATGGCTCGTCAAGCGATAATTCCCCGAAGGGCGAGGAGCGAGAGAGAAAAGACGCCGCGGAATGTGCAAGCCCGTGGCGTCCGGAGCCAGACTGCCACGCGAAAAGAGAGAAAGAGAGAGAGAGAGAGAGAGAGTGAGCGAGAGCACCCTAACTTATAAAGAGCGAAAGCTTATGGTTCGGCTAAACAGATACTACGGCCCGCGGACTACGCCCGAGCCCACAAGTGGCTCTTTAACTTTTGACCCTTCGTTTTCTCTCTATCTCTCTATCGGCCGTTAATCGAATCATCCCGACCAGCCGTTTTCCTTTCGACGATACGCTCCTGCGCCTCGTTTGCGCACAAGCGCCGTACGGCCAATGGAATTAGACGGCTCATGGGCGATCGCGCGTTACGCAAACCGAATAATTTAACCCCGAACGTTACGAGTATCCGTCGGTTTTGCGAGCGCTAAAATTCTTTGCAGCTGCACACCAAAGCGCCTTGGCATTCCTGCGACGCGAGCTAACGCCAAGGACTGCAAGGCGTGAGAATGCAAGAGTACGGGCTAAGGCCGAGCTTACCAACGGCTATACCGACCGATCCGCCGTGCCATTCCTCGCCAAGCGTATGCGCGCGAGGAGAGCGAGGAAGCCGCGCAGAGAGCTCATGTGTACGCAGTGCTCTCGATGCGAAATCGCTACTGCGAATCGACGCCGGCCGCACCCTGCTCCCCGCCTCTCCTTTTTCAACGCGCGTACACGTGTGAACGGGGCGCGCGGAGGGATTGTCACTTTCGATTTGTCATGTACGTTTCAACGTCCGCTCGTTCCGGTGAAGATAATACAATGCGAAAAATAGCCAAGCAACTACTTGCGAAGGTAAGCAGACTTGAATTCCTCTCAAATATTCAATCAATCAGAGTAGATGAGCGAGAAGAGAGGGTAGAATCCCTGTAGGACGTACGCGCTGCAGGGGAACTTTGGGATCCAGGAGAAAGAGAGTGCCGAGGCCATTAATCTCTTGGCGCGGCAAGCCGCAAGCCGTCACTGTGTTTACCCACATGCGAACCATTATGTGTGTCCGCCCCCACTGTCTCTCTCTCTCTCTCTCTCTCTCTCTATCGCGCGCGCGATATCGAGGACTCGCTCGCCACACGGATATTCATTGGGAGTGAGAGAGAGAGGCTATTGGCACCGAGGGTGGAAGTGACTTGACTCTCGAAAAGTCACCGGGGCTAGTAGAAAAATTGAGATTGATGGTGGTCATTTCGGTAGCTCGCATTTCAATGAGCCGGAACTGAAAATTGCACCAGACGAGGGACTCGCCGCGCTGGATCGAAAATGGCCACTTCACAGCCGCGGCGATCTATTCGGAAAATACGTAAAGCGAGATGAGATCGACGGCCGCGACGTAAATGCTGCGAGCGCCAAGCAGAGCAGGGGTTAATCGAGTTAGACAAATAATCAACTCGGTTTTGAAGCACAACTGAAGCCATATCGGATAATTAATCCCCCTCCCCTCCCCTCCCAATTGAATTATCTCAATCACGCGCTGTTTGGATGCTGCGAGTAATGGGTTAATATACGTATATAGGCGCCGACGAGGGAGAGAGAGAAATGGTTACGCCCGCCTGCGGGTCGATTATTTGATTATATACGCGCCAAGGGAAAGGGGACGTCGACGTGGTGTTCCGATTGGTCGCGTGGCAGATGGCTTTCTCACTTATAAACGTAATATACGTGACTTCGTTAGCGATATCTATATATATATGTATATATAGTCGTTTGGGCGGATGTCTGACCAGTGATTTTATTCGTGTTTCGGCAATGAAACAACTAATTAGGTCGCTGATGGACATGTGTATTGACAATACGTAAATTTCAGTCCCTTAATAATCGTTTCGCTATCTTCGCGACAACGGATTGATGTCAGCGAAGCTGCTTTTATGAAATTATCAAGTTATCCAATAATATCACGTCCTTCTTTCGTCTTTCGACGGAATAAAGCCGCGTTAACCCAATAGTAAGTGCATCGTTTTCGCGATTATTGCCGGTCGAGCCCCGATCAAACGAAGAATCTCATACTAACCGTTATCGTCAAGTCCTCGCCTGGCGTCATCGCCAACCCTGTCTTGCCTATTATCGCCGTGAATGTGATCGTCCTTGTCTTTGTCTTCCGAGTCGGTGAGCACTGCATCGTCGTCGTCGTCCGTTTTGTTCTTCGGCTCCCACGTCATTTTGTTCTCTTTCTTCAACCTACGTCTCGCGTTCGCGAACCACGTCGATACTTGCGTCAGCGTCATTTTCGTGATGATCGCAAGCATGATTTTCTCCCCTTTCGTGGGATACGGATTCTTCTTGTGCTCGTTTAACCAGGCTTTCAGCGTTGCCGTCGACTCTCTCGTCGCATTCTTCCGCCTCGCTGCCAGGTCATAACCAGCGCCGTACCTGCAAGCAAAGTTTTAGCACATGGTCAGTTGCAGTTGCAGCCTTCTTGTTTTCGGCCAACTTCAGTCAGCTGCGATTCTCGTTCGACTTGTGCATTTGGAAAAAGCCCGAGTCTCGCGCGGGACGCACGCGCGCGCCCCGAGAGGACGAATCAAAGTGGACGTGAGAGCAGAAACAATATTTTCGCTTCGTCGCGTGCTCCCGTACCGCGGGCCGAGTGCCCTTGTATTATGTCAATCTCCGCACGCGGGACGAAAATATTGACGCAAGTCGGGTCAGCGAACTGCGTGCGCGTGAAAATCAATTCATCTTCGTCGATCAATCGATGTTTTTATCGCGCGCGGCGCACCCTCCTTCGCTCGCGCGTCCATTTTCCTCCTATATTTTCTTCTCCGCCCTTATGGCACACCGGCCGGAGCAAAAGAAAAAAAAGAAACGAACGACTCTCTTTCCGAGGATCCCCCTAGGAGATTTGGAATGTATATGCGCAGCGCCGGGTATATATACTCCGCATATCTCTGCGAGCTTTTTTTTCACTTGGTTATGCGGGACAACTCCTCCCCACCTATCGACCTCGACTTTTTTTTTCTTCTTTTTCTTTTGGCGTTATTTTGGTTTCTGACATGTATATCTCGAGGGTCGCTCAGATCTCTCTATTACTTGTGTAGCCTGCTCTGAAATATGTTTGAGTGCAAGTTAATGATCGTGCGATGCGCCTTGTCTATCGATAGAATATATATCGAAATCACTACAGTGATAAATAAATGATTGCGTGACGTCTAGATCGCGCATTAGATAATGCAACCGATAAAAATCCAAAGATACTTGAAAATGCTTGGAGGCACGTAAGGAAAGGGAGAAAAAATGAATTAAAGCGATATTATAGCTGCAAAACGTATCAGCATTTCATTCACGCTCGGGCGGGTCCTTTACGAGACTTTTTGTTTATTCCCCACGCCGACGGATAGCTCTTTCCGCATGCACACACGCGAGAGAGCGAGCCGGTAAAAGAGGTCGAGGGGTTGATACTCGCCTCGCGCGCAGCAAATATATACAGCGAATAAAGCTCCCGAAGCGGCGTGATTCCATCAGAGCAGTCGCTGCGATCCAATCGATTCCCTCGCCCGCGTGCGTTGTAGACCGAAAAAAAGTGCGTGTTAGCATGTGGCACAGCTTATTTTCTCGCGAGCTTCAGTAGTACAAGTCCGAGTTTGATCGTCCAAACGCAAAATGCAAATTCAAATCCATTGGAGATAGGTTTTAATAAAGACACAAGTTTGTCGTACATATTGATATTGTAAGCAACTCGGGCCCTCTTGCTGTTTTGCCCCCTTTTTGGTGTTTGCACGTACACTCGACTGTGGCTCGAAACGCCGTATAGCGTTTCATCTCGTTTTCTCAATTAGCCGGGCGGCTACTCGGCAAACATGCCTTTGTCTTGAACGACGGAACGGAGACAGAGAGAGAGAGAGAGAGAGAGAGAGAGAGAGAGAGAAAAGGATAACAGTATTTGCGTCTCGCAAGCGAGAGAATCAATAGGCCTGTCGAGAGATTGGAAGGGAAAGCAACGACTGCCGCTACTGCAAATACTGTAAACCGAACAAATGGCAATGCTCCCCACACTTTTGCGCTCACGAGCGCTTTGGATTCTACCTTTAGGTTCGTTGATATGATGCAAACGAATGAGAGAATACTATTTGTTTGCAGGAGCATTATAATTTACGCAACAATCGAAATATCGCTAGAATCTGCCGAAAATCAGCTCGCGTGACAGCCAATTCAATCGACATTAGCATGGACTCGTAAAAGTTGCCCCCCTTCCGGTAAAATAAACTGATCGATATCGAGTGGTTCTTTCTCTCGGCGCGTAATCTCAGCACCTTCGAAGAAAACTGCCGATAACCGAAGGAGGGAGAGGGAGCGAGGGAGGGACGGAGGGAAGTATGGCTGCCTTGCGCGATGCTGTAAAAGTAACGGAAGAGGGCAAGAAAAAAAGGAAGGCTGCGGTTACGCTTTTCACCCTCTATTGAATTCCCCTTCTCACAGACAAGGAAAAGGCGGCACGCTTTTGCGGAGACGGATCTTTCCTCTCCTATTTTGTAGCTCCACGAAGGATAAGAAGGAAGGAGGCGTCGAATCGATCTGGACGACGATTGTCTCCGCGGCGAGAAGCGAGAGGAGCGACTGTTTGTCGGCGCGCCGAGGGGAGGAGAGCGGGGTAATGAATCTGACGATTACGCAACGCCTTGCGCTAATTGCCCGAGATGATTTAGTTTTTAGTCGAGGGGACAGAGATTCCACAAGAGAGCTGGCGGGAGAAGATCTTGAATGAAGGGCTTGAATGAAAAGAACGCTGGGCGCCTGCTCTGCTCCGTTTTTCATTAAAATTGCAATTGAATTGCACATTGGCTCGCGACGGCATCGTCATCGTTACAAAGGCTTTATATGCGCATGGAGGATGAACGCCAGGCGGCGGCAACCTTGAAAGGTTGACCAATATTGGCAGAAGCCGCGTAATTACTCTGTGCTGCATGTGTACACAGTTAGATCTATACACAGCTCTGTCGTTCAAGTAGCTATTACAGATGCCCAGAGTATAATACGCCAATTTTCCTTCCCTCTCATCTTTGCCGATGAATACCTTACTCATCTTTTTTTGGCTTCGTGTGTAAATCAATGACGTCAAATTAGATGACGCTCGGCTAACTGCCAGAGGAGCGGCAAGTTGATTGTAATTGACGCGCAAACTTGTTCCAGTAAGCGATGGAAAAAATGAAAATGAGCAAATAATTTTCAACGTCATTCGACCGAAAATCGATTGCACTCAGCGTTGTACGAACAAACACTTGAGAATGTCATATCAAGCCAAATTACACTGGTCGCTCGCCCGATTAACCATTTCTGCCTCTCCATAGCGAAATGCATATTAGTTCTTCCTTGCTTCCGACCCGTGCATGGCGGTCGACAATATTTCGCCTCTCATTTGCAACGAGACAAGTATCTCATCGACAGAAAAGAAAAAAGGGGGGGCCATCCTAGACGAGCGTGTAATGACTTTTTTTGGTGTCTCGTGTGGGCGTGCTCGCGTGAAACGCTTTCCTTTCTCTCTCTCTCTTTCTCTCTCTCTCTCTTTTATTTTGTGCGCGTGTCTCTCGTATTTCCCATTTCGGAAGGTTTTATTGAAAAATAAAAGCGCTCGTCGGTGCGAGAGAGGCTAGAACGGGGCTATGGAGAGAGATAAAATTGAACGTTTGCAGCAAAATAAAAAAGTTTCGAATTCGTTTTTAAGCCCCAAGTATCTATGTGAATATCGCAAGAATTTTATTATGCCTCTCAAAGAGGAAATGTAAAATATTTTTTCGTTGATTCACTTCATTCTCTCTCTCTCTCTGACAAAATAATCCGATGTGTTGGACACAGAAAAAAAGAAAGAGTCAAACATATCTGGCACAGGTCTATATGATGCCCCACAAGACACGATCGTCAGTTTTTCCACGTTTCTCCTCCTAATAAGCTGCGCACAAAGCATCACCAAGCAGCGGCAGTAACGGCAATTTTTCTGTTACAATCCTCTCGTACTCACGAAACCAATTACCCGCGCGTCCCTTTTGTAAACGACGACTAAACGGCTCGCCGTCGGCACGGAGGTCCCTTATACTCGCCAAATACATATATACATATATCCAGGAAAAAACGCCTGACCGGTTCTGACTCTATTACCGCCGCCAGTTGGAACGAGAAAAAGAAATGAGCGGCGATCTGTGTGCGGGCCAAAATGCGAAATATTGAGTCGCTTGTCGCCGAGCGAATCAATTTGTGCGCGCGCGGACATCGTTTTCTTTATACCGATCCCTTTATATCTCGTTTTGCCCTTGGAGTATTTATTTATCCTTACAACGGATTTTCTTCATGCGGAATTTTAAAGTTGACGATTCTATTATGGATGGACGATGAATCGTGAATCGCATTTAGTTTTGCGGAAAGCGATGAAAAAAATCAATCACGAGCGATTATCTTTGTTCTTTTTTTCTGCAATGCTCATGCTTCGATGTTCTATTTGATAATCGTTATTACATCTCAGATACGCGAATAATGTTTTCATAAGGTGCAATCAAGGAAAATTGCATTACAACGCAAACAGAATGTTATTTCGCGTGGAAACAAGTTTAAATAAATGTTTCACTGCTACTTCAACTTTTTGAAAAAAAAAATTTTTTTGTGTTTCTCTTCCCTCGTTATAACGCCACTAACTTTGTGATCTTTTTTTCACACGACGTACGCACATAGGCAGCCAGCAAAGGGGGTGAAAACTCGTCAGAAAAAGAAAGAATGGGAGGACTTGAAAAAAAGCTCCTATCCAGTGGGAAAGAGTGAGAGAGAGAGAGAGAGAGAGTTGAGGAAAAAGAAAAACAAACAGCGACGACGAAAACAAAAGCTCGAAAAGTCGCGTAATGCAAAATGTTGTTCAACCTCCTCCCTTCTTCTAAATAAAGAGAAAAGAGAAAAGTCGCGCTTGGCCACGAAAAAAAGAAGAAGCAACGAGAGGAAAAGTGAAAAAAAGTTTTGCTCTTTTTTCGGCGCGCATTCAGTGCGTTCTCATATGAGGATATATAAAGGGAGAGAGAGAGGTTGGCACGAGCACACGTGAAGGATATTTCTTTAGAAGGAAAAGTGCAGAGAAAGAGAGAGAAGGGACGCAGCCGCACGAACGTCACGTGTGAATGAAGCTGAGAGTGCTCTCCGCTCGGCGCGAAATAGAAAAATGAATTCACTTTTTCCAGTCTCGGTAGGGTGCTTATATTTCGCCGATTATATCTGATTTGTAGCGAAACAACGTCGTATCAGTGAAAATAACGCGAGCTTCATCTGTGCAACAAAATGAAAGGGTAAAACGTACGAAACATAATGGAAATGTAGAAAGCCATGAAAAGAAGAAAAAAAAGTAAGTCGGGAAAGCGAGAAGGGCTAGGGTATTATAATAGAACCGGGAGAGTTTCTTTTGGATGAATGATAGCGACTTTATTGGGTATAGCTGAGAGCCTTGGGAAGGGGGCCAGTCGCGATGAGGAATAGCACCGAGATTCATAACGCTCTTTTTAGGGTGTCGGCGCACTCAGCTCTTGCGGCTCGATCAAACGGACATAAATAATTTACGCCAGCTACGTGACCACGGTACTCTCTCCCGCGTGTAATAAGACTTTTTCATTGCTCGCAAGTTTTCATTGCGCAACAATCTAAAAGTTTATTTGGAGCACGGCGAAAGCGAACATTGTTGCCTATTTTGCGTTTGTCAACTTTGAGAATTCACCCTGGTAATTCGATGTTATAAGTACGTGTTGTACGAGCGTTAGCATTGATTTTTCATTTTGTATACTTCGCGGTTGTTGGCTTCCTTTTTTCGCTCTACGCTTGTAAGCTTCTTCTAATCCTATACAGACAGAAAAGAGGGTTAACGACTCTCGCTTCACTGTTTAAAACTAATCAAATTTTATCGTTACATCCCCTGTCCGCAAACTGAAGATAAGGAAAGCGAGAAGGAAACAAATGCAACAAATCCCAGCTCGCAGCTCGCAGCAAGTCGTTTGATTTAAAGGTGACGCGAACAAAGGCTAAAAGAGAAAGAGGTCGCCACCTCGAGGGTCGCGTGCGAGTTTTCCTCGTGGATAGGGGAGAAGCTTCGGCATTATTAAGCTAGTAAATTAATAGCGGGGACTGTCTCACACCGGCCGGAGAGTATATATCCAGCGATAAACAATGCTGCGTCTCTCTCCCTGATGCACTTGAGCGAGAAGCCGAGCGACGGGTAGCCCCAACTGTACGCGCCCGCGTGCACGCCTAACAGCCCCGGCCTGTCGGAGATTGTCGGTTTGTCGGATTCCGATTCTAAACGCACTTATCGCCGCTAATCCGATCACATTATCTCTTCGTATTCTTATTCAATGTCAAATTTCCCATTGCACAGTGCACTCGCGAAGGCCCAAGCCCGCGTTTACATAAATAACTCGAGCGCGATATGCAAAGACAAATTTAATGCATACAAAGCAGCCAACCGAATAACACTCGGTCGCAGGAGGGTAGCTGCCGCTGCTACGCAATCGAGCCATCAAATAAATAAAGCAGCGTCGCTAAAAACAAACCCTCGCGCAAAAGAGGGGGACAGAAACTTGGCATAAATCGTGAGCGCGGGCAGGGGGCGAACGTAGCTCTAGCTCGCCGAAAATTCGCGCGCGCGCGCGCGCAGGCGTGAGAGGAGGGAGGCCAATCAATAAAGCGGACCCCGAGATATCTAATACCGCGCGGCTTTACTGGCGCTCGCTATCGGTTGCCTACGCTACGCCACTACTAAAATTCGCCACTGGCGCGCGCACACCGACACACACCTTCGCATATTATATACGCCCACTTCGAACTTTCTCCTTCTCTCTCTCTCTCTCTCTCTCTCGATACAACACACGGCTGATGTAGCCTCCTTTTGTCTCTAATTTCGCCTCTCTTTTTTTTGTAGCTTTTCTGTTTCGTTCATATCTACGATGATTCAGTTGCAGTTGGAGGTAATTGAACTGTGTCACCTGCGCCATTCGGTTTATCGCGACACTTGACCCTCGACCCTCTAACTCGATTGATATACAAGGATTTAATGGATATCGATGGAAATAATGAAACGTAAGAGATTTGAGCACGAAGATAAAATTGCAACACTACCAAAAGCTTTCAATGCCACTATGACGTATTCCTTGAAGAGAAAAACCTAACTAGCTCTTTTTTCTTTTATTTTTATCCGACACTGCACATCCGCCGTCGCGTACGCCGATAACTCCCCTCTCTCCCTTTGTCTCTCTCTCTCTCTCTCTCTCTCTCTCTCTCTCTCTCTCTCTCTCTCTCTCTCTCTCTCTCTCTCTCCAGCCATTTTGTGCGACGACCGCGTGTAAGGTCTCCTGCTTGTGCGAGCCAATCGCATCTGAGTGTCGTGTTATATATACAACGCAGCAAAGGGCGAAAGTGGCAGGCAGCGTTAAAGGGGTTTTAGAGGGGATATACATTTGTTGCGCTGGATTTAGTTGGACGCTTAGACGGATTATTTTGGATTTTTCATGAGCTACTACCGGTGCGCCAAAAGCCTGCGACCGATCAAAGCGCTCGAGATTCCCGAGATCATTGCGAGGGAGATTCTCGCTTGAATAATATTAATGACGACGGATTTGAAAGTTTGATGGGTTTTCGGTTCGAATGAAGATGAATATTTATGTGCGTTTGTCCAACCGTACAGCTGACTGTGACTACTGACTATTATTATCACCATTCCATGAAATTCCTGACATCGCGACGTTGTCATTGGTGGTCCGTCTTATTTTGAGCCAAAGAACGTTAAATATACCAATCAGAAAACTTTCTCGTGCGCACATGAGTCGGCTCCAACGAGCGATTGACAATAATTATCGGAAAATACATTGAGGCAGATCTCTCGCTTGAATCAGAGATCGCGAAGCGAGCAAGGTGAAAGTTCGAGCGGCGGCCGAGTAACGACAGCTAAGCGCGCTTACTTTCTGGCATCCTTTTAATATTCCAACGCGATCACTTCTAAGACTCGCAATTAGTCAGCACTTAGAACTGGCTATCTAATAAGCTCGATGGGTATTGCTCGTAACAAAGATTCATTGCTCAATTAACTGCCTTCATCTTACATTCAGAGGTCCTTATAGCCCGGTGTGAGCTTGTGTATTCCGAGAAAAGCACTATGCGTAAATATAGAAATACCTCGCATACGAAAATAAAACAATCCGTTAATCAATGCCCGCTTCTACAACTCATTCCCTCTCTCGCTCTCGTGCAGCTTATACGCGTTAATTCCACTTTCCGGAAGAGGAACGACTCCTCGGACTTGACAGCTGAGCTCTCGTCTCGTCACGCTTATGTATATATATTTCTGCTCGGATTAAGAGCACGCGCGAGGATCTTAACGGCCTCAATAAATTTACGTGCCCTCGCGTTTTTTCTCCGTGTAAATTACGTGTATATCTGTGTTATTTCGTCGATGCGGTGAAAGTTCTATGACGATGGGAATGCAACTGATTGGACGTTCAAGATTCCCCTTGATGTTTTACGAGTACCATTGGATTCCCTTAATACGCCAATAGAGCGATATAACTTGTATTTAGAATGCTCAATGAAGTTGCCCTTCAAAAATAAATGTATATTTACTTTGATTAAGAGTGAAAGCCGACCTGGAAATAAGTCCACGACAAACCGAATACAAGCGAAAGTAACAAGTTTTTATGTATATGTATCCAAAACAAAAGTATCACTCCAACTGTATGTCGTGCAGTCCCCATAAAAGTGTAAAAATCCATTAACCAGGTCGTTCGTTTTTACGAGAGCTTGCGCGAGTAGAGAGAAAAATTAAAAAAAAAAAAAAAGAAGAAAAAAAAAAGAAGGAAGAAAGAAACGCAGAGTAACGGCCAACAACAATACATTTGTCAGAGCAGGCGAGCTCCTCTTCCGCAGAAAAATGAAGAAAGAAGAGTAGCACAGGTTGGCGACAATGGAGAGTGAACAGCCGGACGAAAAAGAATAATAATAAAAAAAAGAGGCAGCGAGGGAGTAGCAGAAGCATACGTACCCATAGGCAGCGAGCGTCGGGTCGTAAGGGTAGTAGCCGGTGGCCGTCGGTTGGAGGGCGGCAGTGCCCCAGGCTGCGCCCATGTCCGCCGTCATTCCCATCCCCGTCGCATCCTTCAGTCCGTACGGATTTCCCTGCGAAAAGGAGCCAACAGTGTTGAAAAAAAAGACAAGAAGGACACATATATATAGTCTGCACTTTATTCACGCCATATATACAATGAATATCGCAATCCTTCTTTTATTTTTTTCTTTTTTGCTATATAACATTGATGCAGCTTTTTTGCACTCAAAAGAGAAGAAAAATTGGACCTAGAGGCAATCTGATTATCATATTTTTCTTCGTTGTAAAACTATACGTAGCTACCGTGCACACTTAATGCGCTAATGGCAGCACAATAGGATATTATTAGTGCTGTGCGAGGAGCTTAAGTAAAAGCCGCTCCGCTGCTGCTGGCGCCAGTAAGTTTCGTATTACGTTACGAGACGCGAGCGTCTTTACTTCTTAATTCCGCTGCTGCTGCTGCCGCTGCCTTGACGACTTGCTTTTTTACACCCTCTCGAGTTTTTTACGAGTTCGGGCTACATTTTCGAGGTACCGGCGAATGGGTAAATACCCAGACTATAGACTTTTCGTCGCCGACGAATTTATACGCAGCGATTAAGGTACAATTTGATTTGAATATTGAAATTCATCGGGAGCATTCCACGACTCACGTATGTAGCAGCAGGGTCCTAGAGCTTGCAACAAGATAAAGAGTTTCTCGTTTGGAATGGTCGTTTAATGGCAAAGCCGCGGGTGGTCCATGGCTCAACTATTGTTATACGCGAGAGAGAGAGATAGAGAGAGAGAGAGAGAGCGTATGGAAGTATGTGCACGAAGGAGGTAGGGTAAGGAGGGAAAAAAACAAGTAAAGAAGAAGTAAAGGAGATCAAAGGAGCAAGTGCGCTGTATGTGCAGCGCGCATTATGCGAGTCACGTATGTATGTGAGCGCCGGCGCGCCGGGCAATAACTCCGTTCCGCCGACGACGACGACGACGACGACGACGACGACGACGACGACGACGATTAAAATCCCTTGGAGAAACCTCCTCTCTTCGCGATTGTCTTCTTCGGCAGACTCCGCATAAATCAATTTGTACTTCTTCTCCGCGGCGTCTCTTCGTGCGCTTCCTTTTTCTGGCCGATCTCTTTCGGAATACACATGAAAAATCTTAATAGCCTCTACGCGCTCGTCGTAATTGAGACTTGCCCCTGCGCCCTTTACCTTCTTTTCGGGGGGGGGGGGGGGGGATTATATTTTCGAATGCGCGGACGACAGACGACTTTCTTGTTTTCTTTTTCTTCCTCTTCGCTTTCGCTTGCCTCCTTCCTCGCGTGGTTTCATTCATATATCGGCCGTTTCTATGCGGATCGGCTTGCACGTCGAAATTGCGCTGTATGGAGATTCTGATTAGCGTGCGTTCCAAACTGGAAATCACGCTAATTGAAGTCTCGCCGCGATTTTTCATTCGGCGGACGCAGAGCTACGCCCGTCTCGCTGGACTTCTTTCGTCGAATGCGCAGCAAGTTCTCGCGTGCGATCGATCGTAAACTCGCAATTTTGTAGGTGCGATCTATTTATATGCAAGGAGTTATTTCGAAACGTGTAATATGCATGGCAGAGGTATTTGAGTAGCGCTTGTGACACGCGTATTAGTTCATTTTTCAAATAATTACGATCATTACGGTATGTCAAAGCAAAATCAATTGCACATTGCCTGCTCAATCGAATTAAGTTTGAACATTTTTTACGACTGCTTCGATCACGTGGCTTAAAATGCCACACTGCCTTCGCAGCAACGGCGATTACAGTCGGCACGCGCACACCCACTTCGCTTGTATACGTGGTTATCAGTCGCGCACGCGCTCTAATTAAAATCTCGAGAGCGGGAAGTATCAGTTTGATTAACGTCAACCCCCGACGTGGCGCATGCGTCTTTTTTCTCCGATAACCAACGCGTCGCTAGATGTCGCGACGAGTCTGGAAAATAGAGTGGACGGAGTATGTACAGAGAGAGAGAGAGAGAGAGAGAGAGAGAGAGAGAGAGAGAGAGAGAGAGAGAGAGAGAGAGCGAGAGGGGACCACCGGAGGGGATGTACCGCCCATTTTCTCATTCAATGCTAATCCGATTCTTATTATATTACAATGCCGACGCCAAAGCAGCTTCTGTATTATACGCGTCTTCGCTTCAGAAATCTGCCTCTCCCCTATAATATTTATCGGCCTCGAAGTGTTCTTTTAAGTTTTTATTAATTGCAGACTGATGGTCGTCGTGAATTACGACTGCCGAGCGCAAGGCCATACTTTCTATTGCGTTTTGACTGTCACAACTACGTCTCCCTTTGGTGAAACCGGAGGAAAATATTGCTCAATAAAGTCGCGCGTATCGCGCGAAACGTGCCTGTTTATCGCGCATGACAAGCGTTATAAACAATTCGAGCACGAGCTGGTTTTTCTTCGGCGCACGGCAGCTTGAGGCTCATACAAGGCTTCGACAGCGCGAAAATAACAAACACACTCGGCGCGCACGCGAAAATCCGAGCCTATAAATAAGCTAATCTATATGTGCCTATCCTTAGAGCGCGTTTTGAGAGAGAGAAAAAAGAAAATGAAAAATTTCGAACACGAGCGCGGCGCCGACGCAAAGGCGCGCACGCGAAAAAACATTCAAATGAAGCTTGCGTAAAAAAAGCGCGGCATTGGAAAACGATTACGAGCATGTATCTTGATCGCGCGGCCGGCCGCGGCCGCGTGACTCTCGACCGCCGTGCGCCGAGCTATTATGATCGCCATGAGATACGTGCGCGCACGCGCGCCGCGCCGAACCGCAGACAATTGCCAATCTGATCGAGCGCGAGCTAAGCGTTCTCATAGTAGTCGGAATATTAGCCGACGGTGCATCTCTTGCGCCTTCGCTTGACGGATCGCCTCGTCGGCGTCGCGCGTGCCGTCTCGCCGTTAATGTCCGGTCGATCGATGCGCCACCGCTGCAGCTGTACTTTGTCCTCCGTGCCTCGTCGATGCGCGCTCCGCAATGACCACTCGCGGGCGCCGAGCGACGAAAAAGGAAGCAGGGAGACCGATAATCGCGTCGCGTGTTGCAAATTGTACGCGATTCCGAAAATGCCCTCCGTATGCTTGGCCTGCCGGAACTATCTCAACGGTATGCGAAGACGAGGGAGGCAATAAGTAAAGAGAATACAAAAACTGCTGGACTGCTACTCGACACGACAGTGACGCTGTACCTTGGTTGTTTATTAGCTGTCCGTGCGCACGTATCTTCCGATTGCGCACGGTGCCCGAGTGATCGATGTATCTGCATTCAACTTGGGATAACTTTTAGATGCGGCATGATCGAATGCCGGCTGCGGTGCTGATCGATTTGCCAATTTGTAAGACTGCGCATTTCATTAATCTCCCCGTTTTTTCGGCCGACGCGCGCCCATTCGAAGCGCATCGACGGCCTCGCCGTCCGTTAGCTAGAACGGCAAAGACGTCGCCCAGTGGGCGAACTTCGTTCCGAAAGCTCGCGAGGGGCGCCCGAGGGCAACTCGCCCGACGCAGACGCGCGAACGATCTGCGCTACGTGCGGTGGTATGCGCGCGAGGGCGACATTGGGGACCGATTCTCGCGAAAGCGCCGCGACGCGCTTTATCGCGGGCGTTTAGCGAGTCGCGCCGCTCGAAGTACGCCGGCATTACGCGCGACCATTGCGACTGTCGCGCTAAAGCGACAGACTGCTGCGCCTGCCATTGCTCGCTCTTCTCTTTCTCGTTTCGGTCCAGTTTGTTTTCGGCTGCTCGCGATCAATCCGACAGTCTGTCGAGCTGCACGTCCGTCGGCTCTTATCGAGCTCAGCCGGCGATGGCACTTGATTCGACGCGACGCGCGGCAAACGATGCACGACGCAAAGGAAAAAATTAACGAGGTTTTGATTCTCTCAAACGGGGTTAATCGAATCAATCTGCCTTTCCTCCTTTTTTTTCGTGCGATCTCTCGTTGAATAAAACATTCGTGCATTCGCATTCTAGAAAACTACCCGACGTATCGTACGAAGAAAAACGCACGCCTTTTTTTCCAAGATCATAATCTGACTTAATTAGCTGCGGCTTTACGAAGCTATGGTTTATAATATATATCGAGTATGTATAATGTAATATGTGGATTTCAAACGGAAAAGTACTTACATACGAAAAATCTTCAACTCTACAGAGGAAAAGAGAGGGGGCGGAGAAGAAAAAATTAGCACTTTGTGCATGAGTCAAAGCGCAATTAGCGCGTATACACAGCAGCGGCGGCAGTGCGGGATACGTGATTTTAATTGGCTATTTTTCATATCGAGGGCGCGCGCGTGCTTTTATGTGGGACGCACAATTAGCCAATATAGTGACCGCTCCGCGGGATAAAATCGCTCATCGCGTCTCGTTGTAGTAGTAAGCCCATGGGCAATTTAAGCGACGCACGGTTTCGCGTAAAACATTGCCGCAAGCGACGCTTTAATAAAACACTTCCGAAATGGCTTTATCGGTGGTTTTACATGGCTCGCGAGGTTTTCGACTTTGTATACGGGATCAAAGTGTTGGCGAGGGATTTCTGATTTATTTGATAAATTCAGACATATTCGTACAAAGCCGCAATTATTCGTAATACCAAAGGAGCACGTAAGCTTGCTCAAAATAAATCAAAACAAACCGTTATGCCGAGGAACAATGAAGTATCGGAAAACAAATCGCACTTAACGAGAAATCTCGTCAAGCAAATCTCTGCTCAAATTGAGTTTCATTGTTTACTAATGGCTCGAGCCATCCGTCCGTATTTAACCTTCCAAGTCGTGTATGTCGCTCTGAAGTAAATCAAACCGCTTTTCCCCAAAAATAGATGGGCGCGCGTGTGTCGTAATATCGTACAGATTGCGTTCGACATTTGTTCAACTCGCAGATACGGCTTTAAACTTATTCGCGCGCTTGCAACACTACGAGTGCTTCGAATAGTTATGTGGCTTCAATTTTAGATACACGCGTGCGTGCATGTCTTTCTTCGTCACACTAATTTTCCGAATTGACAGAACTTTTTTTAACTACGTCTTTTCTCCGTGCGATAAAGCAGATGTTTCATTATTAGAAATGTATAAATAAAAACTTGTACAAGTAAGTGATCATCAGAAACGAAAACTCGAGTGCAGAAAATGTCGAGCATTTAACTATCCTGTCGTAGAGTATCTATTTTCAAGCTCGTCGACCCACTGGCTTGAAGTCAAGTGACCATCCCAGTCTTCTTGACGTCGTCGCAGCGATATCGCTAACAAAGACGCGATGAAACGTTTTTGCGATTTGTTAATTATACGCCCGGATATTCGTGCTAATTTGAATTACAAATTTTCATGTGGAAGAATTCGCCTCGTAAACTAACTCTTTTATATTGCTTAAATACACGGAACTTGCGTGTTTGACACAGCGAAGAAGAGAAAGCATGCGAGGGATAAAAAAATGCGTTCGATTAACTTTGACAAATTGTACCCAATTTTCCAACAAGTATTTCACATCAGTTTTGCGTGTATTTTGTCGGATGTGTATAAGAATACAACCAATTCGTGAATTTGAATAATAAATTGTCGAACTTTATTTTTACGATATTTTCTTCATGGTTATGGTTATATTCGATGGCGTTACAAAATTTATATATTTTATTTTTAAATACCAGGCTGTTTCATCAACGGTTTCGCAAAAACATATTCGCAAATCATACTCTCAATCGAACATAAAAAAGATTTGTCGAGTCAATGTCACTTTTTTCCACATTTCTTACAAGAAATGTAAAACGTTGTTTTGAACGGCGCGACACGTTTCGTGAAGGTCCGAAACATCAGCGTCTGACTTCGACGATTTATGTTTCGCACATTTCTACAAATCTTTTTCATTCAAGCACCAAAATTACTTGATGGCTAATAAACTTTTTTTATAATTAACTCGCGTGGCACGTGTTCTTTATTTCTTTTTCTGATCTAATAATTAATTCAAAATCGCTTTTTCGTCTTGCTCAATCCTCGATTTCTCCATTATCTCACCCTTCAGTTTTTTTTTCGCATTACGAGATCTACAAAATACGAAATTCGGGTGCCGAACTCATTCACAAAGGCGAGAAATAATTAGCCTGGTGTGCTGTGAGCGGCAATCCATCCAATCTTATGTCTCAGTTGCACTTGACGAAAATGTCGTAACGACTTAGCTTGAGTGACAATTTTGGGTCACAACGAAAGTAATTATGCCGCGCAACGATTCCCACAACTGAAATTCCTATTTAGCCAGAGTAATAAACTCCGAAAAACAAGAATTTAATCCTCACGATACAGCACTCAGCAACCCAATCGCAAGTACGTTTTCGCAAGCGCTCGCGCGAAATGACGAAGTTGTTGAAAACCAGCCGGCAATAAACTTCGCTCTTCGTCGGTCGATCACGCGGTGCGCTCCTAATTGTTCGCGCGCGCGTCGCCGCGCAATCAACGGCCCAAGCTCACGCTGCAAGCGATTGAGATTTATTCCAGTCGGATTAAGGATACGTTAACGGGGCTTTCGACGCGTTGTTTAACGCCTCATACTTTAGCGCTAAAAATACAAAAAGGAATTCGTGGCACGCGCGCGAGAGAGACACGCCTTCCAGATGCGTCTCCAGTGCGAGAGAAATGACGCCGAGACAGAAGAAAAATTATCGGGCCACGCGAGACGTCGGCACCGGCGGCTTGACTAACGGCTCTGTTTTTTTCTTCTTCCTCTTCGAGTTTAGAAGGGCGGAGGGGAAGGGTTGATGTATGCGTTGACGTGGAATGTGCTCGCGCTAGTTGATACTTTGGATGTGGTTATGTAAGTACTAGACCAGGCTATTTCAGGTCGGGAAAAGGTACGATAAATACTATTGTTTACGCGGTGCGAGATGGCAAGCGAGCAAAAGAAACTTTTTCCGCTGAAAATTGTTGCAGTAGTAGTGTACGAGTTTGATCGGACAGCGTGAAAAATTCACTGCATCGCTTCGTATCACTGTTCGGCATTTTGTGCTTGAATTGGCGAGCGCGAGAAAAGAATGATCGTAAGTTGGATAGAGAATCTGCATCAATGTTGAATAAGCCAGTAACCCAAGAGAATTGCTAAAAAAAATGAATAAATGAAAGAACTCACCAATGGAGAGTAGAACGCCGAGCTATCCATGCCGATACTTGGATAAGGGCCTTGTTCGCTGGCCGACGGCGTTGGCGTTGGATACGAAGAGTACGAACTGGCAGTCGGGCCAAGTCGCGGATAAGCACCGAGGGCCAGCCTCGCGGCACTGTCGTACTGGCACGAACATACAGTTTGTCCAGTCACGGGATCCGTCATCATCGGCCTTCCATTCTCGCAACACGCCGTTGGCGCTGCACTCGTCACAACACCCGTGCCACCGGTACTCGCGGCACTTCCACCTACAGGCGTACTTGTGCCACCAGTAGCAGTAGTGTTACTCGTGTTGCCGCTGCCACCGCCACCGCCGCCACCCGTCGTCGTCACTGTGGTCGCCGTTGACGAAGGCGACAGCGCGCCGGGACTCAATGCACCGCCCGACGACATCGCTGGCGAGGTTGCCGTTGTTGGTTGGCCGCCGCTCACCAGGAGCTGTAATTGCGAAAATGAACGGCCGTTGAGAATTGAACTTTTTGAAGATCATTGTTTAATTTTTAACATCGGCGTCTCGACACGTCATTATCCGCCCGAACAGAATAACATCGGTGTACAGCTCATGGAAATCTACACCATATCCCTTTGCATTAATCTCGGCTAAGCGACACCGCGCGATCTCCATTACAGGCATCCAGCCACTCGATGATTCCCAATTCCCCTTAGCACGCAAGAAGCCGTCGTTTCTAAAATTACAAGGCATTGTTTTACAAGCGATGTCGCGGCTTATAAAAACATCTGGTCTCGTAGCTGTTAACAACTTGAGCAATAATAGCGTGCTGAGGTTATTTTTCAACCGTGCGCCAATCGCTGGCTGTTGTTTCAGCCGCAAATTTATGCTTTCTTCCGCCGGTGAGGAGCGAGCTCTTAGCGCGTTGGTGTCGCTCGCTCGCTCGCGAGGAGACGTATTGTCAGTGAAAAATCGACCGTCGCGCGGCTCTCGTCTTCTATTTATACGGCTGAGCGAACGCGAGGAACCCTATTCTTTCTTTTCTTACTCTCGTTATACACTTTCGGTACAACGTACGCTTTGGGCTCTACCGCTATCTGGATTAACCTTTCGAATGTACTCCTCCGTCAGTTCATTCCGCCGTTTCACGAATAATATCGATCGTTCTACTTTGGAGCTCCCAAAAATCCCCAAAGTTAGATCTATTTAGGTTTTCATTCCTCAAATCACGCGTATTAATCACAATTAAGTTAATCTCGAGAAACCATCTGAGTGCTATCCTCGTGAGAGAAAGAGGCGGCCAAATAATTCTTTTAAAAAAATCACGGAGAAAAGAAACATGGGACCTCGTTACCTTTCGCCGCAGTCGCGCGTCCACATCTTCAACGTTACAGGCAAGGAAGTAAAAGAAAGCCGACTTAATTAATATCATCAACCGTCGCTCTTGCTTATTTTCAAGTGGGTCCTCGCGCCGATGCACACACACACACACACTCGGGCTTTATATATCTCGAGTTACATAGGGCGGTCACATTCCACTTTACTCTTTCTCTCTCTCTCTCTCTCTCTCTCTCTCTCTCTCTCTCTCTCTCTCACTCAACTCCTCATTGGCGCACACCAACCAACCGACGCAACAAGACTCGAAACTCCTCATTCGTTAATTTCGACTTAATTAACTTCTTATGCCAACTCCAAAGCCTTTTTTGCCGACGCCAGCGCATTAATGGCCGAAGGGTGCACGATTCTTTCCACGGCGAATGTCTGTGATGGGGTGAAGATTTTTTTGAGGAACGAAAACTAGCAAAGATGTCATGGCGAGTGGACTCGCTCGTTCGGAGAGGTTCTACGCGATCGTTTCAAAATTTCTTTTTAATTAAAGGCACAACTATTTCGATTCGTTTGTGTAAGTTCTCGTATTGCGACTAACCAAATATCAACTTAATAGAATGTACGCTAGATTCTAATGCATTTCAAAATGTGCTTAGATTCTCAGTTCTATTATTGACGTTAAATAAAACATTTACTTCGACAAAAACAAGTCATCTGGCGATAAGTAAAGAAATTATTGTTTTAAGGCAGTGTAATGAGGAAATTTTAAATATACATACGAAAATTCAAATTATACTAAATATTTTTATAAAAACTTCACTTTTATAATTTAAGTGAGTTCCTAAATTTTTTATTAAAAAGATCAATTGTCATGCCATACAAAGATATGAAATCATCAACGAATATGTAAAATTTGGTTTATTTCGATTTTAAAAGCTAAGCAACATGTTACTGCTAAAAATATTCAAAGTAGCGTAGGAAAAACGCCATCTACTGTAGTACAATGAAAACTTATCCAACTGTAATTACAAACGTTAAGAGCTTCTTTGGCCCAGACAATCAGAGCGCCATGAAAAGCCAACGGGATACATTAGCAGCCGATTTCAAAGTCACAATGTCCCGCTTTAATTGAGTTTTTTTGTACGCAAAGCAGCGAGCGAGAGAAGAAAATAAACTCGAACGAAGAGAGGGACAAGGCCGCCCTTAATCCCTCGGCGAGAGGTGCTTTTATTCATGCGCGGTTTTGTCGACGCCCATCCATAGTTAACCCGTTCGTTCTTACGAGTTTAAGTTATTGACGTGGGTGGGAGTTGACTTTATTGTAGCAGTTCAACAGGGACGCAGGATCTCGTTTTTGTTGGAAAGTTTCTGAAGCGGTAGAACTGGAAATTATATTTATAATATTGTATTATTGTTATTCTGGAAACTTATATAAATAGTTACCAATAACGGCATACATTAGCCATTTACAGCAACGATTCATTGCACAATTTACGCGTGACATGTTCGTTTGCAAATTGAAATTCTGCTGAAAGATGTTACGACCCATCTATCGGAGTTAGCTGCACATTACGAACATAAATTTGTCATCATCAGCATCGCACATTTTCCATTGGAAATGCTGAAAAAAATCCACTCGGAAATGGCCAGGAAAAGTTGCACGAACTTAGGAATACCGTCCAGAAAGAAAAGAGGCTCGTTAATAACCATGCCGTAACATTTTAGTTGACAGCGAGCCTTGGCGCAAACCAAATACCACAGAGCGCATCAATCTCTCTCGTCCCCTGCCGCCCGTTCGAAAATCCCCCTTCGCCTGTTCTGGCTCTCAAGATCGTGCGACGGCGGCTTGTCGACCTCCAGGTTCAGCTAGGATTTCAATCTGTAGGTGTGCCAAAGCTATTCCGTTCTGTTCTGCTGTGTGCCTTTGTCCTCAAGACTTTTGGGCTACCGCAGCGGCTGCACGCCCTCCTCCATCCCTCGCCATTCATTATTCACCGTTTCAAAATATTGATTTCACGCCTCTAAACGGCCCCTTCTTCACCGCAGCCTATTGTCGGCTTATAAGGTGATTGTAGTCCGGCAAGGTGTGCACGCGCGCGCGACCTCTTAACCTCTCTTTCTTTTTATTTATTTGTGGCCGATCGGACTTTTACCGAATTTTTCTCGTGTGTCCGTTACTTTTCAAATACGTTTTTTCTCATGCTCTCGCAAAATACCAAATATACTAAATTAATAAATCACGCGCGTGAAATTCGAGCTGCAAGTTTCGTTCGTTCGTTTCGTTGTTTCGGTTGGAAAATTCAATTGGATGGGCAGATTTACTTCGAACTGCTTGTTCTTGGCATGGCGCTCGACAGCGCAACGTCTTTGTTCACTGGTTTTTACTACTCCTCGTAATTTCCAACTACAAGATAAGAAAAAGCACACGTCACATAAAAAGTCCGTTGAAGCTTGGGCGTCGCACTTGTAATAAGTGCCTGCATAATAAATTCTCCTATTAACGCGTGCAAATGCAACAGCAGCGAGTGCGCGAGCAAGCAATGGGAACGCGTTAAATCCTGCGGCACGGCGAAGCCCGCGACGCGAGTAAAAGAGGGAGAGATTTATCCGTCGCTCGCGAAAGAGAGGACCTTTCGCGCGATCATACGGGATTTGGACGTGCGCTCTCAAACGGGAGTAACGTGCCTTGAAAGCTTCCCCCCCCCCCTCCGCCCTCCTGCTCGCTGCGCGGATTGATTGCTCTCCGCGCGGCGACGAGCGTTTTGGATCGTAGCGGCTCCGCGCGCTTTGGGGACGGCTTTTCCTCCGACGTCGATCCGAAAATGCCGAACGGGCCGCGCAATATCGCGAACGGTCGTTAATTAGCGCGATAACGATCGCGTTTTCCACCGCGAAAGCGGCCTTCCCACGAGTGCCAACGCCAGACGGATAAAAGGATCTCCGTCTGGCGAATTATTGGGCTGCGACGCTCAAGTGGAGAAATGATCTATCGGCGCGCGCCTGCGTATTTGTAGAAGGGAGCCAAGCGCTGCGATGCTTCTCGTTCTCTCTCCCTCTTTGTTTACAAATGCTCGCGCCGTGCCATTGTCGATTCTGAGAGAATGCATAACGATCGGGGAAAATGACTTTTATTTTCTTCTTTTTTTCGGCTGAGGGTGTATTATACGGCGTAACAGTTTTGCGTAAGTAAGTGAAAATGGTTGATATGTCGTTGTGTCATTCGTTAACTAGCATTACATGTCATTTCAGTTGACAATCGTCATATTTGTTGAAATTTCGACAATAAGAATTGTTGTGCTATATATTTAGTTTCTATTAATGTATTTTTACTCAAAAATCAATGTTCACCGGCAGCAATGGTCTCGACTATTTTGGACATCCCGTCACATATTGCAAGCGATGAATTCGTTTAAAACAATAAAGCTATCATCTACTGGAAAAATAATAAAGCAGTCAAAAGCTGACTCAATTTACCAACTGTCGACCACACATATTTCATCTCGAATTCCCCCTTCTTATTTCCAAATTCACTTGTAATTACTTGATGCAAACTTGATATCGAGCAAAGAAGAAACATCTAGCTTGCAAAAGCACGACACAGCGTTCATGCGTACAGTACTCAGTCAAAGAGACTCCGATGAGGATCGGACAAAGGTAAAAATAATAACGGCAATGTTGGACGGCATGCGCGCGCGAGTTAGCGTGAGTACAGCGAGATATACTCGTACAGGAGCGGCCGGCGCGACGCGCAAAGTGCACACATCCGACGGCGAGGCACGAAGAGGATTATAGGTCGACAGTTCGGAGCGAAATATGGGCGAGAGCGAGAGACGTTCGAGTGACGAAACGCACGCGGCATTTTATATACCTGCCTTTTACTTCTTTCTGACGATTACGATACTAATCGATCGCCGGCAATCGTGTCTATACGTATACGCGCGCAACAAAGTGATTTTTTTTTTTTTCGTAACCAAGGAGAGAGAAATTCTACTGTTACAAGCGGTTATTTATTTCTCTTTGTGATAAGCTGCACGTGTAAGAGGCGAGAAAGTAATGGATGTAAATTTATAAATAGTGTTTTCTGATTGCGAAACGGAATCGTGTACCGCGAGTGTGAACGCTCGGTACGAAGATTTTTTTCGAAGATTGTAGAGAAACGACGAAATCGAAAAGAGTTTTGATTTCTCGCCTTCGATACCCAAACACAAAGGACATAATAATTGAGACGTCGAAAACGTTCGCGAGCATTTTCCTTTCGAGCTCGCGCGACCGAAGTGTCGTCGGAGTCGGTGACTTTTGAAACGTTCGTACACACGATAAGCTATCTGTCCGCCCGTACAGCGAAGCGTAGACAGTATCGTGCAAGCGTGTACACCTTTTTCGTCGAAGCTTATCGTCGCAGCGGCGAGGTCTTGTTAAGGTCCCACTACAGGCATGTATATATATAGCACACCAAGATACAGAAGAATTTGACTCCCTCATTTCGTCATAAAATTTGGAGTTACCTAGCCGATTATTTTTAAATAATTTTCGAAAAGTCGCTTCTTATCATAAGCATTGACAATCAATTGCTTAGCGATATTTGCCAAAAAGCTGAATGTTATGACGAAGAGCGATTTTTTAACAAAAATATTTTTTAATGATCAGCTTGACCGAACGAGCAACACTCCATCGATGTAATTGTACAACACTTAATAATCAAATTATGCACTCCTTTTGCGTTATCATACGTACTCGAGGTGAAACTAGGGAAGTAAGTTTTACATATCTTGGTGAGCTATATATACATACGTAGAGGGTTCTTAAAGATACATGCTCTACGCGTTCATTTTTTTCTCTTTTATGTGTAAACTGCTCGAAATAAAATTGAACGAGGCAATAACACATCTGTCTTCAATTAAAAGCCCATTCGTCAAACTATAAGAATTTATCTGTTTTTTTTTTCTTCTCGGCGTGAAACGAGTCTATTTGGGGCGCCAAAGGGCCCCGTTAAAGCAGCCGTAACTTGCGCGATTAAGGCACGAGGAAAAAATACTGAGGGGACGCCCCGCCCGCCAAGACGATAACGAGAGGGAAGGTTTCATGAAAATCAATTTTCTCGGTTACTTTTTTCCTACCTTTCTTAAGTTTTTTCTTTTTACACGTTGATGAGTATCGGCGAGGATTATGAGACTTTACGAGAATTCTAATGGAATCACAGCTCTTGAAGGAATAAATTTCAATAGCAGTGAAATAAAACGACGAGGCTCGAGAAATTGGCTCTCGAAGGGAAAGCGCCCGCCTTGAACTTCGTGCCTTAAGCAAAACGAAGCAAACACCCGGCGCGTTAGTCGTGGCAAACTTCGGTAATTAATCAGGGATCAAAACTCGCCTTCGACCGCGAAGTTATCGTCGTCGCATGCACAGACGGAGCTATACGGGAAAGAACAGGTTCGCACGAACGAAAATCGGACGATCAGGTCGATATACGTAGACACGCGTTATAAACCGGTTTTTCCCTTCGGATGACACTCAGAAGCGAGAGAAAGCCTGGAGGGCTCATCCGCCTTCAACGCCCAATTATCGATAAGGCGCGAAGCCGAATGGAGCTCGAGTTTCATTCATTATTATCTCTACTCGGAATATGAATGAGCTTCTTACGATTCTTAATTAAAGATTAGCCGGCGTTTTGTTTGCTCGCTTGTTCGATCCTCGGGGAGAGATTGCGCAAGCCGATCGTTAAATTAAATGCGGACTCGCGTGAGCCAAGACGGTAATGCCCCCTGCCGCGGAGTTACGCGTGCGAATTACGTTTTGCGCGCGACAATTTTCGCCAACGGTCGTCGCGACGGCGACAGTGTGAACCTCGTTCGAGTCCTCTTCCACTCGTCGTGCGCTATGCGTCCGATTTCATCCAAACTCGACGCGCAATGGACGTCCGTCCGCGGACTAATGGAATATGCAATTCGATTTGTCCATCCTCGTGGCCGTGCGCCTAGGTGATGGATCGCTCACCGGCTCATCTCTCTCTCTCTCTCTCTCTTGCTGAGCGTTGTCGTCGTTGTAGAACGATTTCATTTGTGGAAAGAGAGAGAGAGAGAGAGAGAGAGAGTGAGGGGCGATATCTGTCGTTGCCACTGTGGGCTTTAGGTTTATCAATTATCGCTGAGAGCTGGAACCGCGCCGTTTGTCTTTTTTAAGCTTGGATCGACGAATTCATCATGTTTCCACGATAAGCGTTAGCACGCGAATAAATTGAATAACAATATTGCGCAACGATAAATGCGAAATGCGCGCAGGTCGATCACGTCGCGTCGATAATTATTAACGAGCGACTGCGCACGCAAGGAAGTATCGATAATGAAAAGAGGTGGTGCAGGTGCTCGAAAGTGTACGATCAACAGGAAGGTTAATAACAAATTGAAATCCGACGCCACCCCGTGCGGCGCCGAGGCTCTATCTCTCGACGTGTGACGAAAGTCTCAGATTTTCAAGCTCGAACCCTTCCTTCAACGCTTCAAGGCCGTTTCACGGGTACGCGCTGCTCGATGTGTCTCTGCTGCTGCTATAGCAGCTCGTGAAGAAGCTTTAAGGCGCATACGTGTAATGGCAGACAGACCTTGCTTAATTTTCTCACGTGACACCTGCGTACATCCTTTCGTCGTCTCACGCCTTTGGCTCTGCGTTATTCTTCTCGTTGTTCGATTTTGCGTTTGCTTTAGTAACCATCTTTCGATTTTCATTTTCCCTAGTTTGTTCGCGACGAGTTTAAGCTTCAAGTGTTATCTTCAAATTCGGAACAAAGCCACCATACGAATACAGACGCTGTCCAAGTAAAAGAGCTACGTTGCAACACCGGAAACGATACGTCGATACGAACGTCAAAATTATTTGCATTTACAAATACGAATAAATTGCCCGTGTACACGTAGGATGCAGGTATTATATGTGCGGGTACACCTGCAGCCAGCCATCCGTTGGCGTTTTATATATCGGCTTGCGCACGCGCGACGTGCGCGCTGCACTTTTCGCAACTCCCCTCCTCGTTTCGCCGGTTCGCTCGCGCTGCACCAGTCAGCTGATCGATTACTCTTTCGTTTCTTTTCTCTTCGCGTTTGGCTCTGTGTTCTCAAGATGCTGCACACGCGATTCACAAGAATGCTAACGGCTTCACCGCAGATATTTACACCGGGACAATAAAAATCAAGTGCTGCTCAAGCGTAGTAGGGTTTTCGAGGGAAAGAGGCTCGTTACGCATTTCAATGGAATTGGTATTGTTGTTAGACCGGCTGAAATATCGATTAGAGATCTGGCCGCGCGTTAAGATAAGTATCTTCTACGGTTTGGGCTACCGCTGCTAGGTAAAAAAACGTTTTGTCACTTTTAATATTGGTTGGATGGAATGGGTCTTCCAACGGTAGCGCGCGTACGCGTTCAAATTCCATTCAAATTAATCCCCGTGGAACGGCAAGTTGAGAAGCATAGGCACCATTATGCGCGAATCAGTCCTCCTTTCGATGGACTTTTAGCTGCGCGTCGTCGCTCTCACGCCAATCGATCGGATACATGCTACATCCTTCACTTTTTCAGCGATAACAAATCATCCAATCAATGACACGAGCAATAACAATCAGTGAACATTCAGCTCGGATATGTAGATAAGCAAACTACACACTGCGAGCCAGCCATAATTCACTTTCAATCAATATACGTACGCGCTGAGAGCGGCAACGCACCAGACGCCGCTGCACCTTACGCAATCATATCGCGCGCTCGTGTATTCCCGGCCCGAAGAAATCTGGTTTTATCGCTCGCGATGTCTAATTGCACGCGCGACAATTTGCTCGACATGCCCGACGCGGGCAAAAATGTGAATGGCCAAACGACGAGGAAAAGAGCGACATTTTCACACGGCCGCGCGATTCGCAAGCGAGAACAACGCCCGCAGTCGATTGCTATTCGCATTCAATTATTCGTACCTTCGGGCGGAGTTGTTTCTGCTTTGGAGGGACCCTCGCGTGCATGTGTCGGCCAGTACGCTATGTGGCTGCTCTCTTCGCGCAAACGAACGAGATCGAACGAAAAGCAAAAGAGACTGGCTGACTTGTCGCCGATTAGCGCGACTCGCCGGCGCGCCACTGGCTCGTGTTTGCGGGCCTTTTCCGCCGAGGTTGTCTTTTTACCTCGACGAGTCCAATGCGAGCATTCAAATGAACTGCACGGCACACATTGGGCATAAATATTGGCCGCTTTCCGGCGCGCATCGACACGCGTGAGCTTTATCTTTATTGCTGCGATATACACACTTGTGCTCTCGCTCGTGGAAAACCAGCGAGCTTCCTTCGGCGACTAGCGGACCGTGGCGTCGCGGCATTAGCCTCGCGGACAGAGCGGACGGACGATTTCGCGGGCCGACGCTTCTTCTGTCCCGAGGCGCGAAACGTTAAGGTGCGAGAGGCGATATCGGCTTACGAAAAGGCGGCATCGCGTACGCAGCCCAGAATATTCGCGCATCAGCGGCAATACGTCCGGTCGCGTTAGGCGCGACGGCCGACGCGCACCTGCACGCACGCTCGACTTCGGCTGCCTCTCCTCCTCCGTTTGTTTTAGCGTCGCGCCCAGCCACGGCGCCCCTTCCCACCGGCTGCGCGGGCTCGCTCTCGCGCGCTCTTGACATCTCGTCGTTGGACGCCGCAGCCGGGCAGCGTCCACCATACTAATCGACGAATTGGATTCGAGACGCGCCGTCATCTCGATCGGGAGCGGCTGACAACGCGGAACTGTCGCGACTGAGCCGTCGATGGGCAATTATTGCTCTCGCGCGCGGCGCGAACCCAACGTTCGCGCTCGATTTCAGCCGCACGAGCAATGGCCGCTCATCGACAGTTTGCACCAGCCCGAATGTCCAACTTTATTTTCACTCGTCGCAGCCTGTTTTCGACTACAGATTTATCAATTGTCGATCGCAATCTTATCGCCAAGGAGGCTATTGATAAAACTTATCTGCTTGGTAAACCTGCCTTTGCGCGTACGTCTTTATGCTCAGCTGTCGCTTAAGCGAGTAATAGCAGTTTGTCAAACGACACTACTATCGTCCCTACCTGTCTATCATCCAGTAATTATGAGACCTTCAATGAAACAAACAGTTGTACACAGCTAATCTAATAAAACTCGCCAAATACAAGAATCCGACCTACTGTATAGCTCGTACGTAAAAAATCAACGGCCTGTTGACAATAACAGCGCGAACGAGCAATAACCGAGCACCTGCATTCTTAACGTACGTACAGAAACGCCCAATTAATAGAAGAGAGAACCTACGGCATATCGATCTGTGTTTAGCAAAAGAAACCCCATCGGAGTTACGTGTGTGCCGCTTACCTGCGAAGCCGTCGGATAGTATCCAAATTGCGCGTAAGCCGACATCGTCTCTCTTTTTCAATAAATCGAGTCCCTCGTCAGTTCTCTTCCGCACAACGACTTTAACAAAATGAAATAATAAAACAACACTACACACTCAACAAAAAAAAGAAAATAAACAAGGGAGAGAAGATTCGTAGGGTCGCTTATAAACTAAATGCAATATCACAAGAAAAAATCAAAAGTCCATGATTGCGAGCGACGACGTCATCGGCCTCTTCCTCCTCATGTCTGTAACGTTGTTGTTTTCGCGCGCACTTGTTCTTATTGTTGTTGTTTTCGGTCGGAGGAGGAAGGAATTCCCAAAGAACGACGACGACGACGGCGACAACGAGCGCGCTCACCGCTCTCCAGTCTGCGACTGACTTCGCTTCGCTCTCCCGTACGACCAAGCGAACCCTCTGGCGGCAAATCTCGCAAGCCTGCGCCCCCACTCCGCGCTGCCGGACGACCAATCGCCGCACGACCGTTGCACTCGCGTGGGCGGCCACGCGAGCTCGGATTGGTCGGGCGCTCGGCATCGCGGGGCGGAGCTCGAGGCTCGCCGTCGAGGACACGCCCGCGCCCGATAAATCTCCCTACCGTTTTCCCTCCGACGCCGGGGAGAAGGCACCGAGAGATGCGCGCGCGAGGGTTTGCGCGGCACATTGTACAAACAACCCTCGAGCACGGTGCACTGCGCGCGTGTGCAACGAGGAGATACGACGCGTGCTTACGCGGCTCGCAAGCGCCGACTGTATACTGTAGCTGCAAGCTTTTCGCCGAGCGACTTAAATAAAGCTAGCGAGCGACAGACACATCTTCGCTCTCTCTCTCTCTCTCTCTCTCTCTCTCTCTCTCTCTCTCTCTCTCTCTTTTTATATGCATGTATGCTAGTCCACCGGGGATTTTTCCGCGCCGACATTTTCTTACGGCCATGTTCCATGATTTGTTTTACACCCTTGTCCTACAGATGTTCGCTTTTTTTTCTTTTGAGGTACGACGATTGTAGGTTCCTTTTTTCCTCTATTTCTTTCTTTATTTATTTTTCTTTTAACGAAATGACTTCTCGATTTATTACAAATAAATCGAAAGTTTGTGCTTGTAACGGTACTGTGATGAATCATTTTCGATTAACGATATTTTTTTATTTATTCGATACTGGAGATATTTCAAACAACATGTTCAATTTGCCAGACGACTTGTAACGAAAAAATTGATGATTATTACAAATGACTGACGTAATAATGTTAATCAGTTGTAAGCTTAAACAAATAACGGCAATAGTGATTAAATCAATATTAGAACAGAAGATGACTGGTACTCGTATGATTTTCGATCACTTTCATAAATCGTATAGACAGTATACATCTGCTAAAGCGTAAAACCCTGCCACCTATATTTTGATCACCGAAATTCACATTTATATAAATGTTGAAGAGAAAACCATAATCTAATTTTTCTAAATAATACATGCGAAGGAACTCCAGTGGTACAAGGTTATCGTCATCAAGAAAATAAGCCTACACTGGAAGTAAATTAAAGTGAACACTCATCTTTATGTAAATACAGAGGACATTATCAAACGGCTGATTAACTCTTCTGTTCTACCTCTAAGGGATAATATCTTGAGCGTCATGGATACTCGCAGTAATCCTGACTAGCATTACCGCTAAAATCTTTAAGCCCGTTAAATTTGCCTCTGTTTTCGACAAAAGGAGAACAAAGGATTTTCCGGTTCTCGAATCTTTTCTTTGTTGTGTAGTTGACGCAAAAGTTGCAATAAATCAGCTTGACATTACGTTGAGGAAAATTTTAAATTTCACAAGGCGTTTCAACAACTTATAAATAAGTTTCCTCGTGGATAGTTAACAAAGTATTATTGTTAATTTACACGGTGTTACGGCTACGGAAAGCACTTAGAACGTCGAGTGATTGTCATAATTGAGTTAATTTCCGCGTTATCGTTCTGCTGGCTTCGATAATCGTTCCATTCATTTGCACGAAAATAATTTGTAAACGAGCATCTAATTTGCATCCGAATTACTTGGAAATATTAACGTCGTTGAACGTTTAAATTATGCTCTTTTCAGCTTTCTCACCTAATTGAATTTCTATCAATAGTGAAAACTACTATTATTTTCATATATGCTACCTACTCGTCATTTTTCCCGCAAATAAGACCAAATAAGTATGCAAATTAAAAGACTGGTCGACATACAAGAAAAAAGCCCAATGTCCTCAGCCATCGAATCGCAAGTAGGTGCAGCGGCGGCAGCTGTCGAAGCACGTGCAGTCTACTATCCGACGGCCGGCGGCGGATTTGTGAGCAGGTCCGCTTTTGGCGGCTCATTAGAGTGCGTCGGCAGCGAGGCTACTGCAGTCAGCCCAATAATTTCACGGCTTATTGGACCTTTGGAGAAAAACCAGGACGGCTGCGTGCGGCCAGGGTCGCTTATCCGCGAAAAAAGAAGGACGCGGTCGGAAGTCGTCCGAGATGAGCTGGTATGCGACGCGTAGATAGCAGACGAAGATTGCGAGCTCGTCTTTCACGTAGCGTTGCAGGTAGCTCGACGCTAAGGAATGCTCGGCTTTGGAATCGGTCAGCAGACGAGGATAACAAAACACATCTCCGCCTGATTCGAGACTTTAATATTCGATGGTCTTCATCGTAATCGCAATTACACAGTCGGAATCGACACTCTGTACACACGTAAATCCCACATAGTTGAACATCCCACAAGTCAAGAGTTATGTTTACACTTATTAAGATAACCAAAGCTAGTAAATCCTTAGCCAAGCAAAACGTCCTATCTCAGTTTACATACTCAAATCCCTACAATACACATCTTTCGTTTACACTGCATACAAATTCATATCTGCCTTGCATAATTCAGCGCAACAAGTCTCTTTCGTCTAATTTTTTTTGCCTAATTTTTGGCGCTTCTTGAAAAAGTTGAATAGTATCCTCCGTGCACACCCGTAAAAAGTTATACATCGCAATAAAGCCATAAAGATTTATGGGAACGATAGTGAAGCCACGTGTGCCGAGTCTCTCTCGTGTCCGAAGATTTTCGAAATAAACGGATACGATATAACATCCCCAACCTGTTTTCACGACATATTAATATTTTTTTAAAGGGAAAAACAGAGCTTACGTCATTTGTGTGTCAAGCATAAAAATGTCTTTGTATGGTTTAAGAACAAATTCCTTTCGGAGTTATAAAAGTGTTAATTTCAGAACCAGAGAGAGAGCGAAGAAAACTACCCTAGACACCCGTCATATAATGATATCACAAGGCAAGATCGGTCGACTAGCTCGACCGCACGCATTTTCAATTTTACTGGGGCGAGAGAGCGGTGTGTCCAAGTAGCAGGTCACCGGGTTTACGCGAGTGTCGTAAATCACTGCCGCACGGGGATTTCTCGAGTGATTTGACGGAAAGCAGATAAGGAGGTCAGGTCTGTGCTGCCGGGGAAGAGAAAAAAAAAAGCCGAGAGGAAAAAGTTGCAGTTTTCTGGAAATTCCGGCGAAAGTTTGTTCTCCCAGAATGAATTTCGAAAGGATCGTTGGTCGGTATGCCCTGCTGATTTTCGAAATAAAGGATAGCGTGTGCAGTTCCAGTGAATGGAACAAGAGACTTTCAAGCTTGTTTATTTTTCTCGACAACTACCACAATATCGGTGCTGTAAATCGTATTTCGGCCGCCACGACATTGTGTCTGTACTATCGAGTAATGACAGTTTCAGAGGCATCCCTGTACTCAAAATACATTTTGGGAAGGGCGCATTGTTTCAAAGCTTGATCACTGTTCGAATTAGGTTTCATTAAATTGATTGTTCGTTAACCCAATCTTATGACTGCTTTCATGAGCATTAAAATAAATCCTAATATAACATAGGAATTAAGTTCTAGTTACTAGTTACGGCAATTTTAGCACAGTAGTTTCTTAATAAAACCACAATACGTAATTAGTAACTAACTATTTGTACAGGAAAAAAATGAATATATTCCTACAATTAACTGTCAGTCGCTTTCATAAATTGTATTGTCAATATAAATTTACGTAAGTAAAAAACACTGCCATCTACCTTAATCAATCGAGTACACCTAAAAAAGAATCTACGTTTCAAAGCAAAAATATTTGTACAATAAATTCCGATCATTCGTAGATTACACATTCATGGATTTATTGAAACAATCCGAACATTAACGCTCTAATAAAAAAAAGTACAGCCCAGTCCATGCACTCGAGTCTGAAAAGCTTTAACCGTAATCGCCTTTAAAAATGCCTTCTTTCACGGCATCCTGACTTTCCGATGCCCTAATAAGCTGTTTACTCGGCAATTATACCAAACCAAAGTGAAAATTACGTTATAAAAGTACACACATACAGCAGTATTATAAGGCCTATAAAAAGTGTGATATTCACGTTGGCGCTAAGGATACATACGCGCGCGCAATGCATGTATATAAGCAAGGCTCGTGCGCGCGCGGTCAGCATGAAAAATTTTTATGGACGCCCGTGAAGAGAAAGAAAGGGAAAAAAACTAATAGGGCCGACGGCGCCTGAATTTTATTGAGTGTCGGACCTTCTTACGGTGATGCCGCCGCCGACGTCGCTTGTGTTTTTTTTTCCCTTTGGTCGGCGCTTAGCTTCGAGGTTTTTATTTCAATCGGACGGTCGTACTTGTCGCTAATCATGCACTTGATATTCTACGTGAATTTTTTCTGAGGGAAAAGTTTTTTTGGCTATTTTTTTTGTGGATGCGTATAAAATATCCAGTGACGTAGGTCCGTTAATGTGAGAAAGTTTTGGAAGACAATTTTTCACTTACGATTTTACGCAAATCTACAAAATTATCTTTTTCATGAGCGTAATTTTTAATCATATCTTGAATGTCATTATTATGCGCAAAAACAGCAAAAGTATATATAAAATATTACACAGGAAGATAGCAGCACTGAAGCTTATCTCCTTCCCATTCAATTAAAAAAAAAAAATTCGATCCGACATTAATTCAATCATTTTCAATAAATAAGCTCAATCTGTTGCATCAGCATCACACGATCAATCATTATCACATGAAAATAAATCCGTTAAAACATATAAAAAATGAAACTAATTTGCAAACACGTAACAAACGTCAGTGAAAGAATCCCGTACGTCATAAATAACGAAGCGACACAATCCTGCTCCGGTGTGTGTGTGTGTGTACGCGCGCGGGACTAACGAGAGTAATTATAAATATCGACGCTCACACAGAGATCGGTGGACCGCAAAAAGTCATCCATATCCGCACACGATGTTTTATGCTGATTTTCGAATTAAAAATTCGCCGGAGCTCCAATCTCCAACGCGCGCTTTCTTGTTCTCTCGCTCCCTCTCTCTTCCTTCGGTCTGCGTAAGCGCATACACGAAATGTCAACCGTAAAACTCACGAGGCAACACTAATTAACCCGCTGCCCAGAGAGAGAGAGAGAGAGAGGGAGGGAGAGAGAAGCTTTCATCATGTTATTTTTTTTCGTCGTCTTTCCTCGCGCGCAAGCAATTGTTTTTTCCTCCCAAGTAGAATTTATTTTTCAATTTTACATCTACGCTATTCACATCGGTCCTCTCGCATACAGCGTTTAAATGAATCAATGTTTTCTCCTCTCTTTGCGATTGCTTTTTCTCGCATATATATATACACCTAATTTTTGAATGCGTAAATTTCTGTTTGGTTTGGATGACGAAAGGACTTTTTTGGCGCGTCGCTGCGCCAAGGCAAGAGGAGCTGGTACAAGATTATTTATCACCTGTCGATTAGATTGTCGCCCGTAACTCAAAGGTATTTTCGCACGACACTTGCGCCTGAAGCAGATCCCAATGGCGATTACAGCTGGAAATCATGTGTGCGCGCGCACGTGAGCAGGTAAGGCGACGCGCGTAAGTTGTTCGACCCGTCGCAGAGCTGCATTGGGCTGCGTACGCGGGGGCGAAAGTGCATCGGCTGGCGCGGCGACTACGAGTAGTACACGCGCGACAACGAGCGAAACCTCGCGCGGACGCGCGAAAAGCTCTCGGTGTGCAATGCACGAGGAATTATGTAAAGGTTGCGGTACTTATATGTTTGGAAGCCCCGCGCCGCCACGTACAATGCCGCGCACACACTGACACCCTAAGCGCGCGAGAGGCCGCTTTCCTCCTTCCGGTTTTCGCCTTCTTCTTGTTCACGCGACGTCGCAAGCGCGAAAAGCCTCCATGCCGTACATCGCGTTTACGCGACCCAAGGCAAGAGGAACGTCGCGCGCGCGCTCGCGCGTGGGCAAATTTATGTGCACGAGGGGGTTGACGTTGCGCGAGAGGTGGCGAACAACAAAACGACTCTTTCTGCGCGCACGGCAAGCGAGCGCACACAAGGGATCGCGCGAGAGACACCAGGCCAATTCGAATGCAATGAAAAGCTTATTGTCGGGATAACAATTACAGACCGAGTGTCCTCGGAGCCTCAAGGCTCGCGTAATTATAGTCACGCGAACGCAATCAGGTGCGAATTGCGGCAGTCATTAAAAAGCGAGTGCGGCGCAATCGCAGAAGAGTATATTCGCCGTGCGGCACTGACTTTCTCGGAAGCTATACGCTCGGGAAACGAATATTGTCGGTTGAATTCGAGACGCGCGCGGTTATCGGTGAAACTGCCGTGTGCGTTCATCGAAGAATCGTCATCGATGCATTTGCGCGCGAGCCTTTATAACGAACCGCCTCGCAGCCGTTACCACCGAGACATTGCATTATTCAGTGCTATAGATTTACGAATGTATCTCTCACCAAGCGAATTTAATTATCCGTCGACTTCTTTATTTTCATTTTAATAAGCGACTCGCTATCTTGCACCAGCTGTAATAGAAAAAAGATCAACGCACGAGCGTTGATTATTATCGTCGAATCTCATCGCGCGCGCGCGCGCGCGCTAAATTATACACCTTGCGCATCGCGCCGCTCATTTCCCTGCGCAGGAGCAAAGTCCCGCGCGGTCGCGCCACGAACAGCCCAGTCGATATGTAGAACGCGCGGATGTCGAAGAGCGCGAAGCCAAGTGTCGCCGTAGGCCGCGCGCGCGAAACCCAGCCGGCGGCGTGTAGCAGCGCAACAACGGCGCGCGCGCGTTGCTAATGAAGACGAATGGCAGAGGCGTCGGTGGTGGCGCGCGGGCGAATTAAGAATTCGTTTAATGATACTGTTCGAGAGGGGCCCGTCCGCGCCGATTAACGCGCGCGCCAGGCGAAAGAGCCGAGCCGAGGGGATAATGATCGGCGGAAGTGTTCGTGCTAAAATATGCAGATCCATGTGCGCCACAGAGAGACTAAATTACGCCTACCACCACCTATAACGATATACAGTATGATGCGCTCGGCACCTTGCGGCGCCTGTCTGTACGCTGATACACCTATGTGTGGCTGCTTTGTTGCACTGTCGCTATGAAATATTGCCGGCGTGAGACCATGCTGGCGACGACGACTTGCCTCGCAGATACGTTCAATCGAATTTCGAAACCGCCGCAAAAATTTCCTTGGAAAACTCTGAAACACTCACGTTTTAAATTGCGAGGGAACAACAAAGAAACGCGTTTCGTAGGTTCTATTGCATCGACTTGTCAGGACGCCTAACGTTCGGACAATCTAAAACTAGAAATCATCAGTGGCCATATATCGCGAAAAATGTGTGATTGCTTCAACAGTCACGGGACAGTTGCAGTTCCCGAACGTTACGGCAAGCTCTCCGTATTAGGCGTCCATTCTGACATATCTGAACAGAGTGAAAAGCAAAAGAAGAGTGGAAAGAAAGGCCTATCGTTGAGCATCGCCGGCCTTTCAGTCGGCGTAAAGTCGCTCGTTAAAACTAACGATTTCCTGCGATTTCGTGAGGCCGAAGTACGTAACAACGTCCAACCCCTATCCCGTGCGCGTATAACGTTAACAGCCTGGAATTATAAGCAGAAGCAGGCGCGAACGAATGACTGTACAGGTTTTGCGTGCGGCGCGCCGAGTGCAGGCGCTGCTTGCGCGTGAAAAGTGTCTCGCGCGCGCGCGCGCGCGCGAATATACGCGACGGCTCGTATAATTATTACGCTCGCGCGGCCAAACTTCTTTTTATAACTTCATCTCGGGCGACCACTTTACGAGCTTGCCGTGTATGTCTTTCGAGAGCGCACATCGACTGCACAGCCGTGCTGCACTCGTCGGTCCGCTGCGCGGCGAACGCGAAACGATGCGTTGCACTTCGCCGAACTAACGACGAAGCTCCGATCGCGAGCGCCGAGCACTTGAGAGCCATCTCTCTCCAGCTGCGATTAGCAAGCGCTCGATAACGAACGTACTCGGCGTGTTTCCCCTTTTCCGAGACAAATTGCTCCGAGCGGCGTCGAAGACGGAGCTTCCTGTCGCTTTTTCGTCAGCCGAGTGTCGTCCGTGGTTAACGGTACGCGCCAAAAGCCGGATACATTCCGTCGCAGTAGGCTTTCGCGATGCACGCGCGCTCGCAGGAAATCATTAAGTTTCTCGACAAGAAATCGCCATTACGAACGAGTGACCCCGCGCGTAGAAGAAGCACGTGTGCCGTTTGTTAGACAGAGCAACATAAAAATTCTCCTTGTGCCAGTCTGTGTAAAAACAATGGACGGCACATGTAAATCGACCTACTCTGTCGAGTGCCGTGTCAATATCGGTGCCGAGGCTTGAGAAACTTTGCACTAGAGAGTCCTGCGCAAAAATTGGCTTTGCGACAATTGTTAAGTGCTTCTTGTGTGAGCGAGGCGCGCGTGTACTTGTATTGCCAGTGTGCTTGGAACTGTGCCTCGAGTACTTACTTTATTTGGTGATGGCTGGAATTGATCAAAGTGTTCCACTCGGATCCATGATCTTTATTGCGTAAATCTCTCCCTATTCGGGCGTCATTTCTAATTCTAATAAATATTGATCAAACGATACAGTTTTGGCCGATGAACCGCTGTAATTTACAAGCCAGTGTCAAGACTGCGAAGGCAAAAGGCCTCGATATGTACAACTAACGTACAACTAACTGTACAGAAATCAATAAAATGAATAATGAATGACAGAATCTCGTGACAGGCTATGCGTCGGGCACGTAGATACGAAAATATCTATGATTCCGAGCGAGCGACAAAAAGAAAATACATATAGTTAACGACCTCGTAAAACGCATGTTTGAAAATAATCCCTTTTTGAAATAAGCAATTTCATCGCAAGAAAAACAAGTCGTCCTCGCGCGCGGATGATGGAGCTTCCGTGCCAAGAGTCACGCGCGAAGAGAAGAAAAGAAGAGGAGTATCACTCGCGCGCGCTCACTGAGAAAACAAGATGGAGACACACGCAAGCTCTATTTTCGGCGCGGTGTGTTGGCGCGATTGATGCGTCTACGTGGGGGTTTGGCTCTCGCGGATGCCAGAAAGCATATAAGACGCGCGGCTTTTCCTCCTTTTCTTTTTTATTAGATTTTCGCTTGATTGCTGCTCGGCTTCCTATATATTTATAGACGCGCGCGAAGATGGAATTGACTCGCGCTCGCGCCAGTAGTGCGTTCTGTTGTTAGACTCAGACAAAGATCTATTTCCTTTCATTAAGCTCTTTTTCAGCTTGTTTGCCTCGCCAAGCTGAGAAATGATCCTGGTGTCTTCGAATGACACACAGCGATTCCTCAGATTTTATACGCTCGGCATATAGATATTTTCGTCGTTCGACTATTTTCGGGAGAGCTTCGATTCTTTACGTATGCCATTCTCGCTTGCGGCAATTCATAATAACATTCGTTCAAATAGATACCGTCAGACGTACAGCCTGTACTGGAATTAAACTTTACGCTCGTTATATTATCGCCTGGCGCTGTTCGAGCAATGAATATGCAAGGCTCAATCGACGTAGGCATTCATGAATAATGACGCGCTTCTGTCGCTAGAGTTTGACTACAGTTCGCTCCTGTTTGATTTCGAAACTCCAAGAGAGTCGCTGCCGTTTTCCAACTCATGTGTCATAGTCAAATATGTATCTGTGACTTGCCGACGCCGTCCTGATCAATGTCAATTTTATGAAAATTAAATTGACATTGCGGTATGTTACTGCTTTAATATCTCATACCTAGAAAAGTATCGATTTGATTCTACCAAATCACGAAGCATAATAAGATCCATACATTTTTAATCATCAAACCAAAAATACTCTGCTGTAACCGTTAAGAGAAAAAAAATGCATAACCAATTACATTGTCTATAAATCACACTAGCAGAGTCCTATAAATATATTATCACCTAAAAGGTCTTACATTCTATGGCTAATTGCCTATACATGTAACCTTTGATGGGGTTTATGTGTAGAAAATTGATTCGACATCAAATTTCCAATGCAATTTTCCGGTTCCACATTAAATGGTGACTCTAGATCTTTCGAAATCATCAAACAGGATAGGTACTTGATCGTTTTGTATTCAATTCTACGAGGAAACCGCAGGACAGAATTTCTAGACCCACATTCAAAATATCACGAGAAACTTTTATCAGCTTGTTATCGTACACTTCCGATTTTGTAAAAAGGTTAAAAACGAAATTACTATCAGATATCAATAATATCGAGATGTCTCGATATTACAAACATCTCTCGTTATAGCGTAAATTGTTCATCTTTTACATCTATACACGAGAATCGTTGAGATTCATTAACATCCAATATCACCTATATGCATAGATTATCAAATAAACACGACGTGTGATCTGTACATAAAGAAAAAACGGATAAGTTGCAGCTATTTAACATGATGAATGATCTAAGTTTTCCATAACACATTTATACTATCGAAGCGCACAACTCGGTATGTCAAACAATGCCACGATTGCTATACGTTTACCAATCGTGAGAAAAGGCAGCTATCAATAAAAACCTCATATCAATCATACCCTTTAGTCAATTGTATCCCTAAAGAACCCTGAAGAAAGGTCATTATTTAGCGGATTGATGGATGGCATTGCTTTGCGCGTGCAACATTCCTCCTCTTCCTCGCGTTTCTTATATTCTTCTTCTCTCGTAAAATGCCAGCGCGTCATCTTTACACGATCGTCAGTCTGCCTCTTCTTTTTTTTTGTTGTCGCGCATGCGGAGAGTCGCTCAAGGTTGATTTCTCGATCGCGTAACCAGGTGTTGTTATGATTCGCTAATCGGATTTCTTTTGTGGCGCGACGACGTTTCGTCTTTTTCTTTCTTTTTTGGTCGTCTGCGCTGAATTCTTCGGGTAATTGAATCTAAACTCGTGAATTTTGTATGAGGATGTTGTAGTTTTTGCCGATTTTGTCGGGTAATTAATAAATCCGAGATTGAACCGAGGCAGCTTATGATCAATCACGATAATTTATGGTATCGAAACAACACAACGAGTAATTTGAAAGTTACGTCGATAATAAAATCAAAGCAGCGTTCGCCTCCCCATCTCGAACATTAACAATTGTTCATGTCGCGTTCTTTAACTGTTCCCTCTGAACCGATCAATCTTTCTAATGGGACTCTCTCCCTCATTCTCTGTATGTCTCTTTCGCGTCGCGCGGCTCTTTTGAAAAATAACCCGACCTCTCAATCACCTGCATATGAGTTTGTCTCCCGCGATCAATTGTAATCGGTCGGTTTTCGTGAAACTGACGATTGATTGCCGATGAAAATGGCGAGCGTCGCTTTTCGTACACAAGCTGCGACAAATCTCCAAACGAGGTGAGGCGACGAATGCCAATCAACTTTCCGTACGCGTCTTTCTGTTTTTCTCATTGCCGGATGACAAAGTCGTCGTGAGCTCAATTTTCGCCTTTCGTATGGGCAGTAGAGGGCGACAGAGAGCTTTCGCTCGTCGATCGCAATCGAACGTTTATATTTCCCAAGGCAAAACAAAGAGAAGCAGCTGGCCAGAAAAAAATGAGAAGAGCACAGTCGAAGACTCCGAGCAAGAGAAAAATAAGTGGCGTCTAGGCGCCCGCGACTCGCTGACAACTCGCGATTGCAGCCAAAGAAACAAAAGAAAGAGAGAGAGAGAGAGAGGAAACGAGGTCCGAGCTCGCACACGCAGGCAGAGTGTGTATCGGAAAGCAATTAAGGGGCCTCGCGCGCGCGCGCGCCGGTATAGGAAAAAGAAAAGAAGGCCGTCGCGCGGGCAAGATATACGTTACAGGTGAGCTGCGGCCGAGGAAGAACGTACGCACACTCGCGTGCAAGCGGCGAACGTCGAGAGGGGCAGCTGCAGCTATACGACGGCACGGGCGCGGGGTAATGCGTCAAGAGACCAAACGCCGGCTGCCTACTCTTTGGTCTAGCATTACGCGTTCATTGCTGATTTATGCGCGGGGAGCATTTACGATCTCGAGCGAAAAATCTTGCGAGCACAAGTTGACGATAGCTTAGATGAAAAATTTCGCTCGGTGCACGATCGATTATTGCTTCGGATCGCTGGAATCCAAGACCATTAATGCTATTAAGCTGCGTCATGCAAAATGAAGTTGTTTTATCCGTGTGGATGATTAAAAACGATTTATCAATATTTCATTGCGACTTGTATTATCGCTTTATCGTAGCGAACCTAAAGCGATTTAATTACTCGCGTTTAATTTCAATCGTAAATAAGATAACAAATTACTGGCGAGTGAGAAAAAAATGGGATATCTTACACGAATGACGCAAGAAGCGCGTGAATGGTATTAGCCGCATAATTCACCGAGACACCTGAACGCCACACCCGCTCCGAAATTATTACAGGAATTTTTATGTGCCTCGAGGTAGGAAGAAAAATAAAACGGCCTGTGCGCGGTTAATGAAATCAAACAACATGACTGCCTTTTTTGCGCACTGGATGCAACAAAGTTCGATTAATGACCACGATTTGACGGCGATACCCGTTATTTTCTGGGGAAATGGAAGTTTGAATATATTACATTTTGACGGTTGGCGCCTGCGGGCACAGAGATCACTTGGTTTCTTTTGTAGAGGGTAGATATTCATTGTTTGGGAAAAATACTGTCGTACAGAATATTTAAACTTGATTCGCGTATTTTTAGAAGCAAGACAATTTATTTGTAAATTACTTTTCAATTTTGTTTATCAAAATTTTATTCGCAAGCTTTCGTATTTGTAAGCTTCAATTCGAATGTGCCAGTCTTCGAAGCACACCGTGAAAGTAAAAAAATAATGTTGTACTAAAAACTTATTTGTTTGGACGACTCTCATTTACCACTGTAAATAAATCATCAAATGAAATCGCTTACACAAGTCTCCAATCTATTAAAGGAGTATCACACCGTTTGAAAAAGGGGTGCAAAAAGCGTAAAAAGCTGGAGAATTTTCCTGGCTGCAACGGTAGGAGGATATCTCGGTAGATAAATCACAGAAGCTGATTGGTGGGTGGAGTCGAAAGCGTAAGAGAGAAAGAGAGAGAAAGAGAGAGAGAGAGAGAGAAAGAGAGAGAGAGAGAGAGAGAGAGAAGTTTTCGTGGCAGGAAAAAGAAGTGGCTTTGGCGGGAATTAACAGAACGACTTGTTGGTTAGTTGACTTCAGACGCGGAAGGGGGCGAGTTTGGTGTGGTTAGGAAGGGAAGAAAAAAAAAAGGAAGAGCAATCTGTTTTCTCCCCGGTTTGCGGAGCGAGCTATACGGCTTTCTTTGCTCTCTCTCTCTCTCTTCAGCCCCTTTTCGGTTGGATGCCCGTAAAAAAAGAGAGAGCACATCCGAATTGAATCATTGCTGAATAAGCGGGACCCGGATGGATGCGCTTTTCTCGCACCCCGGAAAGTGTAAAGGGGACGTCCGAGCGTTGCAACCTATAATGGTTCTCTCTCTCTCTCTCTTTATTCGCGCGTGATTTCGTTCATGATTTCGTCTGGATTGACTTCGGCGATTTTTCGATAAATGCGAATATCCGTGAACGCACAAAAGTTTATGAATTTTACCATTCGCTCGCCAGCTTCGCCGAATCCGCTGTGACGATCGCCAAACAAATGTGCAATAATCGATATGAAAAGCCGCCGAACAAAGAACATAATATCTCGTTAAAAAATGTTTCGCCAAGCTCCTCCTCCACCTCCTACAACTGCTGCTACGAATACTTGAAGAAGAAGCATAATAAGCCATGGGATGTTTTTGCTCGCGCGAGCGCGTCCCGTAGAATTAGCTCAAGAGCGCCCGAGGCCGCAAACTGTTGCTCCTCTAATGAAGCGACGAGTTGTACCGCAAGGAGGCTGCTGCTGCTTGGCTTTTACGTCTTCATATATCGGCTCTACAGCTACTCTGCTGCTCGTCTTATATTCTCTCCCCCTGGGAACGAAAAGCTTCTGTATAGCTTTTTACATTTATTTTTTGCTTGCGAGCGCAACCATCGACGTCGAGTGTTGAGTGTCGGTAATTGCTTACCCGTGAGATCGAGAATACAGAATTTTCTTTTGATATCGTTTGTTGGCCTCTATGAGGACGTTCACCATTTGGCATTTTTGCAATGATGCTAACGTTGCGTCACGAAAAAATCAGTTTATTCGCTTGATTATTGTCGAAAATAGTATTTTATCGGAGCATTCGGCAGATGACTGCTCGTGAATATTCTCTCAGCAGGACTGATTGAAACCTGATACAAAAGTGGCACGTGATCCGACTTGAAGTTGAATTGGAACCTTGTGTGTATTTTCATTTGGTTTTAGCCGCGGTTAACAATCATGCGTATATCGAGAAGGCGAAAGTCCAAAAGGAAAAGCAACCAAGTAAATTCAAGCGCGACATATCGCGCGCAGTGGTAGAGCTGCTGTCGGCAAATTAGCTGCGCGGAATAATTCATAAATCTAATTTTCGCCACCTAAAATGCCAATGCACATTGTCCCCTTTGTTCGCCGGCGAACATCTCCCGATTGCCCGCCCATACAATACACTTCGAAAGAGCAGTATCGAGACAAAACTAGACGTGTGTGCGCTAGACAACCCCCCGGTAGCGCGCGGCGCGCGTTCAATTAGAGCCGGAGTTTTGGGGTGGTTGAAGCCCGCGGGGCGAGAAAGGGATGACAAACGCATCGGGGCTAAGGGCTAAGTGCGCGCGGGAGAGAGATGAATATGTGTACACCCCGCGGGAAACGAGAATGCCCGCAAGCCGCTCTCCCCGCGCCCCCTGCTAGGGCTAGACGCGCAGTTAATGCTGACTTTTGTGTACACTGTTAAAGCGATACTTCGATTAATCTACAATGTGTGCACCCGATTCTCGCTACTCTTCGCGCGCTTATCCACATTTTTCCGATGTGTCTGCGATCTTTCAACGGTCCCATTCGCTTCCTAAGGGCATTTCGCTTGCGTTTCATTTTTTTTTTAATTTGGCCAGGCTTCACATTTGCCGCTGCCATGACATTAATCGAAGAGGAAGATCAAAAAAAGTCTAGGCAAATCTATATACCGGTAATATGAAAAAACGGCCGATTTCGGAAGAAAGTCACATCAATCACATTTTTTCAAGCCAAATCTTTGTAAATAAAAACCATCGCAGAGATCAATCCATTAAAAATCGTTTCCAGTCTCAACGTAAAAAGAAATCAGTACACAATAGGAAGTTCACAATACACTTGCTAGGAGAAAAAAAGAAGGAACGACAGAGCTGAAAAGCGCACGCGAGTCTCGTCCCCCGAAATTAAACGCCAATCAACTTGTGCCGGCAACTTTATAATAGGCGCTACAATGGGCATCATATATTCCCTGTAGCGCAACTGCATTATAACGTTTTTCGACATGTCGTCGTCGCCTCGACCCTCGCGCGTGACAAGTGCGCGACAGTTTGAAACATTATATAAAGCGCTCGGCCGCTGCAATATTTTCCAAATGCAGCCACGCGTGACTCGCGAGGCGTTTTAAAGGCGCATTCGTCGCGCTCCGCCGTGAACATTATGAGGATCATAATGGGGCGCAGGGTACGAGCGTTCCAACAAAGCTGTCCAGCACACAGCCGCGCGAAGCCAAGCGCGATCGCCGCCGAGTGCTTTGGTTTTCGCGGACCTGCGGCTGTTCTCACGCGTTATGGATGCAGCAGGCGGCGCAGCCCGCGCCAATGGGAAACGCCAAGTGTCTCGGCGAGGTGTTTTCACGAGGAGTGTGCGCGACCCCTTTGAAAATTAAACAACCCTCGCGGACGCGCGCGAGGCGGTGGCTTGTCCGTCTCTTTTTTCGGGGGGGGGGGGGGGGGGGGCATCGTCACGACAAGTGCAGTCGCGCGCGTGCCTCGCTCCGATATCCAACTTTGCGTGCGTGCACGTGTCGCGAGCGAAGCGACGGAACGCGCGCGCGTCTCCGTTGCGAGAGAGCTCTATGGGATGCACGTGTCGCACGTGCGAAAGGAGAATCGTTGGCGCTTGACTCCGGACGTGTGACTCTTTGCGTACACGTGCTTTGAAAATATTGCGGAATTCGTCAGCTTTCAGAGGTTGTCGAGGGTGATCGTCGCTCGGCAGATGTGGTGCTTGACGAGACGATCGGTCGGTTTTATGCTTAAATTTTTATGATTTTATGTTGTATGGTTTTATGATTAAAGCTTCATTTTATTTCGATGTATAGGCAGAATGTTCTTTGTAAGATTTCCGAATAGAAGATGCATAAGTTATGGTGGCTATGCAGACATTCAAAACTCATTGATATTGATGTTAAGACTAAAAGACACTGGAAGACTAAAGAAAGATTAGCAAGAGCTTAGATTGCTACGTCTTATCCCGTGAACAAACTCTTTCCAAAGGACGTTCTTCAACGAGTCTAATTTTCTTATACTTCCATTTTCCACTTTGATGTTACATGCAAGCAAATTTTATTCGTAATGATCTGTACAACTGATGTAGACCGTGAGAACAAGACATTATTTGACCAATTTCCGTTCCGAAGACAAGTTCGAAGGCTTGGAAAGCACTTTCCACGCAGTACTCTCTATATGTACATCATGACGACCATTTTGTTGACAACTCCATCACGCACCTATTCTCGCGATCCTTAAAAAGCCATCGCTTTGCACGGGGCCCGAGGCACTTTCTTACTCTGTCAAGCACGCGTGAAAGCCTTCCCGTGACAAAAAGAATCGGCGAGGAGACGAGCGTGTAACGATACGACGCTGCCTGTGCGCGTCGAGTGCGTGGAAAAAAAAAAGAAAGAAGCGACACACAGAAGCGCGAGAGCCCTCTGACCGTGCGAAGCGTGTGAACCCCCGAACATGTGGATCCTTCGCGCGAAGAGCTTGTTGTACGGCTGACAAAGAGAAGGAAAAGAGGGAAGGAAAAAAGAAGAACATGGCGGCGAATGCAAGGAGTGGCGTTAAGTGAACAAACCTGTTGTTTTTCGTTTACATATTTTTTGAACTGATGGGAAACGCGTACACACATAGGAGGTGCGGCGTCAACGTGTGTTCCTACTGCACGTCGCAAGTCCTTCCGAGTGGAAGAAATGTCAAGTTTTTGGTCGAATTGCTAACGAACATCTCAAATGAGTTTTACCGACTGTACCAAAAAACTATATATCGACTTGTAAATTAAAGTGGCATTATTATTTTAGTTCTCAAATTGAAATTATCTCGCTACTTTACAGGTGTTTCCAATTCAAGATCATTTCTTCAATACTGGCAGGAAATTTAAGCACTTTTCCTGTACTGTTACGTTAATGTGCGTATCGAAAAAAATATTTCACTTATGAAATGAGTATAAGCGTTCGTAATCTCGAAAATCACATATTACATTGAAAAAAGAGTAACCCCTGCTGAAGATTGACGAATAATCGTTGTCGTGCACTCGAACGACCCTCGTAAGTGTCCAAAGAGCGACGCGGGAATCCGTCGACGGGGGACAACATAACGGCTGAGGCTTAATGTTTTAAGGGTGTAGATAGACACATACACACACCTTGTATACGCGCGCGACAAGAGCGAGAGAGAGAGAGAGAGAGAGAGAGAGAAAGAGAGAAAATGCGTTTGTTTTTCTCCTTGTCGAACGATAAGATTATAGCTGTTATGAGTCTTTGTCGCCCGAGGAGATTTAATGGGCTTTAATGCAGTGTACAGGGCTGTTAATGTTTCCAACGAGGGGTGACGATGGTAAAAAGAGGTTTTCCGAGAAAACGAGATGCTTTTCACGATTTACGTATATAACAGTTCTAGTGATTGCGATAAGTGATTATTATTATCGATATGCAATAAGAATTTTGGAGTATAGGTGTCGTGTTATGTGAAAATGAAAAGTGGTGTTAAAGTCAAACTCCTGCTTTGATAAAGGGTCAAATTTATTAGAAAACATACTATTTTCATGGTATGTAATAAGTTACTTTATAATCAAATTGATTTGTTAGAGCTACTGGCGAATTTAAAAAAAATGAAATGATTTATCAGTCGCATGCTTAACACCCTTTTCGAATAGTACACGATGTATCGTCAAATGAATTATAAACTCACATGTAATTTTGATATACGTCATTCTTTATCTTCAAATTAAGTTATAAAAAATAATATTTTCGAGTCAGCTAAAGCCTCATTACAGTCACCTTATTAAAATGTTAATTAAACGTTATATCGCCAGCATTGAAAAACGACCACTCGGAAAGTCATGTAAATTTGTAAAAAAACGAGAAATTCAAAGCACGTACGGGGTCAAACTAACAAATTATCTTTAATCGGCCGTTTCCCTGTGAAAGAAAAGGTGCAACAGCGGATGGATCACCTGCTTTACGACTCCGCGGCATAGCTCGAAGCAACGCGTCCAGCACTCACGCAACTTATCTCGCTAATTAAGGGGTTTATTGACCGAAAAATCTTTATTTTGTTCATCGTAATAAATACCCTGGTGCTCGAATTCAAATTTTTTTTTTTTAATAACGAAGTACTGAGCGAGGATCTTGGTCTATATATAAAACGAATTGCTTGACGGAAATACCGTTAGCGTGTTATAAAATTTTCGGCTGGAAAGTAGTTAACGGTCAATGTATAACCGTAAGTTTGCCTTTTTTACATGATTGCAAAATAAATTTGTAAAAACATCATGATATGTTTGATTTTTCAGTTAGAAATCTCATCAACTTGGTAAATGAAATAATTCAAACAATTCAAACGCTATTTTTAAATAAAGATGACTTGACGGTAGTTCATTTTTTTTCATTCTTAAAAATACATAAGTGTTATTGAAATACGTTTCGATGGCGAACGACTATTTTGTTTTGCTGCAATTTAATTAAAAAAGATAGTTTACTTGGTAAAATTACTGACAACAAATAGAAAAACACAAACGTCATCGGTGTATTAATTACCAATGACGACAAAAGTAACAAAGTTAAAAAAAAAAGCTGCCACATATACAGATAATTGCGCGTATCGCGGCTGTCGGCCGACAAACAGAAATTATCAAATTAATTCCGAACGAGAGCCGAGGGACCGGAAGCGGCATGCGAGAATTTTATCTGTCCCGAGTGAGTGCGCGACACGTCACGGGGACGGTAGCAGCGGACGGACGGACAGGTGCAACGCCGCCCTTTAATTATGGGCTCGACAATAAATTTTCGTCGACTGACTTTTCGTCCTCGCGCCTTTTACCCGACGCGCGCTCGCGATCGATGAATTAATCTCAGGGACGATTAACGGAGCTTTTTACCAAATTTATGCCTCTCCCACTTAATACTCGACAAGTTAGCCAATCGACTCATTGTCATCTTGGTGGATAGTGAAGTTTACTCTATAAATTAGTTTTGATATTGCATTTTTAAGAAATGACTGTTTGGCAAACAAAACAGATGAACGATTGACTAGAATTGTATATATATAATTGAATTGAAAGCATCTGAAATAGGCAATTATTTTTGGCACATACTAGATAGGTGCATTCATTTGATGAGTCCTGCCTATGTCTGAAATTTGTAAAACGACCTTTAAAAGAGTGAATTTCAAGACAAGCGCGACGAAAAGCGGTAAACCCGCCCTTACTTAAACAACAGTAGGGTATCGTTGTAATAATCATAAAGACCGGGATAACACGACGCTCCCCGAAAAAAAGAAAAAGTCCTCGGCCGAGCTTTGATTGTGCAAACGGCTGCTCGGGGCTGCAAGAGTAAAAGTCGGAAATGGCGCGGACAGGCGTGCTTAGCCGAGCGACGGCTAATGACGTCAGGGAGGAGGCTTAGGTAACCCATCAATCCGTGAAGCTCGCCGAAATTTCACAAGTCCCTTTTTTGCCCCGTCCACTGGAAGGAAACAGTCGTAAACAGCGCGGGAGAGCGAAAGAGAGAAAACCAGCTCCGTCGTAAATAACGAAGAAGAGAGGGAGGCCGCAGCGACGACCAGTATGCGGCCGTCATTTTCGAAAGTTTTACGACGGGGGTATCGCTTTCCTTGGCGCGAGGCCGCAGGGGCGCGTGCGGCGCCCGCGACCCTTACCTGCCGAAACTTGAAATACAACGGGCCAGATTTTTACGGCGGATAAGAGAGGCACCTTGCCTCATATTTTTATGGCACGATCGCCAGGCGTTTTTGACGCTAGGCCAAACAAAGACAATTAGCTCGCTTCGTTATGGCTGTCATTCATAATCCTATGCATGGCCGTTTGGCCTTGCGAGCGCGCTTGGGGTTTTGCCTCTGGCTTCCCGACAATGGCATTGTTCCGATTTGAGTCACTCAACTGACTGGTTGCTCGACGACTTGCAGCGGGAAGCTCGTTTCGCCAACGTGCCTTTTTGTCGATGTGGTGCGTTCGCTGCTCGCGCGATGCTCGCCGACGCCAAAGTTTGTTCGGCATCCCGGTCGGTCGCGGACCCCCATTGACTGGCTAAGGAGGGTGCGTACGCACGCACTGTATACGAGCGCGCGCCGCGTCCGAAATCGTTTGCACTTTGGAATGTGAGAGGTCCGCTTCTACGTCGAGCGAATACGAAAAAAGCCGAGTTTATCGCCTAATAATCCCGGAGGATGTGTTCCCATACGTTGCTCGCGCGCGCGCGCGCGCGCGCGTGGGAAACGCCATACGTGAGTCGCAACCGCGAAGCTCGTGTCATCCACGACATACTCTCTAACGTTCGTTACGAAATACCGATCGCGCGTCCACGATTCGCGCCTTCTCCAGGCCTCTACGTACTTCGGCAATTGATTTCACTTCGAGTTTGTGAGTTTGATAGATGAGTTTTTTCGGCAGGAGGCGTGCGTGTGTCTGTTTCTTTTCTTCTCACGCGCCCGCGCCGATCTGTCAAGAGAAGACGTCTTTGAGTAAATTTGCTCTTTCATTTTCCAATCCAACTTTCGGGCGCGTTGATAATTTTGCCTTTCATCACAAATCGCCGAAGTGCATGTAACGTTCAAGCGAAAAAAAGGCGCACGCGCACGCAGCTCGATGCTGGTACTCGAAAGCATGATTTGTCCAGACGCACATGTGTACAAAATCAACAATAACATGACGAAACAATTACTCGACAAGAAACGCACGCGTCTTTTGATTCTCTGGTCCGTTGGCCTCACTCGCCCGCGCTCTCTCTCTCTCTCGCTCTCGCTCCGAAGGCATTGTGCCTCGTAGCTGTATCACGGGGCCAACAAAGGCCCATATAATCCCGATGAACAGCCATGATAAAGTCGCGCTCGCTCGCGCGCCTATCAAGCCTGATTAATCGCGCCTGAAGCGAACGATGACGAACGACACGTCGACATCGAAGCGAACGAAGGCTCTCTCTCTCTCTCTCTCTCTCTCTCTCTCTAAGCTCGTCTCTCATATATCTCGCGCGTATGCGTTTGTACTTTAAACCACCGCCCACGTGCGCGCACTTTCCACGCCCGCGATTATGCAGTGCGCGCGCTCTGACCATTCAGACCCGCGAAATCGCGACACGGCGTCTGGTAGGCGCCGCTCAAATTTATCGATTCGCGGGCTGTGCCGTGCGTTGACGCACTGCCCGCGCGCTGCATTTGCCGAATAAACAATCGATTTTATTGGCGCCCGCGCTGCCCGCGGTCGACAGAAAGGAACGTACAATCGCGAAAATTGCTCGCAGCTGCGTTGCCCCGGCGGCCCGCTTAAACGCATCATCCGGCGAAAGCGAAGGTTCCACTCCGCGCTGACGCCTTTTATCATTTATGTCCGGGTGTAGTCCATTCCACGAAGCGCACGCGGTGTCCCATTAATTCGCGGCGACGCGAGTGCGGAGCTTTCCTTAAACGAGACAATACGCATTTCGTTGCGTAGGCCTTTACGCGCGATAAACTAATTGTCGCTGAAAAGAAGGAAAAATTCTACCGCGGGAGACAACGGCGGCTCGGAGGGTTCGTCTTTTCCTGAAAATAGCTCAGTCCACGGGCGTTTGGTCGTTTTTCTGTTTTTCGATGAAAAGCAGCGCACGTCTGCGCGAAACGCCGAACAACGGAAGGAGGAAAATAGAGGAGCGCGCGACAAGAGCCACCCACGTCATTACATTGTCTCTCCGCGGCGTAGAGCGCGCGCGAAAACGAAGCCGGCAGCGGCAATGTCTAAAAGTGAAAAGAGTGACGGAAATAACGTCGGCGGGTACTTTGCATACTCTGCCGGGCGAACGTATCGCGCGTGCGACACCAAGGCATCAACTGCGAGCCCGCATCCCCCTCTCGCGTTGCCGCGCCGCCGGATTCGCGCATACATACACGAGGCGCGCGCGCGTGTCGCCGAGGTAAAGTGCCGAATTAATAAACAGCCGAGTTGACTTTTCCGATTGCGGAATTTGCGCGCGCGCTCGCTGGCTGTCGCTCGGATTGGCATTGCTAATTTGAGAGCACGTCTAGAGAGGGCGTTTCGTGCCATCTCTCTCTTCTTCTTCTGCGCAAGAGATGTGACCACCGAAGCTGTATATGCTGCAACGTTTGCACTCACTTTCTTACCTTGTACAGTTGTAATGAAAAAAGTAGATCAAATAGCGGGAATATGGGAGTACTGATGATTTGACGATGAGTTAATTTTTATCCTCTTACAGTGCGTCTTTTATCCCTCACTTTATAACACACACGTGCAGTTTTCCGGGATATATATCGCCTCGCTCGACGTTCCCAGCTATTTAGCTGGCATATGAGATACTTGGGCAAATCATCTTATAAAAAATGATTACAGGAAATTGAAGCGTGCACCTGAAGAGCTTGGTGCGCGTGCATCATCAGCAGCAACGTATTTACAGGAGCGTTGTAAAAAATCAAAATCCTCATTTGAATACGTATCGAGACGCGAACCCGCCAAGCGCAACTCAATTATCACAACGAAGTGCCATAAAAAGTCTCTGTCGCGCATCATCAGCGTCAGAGGCGATTTTGTCATCGAAACCTGCTCCCCCGAAAAAGGAACGAGTTTTCGGGCTGCGCGCGCGTCGGAGGTGCGTGCCCCTGCCTTCTCGCTCTCGCTCCCTCAAATGCCTATAATTTCCGGAAGATGATTACAGGCAACCGACGAGCTCGAGCACGTGGCCGGTGTGCCCTGGCAAGAGCGGTGCGCGCGCGCGTGTTCGCAGATTGAAACGGAACAACGAGCGTCTATTACCGCGCTTCTGCGCGAGATGAGCCCAATTTCAAGAGCGAGGCTACGTGAAATTTCGTTTCGGGGAGTATTTTCGATAACGAGGTTAATGGGGTTTCGCACGGTACGGACGTCGCTTCCGGTAATGCGATCGCGAAATTTCGTCGAGAAACAAGAAAACAGCAGAGAAAACGAAGGGACAAAGAAGCGCGCTGCTGATCCAGGCTCGAGCAGCACCAAAGGCTACGTAATTGACTACGGGCCGGAGACCGGCCTATTCATATTCAAGGCGCAATGAAAAACGGCGCGCCCGATATAACGACATCTAAATCCCCCAAAGCGCGCGGCACGAGTAGGGTCATTCCTGTACGTGAGATCGGCTGCAGCGATTATGCGAGAAGGGAGCTTTATTGCCGGTTCCTTGCGCAAACAAACAATCGGCATCGCCTTCCCTCTGCTTCTCGTTATTACGGTCTTTCATTTCGACAGCTGTGCCCTTCTCAGTCTCTCGTTCTCCGGAGTGCCTGACATGTCTACCTATAATTTCTGGTGCTTGAGCTTGACCGCCTGTTATGCGACGGCGCTATTTTCTGCGGTAATTTAATGTACACCCTTGGCCAATGACTTGCACTTAAACTGTATACTTTTCTTCGAATTGATTAAATGGCCATACCCGTATTATCTTTTAAATTCGAAATCACATTACATTCATGATATCGGTAATGGCGTGTCAGTGCGTATAAATATAAGCTACCAACTGAAGATGCAAATGACGATGGAATTTTCATGAAATCTCTCGAGAATCGACATTTTCTTCTCGAAGTTAAAGCGCTCGTTTGGGAGACAAAGTGGTACCACTAACCTCGTGATGATGCGAATGCTGCATCATGAGAAAATCGGAAGTAGATGCAGTCTGCGGATGCTGCTGTTGTTCTCCAGCGCTACCAGCCACATCCTGCAGTAGACCCACGTGGTCGGCCCAACAGTCCTCCGACATATCCATGATGTTTCGAGAGAGAAGTCGTCAAGAGGCGAGCTGGCGAAAAATCACAATGCACTCTTACAAACTAGGTTGACAAGCTGGCCGAAAGCTCCGTCTCTTTGCTTGGCACACGGCAAAGTTCGCAATGAAGAGTTCACTTTGATCGCTGCCCCATGACACGAGCGAAAACTGCTTGGATGACGATCGCACTACTATGGCTCTGCAGTCATCGAGGGGTCACGAAAAACGAACGGGAAAACAAACAAACTCTCGTCTGGGCTTATAATTACGGAGCAATCGGATTTTCGAAGCCGCACACTGCGCGCGCCCCTTGTGTCTCTTTCTCTCTCTCGCTCTCTCTCTCTCTCTCTCCCTGTGTCTTCTTTTTTTTCGCGCGCGCGCTCGCGACCGAGGAAGCCCTCAATTCACTCTCTCTCTTTCTCTCCCCTCTTTTTCGTAGACAGTGGCGGCACACGTTTTCGCGTCCGGACACGATGGTCAGTCAGCGTGGAATGAAGTTGCGGGGCTCTCTCGCGCCAGCCGAGCGCGCTGCGGCTATGCGCCAGCGCAGCATCAACGAGAGAAAGAGAGAGAAAGAGAGAGAGAGAGAGAGAGAGAGAGAGAGAGAGAGAGAGAGAGAGAGAGAGCGAACGACGAGAGGGACGCACGCCTACGCCAGAGGAGAGGATTGGTAGTGGGGCTTGACTTGGAGGTGGCGCCAATCCCTCCCCCCGCTCTTCAGCTTTCCTGCCTTGCTTTCAGCTGTGCTGGCTTGGCCAGCGTGTACGGCTGTATGCGCGCTCTACACCTATGCGACAGGGACAGCGCATAGATCGACGCCGAATCGCGACCAACGAAAGAAAGACGACCGATTAATAGGACGAAGAATGTCGAAAGGCCGTTGTGTATGGCTTCAAACCAATCTCTCTGATCGCTGACGACGGATTGCGAATGGAACGCTTAATTGATGAATGGGCGCGCGAGTCAGAATCAAAACTTTTCGTATATCGTTTCTGTTTGACTATATTAATATCCGACAAAAGGGACAGAACCCTCGCCCAGGGACAAAGCTTCCGTACAGGATTTGGGTGGTGTTTTCCGATATCTAACAATGAAGCGCGCGTGGATATCAAAACTTCCTGGCCATGTAGCCAGAAATGCCCTCGACTGCTCTTAAACAGATGTTTAAGACGTGTTTTCGAAATTTACGATCATTGCTCGCGACTATTTCACGGCAACTGATTTTGCACATCACAGGTCGCAGCCTAGAGTTTTATTTCAAGTTCACTTTATGCACACCCTAATAGGAACTTATACTCTGATTGTTGGATTCTTCTTGTGAAGCAAACATTTTGAAAAAAATTAATAAATCAACTCCACTCATAGTAAATGCATTGATCTGGTCTCTGTGGAACAAATTGCTCGTATTTATATAAAATTAATTATATCGGTTTCTTTGTTCAATTTTCTTCACGTAAATTAACGTTTTTCTAAGCTAAATTTGGCAATTTATTTTCAAGCACATATGAAAGTGATGCGCTATAGTAGCCAATATTTATAAAGTAAATAAATATTTAGTTGACATTTATTATTTGACATGACTCTAGTAGTTGCCTCGAGTAACACATCCGTGATCAGTGTATTTTTAATTTGTTTTGTTGATGTCTTTATTAGCGCATTTCGCACGTTATACAAACTGTGAATTGATAGAGCCTGTCATTGAAATTTTAGCAATTATAACGAAGAAAATTGCAGTACTGTAAGATAGAAAATGTTTCTCTATTAGGACAATTTTAGGCTGTGATCAAGAATTCTTTAACAATTCGATATTAGACCTCGGTTAGTCCTCTTAAAAATAGTATTTACGATGTTAATTTTTGCCCTGTATATAATTTTTCTAATAATAATCATCTTCCAAACACATTTACAAATATTTTCCCAAAAAGGCTGCCACAATATTTTAACAATGTATTTGGCTCTGTGTGTATAGTTTCAATCCAAATTATTAAATTAATTACAAAATTTCTATGATAGAGCTTTTCTAGAAACCATCAAATTTCGACTCGAAATAGTTTAGAGAAAACGAATTGTCATAAATAAGTATGAATTCATCAATAACATTTCAATCTTTAGAATCTCACCAATTGAATTTCATTATTTATTCCGGGGCAGTAGTATCATAAATAATAATAGAATAAAGTAAATAACTTGGCGCAATAAACTAAAAATATCATCTACAGTATCACATAACATAAAGATTCTCCAATATGTACTGACGATACACGCGAATAAATGAATTTGACGCGTGCGCAAATGATATGGAGAGAAGTACTCGAGGAGCGCGGAGAGCGGGAGGACCAGTTTTTGCGCATATAATAAAACTTGTGCGTGCGGTCGCCGAGGGATTTCGCGATGCGTGACCAATGCGCGGCCGCTAAATTATGGGAGATTCCGTCGTTCTCTGTCCGGTCATGTAGCCGCGCGCGCGCTCGCGAAAAGGGAAGGAGGAAGCTGTGTGGAACCCAAGAAGAACGACTTCCTCTCCAGTGGTTCCCGAAGCCCTCTCTCTCTCTCTCATCTCATGAGAATCTGTCATAAGCAGGATCGAATGACGAGATAATATAACTTTTTAATATTTCTTTAGAATTTTGCACTTTTTGGGATAAGACTAAACTCGAATGAAGGTCGATTATAAAAGTTAATTTTATTTTTCAATCTGATTTTTATTTTTAAGGAAATCAAGTAATCAGTCAAACAGGGTATTATTCTTCAAATGAAAGATATAACATCGATTGTTTAAATTTGTATTTACTGTACAACTTTTTACAAATTTGAGTTTTTTTATTATTATTGGAGAATAATGGAGCTTATAAACGTATTCTAAATTAATAAAAATTGATATTGAAATAGCAAATATAAATTAATAATAATAGAAATAGAAAAGGAAAGTCGTTGTAACAATGTACGTTTAAATCGATCTCGTATGTACGTGATCTAGAGTTTACCTTTGCCATCGTGACTTAATTAAATACAGTATTCAACTGATCGCAATTAAAACTGATCAACGTTTAAAATAAATTAATTAATGGATTAAAAAATAAATTACTGTAGTAAACTGATTATTTTGGTATTACTTTAACTTTAAGTTATTGTTGTAGGAGGTCACTTTAATTCAGAGATACGAAACAAACTTCGATCAAAATAGGTACCAAATTGTAAAGTCAGTATTTCACTAAATGAGCTAATAACTCAATAACCCGTGTAACTACGGCCAACTAAAGTGAAATGTAGTAACTTGTTAAAATTTCCATACCAGATATAATTTATTTTCGTAAAAAGAAATTAAAGCTTGCACTATATCGCGTGAATTTTCCATGCCGATCTCATCTAAACCACTGAATATATACTTTCTCGCAAACGTGGCGCACTAGAAACGAAGCAAACCCAGCCGATAGTAATCGATCAGACAATAAATCGAAAGGACGACGACAAATCGGTGAAAGCGTACTAATTGCACCCACTGTAGATATTCGCTTTCTTACTCCTCTCTCACTCCCAAAGTTTTGCAAAAAAAATCCTTCTTTTTTCTTTTTTTAAATGGGTTCGAGCTGCTTACCGAGAGGAACAAATAATCAGAAACTGCGATCTCGTAAAGACAGAGAGAGCCCGCACGATTGTGTGTAAATTCGTGTCCGTTTGGCTCTCTCTCTCTCTCTCTCTCTCTCTCTCTTCTCTCTCTTTCTCTTCTCTATCTTTCTCTCTCTCTCTCTCTCTCTCTCTGTCGATATTGCGACGAACGCGTGGAAAACGTTACTCGCTGCTCTACACGATGTGATGCAGTATTTGTTTCATGTCTGTGGGAATTGAGGCGCAGCTTCTTGGTTTGCGCTCTGATTTGCTTATTTTAACTGTAGACTTCTATAGGAAAGTGCGATTGACTTCTATTAGGCGAGTGATTTGCCTTTTCAAAGTATAGCTTTTTTTCTCGCGAAAATTTTGATTATTTCATTCCCCGATATACCTGATTATTGTGTATTATTCGTAATATATTATGTAGATTGTACATGGTTCACTATTAATTTATTTCCATAAAGAAATAATTATTCAATCGAATATATACGTCATAACAATACTGTTATGGATATTTGAAGTGACTTCATTTCTGTAACTTCTTTATACAATCGGTTATTATAACATTGGAATCATGTCTATTCAACTTTTCCAGGTTATAGAGTCTATTAGCCAAAAAATATCAAATTTTTGAAATTCTAAGATAGACGGTTCTAATCAGGGTCATTTTTGTGATAAATCCTTTCTTTTGATATATTCTATCAAATTGTACTATAAAAAGATGATAATAGATATAAGGTATAAGTGGATCTAATATGGAACAGCCAAGCTTACGAGTATACTGCTGTAACTTTTGATTATGAATGCATTGAGTTTTGTATAAGAGCTCATTCGGTAACTTACAAAATAGATTTGAAATAAAACATCGTGCGAGAATATTGTGTAATAATATATAGTTTAAAATAGTACCGACCAAAACAATCCTCCTTTTTTCAGGAATACGAAGGAAGTTAATCTAATACTGAACTATTCGTTAAAGGATATTTTTACCTATCGAAATTATGCATAATATACATATAAATAAGTCATGAATACAATTTATAAAAATGAATATTTTAAATAACTGAACATTGATATTATTTACCATCTTATTACTGTTATTGAGCGGGGAGATAGTCTTATTATATATCCCATTACTATTAAAACTATGGAAGTTATCAAGATTCTTAGATATCGCAGATCAGTGACATCGAAAACTGATTAGCACATGTAAAGTCACTGCTTATGAAAGGGAAACGACAGTCGATATTGGAAAATGCATTTAAAGTTAAATAAATGAAAACCATCTGAGTAAACCAAATCGATTTTCCTGTTTTAAATTACCTGGATTCAGTGGATTTGGATCACATGGCTACTGTAGTTATCGTAGAATTGAAAAGTCGTTTGATATATTGTATAGTTGAAAAACTTAACGGTAATTTCAATTATGTTTCTAAGGATATTCCTTACAGAGTTACTAAAAGATGAAGATCAAGATTCGCTGTAAGTTTTTTCGCTATACGCGGCATTATGTCAAATTAAAAAATATTTTTTGCTACTTTTGTTCCTATCATAATACTTTTCCGGCACTAAAACAATTCTATTACATCAATATTTATTTCGTTAACAATCATAAATAATTTTTATATTGTGTGTATTTATATATATATAATATTTTCTTGCAAAAAAAACATTCCTAAAATGATACTAAAATTCTTCTTTACTGTCTTATAAAAATTGTCCTAATAAATATATCATCATGAAATTATAATGATTTCAAAGTATAAACTTTGATTTTCTTTATTGGAAAGTCCAAAATCTTGATTGTACGTCCTAGAAAGTCCCTATAATGGTAACAGTTTATTTAATAAAAAACCTTATTGTGCAGTGCTGCCATTTTTCGAAAAAAATAATTTTTTACATTTTTTTAGCTACTTCAAATGAATATTTCTTTTTAAATAATTTTTGCGCATAGCCTCATTGGCTCTACCAAGGTGTTAAAGCTAAGGGGATTGAGCCGTACAATAAAGAGTTTTGATCTTACAACGAGGAAAATCGGTAGTTACACTGAATACTTTAATGCTGAAAAGTTATATGATAATATTTTTATTGTGATGATTTTAACAGAGCAATAAAAGAGATTTTTTATTTCTTGCGTCAAATACTGGTTGGTCTTCTTGAGGGTGACATGTGCTTCGGACCAAGAGTAGATCGTTATTCAAGAAATTTTTTCATGTCTACTTTTTGATACTCAATAATTCTTCTGCTATATCTTCTTAGATTGAATTTGTATTCAGGCTCAATAGCTTTGTTGATTAGGATAAATTTTTGTATATCTTTACATTGAGTAATTAGCCAAATTATCTTTACAGTAATAACCTGAGAAGAAAACTTCAAACTATGATTTGAATTTCGGGAGTATGTTAAATTTTTGGATGTAAAAAAATCTCGGCTGATTACAATTGCAGTACAATGAAGATCTCACTGTATATGAATCATTAATATTTTAATAATGTGTTAAAATAAATGTTAAAAATAATTAGAATATTAAAATAATTAATTTATAAATATTTTCAAATAAGAGTCGATTATCTGAATGATTTACCATATCTGTTCAAATTGAATGTGCTCTAAAAATAGAATTCCAGTTGCCAAATAAAGTACGCGTGATTTTAAAAGGATATGAAATTATAAAAGAAGATGTAGACAAATTTTGTTACTCAATAAAATGACCATCGAATAACATGTTAATCTAAACAGTTTGAGTATTAACGAAGATTTAAGGCTGATATATACTGCAAATGTTAATTACAAGTTTATGTATACTAAAACTGAATTATTTGAATTGTAAATTATGATTCTGATGGAAAATAAAATTTAATTTGATTCGCAGAATTATTGGATAATGAAAATAGTTCGCTAACGGAGCTTTATTTGAATGCCACGTTTTCAACCATCTTTGAAACACAAATCCTGAAAAACATCGAAAGCGTTCACATAACAATCAAAACTTGGCGCATTTTTATTCCCAATTTTCCGATATCGAAAAATAAGCTATAAACAACAGTGCATCTTTTATCCATCATCATTCAAGGACAAATAAGTCTGCCTGTCACGTCTCATCGAACACATATCAACTGGAAAGGCGACACGACGCGAAGGCACTTAAAATATTTCAACTTCTCACGAACGCTTGACCGTATAGTTGTGTCGTGATCCCGCATGAAAAGGCGCGTATCCCATCAGTGTGTACGTGTATCGGTGCTTTGGATCTCCCAAAAATGTATATGCGACTACCGTTTCCACCGGCTGACAGTCAAGCACAGGTGTGCACCCGTATTGCCTCAAGCGACATCTCTCTCTTTCTCGCACGTGTATGGCGCCTTCGATGCTCTCTTTTTTCTCCCCCTTTACTCAATGCCTAATGAGATGCTTTATTTGGGCATGGTGGTACTGCTATTACGTACGTGTAGGCGACTTCGTATCGCACAAACAAATTCGGGCAAAGCAAAGAGTGAAAAAAAAAAGACACGTGCTTAATTAAGCGTATGCATATACGTAACTTTTCCGAGTTTGATAAAAACTGGACTCGGTTCTAATTACTCAATTAAGCGAGAACGAGTCCCCGGACGTTTCCGAATGCCCAACGGATCCCTCCAATTCAATTTCCGCGAGCGTTTCGCTTCACTCTGTCAATTACTCGCCGCTGCTATTATATACGCGCACACATGCGGGAGATAGATGTGTGCGTATGCAACGTGCTCGTATTAACCAGGAACGCGCGGAAGACTGCGAAGCATACATGGGTTTTAGCTTCAAACGCCGCCGATGGAAAAATTCTGCGCTGCTACGTGGGTGACCAGCCGAGGAAATGATCTGTCGATGGAATATCAAGCTCCGACCGATAGTTGACAGAGAGCGCACCTTTTTTTTTTCTTTTTTGAGTGCGTTGGGAACGCACGGTGAGGTTGACTGACAGTAGATATCTGCAGATGAGTTATGTGAACGTCGATTCTTAGCTTGCTTCGTCGGCTGCAGAAAAGCATATAATTACTCCTACAGTGTTTTTACATCGTTTTTCAAAGGAAAAACGCAAATGCTCTTTCTTTGCGACAAAAGATATTATTCATAATCTCCACAATGCATATTGTACACGTGTCGAAATAAAAACCTGTCAATACATTAATTTTCTGTCTATTTGTTGTAGAAATCATTGGAAAATAACAGCGTGGTACTAAGTTTAGTTACTGTAAAGTACAATAAAGATTCACTAGGTGTCGTGTTATGAGAATTTGAGAAACGATCACATTTGAAAGAACTAGCTGAATTGCCTTGTTCTTCATTAAGTTAATTGCACACTGCCTGTTTCTCTGTAATAGTCAGTGCCTACTAGCAAACTCACCAATGAAAAAATATAATACGAACGTAAAAATCCATGAAATTATATTCGTGCTTTGCTTCTATGTGTAGTATATAGGAAACGCAAGCACGGCAACCTTTCGTAATTAAAGTCTATTTTTTCTTTTATCAGCGATATTCTAATGAAACGAGCGCTTTATAATTATTGGAACCTTGCGCGCCAGTGGTTTCTTTCATGATTGTGCATATTTTTGCATGATTCTTTTTTCAGCCGCTCGCAAGTTAATAGGCTCGACGCATACTATTACCGTAAGTTAGGATGTAATGTTCAGCAATCATTATTTTAATGAGCATTTGATCTGCTGATGAATATCTTGGTATTCTGCGGGTAACTTCAAAAAGAATGATTTGGCGGTGGGCAGAAAATTATTTCGACTTCAAATGCCTACTTCAAGGGAAGTATTATTCAAAATATACAGTACGAGTATCCTTTTGGCATTGATTCTACAGTGCGATAGAAACTAATGAGCAATCGAATGCTTCGTACTCGGCAAATTGTACGAATGTACGAAGTCAGACATAAAAACACGCACGAATAAACCAGCAGTTTCGTTCGCTCGTCTGTCAATCGAGCAGTGACACTAATGCGCGGAATTCGATCTGCTTTGTACAACTGGCCAACTCGCGAACGCCAGAGCGAGCCGTGAAAATATCGCGCGCTCATAAATAAAGCCCAAATTTATCGCTGCAGCGTCGGTAATTACGCGTCGAATAAATATAGAGTGCGCGCTCGGGCGGTTCAGTTTGCGCCCGTGTCGGCGTGGCGGGGCTTCTGCATAAACGAGGCAGATGAAAATACGGGCGTGCATGCCGTTAATTTGCCCGACGAGAGTTCTCCTGTGACACTTTATACGCGTTTCCCCGAGAGCGCAGCGTGTACGCCTCTACCTTTCGTCTCGTGCACCCACCTCCCCCCACCCCGCACCATTTTTTTATCTTTCGTTTAAGCTATCAATTTCCACGCGCGCGGCGCTGTCGCGCATTCGATGCGCGTGCGCCCTGCTGGAATATAAGCGACCGACGTCGTTATGACGACAATTACAGTAATAAGGCATAATCGTGCGTGCGAGTGCTTCATGAGATCTCGTTTGCCAGATACTGTTTTCACGAAAATGATCACGCCTAAGTGAAAACGACTGCGCTATACACTTTGTAAATGTAAGCGCCTGGGAGATCGATGGAAATTTAAGAGCTCGTTCATTTATTATGCTAAGTGGTCTGCCGTATCCTTTTGCAACCTTGTACATTTTTAATGAATTTTATTTGGAACTGTATCAGCTATGCTTGATAAATTGGCGTCGATAAAAAACCAAATGTTTGATGATAATCGAATTTAATGAATAAAAATTATAGCACGATTTCCTTTGGAGAGCTTTATAAATTTTAGAATGTAGACTAGCTAAACTGCAGTCATGTTAACAGTTTTTAGAGACAAAATGCTCGATTCGATTTCACTATTAGCAAGCGGTTATACAAATGGCAGAACGGCGATCTGAGTGGTCATCAACGGACGCGGACGACAAGGCGCGCGCGCGCACTAACTATTTCGAAAATTTATTAATGGCACTTTGCTGCGACAAGTGTAAGATCGCGCGCGAATGTATTCTCTGTGCTCGTCTGCTCTTCTTCGTTGATTTGCTGTAACGAGAGCGTACCACGTTTGATTTTGAGGTTTTACACGATAACTTACATATCCTGTTTTCTTTAACTAATAATTTGTTTAATTATTTGTATTTTATAACAATAATTTTATTCATCCAACGTTAGTCCGTATCGATGCATAATTAAATACGAAGATTACATCGGATTTTCCAAATCTGATTGCAATTATTTATCATTTACAAAATTGAACAGTTAACAATATCTTGCCATTCAATATGCCCATTTGAACAATTTCGTCGGGCTAACTATAATTTTTCTCTTCGATGTAAATTAACTTTTGTAACAATAAAAACAGTTATTCTGCTATTGGTAAAAAAAAACTCTTATAACACGACAACTATTCGAGTTTGATTGACGCGTCATCGTATATAATTAAACGGTAACTCCGATGAAGAAACATTCGATTAGACATTTATTGAATAAACGCGATACATTCGCAAGTTGAAAAGCAGAACGTCGAAGTAGCGCGAAAAGGAAAACATACGGCTTAGCGATGTATCTATGGAAACCTGGAAACGCGTTACTCACAGTCACAACAGTGTGTGCGTGTAGATATTGGAGAACGCGTCTACTGCTGCGGTTGGGTGAGTCGTGCGTGCCGCTGAGGTTAGTCAGGCCAGAAATGGCGTCGCCTAGTGAATTGTCCCTGGAGGAGATTCGCAAGTATCTTCTTGATAATGGAGGTTCAGCATGTAATCAGGATCTCGTCAGGCATTTCAAAAAGTTCCTCACTGATCCCGAAACACGAGGTTCGTTTAATCTCAGCTAAATTCGCTTTGAAAAGCGAACAAATTCTTTCAGTCTGCTAGTGTTGTTTTTCCGTTATCATTTGAATTTCACGTATAATTACGCGTGGAGAGAGCAAGTGATAGCAAATTATTTTTATTTTTTGGCTTTTAGTGGAGGCACGTAACAGATTCAAGGAGTATATCAACACATTGGCGACAATTAAAACCGAGGAGGTACGTTCAAAGCTGAGTTTTGTTTTCGTTCGTGTACAATGCAATAACGTGTTACCTGCTACCAAACGACTATCAATGAATTGTTTTCCGTGTTCGCAATATAATTTGTGCATGAAAATTAATAAATTTTAATGTAAAAATTTGTTGAAATACTGTTCACTTATGGTGTTGTATTATGACAGTTCAGTTTAGAGGTTATAACTACAGGCAAAAATATAAATTAGTGCACAAGTGAATTTTAAATTAATTTTTGCTCTAATTCATTTTGTATTTTTTTAATAAATGAAGAATAAATTTGTTGATAATTGTTATTTCAAATTTGTTTAAATTTTTTATATGCAATCAAGAATTTTCTCTTATTGATAGTTTTATTTTCATATAGTAGCAGTTTTGGTGGCTAATCAAATTTTTAAAACTAGATACAGATGTGAAGAACATAAATAAAATTAAAACATAATTTATCATAAAGATAAGCAATAAAGCAATAATATGCTTCTGTATTTCAGGGAGAAAAGTATTTAGTTTTGAAAAGAAAATTTCGACAGCCAACTTTGGATCTGTCATCACCAACGTTAAACTTTTCTTCTGGTTTCCCAAGCTCACCTATATCCACTCCAGATTTGGCAACTCCTACATCTCCTTTACGGGACCTACCACCTTACAGACAACCACCAATAGCACCACTGAGTCCTGTTCAAAATGTTACCTCACCAGTTCATCGATATACAGTACAAGATCCTCCTATTGGACTTCCATATGTACAGCCAGTTGGTTTGCCTAATGTGCAACGAGTTGGTTTGCCAAATGTTCAATCTGTTGGCTTGCCAAGTGTTCAGCAAGTGGGTGCACCAAATGTACAATCAATGGGAATACCAATGGTTGAACCAATTTCTGAAGATGTTGGGCCTAGTAATGTGCCACAGTATACTGGAACAGAAAACAAGAGAAGTAGTATAGTCTCATCACCCCCTGTACCTCCAAGAAAGAAAAGTCATGAAAAGATTAAGTCGTCTAACAAGGAAAATCAGTTTGTTGATAAAGCCAAGAATGAATCTGACTTGATTAAGGTGAGTGGTTTTTTTGAAAATCATTTTCAAGGGAAATTTGTAGTGGGTATTTGTTAAAGTTATTCGTTTATATATATAAATTGAATTAATTTACTTAAGTATAAAATAATCGCTTATTTAATGGTTACACCCAGTGTCAAATTCATAACATAATGATTGCTGTTTTATAATAGAAGACTATGTATTCAACGATACATCAATGTAAACACTACATTGGATACATATGATTCCATTTATAAAATAATAAAATAGATCTCTAGAGATACCTTGAAGTAGTAAACTGTACAAATAAAGATTTTAAAATAAACATGGTAATCTGCTACTTAGCGCTTGCATTCATTATTCAGTTATTAAGTAGTTGTAGATGTATTTAACACGTTGCATAAATTCAATATTTACAAACGTATTGCACCATTGGGCTATTGCACAAATGTAGTGTGTTGACAACTGATTATTTGTAGATAATAAGTTGCTCTTACAAACATCGCTTTGAGACAGAAATCGAACGTAGCGGGTCATTGACGATGCAATGAAAAATTCAAATTAGTGCTAGTTAATCTTTTGCACAAATATTATACGAAAAGATAACTGCTGTTGAAATAATAGCGGTATCAGGTGAAAAATTAAATGATACTCTACTCACAACTGGCTAGTCATTTCGTTGATGCAGGTGTTGAGTTTAAACGTACACAAAATCTACTTGCGCTCTTGGCTGTACAGGCATTTGAAAGTCAGAGTTGCACTTGCTTAGAAGTGCGTTCTGCTCTACATTCGCCTGTACAAGTGACTTCGATTTCTGCAGAAGCGAGAGCCATCACGCAAAAGTAAGGCATTTTGCCAATGTCATCGCCGCTTATCTTTCCGATCGACGATAACGAATGCTCTTATCGTCCTATTATCGTAGCTATATTAGCCTCAGTATATGATTGAGTGTCGCGCGACACAAAGGTGTATTGCATCTCTAACATTCAAGCTCGTTTCCCGCTGTGTGTCCATCTGTCCGTCGGTCTCTCGCTCTACCGCTCTCTTCTCTCTGTGGTGTCAGTATTTTGGGTACTGTTGTTTTTGTTGTTATTGTTGTGTGCGACAAGTGAGACAAGGACGAACGACCGAAAATGTTGCCAATTCAGGAGGACGAGGTTGCTGCAGCGCAGCAGCAGCCACCGGCTTCGCCTCAGCTGACACCGGCCGAGCAGCTGAGCGTACGTGAGAGAATGCAGCGTTTCAACCGTATGGCCAGCGAAACCGATCTGCCGAACCGACCAAATACTGTCTCCACGCCACCCGTGAAAAAACGCTCCGACAAGGTAAATCATCATCACAATCATCGCTTATTTTAGAATTGCCCCTAGCCGCCGACTCCCATCGTGATATGTATCCTTTGCACGATTGGTAATATTTATAAATGTGTCTGCGCGGATATAGACCACTATAGTTTCGCTTTACACTGTTGACGTATTAGTGCGAAAACATCATGTACAAATTAATGCTTAAATTTTATGTAGATGACAATAGTTTAGCTATGCAAAAGTCGTGCATTTCACCTGTGTACGTAGGATGAAAATGTTTTAGGAAAGCTTGCGGCAATCTTCATTATCAAACGCGTCAAGTGCGATACTTGAAATTTATAACTTCGCGATAAGCACGTGTACAAAGTTGCTGGATAGAGAGTTTGTTATTATATTCGCAGTATTAATGGATAAAGTAGTTGTTGAACCAGAACGATAAGCAGATACGGAAATGTCATTGTTTCCGTCAACATACGCGTAAAACGATAAATTTATTAAATTATTAGTTCTACGATTGAGTAGGAGATCCTTGGTTTTGCACAAGACGAAGAATCAGTCGGCAGACGCGTGGTGCGTGTATGCGCATTACTTTGAACAGCCTTTCCGCGAAAACAGTTCGCCAAATCTCTCGTAGAAATTGCCGTCTCTGCCGCCAACGCGCGCGCCGGATATCGCGTCGTCTATCCTCCTCTAGATGCAGCGAGTCAAGTCGGCCCTTCAACGCGCATACCAAATCCGCGCGCGCCGCCAATAACGTATTTATCGCATTTGAATATATTATACACACATCGCGAATCTCACCCTTCGCCTGGAGTGTCGTATCGCATTCAAGCATCGCGGGATGATGTCGCCAGCGATGTCGTCGTAAATCATAATTAGCTGAGCGTGAAATCGCACGAGGGGCGCGAGCAAGAGATATTCCTTTTCTTATTTGATCGCCTCGGCGCTGATGATGTTAATTTGCCCTGATGTTCGCTCGCGGTGCCTTGTTTTGATAGTTACTTTGGATTTTTGTCGCCTGCTATAGGTGTGACGTGCGACATTTAATGAGCCGATTTTTCATGCTGCAGTTGCCGCACGGCTTATACAGAATTCCGCGCGTGCGCGTATGTTTTTTTCGTTTCGAGGTCGCTGAAATATCGATGGTTTTTCGATTACAATTTATTATTTGTAGAAAACACGACGCGAATATGGCCTCAAGATGACGGGAAAACGTTAAGTATCTGCAAAATTAGCATCGAGCTTTTTCCATATCTGTGGCTCGACGAGCCAAGAAAAACTCGCGGAGCAAGCCTAGCCGCATGCCATTAAGAAACCATAACCGCGCAGAGAATTACAGTTGATGCTCCTCATTGAATCGTCGGCACGTGAAAGGGTACCGGCTTTGGGGTCGCACCGGAAACGTCGTCGTTTTTTAAGCGGCGCTTCAACGACAAGCTTACGTCGTCTTCCGGACGGCCTCGGCCGCTTGATTTCTTGCCAGTTGCCACCACCACGCCGATTATCATTCCAACGCATTAGCGTCATATACCTCATCGTGTGCATGAACAATGAGAGTCGCGTGCCGACTAAGCGCGTTATCGTACTGATGCTAATATTATGCGCCTTTCTTATCGGAATGTATGCGAGGCTTTCGTTTGCGTTGCTGAATGGGTTGTGTATTCAGGAAAAACGATGATTTGGAGTTGCAAAATTACGTTTTATCATTCTATACCGAACAAATCGAGCAACAGAACCTTGGTTGATCAATGAAAAATGCCTATCATAAGTGCGCCCTTCACTTCGTCAATCATAATAATCTCAACATACGTTATTCGTGTTTTTCCTCGAACAATAGTAAATATTGCTGATACTTTGTTAATGATTTCGGAAAAAATATATCGTTTTCATTGTCAATTATTGAATTTATAGTAGCATTTTTAAATTAAAAATGCAGACGCGTTAATCTTCAGCAAAAAACATTAGGAAACAAATGATTTTCTTTTTTGGCAAAAATTATAGCTTCAGCCTCTCCCGGCACACAGTTGAACTCTAACAATCTCGAATTAGCATAAAAGGTTTTCCTTGCACTTACTACTCGCTCCAAACGACTCGCAGAAAACTCTTTTTCCTTGACAAGCACAAAACTTTGTTATTCTTTATCGCTTACAAAGCAATCTTGCAGCTGGCTTAAGCGCTGCGCGTCTAGAATTCATTGCCGAGGTGGGTAAGTAAAAACCGCGCGAGCTCTCTGTTGCACAACTTGCCTTCATTATTCGACACACGCATACACATCTCGCTGGATATCCCCGCGCGTTAATTAGGATCACGCATGTTTCGCAGCCCCCGAGGCGAAAATTTCAAACACGAAAAAGAAAGGGAGAGAGATGTTCGCGCGCTACAATGCTGCCCGCAAATATCGTGTGGGAAATTACCACGATGTAAACGGCAAAAGTACCCTCGAATGCAAACAATAACGTCTGCTTGCGATTATTACTGTACGATCGATTCATTATGCAGGCCGTTTGTCATTGAAAGCAGTCGCGTTGCCACGCGCGTCGATCTTATCCGCAGAGTCGAGTCAAGAAAGGAAATCTCATATATACGAAAAGGATAGAATAATTTCTTGTCGAAGGCGAATCCAAATAGGAGCATGTCGCCGTTGGAATTTCAGCTTCAGAGGGGGAATTTCCTCCTGCATACATTATAGAAACTTGAGCTTGGCGGGTAACTTTGCTCGCGGCGCACTCGCGAATATCAGTCAAAGAAGAGCTAGCAAAGTAATCTTACAGAATGTATATGCAAAGGAGGCTGCTGCTTCTGCTGCTGCTGCTGCTGCTGCTGCTGCTGCTGCTGCTGCTGCTGCTTTGCCTATGGGAAGGAAGACGCGCAGCTTGCAAGCCCGCACATCCCTCTCGTCGCGACAAGATCCGAACATGCCTTGTCAGAAGAGCAAGTTCATCTCGTAGCCGGTGACGACGACGACGACGACGAAGAAACTGCCGAAGATCGACGTTATAGGAAATTGCGCGACAACTGATATTGGCTCTCTTTCTTCTCTCTACTTTGAATATATGCTTCGAGAACACGATGTTGGAAATGCAAAGTAACACGCACAATTACTCGCAGAAGCCTATTACCCAAGTTTCAGTTTGACAAAACTTGTAAAACGCTTGTCTACGCCGTGAATCGAGTAAACACGCAAGGCAACACGTGTAACGCGCTCTGAAAAGTTTTTCCACGATCTCCTCCGACTCCTGAACGAAAAAAAAAAAAAACGAGAACTTGTGCAACTCGCGTGAGCAATTACTTGATTGGGGCAATTAACCGTTGCCGCGCGTGAAAACGCATTGCCGCTAATCGCCGAAGTGAATCTCTGCGATTGTTTAACGTAGAGGAGAGCGAACAGAGAGATATATAGAAGTTGGGCTAAAAGCGATACGAGGAACCATCGCACGCGAGCGACAGTTTGCCGCCGCTTTTATCTCTCAATTCTAATCTGCTTTCGCTCGGCGACGCTCCCATACGCGGCCGATTTCTATTTTTCATCGCGCGACGGGTAGCAGAAGCAGCAGCAGCAGCAGCAGCCACATTGTTTATATAGAAGAAATATTTCGGCCATTAATCAGCGTGGCGCATGCCTGCGCGAGCGCAGCGCACGGAGCACCTGCAGCCCAGCCTCCTCTTCGTCTCTCTGTGTGTTATTAGTGCGACGCGACGCTCTCGCCCCCTCTTGCTCCTCTTCTTTTCCTTTCTTCTTCCTCTGCATCGTCGTTATCTTTGTCGTTTGTTAAGGACCATACCTAACTGTCGCCTGCCGAGACAGACGAAGGATCGTGTCGTTTGTGTATTCCGGTTATTATTATATATGAACACACACATATATAGCAATGAAACAATCGTTGGTTTCCGGACTAATTTCTCGCCTTATCATCGATGCGTCGATATTTCAATTAGAGTTGTAGATAAATCGATTCTTTTTATCGAGGGTAGGGCGGAGTTAAAAAGAACCTTTAAACGTCTATACAATAATTGGTTCGTTTGGCAGCAATTGCGCGCATACTTTGGGATAAGGGATTCTTGCATTATTTTTTTACTTCTTCGCCAGTTTTTCAATCACTGGCACAAAATTACACTTATTCAATATTTAAAAATTGAATACTGCGGCAATTCGAGATTTGTTCAGATGAATCTCGACAGGTCTCCCAATGCTACATGTTCACTGCAAAAGAAACTGGTTCAATTTACTGGAACCATTAATCGATTTTTCGTAAATTAGTAGCGTACTGAAAATATATAATTTTTTAACTTGGTTTAATTGGTGTAATAATCAGTCATTCCAAAAAAATTCTAGAATTAGCACCATGTATATTTTTTAAATTGCATTTAGCGTGCAGGAAATCGACGAGTATTTTTTATAGAATTCAGCCAGCGATGATCAACGAATACGTACTTTCCCAAAACCGCAATTGCATGATAACAATTAAAAATGAGAAATAAAATTAGCGAGACCAGAGATAAATTTGAAAGGCAAATGTATATAAAAAGGCAAAGAACAGTAGTGCAACTAAACGCTTTTCTCCCCAAGACACAGGTGGCAGATAAATAGATAGCCTATATTAACCGCGGCGCAAACTAAATACACATAAGTAAAGGAGGCCGTATATGTACTTGGCAGTAACGCGTCTTACTCTTATTTTAATTAGGATACTTTGTTCGCGCAGGATGTCTAGCCGTGGAAGATAAGATTTATCTGGTGCCGCTTTTACATAGAGAGGCGCCGCGGCTCGTCGGTAGCGAACCATGCACCCGTTCGTGTGTGTGGGAAGCAGCATAAAAACGTTGTACGTGTGTGTCGGGAGAATGGCTTTTCCACTGCTGCATACTCACTATGATAAATTTCTGCAGCCCGCTGTAATTAAATAATGCACGCGTTTGCGTTTTGTTCGCCAAGTGCCGGCGATCCTTTGTAACGAATTAATTACCATTAGCTTTTTGCACTTATTCCACGGCAGCTTTTCTTTTTTCTTTTTCTTGCGGATTGCACTAACTACCATCCGAGTGTCGAGCACCTGATCTCGGTGCACTCTGAAATGTTTTGTATTATACAGTGAAGAGATTCTTTTGCCACGCGAGTGTCTTTTTGAAACAGTTCGTTCAATAACTATAGCGTACGATTACCTCAATCCGCGTGTCTTCTTAATGATCAATTAAGATTTCATTAATGATGATTATCTAATTACTAGCTACGCCGTGTAGTTTCCATTCGTTTCACATAATAGTTGGCTTTTACATTAACGGAATTAAAGTCAAAACATTTTCCTTATATAAAAAGCGAGTGATTTTATCAAATGACCATAACTCCTCATAAATGTTGAAGAAATGGTATACTTCAAGTATATGAGGCATGAAAACTACAAGAGAAGTATACTTCTTCAATGTGAAGCGTAATTAAACTTGAAAAAAACCATAAAGCATTTTCGCCGACTGCTCTGCCGTATGAAATACATAAATTAATTACCCCTGTAAAGAACGTGATTTATATTTTGCTCGAGAAACGCAATAAGGATTTTTCGCGGTGGAGAAAAATAATGACCCAGCGGGGTATTTTTATTTTCTTCCTGAAAATAAAAATCAACCAATGTGCGCTGTACACTGATTGTATAATGAAAATCACAAATTGCTAAGGCCGTAGTTCTTGAGAATTCATTTCTATTTTTCACAATATTGACTGTCCGATGCCCATAGTGACTAATCTATATATACATATATTGCGTAGCCACATTCACAGTCGCGAGCGATGAACGGTGGAAAGTCCAATTTATTATCGAGCACCGATCAAGATAAGTTAATTGATGCCCAGCACGATCATCTTTTGAGTAATCAACGTCATCGTAGGAAGTGTACGCCAAGCTCCCCCGCGGTGTTAGACGCAGCGTCGTCGTCGTCGTCAGAAGGCTGACTGATCGTCAAACTACGCGCGTGCAGCCTCGATTTCTGGACGGACGAGAGCCCGTGGGACCGTAATTTTTGCTCCGCCCTGCCGTGTCACTTAGCGCCGTTTGAGGCGCGTTATAAAAGTACTTGCTCATCTTATAAATACGCACACCACGCGACTCTTGCTGCACGCTGCGTGATTCGATTCTTTTCTCCCCCTGTCTTTGGGTCATACGAAATGGTGCTTTCTCTCGCGATGACTTTGGGCACTCGTGTTTTAATGACGCGCTTGTCGTTTTCTTTTATTGGAGGCTTTTGTGTTCGCGTTAAGTGATTTTCGAAAGCTCGCGGTGAAGGCTCTTTTCAAGTAAAATCTGTAAAATGGAGGATGATCGAGCACACATAATCTAAAATGAGTAAGGATTATTAATAGATAGATCAGCGTTAGCCGCGTATATTAGCAAGATGCGATCGGCTCGAGCTTGGAGCCTGCAGAAGACTCGAGGTAAGGAAAACGAATAGATCGTGCGGGGACAGGACCGGACGTTCTTACACGACATTAGCCGCAGATGAGGATCGATAGTGTCCCTCTGTGCTCGATGCTGAAATGCAAAGCTTTGGGCGTGGATATCTTCTCGCTCCTTCTCGCGGCGAGGGGTATATATGGTAATGATCGTAGCTCGCGATAAAATCCTGAACTGCCGATTGAGAGCGACGACGACGACGGCAGGCAGGCGCGGCGTTTCTCCCTCGGCTTTAAATCGAATTACTCCTAATTTGTCATCATTCGGTCGCTCTTCGATCTTTATCTGCATTCCTTTTCAATCAAGATATTACCCATTACTCATATTTTGCGAATGCTACGTCATCTCAACTCCTAGATTATAGGAAGATTATTGAGACTTGTAATCGTCAAGTGTCTATTTTTTTAAATACATATTGTAGGTTACAACATAACAATTAACGGATCGATAACACTTTGAATGATAATAGACAACTTTGAATAAGCCGTCGAATAAACATGAGTGAGATACGATCGTCGTGCAAATATACATTACCGTGGCAACAAGCTCTTTGTAATACACACATCGCAATATACAATGAATTTCATCACTACATCGAAAATCAAGATAATTAAAGCTCGACACTAATCTCGTCATATCGAAAAAAAATTAGTATTTCCCAATGGCAATACCACGTGGTCGATTGTGATCACCATCCCGTTAAAAAAAACTGCACCCACACTATATATATATAAACGCCACACATAATCTATTTTATCTTTTATCTGTGGCTCGCGACTCTTGGTACTCTCTCTCTCTCTCTCTCGCTCTCGTTATCAGCTGCAGGATCGCCAATCGGGCTATTTGTATTCATAAGTATCCGCAGGAGGCCGGCGCTCCATCGCTGCCGTGTGTGTATGCGTTGCAAGGATGACTTTTTGAACGAACCCGAAAAAAGATACGGTGAAAGGCGCCTCTCTCTCTCTCTTTCTCTCTCTCTCTCTCTCTCTCTCTCTCTCTCTTTCTCTTTCTCTCTCTTTCTCTCTCTCTCTCTCTGTCTCTCTCTGTCTCTCGTTTGTACTACGTCATTTGCGTGCCATCCAACTACCCTCTTTTGTTCGCTGCGAGCGCCTGATTTTCGCTGAGCTTGCACATGAGATTGCAGCGCGTTTTATTAAATTATATCTGCGCGTCTCGCTTTATTAATTGCTGATTATCTCACGACTACCAATAAGAGATAGAGAGAGAGAGAGAGAGAGACTCTTCCTTTTTTTCATTGATAAGTTTCGTCAAGATGCAACAAATTCTCTTTCGGAGCGATTTGTCAAAGCGGATAAATCTTAACGGTGCAAAATGTAAATATAACGTGATAAGCTCGTAGAAATCATTGAATTGTTTAATGCTAGTTACTACATAGTGCAAAGCATTGCGGCCTAACCCATAAACATCATCTACATCACTTCATTAAACGGAACGATCGCCGTGCATCAGTTTCTGGACTCTTGTTCCGATGACGGCGTGTACGTGCAGCACTAGCCCGCACCTTAATATTCTCTGCCACCGATTTAGATTTCCAGTACACGTTTTTTCCATGGCATTGCAGAATACGACATTACGCTTGTATACAGCGTCGATGCGAGAGAGAGAGAGAGAGAGAGAGAGAGAGAGAGAGAGAGAGAGAGAGAGAAGAATGCGACCAGTCATCGGGTTATTTAATTTTTCGTATTTATATATATACACCACCCGTTGTGCGTGTTTGCTCGGACCCGCTGTGAGCACAAATTAGTCTTCGCGACCAAATCGCGCGCGCAAAAGCCAACGCTTCTCTCACGAAACGCATATAACCAGACAGCTTCCCTATAGAAACAGTTATCCTGTGCGAGTAGCGATATACGAGTTCGATCGAGCTTCTTATTTCTTTTGGAGAGAAGATCGTCACGCTGCCATATAATTTTGTTAACCTCCTTTTTTTTGCCAGATGACAGATTCAGTCGTGGACGATGATTTAAAAAATATCGTTTGCAGAGTGGCAGTTAATTTATTCACGGTTGAAAAAATGGGCGTGAGTCTCAATTAAAAATTATCAACGTCAGATGAAAATAAAAAAAATAGAAAAACAATAAAAGAGCATCAGATCTAATTCAGCGTCGGTAATAAATGCAGAGAGAGAGAGAGAGAGAGAGAGAGAGAGAGGAGAGAGAGAGAGAGAGCACAGCAGCAGTAGCAATAAGACGATATCTTGGTTGAATCTCTTTGAGGTTCGCGAAGCGGATCGGCAAGGGACAAGCTCGCGAACAATCAAAGCCATTTGAGGCTTGCTTCGTCGCCTCCTCGCGCAATCTCCATGTGAGGTACACACGCACGTACACGCGCGCACACACATGCACAGCCAGAGTGAGACACACACAGGGGTTGGCCTAATAATGGCATTAGTTTCCACCTTGCGTGGCGCGCATTCGCAGATAGAGCCGCCAAGGCTCTCCTCTCCACCCCTCGCGCCTAAAGGGATCGTCTTTGTCATCATGCCATAGTATATATACCGCCATGCTGATCTGGCCGCCTACACGCACAGCTAGCCAAACACACTGAACTACCTCTCTCTCTCCCTCTCTCTCTCTCTCTCACTTGCTATCTATATGCTAATCCATTGAGATGGTACCCGCAGATTACACCACGGAATTAGTCCGCCAGAGGACGCTCTAAGCCATCCACAGTGAGATTTCCCTCTCCTACTTAGAGGATTATATGCACCCGTTAAAGGCAGACTCTCTCTCTCGCTCTCGCTCTCTCTCTCTCTCTTTTAGTCTGTTCATGCTGAAGGGATATTGCTAAAAAAAGTGTACTTGAGACGCAGCGAATCAATTTGTAATTGTCGATTTCATGTACACGCATACATCGGTCGTTGATTGAAGAAGTTTCGTAAGATACACGTGCCGTGGATTTTCAACGAGTCATCACGCTCCTTAGACCGAGGAAGAAACTAAATGAAACTAAATTTCAAACACCTACGCACCGTTGGAGATCGTTTCTCACGCGTGACTCGGCAATGCTGATCGTCATATGCCTTCGCCTTGTGAATACGAGGTGATAATAGTACATTATGGTACAAGTACGCAAAGCAGGTGATTCCAGAACGAGTGTAACGAGTCCAACAGAAATTAAATAAATTATAACCCGATTATATAGGAATTAATTACGATGATTATTCAAGAAATTTATGTGGAATTATTAAAGAAAAGTTTCAATGGTTTACATTATATTTATTGAAAATTATTTTATTTCCGTTTAGCCCATCGGCTCATGCATCACCCCGCCCCACACTTTTAATCTCAATGCATAGAAAATCATACTATAATAAGTCGAATCGGCGATTGAGCCAACATCGCAAGCACGTACTTTTCGAATATGTCGTATTGCAGCCTAGGCGTGACCAAACTTGGTTATATGTTTATATTTACTGTGACACTTCATTATCCCAACACGCTGTTAGTAAATTAGAGAACAGTGAAGAAACGGAAAACTTTACGCACGCTACGAGACGAGCATCTATTTTCTCGCACTTGTATCGTAATGTACTATTTCAAAATCACAGGTGGAGAGCGCGAATGCGCACGTTTTTCGATGAGTCTACGGCAAAAGCGTACTTTCCGCGCAGCGTGCTCAAGTTGTACCAATGATTTTTCTCTTTTCTACAAGTGTCCCCTTACAGGTCCTCAGTTTTTCTGTGCGAAATTTATGAAATTTTGAAAAACTTGCGTACCTAGGTTGGGTGTAATAAATAAAACGTCTATTATAATACGACATTTTATTAACGTATTGTCCGGAAATTAATTTTGGAACATATTATTGATTTTTTAAATCCGATAGAAATCATTTCTGTAAATTTAAAGTATGCAACTTTGGTGCTGCTTTCAAAATTGATTGATGCCTGTATTTTTTGTAGGGAACTGAAGAAGATGACAGAGCATCCGTGGCATCGGTGAGTAAATACAAATATAATAAAAGTGTCTTATTCTCATAGAATTTATTACAACAACTAAAGTTTGACCGACACATTTCTCTTCGATTCAGCAATTAGATGGCAAATCCCGAGAATGGTTGGTAAGAGCAGCTCAAGGTGACTATCAGGCTTTGGCGAAATTGGCTGCCGAAGAACCTCGTCTCACTAGGACTAAGGTAAGTGAAACTGATTCTTTTTCGTCTATACGATTCCAGCACACGGAAGAGCATTAACCAAGCCAAAAATCCGTGCGCAAAAATATATATTCCTATTTCATATATACCGTAGCACAAATTCATTGCCAATTACCCAGCTTGAAAATTAACTCGCTACGCGCAGTGAAACATATTACGCAAAAAAAAGTCAATATACATCGAAGAGCCAAGTTTGATCCCAACGGCAGCCCACGGTAGTTCGTTAGCGGCTGACTATTACCAGGCATACCGCTGTTCCGGAGGAGTCCCGTAGGACTTTGAGTAAACTCCGGGCTAACAAGTAGGCGTGTTGGCGTTTCTCTCTCCCGCCCCATTTCAACTATACCCGCGAATGAAATGATCTACCGATCTCTCTTCGACTTCCTTTTCATATATATTTGTTTGTTTTTTTCTTTCTTCATCATCGGCGATTGCGTATTTTTACTGTTTGTTTCTCCGATGTTGATTACATTTTGTAAATTGATCCTTCGACGCAGGTGCGTGGCGTGGAGAGGTGGTGCACGTTTTACGAATCGAGTTATTGCACGATCATTATCTTTACGATATACCAAAAGTAGTAGGTTTCTATGGCATCACTCATTGTTATGGTTTGCATTTGTTGATAATTTGCCAGCAAGCGCCACCAAGCGAAATTTGCGTACAAGTCATTCAATGGATAACCGATGAATACTTCATGAGTCACTTAAAGATAACGAAGTACCAACGCTTCTGACTCTCCATTACAATCGCCCTTATAGTATACCGATCCCGCCCCCGAAAATATTAACGCCATTTGATTTATGCTTGTAATTATCCCTTTGCTTATATTTTCTTTTGTGTCGATGCTCGTGTGCGCCTTCCAAGGAAGAGCTCATTATTTCGTATCTTCTCTTTAACGCTTAGTATATATCCTCTTTAGGCTCTTTCTCTATCAGCAACAACCGAAGAAGCTGGTAGCACCGTCCACCTTCCGTCTGGTGATTTATGCGCGACACTCGTTTAATTTCATCGCCCAGAGTTGCAATCTACCTTTTCGTCTTATTCGTTTGGCTGCGGTTGAATCTTATGAATGAGCTTCTTCAATGAAGAAAATAAAAACAACCAAGAATCGGTTGAGCATAAGTAATTGTACATTGCAATTTTATACTTTTATATTTTGCGAATATCTTTGTTTTTAAATCTTCCAAACGTTTCATCGAAAGCTCTTGATAAATTATATATTGTAAGTTTACAACATTAGAAAATTTTTCATTTTCACTTTATGAAAATTTTAAAGAAGGTTGTAATTTGATGAAAAAAAAACAACATCAAAAAGACAAAGCCGCATTTGAAAATAAAACCGTAACAGCCATAAAAAAAATCTCAGGAAAGGAGACCGATTTTTACGAGACCTGCACAGCAGTCGAAAGAAAGAGAGGCGCCAGCACGGCGTCATCTCGCTATGGCATCGTTTTCCCGCGGCGGCTTCGTACGGTCCTACTACGATTGAACGACGTTTAAAGTTTCGCCGCTTTCGTAAAATCTCCACCCAGAAAGCTACCGCTTTTACGCGTCGTCTCCCTTATATATGAAAAAGTGTTAGGCGATCCTTACTGCTACGTGTTTCCGGAGGCTTTGCGTATGCGTGACAGATCGCCGGCCTCTGAGGAATCTTCAGTTTATCACTTTTTCCAGATCGTCTGAATTTTTCCGGATTCGAGATTCTATCTTTTCTTTTATTGCTAGAGGGGCTCCACAGGATGTGAAAGAATTTCGAGGTTGAGTCATCTTGTGAACGTTTTATATGTGGTGTTGTTTGTTCAAAAGTAAATGAATTTTCTGATTTCAAATATTGAAACTTTTTCGATGCAATTCATTAGTATTTTTTGGCTTTCTTTGTGAAATCCAATGTTTAAAAGAATATTTATTTGTAAATTTAATAAAATGTTAATTTACCATACCTTGACAAGATCGTAGTCTTTAGATTTCATTTTATGACCAAACTTTCATCAAATTATTGCAAACGATTAATTTTACATGCTATTGTAATAATTTTCAACGAGATTAAAAACATCCTTAAAGCTCTTAATATATCTGACTCGTCAAAATCGTTATTTCAAAATATTATCAAAAATATATTCTATTAGTTTACTCTACTATATAGAAATATAAGAAAAATTTCAATCATTTTATTATGTGAAATTATTTTCAGTTTCAATGAAATTGAATAATTCAGTTACCTAGAATTTTCTGTTCAAATTCGAACGTCTCAGCGATCGTAAAAAATATGACTAAGTAATAGCCACTACTTCCACGGGAGATAGGTTGAGCAGCTTTGTGACATGACAAAGACATATTTCCGACCATAGGGGAAGGAAACAATTCTTAGGTTTACTTTTTGTTCGGAAGGGTAAATGGCCACGAAAGAATTGAGACTGACTTAATGTCTTAAGGAAAAAGCTCAGTTTTTATTATTTTTCCCATGTCTAGCCAAACCGCAAAGAAGTTTACCAAAGTTTGACTATATACAATAATACTGAGTTCTCTACGGCCGGTTAGGCTTATTTTTAAATGATTTACTTTTCAACGTAAATCTAGATAACTATTTTTGACACTTTGTATCAATTTCTCATTTTAAGCTTAATAACATAACTTATGTTATAAAAAAGAAAAAAAAAATAGATGACAATATTTGAATCCATTGCTAAGTAACCATAAGCGAAGTTAAGATTTTACTAATTTTTAACATTATCATTTTTTAGTTTTGATTGCTTGTACTATTTTTATGAAATACAAGTATTTTTATGAAGTACTACAGTTTGTACCAATAAACAGCTCATTAAGGTTTTGAAAATTATTGAAATTTAAGTCCTCATTAATCGAGCGACGTTGTTTGAGATTTGCAACTAATTAGCTTTTCGATCTCATATCCAAAGCTAATCTTTTACGTAATTTGAATATATTCGTAGAATACATAAGTCGAAATAACTAGGGAACAAATTCACAAAGGTTAAGAATAATCGTAAAGTAACTTTAAAATTTGTCACGAAGCTATTAATTGTGCAGCACCTTAAAATGTATATAGTATAAGATTTGGAAGAAATACTCCCTCTATGAGATACTATCACGACAGTTTGTACTAATTCTTCAGCGCGGCAAACTATGCGTAAAATTTACGTACCTGCGACCGTATTTTATGATTTCACTTTGAAAATAATAATTGTCAGTATATTTTACAAGCGTAAATTTTTTCAAATTACAATTTAGTTTTTATTACCTATATATTTACGCACACGCGCGTACACACACACACACACACAAACCTGTAAAAGTATAACGTTATAATTGCTACAATTGTACTCTTAATCTCAGCAATCTAAAGCCTGCGACGCATGTATCACACCTAGTAATGCTTTGTAACGTTCACGTAATCATATCCTACAATTAAGAAAAAGGAAAAAAATGACGCCCAATTTTCAAATCCTATACAGCTACAACGGGTCAAACCAGCGTATCGTAGGTTGGATCAGGAGGTGCGATAACGTCATTCTACAATCATAAAAAGACACTGCTAGCATATTAAAAAGACGTCTAGCGCTAATTAACTTCGGGGCTGCGATGGTATCTATTCCACATGTCCACCAAACATCCGCTAGGTATAGCAAAGTAAACGTCCCTCTCACGCGCAGCACAAAGTCCCCGGGATTCAGGAAAAAAACACGTGTTTTGCTTGGTTTGTTTTTTTCGGGGTCAAGGGATGGATGCTTTCTATGCGAGCTGCAGCTGCCCTAATTTTTAATTTTTCGACGTGCGATTAGTATGCGAACGATTTGAGTTGACGTTAAGTGTTATGAGATGTCAGATATTTCTCGATGTTTTGCATAAGCTAATTCTTTTTTTCGTGCCTTTCCAAGTACAGCTCTCGCGTGAATTAAGAGATAAAAAAATATATGTATACACAGTCATACACTAGGGATGAATATTGTGTGTGTGCGCGTGTGTGTGTGTATGTGTGTTGGAGCGGAAAACATGTGTTCGAGAGGACAAAAAAAATGGTAAGAGTCACGTGTGTATGTTTTGTATGTCCCGTGTTCATAAAACGCGTAACTTCGTGGCAGTGCGTGTTTAAGCAAACAGCTCGCGTGTCGATTCATGCCCAAGATATATATTTTTGTCATTTCGACTGTCGTGTATCAGCGATTTTACGTAGGATACAATGCTATTGTTTTCTCTTTTCACTGTAAGTTAGTGCGCGCGTGTGGTGGGCTGATTATATTGACGCTGCTTTTTCGAATGGTGCATTTTGAATTCGATAAAAAGCTTCATTTTTTTCACTTGAAAAATAGATATCATTGGGACATAAAAAATCGAGCGGATTATTCCTTCTGATAATTCAACAGTTGCACTTTGTGAAAATTATGCACTTGTTAGAATGTACACACAGTCGTCATTGATTCAACGAACGTTTCACAAATTTTTCCCTGCAGCGAGTAAACCAACAAGAAATTTGAGAAATTGGCGAGAGAATTCGTTGAAGTCGCGTTCAAAGAAGAAAAAAAGAGACAAGAGACTCGCGTCGCCAAGTGATGAATTCAAGAGTTGCTCATTAATATTTCAGTGTCAGCGCGCCGGGTTTTTGTCATTTGTACCGGCCAACCGGAGTGGGCGTGTCCCCTCTCCAAAAAAACAGAAGAAGAAGTAAAAACAAAAGCAGCGTGCTGAATCTCAAACCGAAAGTCCTCTGATTGCGTTACGATGTTATCTCGACAATTTACATCTATTTTCATTTCTCCTTTTCCGTATGTCTGTGTAATGCCGCTAAAGGTTTATTAGGTTATAAAGATCCACGGATATAACTAATTTTCTATCGCGTTGACAGTAAGAACTAGAGATTGCACACATACTTGATTACGGAATTGTACGTGTGAGTGCGCATAAGTTCATTATTTAGTCAACACGAGCTCGCACAGCGTGTCGCGCTTAATGTCTTCATTTAAAAACTCATCAGTATCTGCTATTTGTCGTGTTGATTTGTCAGAAGCAAAGAGTCATGCTTCCGCGTATATACTTGAATTGTGAATGGGTTTTCATTAACTCCGATAGATATTTATTTAGATGAGAGCGATGACTTGCAAACAATTTATACACACGCGTGATTTTCGTCTCATTCATCCTTCGGACAAAAATAAGCTGTGAAAGAGCTTCACGAAATCTGATTGTCGTGAAAAACTTCAAAGCGTGAAAAATACACATAGTTAACTCGGAACTATTAGTGTAATACCTGTCAAGCTTTCAGTTTACGGTCGCAGATTAGTTTCAAAACAGAAAAAGGAAAAAGACATAGTGCCCAACTTCTTACCTTGTTAAACACGACCCGAAAACTATGCTTTTTTTGTTATCTGAGCTCTACGGATAATCTCCGTTGTTCTTTTCAGCGTTCACGATTAGTTTCACAGCGATTAGCTTTGCGCTTGTGTCTTGTCGATAGACGTCTGTCTTTTTGAAAAGTATATCTAAACGCATGGCCTTTCAGTGATTGCTGTCTTAGTTTTCTGTAAAGTACCTGATAATTTGACGTTCAACTTCCTCGTTTTCTTCCGCCACGTTAACTTGCATCGTTGTCTCAAAGGTTTTTTTAAAAGGTAGATTTGCGAGATTATTATTTTTTAATGTTGAGCCGGTTCTGTCGATCAATTATTATTAAAAACTAGATCGATTACCTTATTCTCCTCAATTTGTTTCTACACGCTTCGCTGTCCGAAGAAACTTTTTTCAAATTTGTTGAGATTCGACAAATTATTTAATTTATATTGTTTTTCTCGCTTCGGTCCTTTCTTTAGAGCAAAATGTTGTCATTAAAATCATCATTCAACTGAAATCCAAAAATCTCTTCGCAAAAGGCAGTACTTTTTTGCAAACTGGCACATTTTGATTATTTTCACATCGAAATACGACTTGATTATACGTCTAACAATGGAGACTAATTAACTACATTCACTTGCCTAGCAGATGTCACTTCCTACCGCAACCTCATAAAAAGAACCCAACCCAACCGGGCAAACTTTATTTATCCGGTCGCAGAGCTCACAAAAAAAAGGAAGACGGGATATAGCGACAGTTATATTCGCGCTATTAAAAGGCTTTTGCTTAACGAGGCGGTGATTGGGTCTGAATTACGACTAATAATTCTCGTTTGGTTTGGCACGCACGCACGCACGTTGCTGATAGCGATAACACTAGTTTGAGAAGAGAGAGAGAGAGTATTTAAAAGGAGCCAGCACGTAAATAACAGGAGCGAGAGAGCGAGAGAAAGATCGGCTCTTGCGAAAATTTATCGCTGATTGTTTTTCTTGGGTCGATGTCGCTGCGCGCGCGGCGACTGAAATGTATACGGCTGCTGCTGCCGGGAGAGCGAGTTGCCTGGCGCCAAGGTAGACCCCCTCGTTAAACGATCGTTATACCGCACACCGAAGATTCGTATCTCTGCGATCCTCTCTTTGCTGCTGCAGTCTCTCCATGTGCATATGTATGTGTGGGAGTGGCTTTTCCGAAAGTGACGTTGCGGTTTACATAGTCTCGAAGAGGCAAAAGTCGAGCGATTTTTCAAGATGACCTATCTGTGCCAGCTAGAGTGGGTAAATTGATGTCCCCCTTTGATTATTATCGCTCCGGACAATTAGTCCCCACAGTTCTTAAGGACAAAGTAACCTCTTTATAGCCGGGTTATTAATGAGGCATTGTTAAAAATTATTTGCTGGTATTCGCATTACTTCGTTCGTATTCCCACTGGGTACTCCAGGTTTCGTTTGTTTCCTAAAAATTACAAAACAATAAAGAAATTAACATTGTCATTCTTAAACTCTCTGATTGGTATGTTTTTATTGTATACTGATCAGTAGTGAAAATGTCAAAGCGAAAATACACTATTATAATACATGGAAGAACCGTGTACTTTTCGGAATATGTTACTGATTGACAAGCGAACGTTTTAATACTATTGGCTATTCTTGCTGACAGTCATTGAACTGTCGATTTCATGACTACTTTTTTCGTTTTATTTTATTTTTGATCTCCCTCTGTGCGGATAAAGTGTATTTCGGGCTTTTATGCAAAGTGTTGGACATTCAAATGACCAGGACTTTGGAGATACTGTCGATCAGTTGACTTGTCTATAATAAATTGATGAATTCAACTGCAGTGTGGATGGAATTAACTTTGACTGTATTGATTAGATTCAAGAGAATATGTGTCCATTGATTTGAAAAATGTTACCAACAATTTTTTTGCACTTGAAAATTTACCCAGCCGATGAAATAATAGAAAGCGAAAGACGAACGATTGGTCGTCAAGGATTCGGGGCAACGCGATGATACTTTCTCCCTTGTCTGCGAGATAAGCGATCTTCGAGTTTTTACGACTCTACTGTAATTTATTGCCGGGTAATTGCGTGCTAAAGAGAACAAGAGGTGTGTGCGAGTGTGTTTCGCCCTCGTAAAATATGAAATCGGCACTGAAAACATTATAGGGGCGCTAAGTGAAATGTAGACGTCGAAATATAAAGCGCATTAGCTAACTGTGCAATTTACGAGCGACAGGTAGTCCACTTTACTTTGTTTTAGTTATTTGTATCGAAATTCCAATAGGCTTTATAATCGACATTGAAACAATCATATTTGAAATGGCAAATTGGAGTACGTTCACAGATTTTATTGAGACGAAAAGAACGGCATAGAAGAATTTCTCTGAAATTCATCCCGAAGCGTGGACATATAACCAACGCCAATTATATTTCGGCAGATCGCTTGTGTGCCATTATCGGATGACACGCGCCCGCGCTTTTATGTTTAATTGATATTTTTCGTAACTCCAGATGAAATCCGCGGAAGAGTAGCAGCAGGAGGAATGAAGGAGGGGGAGAAACAGATATAATCCGTGACTCGACATCAGCTCTCGTTAAAATGTATATACGCTTCGCGAAGAGGGAAAACATTCGAGCGAAAGAGCCGATTGGACGTTACTCGATTTCCCCTTCCTTCGTGTCCGCGCGGTACACTTTTCCATTCGTTGGCTTCGCTGGCCAATGGAGTTTTATTGCTGCTTTTGTTTTAGATTGATTTTCTCGTTGCAATAGCTCTTAATTTTTTTAGTAAATTGAAGTTAGAGAAAAATATGTTTACGTCAATTTTGCCCACAAAATAGCCAGTTGATCTCTATTGTTCATGATGATCATATTTTTATTTTAGAATTTGTATAGTCTTTACTTTAGCATTTTCATTGTAGATTATAAAAATCAATATAAATTTGAATCTAGTCAGGTCATCACAAAATGAGCTCAAATTAATAGATGTGTAATTATGAAATTAAATAAATTAGCTGAAAATAATTTTGATTAGCTGGCTAATATTTATAGTTTAACTATACTTACTAGATAACTTCAGCTAAAGCTTTACCAAAGCTGTAGCTTTCATTCTATATTTTAGGACAAAAATTAGGATTTTTATATGGAATTCGACGATATTATGGCAAAAAAATGTTTCGCGTAGATTTTTTTCTTTTTTTGTGTACGATTCTATTTTCCATCCAACTTGTTTAAACAAGCAGGCATTAAACGCATTGATATTTTTTCTTAACGTTTAAACAGCACAGCCTGGTAATGTTCAATACTGCACACACGTAGTTATCGAGCAAGAAGCGAAGTGTACGAAGAAGTAAGCTTAGTAGGTTGTCGATCCCCAATGGCGATGCATGAATAGAGAGAGAGAGAGGAGAGAGAGAGAGAGAGAGAGAGAGAGAGAGAGAGAGAGAGAGAGAGAGAGAGAGAGAGAGAGAGAGAGAGAGAGAGAGAGAGAGAGAGAGAGAGAGAGAGGTGGTTGCATACGCAATGCGTTCATTAGCGCGGCCATGTCCTTTGATTAATGGCCAGTGGTATATGGCCACTGGTTTTCCCTTACAGATCATTTCACCCTTATCTTGATGGTCGTTAGAGGATGATACTCTCTTCCCTTTCTCTCGCTCCTTGGATCGCAACTTCCTCCCGTTTAGAAACGTTTTAGTGCGGCCGTGTCTCTGCTCTCTCGGCAGTGCATGCATGCGTGATTTTCAAACATCTACATGCCCACCTCTAATGACGCGGACAACCGGCGAAGCCGCGCAGGCAGACACTTTCGAAAGGATAGCACGACGTATGCTCCTGCTTATATACGACCATCACCTGTTTCGTTTTAGTTTTCGTGGCTTGGAAAACTGCGTAAAACCGTTGATTGAAATATATTAGTTTATCGTCATTTCCTCTTGATCGATCATCGAGATTTTACTGCGGTAATGCAATCTAAAATATCATTGCACTAGTTAATATTTTTACTTGAACCTGCCTTATTAGATAAAGCCACCGAAAATTCTGCAATCGCTAACCAAACATGACTTTCATAATACATGCGAATGACGTAATCATGTGCAAATATGATTTATCAGTTTAATTATTTATTCGTTTGTTTAATTTTAAGATCAACGTTATTAGAGTATACAAAAGCTAATTATAGAATAATAAATAATATATCACATTATAAAACCTAGTCATTAAATATAGTATATAAATATGTATTTTTAAGTTATTGTGTTCTCTCTGTACGACATGCTTGTTATAGTTATTCTTGTTCTTCAAACAGAAAAAAAAACAGAAAAAGATGACAAAGTTTTAATACTGTTTTTAAAATTTATGTAGAATAAATAATTTATTCGCGCGAGCGTTTGTTTTTTCATAATTCACTGAATTTCGAAAAAATGAACTGAAAAATAATCGAAACTAAGCGCAATGTTCTTTTGATTGACAACGTCAACTACTTTAGAGTACTAATTAGAAATCGAAGTATCTTCCTTTGGAAAAATGAAAATCACTACTAAAATAATGTTGTACAGCAATACTTCTTACGCTCCTTGGTTAATCCTTTTTTTATTTCGATTCTACACACGTTTACCACAATGTCATGAAGTACGTAATGTTTTTTCAATCTACGGGGGTTTTCTAGTCTCACAGTAAGTTTAGCCACGGAATTATTCATGGAGTTATAAGGGCGCGCGCGTTTCCGGGGGCCCGAAAAGAGAAGAAAATTTCCTTGATCACGGTGGTCTCGTCCATGGCGCGCGCGACGTTTTTTCCGCTTCTCCTCACGACTTCGGCCTTTTATTCTCCTTTAATCTGCCGCTCGAAATCGCAATGGGGACATATTGTTCGCTTGTCCGCTTGTTTTTTCTTCCTATGTGCTTCTCGAGAGGATGCGCTGTATGCTTTATCGCTCGACGCCGGTGTCTTTTTCTTTTTCAAAGTTTCAAATTTGATCGATTGGGATAGGTTAAAATTTTCATTCGTTACATCATAAATGCTTTAACCTACGGTTCTGATTTGAGTAAATTGATGTCCCTTGGCTATCGGATGTTATCGAAAATATTTTGAAATAAATTTAAAATTTATTATAAAATTTTAAAAGAAAATAAAAATTTGAAAATAGTTAATGATGATAATCCTTGGCACAGAGATATTCCGTGGAACTAAACAATTGTTCGTCATGCACGCGTTAAGAAAATGCACGTAAAATTGTTATTAGTAACAATTCGAGCATTCCTAAGTAGTAAAACCATAACAAGTATAACCGACCACCTTATAAGAAAAAAAAAGACTCTTCATTGGTTACTTGCAATCCACTAAATATAAGATCAGCGAAACACTGTTAAAGATAACGCTGCGCACGTACATACACACACACGCATAGATGCAGAAGAAATGGCGCCCACGCTTTATGCTAACGGTGGGCCGCTCGCGCGATGACAGTGGCTGGGTGGTCTCTCGACAGAGAGAGAGAGAGAGAGAGAGAGAGAGAGAGAGAGAGAGAGAGAGAGAGAGAGAGAGCAAGCCTGAGGGGCCAACCCCCCTCGAGTCCTCCACACCTTTTGGCCTGCTTGCGTACTTATATATACTTGGGAGGGAGGGGGGGCAATGACGTGCGCGCAATCGTTTTTCCTCCCGAGCCAGCACTTACTCCTCCTTTTCTCCGTGTGGCAATTGTGCTGGATTAGCAAAAACCATCCGGAGGAGGGGCTCTCACTCGACTACTACGCGGCTAGTTGGAGCAACACACAGTCGAGAGAATATAACTTTCACAGACGTGTATTTGTTAAGTGGATCCATAAGTGCGCCAGGGAGATTTGCATTGAACTGGCGCTCGCGCGAGTGTCTTAGAGCGCTCACGGTGATTTAATGAACGAGCACTCGCGCCAGAGGAGTAGTTTATTGCGCTAATAGTGGCTCCGAGCGAATATCTCCTTGCGAATCTTTACTGCCGCATAAACGACAGAAAAATGTCTCGCTTATAAATCGAAGCCGACCGTTGTCATGGGATTGCTCGCGAGGGCGAGTCGCGCGAAAATCAAATCAGCCGAAAAATTTGCATAATAGCTCTATTTGGAGGCTGTGCGCGATAATCACCCGACACCCAGGCGAGCAATGTCCGTTTCAATCGTTCATCTCAATGGGCTTCGCGAAGAAAACGAGGGAGGCGTATATAGCCCCGCACACTCGTTCGCACCTCCAGACGTGTCGTCACCGTTTTCTTTCTCGCTGTTGTTTTTTTTTTGTTTTTAAGAGGCGCCCCCATGCCCGCCCCGGCCGCAGACTTCCACGTGTAAGATATGCATCTATTCTTCTGCTTCTTCTTCATTCAGCGATGCCGGTGCGGTAAGGGCTTACATTGCTCAATGGGATGCATTATATGACTTTTTATGAATGACTACCAATTTCATGCTTCTGCGACGATGACGATGATTGCAGCCTTTTAATGGTTTTGTGAAAGCTTTTTGAGGTTTGGGTTGTGTTGATTTGAACTGGCGGAGTTATGTCGATGATGAATATTTACATTTGATGGACATGTAAATACAACTGATTGCGTTACGTTGAGTCGTAAATATTTTTGAGAAACTGCTATGCTTTCTTTGCATCTTTAGAGAATACGTTGAAAATCATTCGCAAAGGACTTTTACGTATTTACATAAAGGTTTACTCATGAAAATCAGGGTATGCATGATACAAAAATAAACGCCAAACAAATAAAATGTTTGAAAAATATGTTTCTTGACCTCGCGATCAAAGCTAACGACAGGGTAATCGTGTATAGATGTTTCACAGCTGGCTATGAATGGGAGTCGAGGTCGGTAAAAAGAACAAGGAAGAAAGTAAGAGAGGGAAAAAAAGAATTGAGAAGAAAGAGACTCGACGTGGTGCGGGTGTCACGTGGAGACACTAAGTGGAAATTGTTGTCAAAACGTCGGGGACCACAGACACGGACCAGAGCCACTTTCTACGTGTACGAGTGCCTATGTGTTTCGGGGGACCGCCGGGCCATATATTTTTTTGAACCCTGCGATGCGTAGGTTGCATTCGTTCTACCTTAGCTTTTCTGTTATTTTTTATTTCCGTAATTTGGTTGGAAATGATTATCAATGGTTTCATTGATGCATGCAATTGAGTGTATAATGAGCTTTGTTGTTGAAATAAAATTTTATTACAAAATTTAAACAAAGAAAACGAAAATACATAGCACTGAGAGCATTGATATTATAAAATTTATCATAAACCGTAGTAAAAATTACAAAAAATAGTGATCGTGGGATAAATTTTGAATGTATTAAAAGTGTTATCTAATAGCAAAATTAAATACTAGAAATTTTATTACATAACAAATGAAAATTCACTTGAACCCATAATAATTATTACTATAAATAAAATACAGAATATTAACTCGGTAAATTTTGCAAAATTTTAAGTTCATTAGTTACTTAATTTCAAATACTTGCCGTACACTATGTATAATATTAAATAGTTCGGGCATACATGTACCAGCAATGTTATCTTTTTTACAACTTAAATTTAAATAAATTTTTTTACAACTTTAATTTTACAGCTTCTTAAATTATTAATGATACGAGAAGGAAAAATATTTTATTTTATTTGTACTGTAAATTAACAGGAAAATATTTTGTTACTATTTAAAGCGTTTTCGGTTATAAAAAGTAGTTACATTATTATTTCTATTCTTCCATTTGAAACTTCGGTCAGAAAAATGTTGAACCGAATAGCATCTTTCACTTTTCTACATGCGACATTTTGTAAGAAAATTCAACCAATATTTTTTTTATAAAATATTTTTTTTATAAAAACTCGTTATGTATCACTTGTTTTAATGCAGTTTACACGATATCTGAAGAAGGTCCATTATTCGGGGAAACAACTGAAATTGTGGAACAAGAAGAATTCCAGAAAAATTTTGGTTTTATGGCATCGTTAGGCGATTTCAGTAAACTTGGAGTGCATGTGAAATGGAAAAATCACCTATGTGGCGGCATACTTATTTCGAAGAGACATGTTTTAACCGCAGCACATTGCTTATATTTGCAAGAGTTTCATAAAATCATGGTTACATTTGGATCGACTGATTTGAACTGTGGTATTTCGTACGAAGTGAAGTCATGGATCGTTTATGAAGATTGGGCTAAGCCACATAGAATAAATCTTTTAACAAACTTACTTTTTTATGATGATATCGGTATCATAACGGTAATACAATGAAGAAAGCAAACAAAAATTTTGCCTGAGGAAAACTACATCATCGAATACATTCCACAGCTATCAACTGACATAAACCATATTCAACCAGCTGTTATTTCGAAATTGAACGAAAGCGAAGTTTTGAAGCACAGTGTGATAGCAGCTGGCTGGGGGATCTCCGACGAAAAAAGGAAAACTAGACCGACGAAAATGCAAAAGGTACATATGAATTTTTTCAATTCGATGGAGTGCGATGAAATAACTTGGGAAATATTTGGACCATTGAACGTAACGCATTCAAATAGATATTGCACATATTCGAATCCGCCTTCATTTATATGTTGCGTAAGTAATGATTAAATCATTTTTTATTTATATCATTTAAAAAGATAAATTTGCAGGGTGATAGTGGCGGACCACTTTTTTTGAATGATACTAGAGAACTAGTTGGAATTATCAGTTCTATTTTTAAAAGAAAACGATTTTATAAAAAAAGAAATGTAGCATCTTTGTATATTAAAGTTAAGGACTACGAAAATTTTATTAACGATGTTATCAAATCGTAGCGCATTAAAAATACATAAGTTTATAATGAAGTATTCCATGAATTTTATGAGCGAAAAAAATTATTATGAAAATGAAATTTACAAAATAAAATTATTAATAAATAGGTTTTTATAAGCTGCTTGTTTATCGTGCTTTTGACGAGAATAGAAAGCAGTATGCAACTTTAAATATATTTCTGTTATGGTTTCGTTATTTGTTATTATTATTTCAAGATCTAATATCGTTTTGAACTTTACAAAGGTACATAAGGTTTCTGTACGTATTGAGACTGGTGATAGCGATGATATCACAAGTGGGTTGTAATATATTGCAGGCATAGGAAACTAGTTACTTTACGACTGCAATTTCAAATTCTAGGCCATTGTGAAACTTGCAGACAGCTAAATTTGTTCGGCTTAGTCTTAGAATTTTTTCAACGTACAAATTTAATGTTATTAAATAACAGATTACATATATTGGATGGAAATGTATCGAGAAGTCCGAAGTACATACGTGAGAATAGAAAACCGAGGAGAAGATGACATTGTCAAACACATATTATAGGCTTGCTAATTTTCTGGCCGTGCTGCGTCTACTATTTTTCTGCTTAGCGAGATCGAAATTAAACCAAACAGCAACTAAAAATAGCTACTTTAAGATCACTGGACGGAAAAACTTAAGTTATTTAGTAAAAAATGATATACAACCCTTGGCCACATTATTAGCAAGCCCATAACCCATGTGCTAACATATTTTATGGCTTCAAAATCAATGTACAAGCTTCTAATACAAACATTTTTCTATTAGAAATAATTTTTAATGCTCACACGGCCATTATTTTTTTTATCATTCTTCGTTACTATTTAGCATAAAATATCATATTATATTTATATGAATTATGTAAAAATATAAGTCTATCAGTTATTCGACTTCAAATAGTCACAGTACAGCATGTAGATTGAATTTTAAATAGTCTGCGCATGCATGCGCCAGCAATGTTATCTTTTTTACAACTTGAAACGAGTTTCTCAAATTGTTAATAATACAAGAAAGAAAAAAATTTTATTTGTATTGTAAATCCACAGAAAAACAGTATTGTATTATTTAAAGTGCTATCGATTGTAAAAAGTAGTTACTTAATTATTTTCGTTCTTTCTTTTGAAAGTTTTGCCACAAAAATGTTGAATCGAATAGTGTTTTTCACGTTTTTATATGCGACACTATGTAAAAAATTTTATCTATTATATTTTATAAAAACTCGATATACATTATCTATTTTAATGCAGTTGACGCAATCTCCGAACAAAATCCAATAATTGGCCAAACAGTTGACGTGGAAAGAGATGAATTTCAAAAAGATTTTGGCTTTATGGCATCTTTGGGTGATTTAAGCATATTAGGAGTGCATAAAAAATGGGAAAGCCACCAATGTAGCGGCATATTAATTTCAAAGAGACACGTTTTAACCGCATCACATTGTTTACATATTCAGGAATTTCATAAAATCATGGTTACATTTGGATCGACTGATTTGAACTGTGGTATTTCATACGAAGTAAAATCATGGATCAATTATACAAATTGGGCTGTTTTACATGGAATAAAAGTTGTAACGGACTTACTTTTTTATGATGACATCGGTATAATAATGGTAATTTGATAAAAACCGAAAACATGGGCAATTCTCAGAGATTTTTACTTTCGTGTCACTCTACGATATTTGTGTTTTCTATGGTTGGCGAATGAGAAATCTTCTTGTGTATGGGTTTAATGGAGTTTAGTAGGCGGTGTACACTATCGGACATGAAGAATAGCAATGTAGGGAAAAAAAGAATGGAATCTAGATGTGCCAAAATGATGTGCTTCTAAAAAGAGGTAATTTAAATACAACGATTTAAATACATTGATGAGAATAAACCTCATTTTAAACGGGAACATGCACTGGAAACATACAAAATAGAGTATTATATCAAGAATGGTACGATATAAACTCGAAGCTTCAATTTAGAAACTTATTTGTCGCAATATCATTGAAACTTCTATTATCCCGAAGCGTCAATGTCAATGTAATGTATACGTTTTTCTACAAAATATATACTTTTTTGACGATTATCGTTATTCATTTATTTATTTATTGTCGTTTTCCTGATTTTTGAATGTTCAAAAAACGTTTATAACGTTTTGTGCGTTGCTTTAAAACATGGCACCCAATAGATATAGCATTCTGATAACTAACAGAACATGCGGTCAAAATTTTAGACATGTGCTCCATAATTTAAAAAAAAAATTTTTTTGTATAAGCAGGTTGAAGGTTTCTGAGAAATGCCGATATATTCCGTAAAGGTTTGAGACTATTTTTTTTAACAAAAGTTAATCGTCATTTCCATTTCACAGTTATCTCATGACGTAAACCATATTCAACCAGCTGTCATTTCAAAGTTGAACGATAACGAGGTTATCGGGAAACAAGTTATAACAGTTGGTTGGGGGATCATCGATAAAAAGAAAAACATAAGACCGAGGAAAATGCAAAAGGTATATTTAAATGTTTTGGATTCAACTAAGTGCGATAATATAGTTTGGGAATCATTCGGATATTTGAACGTAACGCATTCAAATAGATATTGCACACATGCAGATTTGGGGGCGTTTATATGCTGCGTGAGTAATAATAAAATTGCTTTTCTTTTAAGATTAATTAAAAGGATAAATTTACAGGGTGATAGTGGTGGACCACTTATTTTATATAGTACTAAAGAAATCGTTGGAATTGTAAGCTATGTTTTTGAAAGAAAAAAATTTTTTAAGAAACGAGTAGTAGCATCTGTGTACATTAAACTCAAGGACTACGAACATTTTATTAATGATGTTATCAAAACGTAGTGCATTAAAAATACGTAAGTTTATAATGAAGCATTCTATGAATATTATATGTGAAAAAAATCATTATGAAAATGAAATTTACAAAATACAATTATTAATATATAGATTTTTATAAGCTGCTTGTTTATCATATTTTTGATGAGAATAGGAAGCATAAAGTTACTTTAAACATATTTCTGTTATGATATCCTTATTTGTTATACATAGGGAGCTGGATACTTTACGATTGTTATTTCAAATTCTAGGCCATTGATAAGCTTGCAGATAGCTAAATATGTTCGACTTAGTCTTGTAATTTTTCAAGTGTGACAATTTTTTGTGAATAAATCTAATTTTACACACAGTTACCTACACATGTTCAAACACATATTAAACCTGTTGTAATGCAAAATTTGAATGATTGAAAAGTTAGTAGACAACAAATAATAGCTGCAGATTGGGAAAAAAGTGATGACATGGGAAGTGAACGCAGTTTATTTGTGATCTGATTGGCTGAAAAATAATTCTCGGTATCAGCTGTGTATGTTCACAAACTTACTCCAGATTTTTGTAAATGATTAGACATGTAAATAGTGTATCAGTATAGTATAATAAATTTTATATGAATTGATTGATTTAATCATATTAATATTTAAATAAAAGCCGACTGGTATTTCGATCGGGAAATTAATTGAATTTAGTTTTATGCGAAAGCTTAGCCTCGAACAGAATGGACAGTAAAAGATATAAATCGATAGATTACATGATAAAATATTATATAGTGATTATGGCCCTATTACATTATATAAAATATTAGAAATTTTTTTATGAATTTTTTTTATCAATTACAACTGTTAACGGTACTGGAATACGTATATTACTTACAACCTGAAGGATTTCATTATAGAATTTATAACATTTTTAGAACTTAGATCATATTTTTTAACGTGTTTTTGAAACTTTTTGACGGTTTTTCAATACAAAACTTCTTGATAACATTTCGAAATCTATTGCATATTGAATTTGCTATTTCGCCAATAAAACTTTTGATCTATATTCGTGCATAAAAATGAATGCGAAAAAAACACGGAAAAGATAAACATCATTTTAAAAATATAAACAAAATTTAAACATCACTAGTAAAAAAATAGTCGAAACCAAGAAAAACGCAAAAAGCAAATCTAAATATCTTAGAAAAGACAGATTACAACGTAAAACTCTTGCTATGTTCATTGTAAAAATTGTTCAAATCGTAATAATTTTTACTAGGAATTCTGGCATATGTTATTCCATATTTTAATAATAATTATTACAACGCAATAATTTTTATTATAATACATAACAAATTCTACCATGATTACTATGTTTAATAATAAATTTTATTGGAACTACAGCACATTGTATTAGAGCATTTCTTTCAGAGTTAACATCAATATTGGTATGGAGGAAAAAAATATAAAAGTTTAAGCGAGATTTATTACAAGAAATTTAAAAACATTTAACGTTCGTAAGTATTAAAAAAAACATATATGTAATAACTTTGCAGTGACGCAAAACCTTAAAAAAGTCATTTATACGTTTTCTGTAAGCTGCTATAAAATTCATTATCGCGCGTAATAATATACTGTCTGAGTTTAGTGAAACACATGTAGGAATTTGGTTTCTACGTCGAAATTTTTATTTTTTCTATTTTGAAATACTATTTATACTGTGTTTTTTTATCAGACTTATCATGACATGCCTTCTTATCACCCGTTAACGCGGTACATGATATTCCTCAGCCTAATATTTTCATGATATATTTGTTTCATAGCAACCACATTTTCGCATCTGTAAACAGACCCTCAGTTTGATTATTATATCTGAGCGTTTTAATTATGAAACCACCAGTGTATAATTTGGTGCTTCTTAAATGAAGCTTTCTTCTTAAATATATATCGCGTCATAGAAATATGTAATTTTTAATCTGAGCATTTCATATTCATCACATAGTCTTTGCACTTGAATGTTTATACGAGTGTTTTCATCTTTTTGTCACCATAATAGAGAATTTCTTTAGATAATTTTTTTGGTCTTGGTAAATTGTCAATCGAATGTGAATTTTCCTCCATTTTTATAAACGTTGGGCGATTTTCTAAGCTTGATTGTCATCTAGGTATAATAATTAATCTATGGTATTTTTTTGAGTACTTACATCTAAGTAAATATTACAAGAAAAACCGCCACAAATTTTCAAAATTTTAGCAACCTATAGAACTTTGTAGGACGCTTAAAATATAATTGATTATACTTTATTACATTTCGATGTCATTTAACAATACGCCATAAAAGGTAAAATACGTTAATATAATTAATTTCTAAAGTTGAATTTTCATCTTAACAATATGTCATTTTGGTAAACGGCATTCAAAAGTAAAAGTGAAAAATAACAGCAACACAATTAATGTGTTTTTATATCAGCAGATACTGGTTAGCGCCTCGTCTTATCTGTTTGAAAATTCTGCACGATAAGCCGACAAGCGCATATAGCCAGGGACGCGCCGAAAAAAAAGGCAAGGTCGTCGTCGCGCGCGTGCGTTTTTTGCCTGCGGGGACCGCAACCCATCCGTTAGACCCTCGTAAATATGTGCCCTTTTCTACTGCTCCTTTTAGCCCGAGCCCGCCGCGCAGCTCTCTTTCTTTCTCCATGATTTCCTTTTTCTCTGCCTTTTTTTTTTTTGTTCTCTCTTCGACGTTCGAGGATTTAATTTGACCAAATGCGGAGAACAGAGATGAAAAGAAAAGAGAAGATCCAGGCGATCCATATCTGATGCTTTATCATATCCGCTCGACGATGAACGACTTGGCTGCGTGCTCTCTTCGAGCGCCTTAATTCCGGATCCTTTGTGTCTTTCTATTTTTTTAACGTTTTGTCCTTTAGTGTCTTTGCGGGTTTCGCTATGATTCTCGTCATTAAAATACGGTTGCCGAGTAATAACTGTTTTTTTGTGATTGATTTGGTTAAAAATTTGTTAGGTTTTTTTCTGAGAACCGGAACCGTAAATGAACATATTTTCATAACGTGTAAATCTGACTTATGAACGCATCGATTGTTTACACTTACTTCAAAGTTGTATAAGAAGCTGTATAAGCTTATTTTAAATCTCCCCTATTGAAATAAAACACTTCCATCTCTTCGATAATTGAAAAATTTCTTATATGAGGTATATGTAAATTGGATGATAAATAATAAAGAAGTTTGGAATTTCATAGTATGAACTTGTAATAACTATATGTAAGATTTTTATAAAAAAAAATTCCGAACATCTTTGATAAATTCTTGGCTCATCTAAAAATATTGAACAAATCCTGTGTTCGTAGTGATCTTACAGTTTTATTTATGCATTTGATGTCAGTTGAATAGATGAAAATAATAATACATTCCACGTATCAGATGAAAATAAGCTAATCGCGTGACTTGTAGTTAGGAATAAATACAACCTAGTTTTATTCAAAATGTAATACTATACCTTACATCCATACTAAACGTCATTCAAAAACTTTTTAAACTAAAAAAAGTTAAAAGGAGGTCAAAAAAGCTCATATTGCCCTAATGTCGCGGGAAAATGTGACAAGGCTAAGCGCTAAAAAGCAATAAAAAAGTTTTAGTGGTATATAAGAGGCAAGCTCGAGAAAACTCTCGCTGCAATAGGCTAATCTCTTGTCCGGGTAACGAGGCTCGCTGTGTCCCGAGATAGCGAGCCTCGTAAATTTTCTGCACATTTTCTTCGAGTCCGAGCGACTACCACACGTGCATTTGTATTCGTATGGGTTTTCTTTAATGGCTCTGCTCTACTGAATGAGCGTCAATTGATTATTAATGTGGGAATTGTCACCCTTTGAATAATGTGCTCCAAACTGTTTGCCAAGGTGTGATTCCAATTGAATACATTTTGAAATTTGTTTAATGATGGTCAATTTTTGTCATTGTTTCGTTTATTTTATGAAATTTTCCATCAGTTCTATATATAAATGTGAAAATATGTGTCTATTTATAAATTTTAGATTTGAGTTAAACCTCTAAATTATTACCTTTTATGGAATCAAAGTAACAGCTTGTTAAGTCGCTTGTTTCTTGATTAACAAGCATTTGTGAATTGAAAATTTATGACTTTTTCTTCACTTTGCTATCGTGTCTGATTAAACGTTTAATAATAAACACGCGTTATCAGATACATTTGAAATGAAACTCACCGATAAAGTTAATTATTTGACATTTCGAAAGCTCGACGATACTCGTCGATGCCATGTCGCAAGTTTTTTTCTCGATTTTTTGAGATACTCAGTTTTAGAAGTATTCGCGTACACAGAGACGCCACTAATTCGCAAAGAAACACTCTTAAGAAATGATCACACACTACATCAAGTCGTGCATTAGCATTATCTGGAATTAAAATGAATCGAAAGAGAATCCTAACGAATAGCAATAAAAGGACAATTCCAAAGGCGAAATCTAAAACAAAAACAGGTTCAATGGATTCTCTCTTCCTCTCGCGAAGTGAGTGAAAAAAAAGAGGCACGCTCTCTCGCAGTTCCGTGCTCTTCTCACGGCGTTGTATATGCTAATGCGAGACGGATGTCTCTCCTCGTTCCCTTGGATCCTCTTGCTCTTGCTTTTTATCTGCTCGCCCCTGCGCTCTCTGCTCGCCTTTTTTTTGCTCTTTCTCCTTATATTTTATTCACACTTCGGACTTCTTTTTTTTTCTATCAGATTTTTTTCTGTACATTAGGCGCGGAATTAAGGATTAGATAAGGGATCGAAATTAATTGTTGCTGCGCGCTGACGTTGAGAATAGACGTTCTTCTTGTTAGGGAAACATAACAGTTGGTCATTTTAATAACTGTTTGGGATAAAAAATTAAAGTATACCGCGCGTTCGATAGTGCACTCTATTTGAATGTTAAATGTTACGATAAATTATTATGATACCTATGATAAATGAAAATGAGTTCTTTGATACAAATATTAAAACCGAGAATCGCGCCGAATCTCTTAGTTGTACTAACCAAATAGCGAATGACAAACCAATGAATCACAATGAAATACAGCTCAATCTAATCCCTAAATAAGCTCCGCCGCAAATTGATAATTCGAAAAGCAAAAGTCTATGCGTGTATGCAGCATCGTCGTGCGCGTATATCCTCCGCCAAAAAGCTGAACATATCCACCCCGCGACATTCGTCCTCCACAGCGGGGAGGCATATCGGCAACGTATATATACGCACATAGCCATATAGCGTCGCGCGCGCTTTTAACATCGTTCGGCTTTCGTAAGAGCGCAGCGGCTTTTAGTTTCTCATGCGCGTGTGAGATTTACGGTGAGACTCGATTAAAAGCCATGTTTTGTAATATTTCGTTCGGATCGATGTATACAAGTCGCTGATCCCCTCTTCATGTTTTTATTTATTAATATGCGCGAACGCGCGAAGCAAGATTTCAAAGATTCGGCCAGCACTCCCTTTGTCGTACACGCGACAAGTTGTAAGTCGGAGGGCGTGGCTAATTTTTGTTACCATCGATTGATTATGAATTGAGCAGAACATTTTCCTTTAGTTCATCAATAAGAAATAATCACGTTGCTGAAAAAGAGAAGGGTGAATGTGTACCATCAGATAAGATTTGCATTAATTCGTTAACAGAGGCTGAATGAAATGCCGATGAAAAATTGATATCAACGTGGATTCTGCATTTTCATTAAATGTGAATGAGACAGTACCATGAAAAAAATTATGCTCCATTTGTCAGTGCTTTAAAGAACGTTAAGTAAAAAATTGGAATAAGAACGTCAAATTAGTTGTATATTTTTGTATTTCAGGTAATATTTTGTAGCGGCACCGATTCGTAATCGAAAATAATTATGGATAATTATTACAATAAATTATCTGACTGATTTTATTCAAACATAACTTATCCCTTGAGATTTTCATATCGATCCTACTTTCCATCCCTCTCGTGCAAAATATTTGTTGTCAGCGCTTACGAGTTTCCAATCCAAAAATAACGATTTGTACAGTTGATGCTCTGGACATTTTATCCAACTGAAAATTCAGTCTCTCCTTCGACTGGTACTTTTTCATTTTCTCTACACTCTCTCGACTTTATCAAAGAGGCATCCTTCTAGAGGATACTCACGCCCACTTGGAGTACGGTAAGCTGTACACACCCTCCTTAAACGTGATTTACGCCCAGAGCACGAGTCCTTTTCGTCTACTCGAGAGAATATATACTGCCGTGCTCGTGTTTGTGTGTGTCTGTTATGAATCCAGAGGCAGGCGAATAGGAGCGCGTGATGACGTTTGTAGTTTGTAAAGACACGTGTAGATAAGGTCTTTTCTTCGAAGGATGTTAGCTGCTGCTGCTGCTGGTGTTTTTGGTTTGTGTTTGTATTTGAACGATGTTTTCAACGTGTAATGTGGATTAGGGTACTTTGAATCTATTTGCTATCTATTATTTAAAATCATATGTACTATAGTAAACAGAGTTGATGATATCATAGTCATTGTAAAACGTAACTTTACATTGTATTACACGATTTTTAATCATGTATCCGTTACATTATCATTCTTTTTTAAAACTAAAAATAAATCATACAAATGTTGCTGGCGATAGAGTTGATACGATGAAAAGAACATCCAGTTAGTCAACAAACTAACAAGGAATATCAATGAATGTACCTGCCGAATCTACACAACTCCCCTTAAAATAATCTTACCGACGGCCATCAAAGTTATCGCGATGAAGAAAAGACTGGGAAAAATCAGGTCCAAGAATGCAGCTCTCCAAAATGCCTTGCACCATTGGGGGCGAGGGCCCCGTATAGGAACTTCTAATTAGCGAGCGGCATGACATGAGTATCCGGGAGCTGAGCACCGTGAAGTTCTGACATCTCACTGCTTCTATATAATAGACCATAGGTTAACGTCGAAGACTGTATTGGCGCCACATTGTGGTCGGAGGAATTTATTGTTTTTTCTTTACGTCATTTTTCTTGAAATTTCAATACGTTGCCAGGGCACTGAGTAATGTGATATCGGTTTACAATTTTTTTAACAATATTTTTCGATTTGTAAATTCTATTAGTAATATGGGACCTTTTCAGTATTCCTCATCATCATATAAATAAATGCTGAAACTTGTGTATTATTGAACAAAATTGTTGGAAAAGACTTATCCAAACAACCGTAAATGTAATTTACTGATAACGAAATATGTATGATTTCCTATTCACAATACGATAAATAGGAAATTTGTTATTATTCTTTTACCAAATTTTTTAACGTTTAGAAAAAATCGGAAACATTTAAATTAAAATTCTGAACTGATTCCAACGACCGCTTTCGGAAAAAATGCATCGATAGAGATAAGCTTCGGATGAATTTTTGGCCGAGTCACGCTGATACAATACATCATTGCCAAAGAGATATTTCTCATTTCTTAAAAATCTAAAAAGTTCTCCAGAATCAATTAGGCGAAATCGAAGCGTTTAACTTTGGAAGCTATAAATACAATCAATCATTCATATTAGACGCTGCACAAATCATCATCTCCTATGACAATCCTCTTAACAAAAGAAGATACATTCCAGATCCAAGCACTTCTCACACGCAAATTCGCACCTCTCGGACAGTTGACATTTTTCGTCGAACGATAAACTTCTTGCCAGAAGGAAAAGTCTGACACGTGTGGGTTCGCATTTCAAAGGAGGTTCCATTCGCCGGCAACTCTGCCTCATTTGTCGGCAAGTCTTTGGCGCCTCTCGGCAAAGTAACTTACACCGAGGCACACGTGCCGGACGTATGTCCTGCATTGGGCATTCACATCCTGCGCGCACGCTGCAGTTAATTCTTACAGACAAGTGGTGATCCCGAGTGATTCAGTGATTTCTTAACAGTGAATCGTTTGCCGATTTCGAAATTCGAGCGTCTACTGCATTAAATACGCGCGATAAGTTGATTCTGCTTATGAATATTGTTTCAGCCATTTGATACCAAATAATATTTTATTAAGACATACTGAGATCCAATTTCAACTAAAAGAAAATATGTAACTTCCGCGCCTTTGAGAATAAAAGACAGCTGTCAGGGATTCGATCGCGAGGGTGTCGTTCGTAACACGAAAAATCGTAGTCAGCTGAGTGGCGCCACGGACTGGCATGTTTCCATACAGAAATATATAAAGCATGTTGGACGCCTCGTACTCTGCGCCGGGGTTTTTTCTCTCGAGCTCGTTTTCCTTCTGCTGACACACAAAAATATACACATTTTCTCCGCTTGATCAGTCGGCGGCGGCGCTGAAAAAAAACGAGGCCCTGGAGGCGATTTATATACGTCTTAGTTGGCTTGCTCGTTCAAATTTCACTGGGAGTTGTTAAGCGTGCAGAGAAGGATGCGTATATATAAATGATTGCTCCTTTCTGGTGAACTAGTTTTTTAAATCGTGCACGGAAATGTCGAGTCAGAGAAGTATTTTGTTGAAATGTTCAGATGGTTGGTACTTATGTTCGGTTGCTTCGAACGTGTGTTAATATAAATAGTGAGTGTTTGGCAAAAAAATGTTTTAAAGTAATTACAAAATTCATACTTATTGCTATTAACCCGTAGACTATTTTCTATTAGAATAAAAACATTTGTACAAGTAGGTGGATTTCGATTAACTTAAATTTCGGTTACTAAAAAGGATTTTCGTGTATTGTAGTATCTTATTTTCTTTCTATCAAGTTCTGCAGATTCTAGCACAATCGGAATGGGTAATACAGATAGAAATGATTTTATCTGGTGTACAGCTACATCTTGAACGGTACCACCTCTCTCCATCAAAAACGAGAATTGGAAAAAAATAAGAATGATAGAGCAGCCATCACCTGTCGGCAATAAACACCAACATGCAGCCATTACAATTGCATCGAAACGAGCCATAACTGTAACAGTACGTTGCAGTCACGTGTATATACGCGTATCGAGAGAGGACAGTGCGCACACGTGCAATTAAGACATCGTGTGTGTATGTATGCCAGAGGTATGTAGTATATACGGGCAGCCAGCGAAGCATCTGCCTTATGGCGAGAGATCGTTAATCCATTTGCGCGCACAAAATATAAGAGGGCCCGACCGCTTGCAGTGATAACCTGCGGCGTGTGCAGCTGCACAATTGCGCGCGTTACCCTAATTTATTTGGTAGGCCTTAATGCGGAGAACGACGACGAGTTCGGATAATTGAGTCTCCGCCAATGGACAATCAATCTTACGCGAGCTGGGGGGTGGTGGTTTGGTTTGAGTGCTGTATTGTTGCTCGCTGCGGATGGGATTGTGAATTGGCTGCGACAAATGGGTACGTAATAAATTTGGAGATTACCGGAAAATTATTTTCTTTTGAAATTTTAACAAACTTTTTTTTATGCGAAATTTTACTACTTTATCACTTTTGCACTTTTGGATGTCGGTACGAATGAAGTCATTTTTCGACATGCAGTACATTGTAAGAATATTTGCTTATTGAAGTATATGCGTCGAATGAAATAGTTTTTCCCTAGACTGCTTTTCGTGACCAATAAAATTTAAATAATTTCATCTGCCTTATATTCAAATAGTTATATTTTTAAATGTATTAGCTTTATCAACTCTTACCACAAGATTATTTATCTAAGTGCACGACAACGGGAGGGAAGAAAGTAAAATAAAATAAAATTCATATATTATAAGCTACGCATCTACAATTTAAGATTGACATTTTTATATTATATTTTATCATAAATCGTCTCCAATTTCATTATTTTAATATCTCGTCGGTTAACAAATCTTTTAATATCATACAGAGGAAATAGTTTATTATTTTCCAAAGCTCTTGTTAACCACTTTCTTCTGGAATCGTACATTGGACGTTACCAAATGACGTGATTAAGATCACGCACCTCGAGTAGGTACTCGTAACACGAATCATTGATCATATTAACCTTAGCAAATGATTCACTTAAGATGATACGATCGCTTCTTAATCTGTAAACTGTAACGTTAAAATGACGACTGAATTAATAACGTCATCTATTTTTCCTCGGCTGAATCGAGGTAATAACGCATCAAGAAGTATTTTGACAAGGTCTCAATACTCGTGTGCAGTAAAAATATTGATAAAGTTTACGTGTCGATTTATGGTACAAAAACACCTGTTGACGCAACAAAGTTGACTTCAGAATCGCGATAGAAAAGTAATCTCGTGCGCCTCCTTTGCTCTCGGCAAGTAGTTTCAATTGCAAAAAACATTCGTTGGGGCATTGTAATCGGGTCGGCGCGTAGGATTGCTGGGATTCCGCTCGATAAACACGCGTCGCAACATAAATTACTGAAAAGTAACCGAACGCAGCGTCGCGCGTCTCCCGCAAGCGAATGCAGATTCGGCGACGCAGCGTCGGCAGCAGAGCGAGCCTAAAGTCGCCTTTAATTAGGGCAGCGGCACCTCCTAAACATTCGCTTAATTGAGAGCGCGCGTGTTTCGCGCGAATTGAGACATCTGTTCGAGACGAGGAGCAGCGGCGACGGCGGCGGCAGCGGCGGCAGCAGCTTGTTTCCCCTTTCTATCAAAAATCGAAAGTGGCCGTGCACGCGAGCGCGCGCCCGTTCGCTCGTTTTTTTGTCGATTTGAATACGTTGAATAAACATGCAGCGCGCGCCAGCCGGAAATGACGCTGCGCGAAATAGGAGAATCCGCGGCGAGAAAAACGCCCGAGTGATATCGATCTTCGGATGTCCTGGCTGTCCGCTGCTAATTAGGATATACTCGGGCGTTCTTTCTCTTTTTGTTGGTCTTCGCAAGGTGAGCATTTGCCTCGCGTGTGTACACGCTGTGACACTAACTCGACATATGTAGCGTGTCTCTGTTTGAATCACGAAGAAACCGACTTTTGGGCAACGCAACGCTGAAATATTTACTTATTGTTTTACCAAACGTACGCGAAGCGTTCGATGCTCTTCGAGTATGTAACCTGTCACGATGGTTGCTCGACAGAGCCCTAATTCCATGAAGCGTCATTGAGGTATACGCGAAAACCAATGAAAGCCCCATTAAAAAGATGCGAAGCAAGGCGCTTGGTTATTACCGTGCAATGCCGAAGAAAAAGACAAGGAAATTCTCTACAAGCATCGCAAACCAAACGAACACGATCCGATCGGCGGCTAAAGGGTAATTATTCGCGAGAGAATGCAGCGCACGCAGCCTCTATATACCGCGATCCGTTAGCAAGATCCAATATCGAGTCTCACCCGAGATTAAGTAGCGATTTAGCGATTTACATGGGGGAGGGAATGGGGGGGGGGGATATAAGCGTCGATATTTACCGTTAACGTCGCATGGCTACAGCGCGTGCCTCTCTTGCAGCTTCTACGTATGCATGTACCAAAAGGAGAGGTTTGACCTATAAACTCCACTCCACTCGCCGCGTGCCGGCAAAGCCTTCGCTGCGTTTTGTTTACGTACGCGCGCCGCTTCAATTTTTCGCGTGTGCGCATTTAAATTTCATACTCGTCGATGCGCTGATCATTAATCGCCTGGAATACAGCTGAGCGATTTACCCGCTGTCCCAAGTCATTTGTTTTGCCATGACTGAAACTCGATCTGCTCACAAAAATGTATAAAGCTTGCTCTTGGATTTTCCTCGGATTCCTAAGTTTTCGCGCGCCTCCGAGCAGAGCTGCGCCGCGCGTACATCGCAATATTCTCAAATTGGCACGTCGATACCGAATTTTTTTTTTACGGCAATCGTGTCGGCACTACGAATTTTGAATAGTTCTCGCGGTGCTGAAAATTATCGGCGGCCAAACGGATTCCTCGAAAGTGCCGAGCGAACGGCCGCACGATCCGTAAAATTTATTAAAATCGTCCGTCGGCGGTGTTGCATTTTTGTTTATGTCGCTTGTGCGCAGCGACGACGACCTCCGGGAAACTGAGACGACAAAGTCGAGCGCGGATCACACGCGGTCGTAAATCAGGGCAAACGTCAAAGCGCACTTATAAGTTCCATAGAGAGGCACAAAGAAAAATACACGAACGTTGCACACAATAATAACTTATGCAAGCGCGCCCTCTTTATCTCTTCTCCTACAGGACGACGATATTTACGGATATCAGTCTTGCACGCGTTCTCTCTCTCTCTCGAGCTGCATATAGCGGTAGGGGAGCCGTGCTGCGAGGAGACGCGCGGCAATTGTTTTACGAGGCGTAGCCTCCAGATAGATAAGCTCGTGCGGCGCATTATGCGCTCCGTTACGTACGCGTAACTTGGCTTTTGAGTAATTGTTGTTTAGCAGATGAACGATTAGTTGCTTGGTCGGTGTAATGGCCGTTGTAGCCGATTTTTCACTCCTGCTGTAGAGATGATGGCCACGGACTAGCCGCGATCGGGCATTGTTCGGCGACTTTCCGTCTAGTCGTCGCTCAAGTAGAACTCGAGAACGCAACGCATTCCAAGGTGCGACTTTCGACAAACATTTCCGCAAACCAGTTGGCCACGTTCTCGTGCGCGCCACAATTGTTGCGCATTCGACACTTTATTCGTAATTTCCCCACGTTGCACGGTCGCGAAAAAAAAGGAAAGAAAAGAAATGATAGGCGCCTGTTTGCCGAGTGATAAATTTCAATTATATCTCGCGTGCGGTTGGAATTCCGGTATTGTACGGACGCATGTATTGCTCGCGCCGAAGTGCAAGCGCGATCAATCCCCCTCCCCCCTCCGTCGAGCGCGCTCGCGAACGTTGGGAATGTGCCGATGGACCCCTACAGTGTCACTACGTAGTACACACTTTCACTGTACATTGCCATTTTATACATATATATATGTTTTCTCTTGCAATTATCAAGATACGGTCATGACTATTGTCGGAGTTTAGCGGAGTGAGTGCAGAGGGCTAAGCTTTTGAAAAGCTAAGTCTTTTAGCGAATTATGAAGTTTGAAAGCACACGAAACGGAAGGCGAACTAGAGCGTCGACTGTAAATGTGCATTATTCAGATGCATATTTTTAAGAAAGTCGACCTAATCAAACCAAGTAAAACTATCAATTTTGGAACGATTCTGGCAAAGAAAGTGACGAAATAGGCCTCGCTTGATCCAGCTCGCCCCATCCCATCGACCGAAAATTGCACCTCAAGACAAGTAAATGCCCTCTTCTGCTTGTGAAAAAGGGTAGCCGAGAGAGATGCTGCCTACGTGACACGCTGACGGCAGGTGCGCGTTAGTCCGTGACGCATGACAAACTACCGATCGGGAATGGGATGAACGCGCGCTTTGCAGACGAGAGATAGGTCGCCCGCGCGTTATATACACACCTCTTTTTGTGCGTCTCATTCTTAGACCCAAACTGAGTCTCCTCTCCCGATTCACGGTTATAAGCGGAGCGAGTTTATTTCGAGACTCGCGAAGGCAACTTCTTCGTCTTTTTTTTTTCTTTTTTCAAATAGACTACCAGTACCTTCGATCGATTTGCTGTTTCCATTTCCTGAGAGCAAGCGATTTGTCTGACGCGCGGACCTTGTGTTATGTCTATCCTCTTTGTCGCCGAGCGAGTTATTGATAGCCTGGCGGTACTCCGATTGTCAGTAAATCATAACGCGATCGTGTTATTCTTGTGGAAAAGACGCCATAGGCACACTCGGCTCTCGACGATGCTCACTGCTAAGGTGATACGTTGACGAGCACGAAGAAAACTTGAGTACGAAGCAAACAGACGTGCGAAGAAGCAAACAAACTGCGAGTGGGCTTAGGTTGCGCTGCTCGGCGGCCTTTCTCCCCATGACGATGACAAGCGCCAAACGAGGCGTGCTCGCGAGATTCCGCGAATGTCTTTGCGGCTAATAATTTGCAGTTGTGAATTCCCAGGCGGCAGTCGCCATTTATATTACGTTTGACGGACTAATTTACAACGGCTTGTCTTCTTCTTCTTCTTCTTCTTCTTCCTCGCCTGGTTATCTCTCGGTCGTGTGCTTCACGACGCGCGACGCGTGCACCCCTCGTTTTCTCGCTTTGAAGAATCGCCTCGTAATTGATGATTTTCTGCAAAGTTTAGCCTTGTCGAGTCTCGGATTTTTCGGCTAAACAGTGATTTACTTTGCTACTTGTACTACCAATTTTTCAGCCCCTCGAAGGGGGGAGATAGATTTTTTCTAAACGAAGTATATAAATAAATGTAATGCAACTTTGATGCATTTTGTACCAGCAAATGTGAAATTAAAATGACAAAACTCGCGTGAATTAAAATCTATACGTAATCTGCCTGTAAATCATAACTTCAGACGAATATAGTCTTATTTTCAGTGAAGAAATCTCCTGAGACGCATAAAAGGGAATCTAATAAGAGTCTGCTCACACATCTTGATTTATGCCTCATATCCTAGTTCAAGAGTGCGCATCACCTCCTCGCGGAGCACGAATAAATAATTCAGAGTCGCACCCCTCGAACAGTAGTTAAACCACATAAATTTCGAGAAACCTTCCCCTTCTCTTTGGCAGTGAAAGCCTCTCTTTACGACAGCACATGCAAAACGTGCCTCTTTCCTTCCTCCATCTTCTTTTTTTTCGTTAGTCTCGGCACATCAAAACGCTCGAGTGTCATTGTGCGTTGCGAGTATACGCGCGAACGTCCCATCGAGAAAGAGAGAGAGAGAGAGAGAGAGAGAGAGAGAGAGAGAGAGAGAGAGAGAGAGAGAGAGAGAGCTACTCGAGGCTGTACTTGATAGGTCCTTCTAGAGTTTTTCTAGCAGCTGTGCTCAAGTGCTTACTTTGGGTGGATAATGTTAACTCTGAACAAGTATGCGCTGACATATTTTATGGCTTCAAAATCAATGTACAAACTTCTAATACAAACATTTTTCTATTAGAAATAATTTTTAATACTCATACGGCCATTATTTTTTTTATCATGCTTCGCTACTATTTAGCATAAATATCATATTATATTCACAGAAATTATACAAAAATTTAATAAGTTACTCAACTTCAAATACTTCCAGTACAGTGTAGAATGAAGTATAAGTAATACGTGCATGCATGCACGAGCTGTTAAGAGGATTGTATTCTAATCTTATCTGTTTTATAACTTGAAACAAACTTTTAAAGATATTAACAACTCGCCAAGGAAATAAGTTTCATATTTGTATAGTAAATCAGAATAAAAATAGTATTTCATTATTAAAAACACTTTGCTTTACACAAAGTAGTCATATTATTATTTCCATTCTTTCTTTCAAAAATTCGGCCATCAAAATGTTCCATCGAATAGCATTTTTTATGTTTCTACATATAACACTTTGTAAGAAATTTATAATAAGATAATATATTTTATAAAAACTTGACATGCATCATCTGTTTTAACACAGTTCACACAATCTCCGAACAAAGTCCAATAATTGGTGAAACAGTTGAAGTGGAAAAAGACGAATTTCGAAAAGATTTTAGCTTCGTGGCATCTATAGGCGATTTGAGCATATTAGGAGTGCATAAAAAACGGGAGAGCCATCACTGTGGCGGCGTACTTATCACGAAAAGACACGTTTTAACCGCGTCACATTGTTTACGTCACCAGGAGATTCATAAAATCTTGGTTACATTGGGATCAACCGTTTTGAACTGTGGTCTTTCATACGAAGTGAAGTCATGGGTCAATTATACTAATTGGGCTAAGGAAAACAGAATAAATGTTACGGACTTAGACGCTTATGATGACATCGCTATCATAACGGTACTGTTATGAAAAATAAAATAAATACTCCATAAATTTTGGAAAAAAGTGCCAAGTAAAACTACATCATCATTTTAATTTCACAGTTATCTAGTGACGTAAATCATATTAAACCAGCTGTTATTTCAAAATTAAACGAAAGCCAAGTTATTGAACAACAACTCGTAACAGTTGGCTGGGGGCGAATTGATGATATAAATGAAACTAGACCAATGAAATTGCGAAAGTTATATTTAAATGTTTTGAATTCGACTAAGTGCGTTAAAATACATAGGCAAATATATAAATCATCGAATTTAACGCATATAAACAGCTATTGCACATATTCAGTCCCGTTGGCGTATATATACTATGTGAGTAATAATCAAATGAATTTCGTTTTAATATCAATTAAACGAATGATCTTACAGGGTGATAGTGGCACTCCCCTTTTGTTAGATAGTACTAAAGAAGTAGTTGGGATCAGCACTCATATTGTTATAAGAAGACGACTTGTGAAACTATTAAGTGTAACATCTGTGTATATTAAAGTTCAGGAATACGAACATTTTATAAACGATGTCGTGTCGCAGTGAAATGAAAATACGTCAGTTTATATAATGAATCATATATAATTCCATTAGTTTTATATGTGAATGAAATGACTATTAAAATGAAATTTACAAAATAAAATTACAAATATAGATTTTTATAAGCTGCTCATTTACCGTGCTTCTGCCAAGAATAGGAGGCATTCGGCAACTTTAAATATATTTCAAATATGATTTTGTTATTTGTTATTATTACTTTAAAAACAAAGTTCGTTTTGAACTCTGTAGAGATTCATAGGAACTTGTACGCATTAAGATTGGCTATAACGGTGACGTCACAAATAGGTCAGAATCCATTGCGAATATAAAGAGCTCATTGTTTTTCGACTGCAGTTTTAAATTCCAGACTATATAAAATCTCAAAACAGTAAAATTTGTTCGTAAAAAAAGATATTATTAATGTGAACAATTTGGTGATTAAAATTACATTTTTTACAGAGCTACATATAAACACATATTAAACTACTTGTAATTCAAAAAATAAATAATCATAAGATTATTAAGCAAGAAGTAATAACTGTTGATTGGGTACTTAGATAAAAAAAAAGAGTCAAGACTGAGAAAAATACAAAAGTATATATCCAACTTTGTTGAAAAAGACAGATTACAATATAGTCCATCTAACTCTCGAAATTATTCGATGCATCTATTATGGCATATCAAAGTTATAATGTATAAATGCAAATTTTTTGCACGAGTGATTGTTGGTTGCATGTGTAATAATTAAAATGCCTATATAATTTACGAAAACCTAAAGAATGGATGAAGTTTCAGGATGAAAGCAGTGAATCAATTTTTTTAATAGCCCTAAAGTATATTAGAGAACATTTTATTTCTACTATCTAACTTACAAATGAAATATTCACTAACTTGTGCATGTAGAAAAATTATTTTAGCAAAATTTAAGTCTGCTAAACAAAAAAAAAGGAAACCAACAAATGCAAACGCTTAGATAGAGCTGGTCGTTTGTCTTGCTCCTGACGAGGAAAGGAGGAATTAACGAGGAATTAATAGGGCCAAATCCTAATGACAAACGGCAGCGTCGCAAGCTCTAATTTGTCTAATTATTTGGCGCGCAGCGCTTATACGAAAATCTGCGCGAAACGATGCTAATTAATGAGTCGGCCATTAGCTCTCTCTCTCTCTCTCTCTCTCTCTCTCTCTCTCTCTCTCTCTCGGAAGGAAGGAAGAGGAAGATTGCCCGTAAATAAACCCGAGTTTCCGCCAAGTGACGCGAACGTATTAGAGGACAACGGAATTATTAATCGCGCACGGCAAGTGCCGCACGCTTTTGTGCTTTGCGCGCGAAAGCTCAAGTTTTCTCGGCGCAGCAGCTACTTTGAGATACTTGCAGCTGGGAATTATTCAAGCTGCACTCTCTCCCTGAGTCACGTTACAACTGTGAATCGTAATTTCATTTTTTTCATTCGTTTTATTTGAGATGAATTTTCTAGGAACGAGACAAGACAGCAAAAGTAGCCAGTCGTATAAGTCGAATGAACGTAAACGTCGAAATCAAAGGTTGATTTTCAATCGATTCGTAATTTGAACGGCTCGTAAATCAGCGAACATACATAAACAGAGTTGATGCCTGTGGAGGATCGAGCTCGTTAACAACTTCCTCCGTTTTTCACTCGCCAAAAGTCGAAGGAGGAGGAAGCGATCGTAAAACACTTCGCGGCGACGTTCGCTCTCTTTCCGTCTCTTTCAGCGGCTGACGCGACGCAATTATAAAACGCGCCTCCGAGCGATATAAAACTCTGAGCTTCAAGCCTCCGTTGAAATTTGAGTTCGGGATGAGGCAAACGAAAAAAATATCGAGGGAGAGTTTATTCTAAAATTGTGAGGTATGCGCTTTTAAACCTTTCGTTTTACTGTTAATTTAACTGCGTTCTTTGGATTTTACGGGCAGTCGCAGATGTTTGATTAGTTAATTTTATTCCTTTGAACTGACGTGCCACTTTTTTAAACGGCAACATCTGTTAATTACTTCGCAATTAGGAAAGAGTCATTTAATTTTACTGAACTTTGCAGAACCCAAGAAGAAAGCATTGTCACTATCCGTGAAATCGATGTAATCCAATTACTTGCCCAAACATACAAAATATTGCCTCATATGAGCAATAAATCTTCTCGTTACCCGTACTCCTAACACATGATTTCAGCTAAACCACTAATAATGACCGTAGCCACTTTCTCGCAGCAGCTCGAGAAAATTTATGCGCCTGCTGCTGTCCCCAAAAATAAACTTCCTACTCGACAAACGTGCTTACGACAAAGAAGAAGTCTTCTCTCTTACGGAAAATGTATCCCGAAAGCGCGGCTGATTAAAGAATCATGTATATATATATGTCGGTGACTGATTGACAGGAGCGCGTTGATGCTACGGAAAAGCATCGTCGTTGCTCTGACTGATACTATACGCTGCATCTTATACCACACGAGTGTTTGTTTCCTTTCGAGATTCTCTTTTCTTTTTTTTTTTCTTACACGACTTCTCGTCTGAGTGTTTTATTTTACATTTTCTCTCTCTCCCTTTCTCTTGAGAGGACGCTACAGAAAGTTGTTATTAATTATTTCAGACTGTCTGTAGAAGATTTGAAGTGTCACAGGTTTTCAACTGGAACGGAAAAATGTTGATAAGTTTTAAGTGATGTTGGAAAAGATATTATAAATAAGTGATCTGCTAAAGAAATTTTTTTTTAGGTGCATTAGTATTGTTAGCAATAATCCTGTCACTGTCACGCAACAATTTCTGGTATTTATCGCGAGTACTATTAATCTAAGTAGTTCCTCGATATCAAGTATAAAAATCATCGTGGAATTAGCTTAATTGTAAATTTTCCGAAACCCGCAAAAACCGATGCTGTGGCCCAATGCACACACAGACTTTAAAAAAGAATGATACACACACAAGAAATAGAGCGTGACACGGCATGGAGTGTTGGTACATAAGCCGGCAACGGATATGGAGGCGGCTTTTCTCTCAGCTGGCGCGTTCCATCACTCACGCGCAAATAACTCACTTCCCTACAGCCTCTCTCTTTCGCTCTCTCCCAGCAGCAGCTACACATAGCTTGCAAGACGCTGCTGCTGAGTAATTTATGCACTTGGCCGAAGCCCATCGCTCTCTCTCTCTCTCCTTCCTCGCTTGCTTTGAGCGCAAAGTCGAGAGGTGTGGTGCGTTTGTGGATTCTTTTTTTCTTTCTCTCTTATTTGTCGTCGAAAAGAATACAAACATTGTCGAGTGATTTATCGATGAGCAAGGTCACGAGGTTAAAGAGTTTGTTAAGTGGTGGATGATGAAGTATCGCCAGAAGGCGATGACACTTGAGTTTTTTTCACTTATTGTCGGTTTTTAATTTTTCCACGCAACTTCAGAGATCATTTAATCATTGATGATATCAAGTGATATTTGATCAATTCAATGTTTATTGGTTTTATATCAATATTTTACATTACTGTTTTTAGTGCGAATAAAGCAAAAATAAAAGAATTCATTCTGTTTACCACACGCATACCGGCAGTTTTATCGTTCTTAGCATTATCAATGAAATCGAGGAAACTGCTTACGCTCGTGTAGACCAAAGGAATAACCCTTTCACCGCATAACTATGATACAATTCCCACTACCGTTGAATTGTACACTAGAGGACTACTCTACTGCCTTCTTTCGCATTGAGAAATGCAAAACTATATCAGCAGTTTTAAAACTCTACTCAATCGTTAATGATTATGCAAACATACTCATACTGTAGACTCCACTCTGCCATATTCATGTTTGTAACGTATAGTGTAACAACTAAGTATTTAATTTCTCCAAGATGAGCTAAATCTTCCGAGATAAGTTCCTCGATCAAATAGTTAGTTAGTACTCAAATGAAACCCTTTTCCGTGCATTTCGAGGCGTTATTTTTCAATGGAAAATTATACCGAATTTTAGAAGACGTGATTGTGCAATAACAATTTGCATTGATAAGGAATGGAACGTCAGCAAGAAAATTTTAAAACCTACATAATTTGAGTAATGGGCTGAAATAGTCATACTATTGTGAGTTACAAAAAAAAAAGAGTATTTTAATTTTTTTTTCACGTATAGTGAAACATTGATTTAATCGAATTTAGAACAATCATTTTTGTAGAGCCTTCGTTAATTTTCCACTATTAAAATATTCTGTCGATATGTTCTTTTCAAAGCTTCAACGTTCGATTTTGATATAGTTAATGTCGAATTTGCATTTCAATTACGAACATAAAATAAAAAAATGGCATAATTGCAAAAAAAATGCGCATTCTTCAATACTAAAAATAACTTTGTGTAACATTCGTGGCACTTAAAATTGATAATGATAATCTAAATTACCTTGCGATAATATCTTAATTTTTTTTAGGTATGATCTTCCCGAATTCTTCTCTAATTCTACTGATCTGGTATGAACTTAACATTTGATACTTTTAATTTGATTCACCACACTTCTTCCAATGTCATGGAACAAGATAACCATCTTAATGCAAGCAATTGTAAACTTCCGCATTCCTCGTAAATTACATCTTGACAACTGTGATCTTTTTGAAAAGCTTCGCAGACCAAACGGCGCATCTCTCATCTAGGAATCAGCGTTGTAGCAGTCATAGAGTTAATCCCATGCTCTTCATCACTTGTTCCGCGTTAGACTTTAGGGCTCGCGCAAGGTTATATCAGTCGTCAGCTAAGATGCACACGTTTCCCTTTTTCGTCTTATTCTCAAGAGAAAGCGAAGACAGAATGTTTGATGGCGACAATTACTTAGAGAATCGAACAGATCGCGGTTGAGCGGCTGACGGAATACTGAAATAACGTCACTGACGAATATATATCCTGTAGCTGTAACTGAGCTCCCACTGATTGTTTATAATTGCAACTTGATTTCTTTTTTAGCTAAGATGTAAATCTACTTCAGTGTAATTTTATCTGATATGAAATGAACTCATCATCCCATCTTTTTTATTAGCTTTGAGTAGTAAACTCCAAAATTGAACGAATATGGTACCAACATGCCAAAACTCCAAAGTAACGATGCTGACCGAAAAAGATTATCGAATCGCTTACGATAACTACTATATAAATTCAAAAGTTACAAGATTAAATACACTAAAAAGGGAAGCTCCGTAAATTCGCGCTAAATACTCGTCGAATTGTTTTGCTCTTGCGAGCGGTAATTGTCGTTATTCGTTTTATTCTCTTTCTCTCTCAGCCGGCGGTGGCACGCGTGATGCGTCTCGTTTCTCGTCTCGCGCGCCCATTCAGCGCAGAGTGCGACGAGCCGTGTCTCCAGAATTAACTGCTTACATTCGACGTCGTGCTATAAACTCTCCTCTTGTGGTTGCATATAAACGAGCGAATGAATGAAGTGAAAGGGACTAATTGCTACCAGAACTTCCTATTATAATGCCAGCCTTTCTTCTTTCTTTTTATCGATCTTCCGTGGCTCGTGTTCGGGATTATTTATCATGTTCTACTTTTACTTGGTTCTTTTGCTTTGAGTGTATTCTCAAAAAGACACTTTCGCCAAGGAATTGCACCTCCCCAGGCGCAAAATAAGTTTTTCAGTTTCAAAAACTTACATTTTGCTTCTAATCATCAATCACTCAACCTCGAAAGCGTTACGATCGAGCGGCATAATATGGTATAGTCCCAGGGAAATGTAAGTGGTGTTGTGCTGACACCAAGGGTGGGCTTCTACGTTCGTTTGACGAGTCTCGAGCAGCTGGTGTTTCTACAAGTCGCATCTCCACGCGACAATGCACGCGTTGTGCTGGATATATCCCAAACTTGGTTCAGAGCTATGTACACGTGTCTTCACTTGTCTAAAGAGAGCTGCCCGTTGCTGTTCCGCCAGAGCCGTCACTTTCCTTACTTTTACTTCAGCGCAGAATTTATTAACTAGAGTAACACATTTCTTTTCTGAGAAGTCAGTAGTATTCTTAAATATACTTGTAGCTTCTGCATACGTAAATGATTATCATTGTATCGGTAATTCTTGCAAAAACTAGTACACAGAAATTCTGACCATCTAAAAATGTAATACTCCGTATTAAATGATTGGAGCAAGTTTTCAAATTCACTGCTGGAGGACTCACCAAGCAAAGAACACTTAAAATTTATACTCTAACGTAAATCTCATTTTCGTTTCAATTACGCGCCCATCAGACCCCCAAAGCATTTGAAAAATTGATGCCTAAAAGCTCGCCGTACATCAAACAATCTCCCAAAAGCTTCGGGAGCAAAGTAACATATCTCTATCTCTTATGCTCGCAAGGTCTACAAATTAATTTGGAACCGCTAACGAATCTCCGAACCCTTCTCTTCGTACTCGTAAATAAAATCCCTCCTCTATTTCCTTTTTTGTCTTTGCGCTTGTATATACGGCAACAATTAGACGCGTGTTTCCACGAATCTTCCTGCAGCTCTCTCGAAAGTGGAAAGAGCGATTAGCGCGATGCCGATGTCAAAACACCAACGCCGCTCGAAAGAGAGATGCATGCATATGTGCTGCCTTGCAAGACGAAGTGCAGTCTCTGCCGTTTATCATTCCAAACTCGCACGTATATACACGCGACGGATTTAGCGTCGAGTAATGTGTAAAAACTATATCAACTTGTGCGAGGCGTGATGTCGTTTATTCAACAATAAGGAGGCTGAAATATGCGTCGGATGGATGATTATTGTTAAATGATGGACTTTTCATAATTTATCGATCGAACTACTTGATAATCAGTTCGTTTTCATTTCATTTCGGAACTGTACACGAAGGCAGGAGGCATAAAATTCCGAATGACCACTTATGAGGGCAGATATCTTGATACCGGTTCGCATTATTTTATATCGCAGACGTAATTGATCCATAAACATGAGTGTACACCCATATACGAAAGTAATAAAATTTATCCACACGACTTTCATCAACAAATTGCATTGATAAAGTGCCACGGCGCCATTCATAAGCAGTATAAAGAGAATCGCAAGCAAGATATAAAAGAAAATACGCACGCTTTCAGCAATTCTTCAGGTCTCGCTTTAAAAAAACAATGCGAAGCACACAATACCTTGTCCCCGATAGATAAATCAAAACGGCGATATCCCTTGAACCTACATACGTATCACATCAAAGCACCGATTCCTGAGAGAGTTCGATAGCCCTTCGCCGTCGCGGGAATATATCCATATAACAAGGGACGCGACCGGACGATCAAGCTAAAGAAGTTGCCTTCCGGACAGCTTTTTTTTGCCCGTCGACGTTACGTGAGGTCCACAAGATGCCGCAGCGCTTATTTATATGTAAGAAGAATGCACGTGGGTCACGATCTCTTCGTCGTGTCTGCCATAAAACTTCGCGTGGATGCATAATTAATGCGACGTATCGCTCTATTTATATCAGAGAACTTTTAAGCAAAATTCTTTTTCGAGTTTTCTCTTTCCTTTATGAAAAGAAAACAAACGAATTTACTTTTGGCTGATTATAGTGTTTCATATAACTTTTGTAATACTCGCAAAAGAACTCGGTTCGACCGAAAAATCTTCGGCAGCTTAACAATTTTTGCTACAGTTAGGTACTATTGTACAATGAATTTGCAAGTATGATGCTTGGGCTCATTAATAAAAACAATCCGCAATTATTACGAAAAATTGCATAAAATTACGTTGTATATTTATGGACGGATTTCAAAATAAACTCGTGAAACAGCTTTTATCTGAAGATATATTTTCAGTATTCAAGTCACATTGAACACATAAATAAACGAGATGTGGACTAAAATTAGCAATCAATATAATTGGAAATCGCAATGTAACAATGAAATGCACACAATGCCAACAAAACTCAAGCGAAAAAAAAGTAGCTCTGTAGAAAGGGAAGTGCGACGGGAACGAGCAGTCATAATTCGGACTCGCAGAAAAACTTGAGAATAATGGGGAGGAGGATGACGTCTATACGAAGAAAAGATTTATGTGGCTCCTGATTGAATCGTTCTCACTTGATCGCAAGGTTTACTTTTTGCCTGAGATCCCCCTCGGTGCTGCTACTCACTTTCGACCTATTAAGTTGGCTCTTCTGCACTTTTTTTTCCTATACTCATACTCAGGCCGTGCGAGGCCAATTCATTATTTAATTTTGATCGAAGAAAACTTTTACTGTACGAGATCAAACCTGTCCCTTCGTTCTTTTTGCACTGTATTGGTTGCCGCCTAGTGAAGATAGATACTCGCGGCTGGCGAGTCAATGAAGATTCATTCACGACTCGCTGATAAGCAACGTCCCAAACAAAGCCGATTCCTGAGTTCTAATTATTCTCCAGTTTCGTGTTTTATCAAAAGCTACAGGCAGCGATAATAGCCAGCAAAATCCCGTTGCCAAAGTTAAATGCCGTCGCGCCCGAAGCGGAACAATCTCACTCGTTAGTAAACGTAACGCCGATGATCAACTTATTAATAAAGAGAGAGCGAGCAGGGAACTTCCCGTCTACGCCGAGGGCAGTGCGGAGCTAGGCGGCCTCGCGGAAAAAAGAACATCAAAGTTGAAATAAAAGGGAGGGAGAGAGAAAGGAGCGTTCATTATCTAAAGCTAATTGGCGGTTCCTCGGAGCTGCCTCGTAGCTCCCGCTTCTGAGCGGAGAACCCTTCGGCAAATTCTCTGAGCTTTATGGCTGCGGGACAAGCTTCGTGCCCCGGTACAATGAACTATTGTACTGTTTTTGGTTTTAGTGCTGCTTGAGAATTATTGGCTGGATCGCGATAGATTCTATTGTACGATTAACTTTTTAGATTAGAGAACAGCTCTATATTTTTCTCCAAAGATCCGTTAGAGAATTTATTGACTGTTAAAGACCACTGAATCATATTTAGTTACAGATATTGCCGTTTACTTGTGCTTTAGCCTTAAACCACGTCTACTATCTTTGTAAACAGTGCCACTTAAAAGATAACGAAGAAACCCGTCTATCGAATTCATTTAATCATGGGAACGGTGGCTCGATTAAAAAGAAATCACTTGATTTAAATGCAATCGAGTTGCTTAATTGTCAACTCACAGCTGCATACTTCGCGAAAATACCTACTAAACTAGTCATTGCTATAAAACGAAACAATTTTATACTTGATTGAACAACCATTACTCTACCACAGGCTCCCTTGAAAAGGCATAAAACGACCCTTCCCATCAAAGGAAATCCGACAAATGAATTAATTCGGTGAGGCAATTCACGATAGGAATAAATCACGAGCTAACGAAATCCGCGCAATTTGACAAACGCGCGAGGCGGCATTAAAGTTCGAAGAAGAAGGTGGGAGTGGAAGGAGAAATGGGCGCCGACGCGAGGGAGAAAAGCATACACGTATACAGCTCGAAAGGAGGTATAGGTGACAACTGAAAAGGGGACCATGAGAGCTAATAAATCAAGGCTTCACGCTCTATTTTAAGAGCCAACCCCTTTTACAAAACTTTGGCTCGCTGCGGCATTTCTGAACATTGTAGCTTTCCTTCGATTGGCGAGTTTTTATTAGATATAATTAACGTTTACTTGCGTGTGCAATCGTCGATTAATTTTGATTAGCACGCCACTGTGGCTAATGGCTCTATGCTAATTAGATGATTCTGAAATGAAACTATGGCAAATTAATGCAGTGCCACAAGCAGGAATTGATCGCTTACTACTCATCATTTTTCACGAGATTCAATCTACACTTTACGGGATCCACACTTCGATGAGGATTTGTTAAAAAAAGACAATAATAATAATAACAACGAGTATAACAATTGGATGCGTCCTTTCTGTTTGACAAGAAAGAAAGACTATGTGCTCCGGAGGCTTGTCTGAATGAGTAAAACGTAAGAGGGAAACGGGAAGAGGAGAGTACTTTATTGCCGCTTTAATAAATGGCGCCTCCTTTATTTTGTCAGCCGGAGAGAAAGAGAGAAGAGCGATTCTATGCGGCATCCGCTCGGCTCCACGCGAGAGCGCACTTTGCCAACCTGTTTGCTTACAACAAATTAATCGAGTGACGTATCTGTACTCTCATTCTCTTTCCTATCGTGCTTCGTTTTGCACACATGCGTCATGCTACACCTGCGCGTTCCGATTGCCGAGCAAAGCATATCGCGACTTTGTACAATTTAATTAACTCTCTAACTTTTATCGATTACTCATTGCTGGCGATTCTCAGCAAATCTGGATGTTTATAAACTGCACCTTTGGCTATCGAAGCTTTTACTAACGGAAATACTTTTTGTAAACAATTTTCGTTCTGTAATCAAATTTCCCTTCAATTGACAAGTATTAAAATAGAATTAATTAAATTTTTCAAATCGGTAAAGTTTTATATCTTGACATGAGAACCATTTGACGTGCTTAGTTATAGAAATTTGGCGGTCAATAGATTCTAATGAAATTATTTATCATACCTATCAATTAAAATTGAAGATACTTTGAAGATATCGGTATATTACAATTAAAAAGTATACAAAAGTGGAAGTAGTTTTAACTTGAACAGTTTTAATTTAAACACAATAATAATACCGCTACCAACAGAATTGGTGAAGTACTTTCTCGAAAATAAAAGGCTACATTTTTCATTATCGCGAAATATAAAAAGAAGCTAAATAATAATACAATATCAAAATGTACAAATTAAGTTCCATTAATGGGTTCGATGTATTACGTTACTTTGTAATATTTGCGTGCGAATGAAGATTGGGTAAAGTGTAAAATTGGGCAGATAAAACTATCCAACTGAGAAAAAAACAAGAGAAAGTTAACTGAATTATTGGAAGCTTTCATTGTCTGAATGTTTGAAATATAATGAATAGCGAGAAATGTGTGCACTCTAAAATTGTCGAAGCAATGCCTTAAATGACTATAGCTTTCAGTGGCCGACAATATTGTCAATCAATTTTGAAAATAAGATCTTGATATTGGTCACTCGTACTGCAATCTGATTGTCATCCCAAACAATCATATATATCCATAAAACGAATGGCAACAAGCAAATCAACACGATCACATAGAGAAAACAAAGAAATTTGCATATCGAGGCTGTATAAAATATCAAAATCGCAACATAAAATCAGGCATCTCGTACAATTAATTTGAAAGCGCATAACAGGGCCATAAAATCAGGCAAAAGCACAAGAGGGGGAAGGCATACAAGCGAAGAACGAAGGTTCCGGAAGGTCCGCAGGCGTATTATACGTAGGTGTGTCTTCTGTGTGCAGCTATCAGCTGCGTCAGACAGCTCAGCCTAACAAATGATTGTCTCTCTCTCTCTCTCACCCCTCCATTTTCGTCGCGTAAATGCATAATAGCCGTCGGCAAAGCTTCAACACCATTACCATATTTACGATGTGCGAGAGCACTGCTCATTACTATCATCGACGTCACGCGCGCGCGAAATTACCAAGGAATCTCCTGAAGATTCCGATCTTCCTTTTATTTTACTGAAGCTGCATTTGCCGTCGGCCACATTTCGGGTGGTGAATGCACCGTACACGCGTGGATTATGGTTCATTATGCTGTGCTGTGCTTGGTGAGTCTCTACAACGCAGCTTGATTGATACATTATTGTTGTTATTATTGCTCCGTAACGTTTACTCTTTGTTGTATACAGTGTTCGGTTATTTCTTACGTTTTTTTGCATCTCTTGGTTTACATGAAATTCACTAATTGTCTTTACATTTCTTCGATTCAGTAATTGCTAACGCAAGCTTTGGATCGATTCATTCTTTAATTTTATTCAATTATTATTTAATATTTATAGACAGGTCGTAGACTTGTAACTAACATAAATTTAAACGATCAATTAAAAAATAGTAGCTATTTATCTACTTTAACAGAGTGAAGTTAGACAAGTATACAAGTATTAGAAATTTAGGATTATAATTGTAAAACACAGAAAGTATTTTCTTCACAGGTTTGTTGACCAACTTGACATTTACAAAGCTTTGCGTTGTTTATAATAAAATCTGTTTTATAATTATACCAAATTTTCAAATAAGAACAATGAGAAACCCACGAAACAATTTTCATCTGAAGACACAAGAACGACATCTGTAAGCGAACGAACGAGTCACGCATTGAGAGAAATCGCTCCCCTTCCGAGCGGTGCGACGCGGCGGTGCAGCTTCCGGCTCATGCGTCGCTTGGCAATAATTTGAAATAATTTATAAATCCCATTCAATTCAAATTACGGCTCCACTCTGTCGGATGAATAAAAGATGCACGCGCCGCAGACGCGTGTGCACCTTATAAAACCGGCTGCTGCACTACGCACACACGATAATACGCTTTCGCAAGACAGCTACTCGGCGGAGAATGCCGCGCGTCCGTGAGCCATTACGAGAGGAAGTGACCGTTCTTTCCTTCTTTTTTTTGGGTTTAGTTCGGTATTTTCGTAATGGATTTCAATTGGGAGCGAAATTAGTTTTTCGAAACTTTCTATTTCTGTTTAAAAAAATGAGATATGGTTGTGTAACTGAATATAGTGTCGATAAATTATAAATGAATTTTATAAATGACTGTTTGAAAAAGTGACTCTTATACCAAAAGCTCGCTGTCACAAACTCTATGGTCGTAAATTTTAGTGCCACTCTTGAATTTCATTACAAAATTGTTAAAGTGGTTAGCTTGGGCGTGATATCGTACATTAAAAGGTAAAAGTAGGGTAAAAATTCCAAGCTCCTACTCGTGAACATTTATTTTAAATACTGCTGATTGTATTTTTAAATTAGCACCAATCGAGATCCAAGGAGAAAATTGTTCAAATTTCAACGTAAGAACCAGAATGCAGAAAATTATCCGCGTTAACATCGCTGAAAAACGTAAGTGGCAACCTCCAGTCCGATGTTAATATGAGTTGCGCGATAATAGACATCGAAGGGAGTATAGGGACGTGCGGATGGGTTTGAGTCTGAAAGAGCATTATAAAGCATTACAACGAGTGCTGTTAACGTCCGTGTCCAATGCTCTCTCTTTCTCTCTCTCGCACGCAGCAGCAAAATAAAATACAAAACAGCGAGTGTGTGGCTGCAGCGCGCGTGGCCGTCTGTCAAATCCATTTACCCCTCACTGAAAAATCGAGGGCGCGCAAGCCGCTTAACACGCGAAAATAAAATAAAAGCAACAAGCCCGGTATTCCCCTCTCTGCCTTTTATTTATCCCAGCGTGTATATGCACCTTTTTTTATCGGTGTCGCGCGCGCGAAAGTTTGATAAAGCGTATAAATACTTTTTTTTTGTTCGGACGCAGAGGCGCTTGATTAATCGATAGTGTAAATTGAAAATTATCCCGAGAGAATCGCACAACGCGGCAGCAAATAACCGAGGATAAATTTGATCGTGGCCGCGGCAATTAAACGTCCATTCATAAAGAGGATACAGTCTAAGCTCGATTTTTCCGACCGTCGCGCTTAACGAGTTGCATCTCCAAGCTTCATTGATGGAGCAAATTCATTTTTTGCAGCGCGTGAGTGCATCCGATGCCACGAGTGAGATGTATCGAAATATACGTAGATGGATAATTCAAGTTAGCCGTACGGTTTTGTTTGGTAATACATGCTACCAATTAAAATGCTCATCGACCAATTCGCAGTTGATGAACGAGCTTCATTTTTCACCGATGTCAACGAACAACCCGCGAAACGAACGAACCATCTCGACGTCGGAAAAATCAGTCGACGGATTTCAAAATTAGACACAGAGCCAAACTCGAATCATGCCACACGCGCGCGTCCAACTATATGAATCCCCTTAGAAAATCAAATGATAAACCTGCCAAACCAAGTGTTTTCCCCCCAAAAAAGCAGCAGCAGACTCGCACCAATCAATCAACCGACAGCAACTCACTCGACAATGTGACCATGCATTCAAAAGTTTCAATCCCCGGTGTACAAAATTTATGAAAACGTTCGTCGGGGACATGCATGGTTTTTTTCTCTCTAGCGTCGCTTAATTACGAGTCACTCGTTCACTCTCTCTCTCTCTCTCTCTCGGCTGTGCGGCCTGTTTGCGGAAAATTCGTTTGTCCATGTGTGTGTGTGTGTGTATGTGTGTGTGCAGAAGGGGGCGGAGAGAGAGGCCGTCATTTGTCAGGGGCTGTCGCGCGTGTGTGGGTGTGTGTGCGAGCGTGCAAACGTTCACTTCGGCAAAAGAGGGGGCACTATATACGTATAGCGCGTGCACACAGCATCCGACGCCCCCTTCTTTATCACTTCACCCTTCCCCCCGCCTCGCTTCAGCGCCACGTCCATTGGCTCTGTACTCTTTTTCGCGATCTTATTATCGCGACGGTTATCGAGGGGCGTTACGCCACTGCCGCAACTTACTCTCGCTTCTTTATATATACATATATATATTTGTTTCCTTCTTGCTCTCCCCAATTGATGAGCTCGGATGAGACTTGCGCTGCAGTCGATGAGGATCAAATGCTGCGCTTGCAAGTCGTAGCTATACTTTACGTGGATGTACTTCGGTCGTAATGGATGATTATTGGTTACAGTTGGTTTTCTAAGCCGCAATCTTTTTATACAGTATTAATTTCATTTTTAAAGTGGTCAAAATTTGTTATTTATTGCAATAGTAAATTGAAAAAGTAAATAAAGTGATGTGTGAGAAATATTTACGCAAATAACCATCTGGACAGTATTTATTTAATTTTTAATAATAACAAATGGTTTTTTGTATTAATATTGGTATTGTAGAAAGAACGTGTGTCATTCCAATACATTCCTAATATATGATCAAGCCATCACTATGTTGGGAATAATTAAATCAGTAATAATGACAATCTGCTTTCATTAACGAAAGTTTTAATGAAGGCTAGTCAACTCCAAACGACAATCAATGAATTGGCAAAATTCTCGTTGATCATTATAAAATCAATTACTAAAATTTCGTAACAAAAGATCCCGCGACAGTCGACCAAGAAAAAATCCTCAACAATTTTACCTACACTCGAGCACGTGCGTCGAAAATTGATCAATTTAATTTTTCAATGATGACATCAGCCGAAACAATTAATCACGGAATAACGACAAGAAACCCATCGATGCACACGAAGACAGCAAGTACATCCCACTCGTCGTCGCTTCCTTGTTTTTTCGTTACTCTACTTATCTCAGTCTCGAGCTTTCGACGCGAGAGACGATTTCCTCTCCGCTATCTCTCTTTCAGTCTCGGGGGCCAACCCTCGCGCCAAAATCCCGCGCGCACGCCGAAGCTCATTTAATTACAACAAACAATTTATTAGGTTCGCTGGCGTCGAGGCATAAACACGCCCACCGGCCAACTGCGCCGCGCTGACAGCGATTTCGCGAATAGAGCGACGATGATTCCGCGCTTTCGCCTAATAGCCCCCCAAGCGCATCTGTCGCCGGCAATTGCTTATGCAAGTGGCGCAAGCAAGCGAGCCGACGATTCGCAAGTGCGCACCGACCCTACGCACACACACTGCCGTGTGTTTGGACGGGACTCTGATGGCCTTTTCGCGTAATTGAGTGCGCGCAAGCCCACATAGCCGCCTGCTTGCCTGCCTGCGCTTACCTTTTTTTTTATCGCTCGCTCTTTCTTTCTCGCGGGCAGACAAGTGATTTATCGTCTTGGGCGGCGATTGGGACGTTTTTTTTTTCTCTCTTCTCGCTCGTTTAGTTCTGCGACAGTGTTGCAAGGATTTTTTTGCTGATAGTTGGCGTACAGGGTTGTGTGTGCATTTTTTTTATCAAGATCAATAATAAAGGAATACTTTCATTAAAAATATCGCGGTTCGTTTCATTAAATATAATTTTTTCTACGTAGTCAACTTCTTCACGGGATACGCAAAATACATCGGCTGTCATTGTAGCAGCGAGGACACGGGAGGTCCTCGCCGCTTTATGTGATGTGTCTCTTTTGGTGCACCGCGAGTATCATTCAAGTCAAATAGAAACGTAAGAATAAGTTATGCATACGTTCTTCAATAAATCTCCGAGATTCATTTGTTCAGAATTATTAGCGTTAGATAATTCATTTAGACGATAAAAATGAAACTATTCCGAAGAGAAATCGCCGATTCTAGGATATGAAAACACTGCGAAAATATTTGAAGAGTGGCGCTACATCCGATTGACTGTTACGTTCACGGCAAAAATAAAGTGAATCACTCAATGCAAATAAACGGGAGAAGAGCAAATCAATATAGCATATAAATATGCGGTCGGCGGAGTGGCGCGGTAGCCGCGCGCTCGGCAGAGAAAGCGATCACGAGTCGTTTCCCCTTTGGACATGCATAATTCATAAATAAACCGTGCTCTCGGTCGCGAAATTGCGCTCGTAGCCGAAGCGCTCGATCGCGGGGCATCCTCCGGCAGATTAAATTCTCAGTGCGCGCGCAATCATCGGCTAATGAGGCGAGGAGGCTGCAACCGCCGCGGGCAAGTCGAGGTCGCTGTCGCGAAGGCTGCTCCGCTGTGTGGCAGGCGCGGGTCGGCCAAGCGCTTCCGATCTTCCCTCCGCGCGTCGCCGGACGATGCGCCTCGTAACCTGAAGTAATTGCGGGCGGAGATATCGGTTTTTACTTTGATCCAAGGAAAATTGCTGTGGCGCGCGCTTACACTTGATCAATCTATACCGGCAAAGCCACAAAAGCGACGATAGAACGATATAGAGATATCAATCTATCAATGAGTTTCCTTAATGCCGATCGGTCAGCACTCATCGTGCGAGCACAAAACTGTGCTCCGCGAGACAGTTGACACGGAACACTTGTTCAACTGTTTTTTTTTTTTTTTTGCCAATGATCTATTTGACGCATGAGGCACCAATCTCTTTTTACTTTTGCTCGTATGTCAACTCCAAATTTTTAATGCCTACCAACCATGAATCAGTCATTTACGCTACGGAATATGCATGATTAAGTACAAACATTTAATTATTAGAGTCGAAGTGTAATCTTCATACGAATAAGAAAAAAAATAGCACGCAAAAATTAAATTTGTCTCGAATTCAGTAATTTGTCTCATCGCGAAACTGTTCGAATCATTGATATTCTAAGAGCGAAGGTTTTAATAATGAGTAAAACATCTTGATAATTTCTAAATTCCTTGTAAAAATGCGAGTGTCTTGGAAAAATGCTCAACACGCTGCTAAATAAAAAAAGTGGCGATTCGCTACTGTGTGCACCCGACAAATTTACGCATTATGCAAAACACGCGAAAATGACTTTTTAAACAGAACATCTATATTTATGCTAAGATGTTGCCTGAATTAAGCGTAATTTTCATCGAACCGAGCACGCATAAAAAATAATGCGTTATCCTCGTTTTTCTCCTTGAGAATAAATTTCATCATTTTACATCGATAAGTTCTCGTGGATGCTTCTTTGTTATTATAAAGCATAAAATTCTACAGATAAGATTTTTGGATTCTATTAACAAAAATTAATGAGCTAAATTTTAATTTACCAAAAATAAAATACACAGATTATTTGTATTTGCTACAAGGACGGCCATGTCTTCATATGATTAAAAAATTTCTTCTTCGGGCAATCTGAAAAACACATCCAATTCGCCGCACTCCTGCAGCGTTCTGTAGCAATTGCATAACTTAACCTTCTTGACACGGTAATGTGGTTCACAGTGAGCTCCTTCATAATTGTTTCTGGCGCATACTTCGATGCAAATACCTGGATTCCAGTCGCATTGTTCAAACACGTAATTGCTCGTCACGTATTGTTTGCAAGTCTCCTGTTTAACTCGGCAATAACATTTGTCGAAATAATCCGAATGGCGTCTTTCGCATTGGCCAGAAATGGCAGCGTGCTTTGTTATACAAGATTCATTGCATTGTTCACTGTTAGAACACCGCTTCGACGATGTTCCGAAATCGAACGCTCCTGAAAAATTGCTACAATTATTAAAATGTTGTAAGCAAGTGCTTTGAAATAACCTAACGCAGCATTTAAATATCACATTAAACTTTTTATATTTAAGGCATATAAATAGGATAGGGCGCTTTATGATTTACGCTTATAAATGAGATCTTGAATAACAATCCGCAATTTAACTTTTAGAGGTCAAACAATTAAAGACTTAATCAGCTAGTAATCATTGACACTCATCTGCTGTACATTGTAGATTTAATAACACACAATTCTTCGCGATCACTCACGTAAGAAAAATTTGTTTAACAAATGTCTTGACCTTGAGACGTATGGTCTTGACCAAATCGAGTACCGTAATTTGAACATTGAGTTGAGTACTAATTGTCATAATAATTGATGAAAATAACTTACCACTTGCTGAATGTTCACTAATGAAAATACCGATGAGAATAACCGTTTTCAAAAACATAATTCTGTTCAGTATTTAGTAGTGAGATCCATCAAGTACTATGAAAATTTATTGTTTTTCAAGGTACTTTTGTAGAAAATTAAACTATAATTATTTTATAAAATGTAAACTGTTTCTGATAATTAAATCTTGATATAATGGTAAAAATATTTTTATCAATATAAATAAAATAGCTTCGAAATCGTGTTGAATAATTCTTATTCATTGACCAAAAATATTAATTTCTGAAGATCAGTTCCAGCTATATGAATTAAATATAATATTATCTACAATGAAAACTATTGATAATGAAACTTCCAGTACAAATGCAGATCGGTGTTGATCGTGTGAGCGTTAACTGAAGACTGATTCGTTAGCACTGAATATAAGCAATACAACACTGAAGAGCTTAATACTCGCAATTTACGTTTTTCAAAGTATTCCCAACTTAGATACGAATTGTAAGAACTGTCACGAAATAATATTAGCTTTGTATTTGTATTCATTGATTCCAAAAATTTACAACATCATAGAATAATGATTCACATTACGCAACATTGTATTCCACAGAAATGTAGATACATCTGTATGCAAAGCCGGATAAACTTAAAACTGAAATATCTTTATCTTATTTCATATAATTATCTTTAGAAAGCTGAACTCTCAATAGAGATTCGTAAGTTGTTTAGAATAGAATCTTGATTATTGACGAAAGTTACGTACATTGTTTTATCAATCTTCAACGTTAGCTTTTTGAGAGTTAACTAATTAAAAATTTTATCTTAGCTTAAATTCATTTTTTCTTCAACCACATGCTACGTATCACTTGATGAAATTATCACTGTATCATCAGTGTAAGATATTATTACATATTCTGGCATTGTTACAAGTAAATCATTGACGTATAAAATGAAAAGAAGTGGTCCTAAAATCTTACCTTGTGGAACTCCAATTGATATCACTTCGTCGCTATTATTTATATCTCTATTTATTTTTACTTTACCATTAAGATAACTTTGTATTTATTTGTAACCTGATTTCCATAGTTGTATAACTCGTTTACTAAAATAGTATGATTAACAGTATCGAAAGCTTTGGCTAAATCTAGTAAAGTAACTGCTAATGGGACACTTATGTGTAACATGTATAGAATATTCGTTATGTCATTTATAATGTATTTTTGGTTTCGTGACAATAGGTACTAATACGCATATCGAAGAAAGAGAATTATTAATTGATTGATTTGTCTTAATACAAGAGGAAGTTTCATTATCTAAATTAACTTTTAACCTCAAAAGCATTTTGCTGCTATAAAACCAGCAAAAGGGTGAAGTTAAATCTGTGCATCGTAGTAAAATACAATATCTAAAAATTGTTCTTTCTATATCGCATTTCACATTTTATTATTCAATTTAATGAGTCGGGTGTCTTTTGTTTGTTTTTTATTGCAGGATCCATCTTCCGTAAGTATACGTATCCGTGATCCGTAACTCTACGGTGAGCGCGTAATAAACGCGTCGCATGGCCGTGGGCGGACGGATTTACGTGGATGCCGAAAGTGTTATCTACGTTCCCTATTATTTTTCTTCTCAACGTGTACTCTCCGTCTGTGTTGCATGTCCGCTGTGCGTTCTACGACAACTTACGACTGCCGCCGTGACCTGTGGCCAATCGATGTGACGATCTTCACCGACAGGGCGTGAGTACGATTGTTCCTTTTTTCACTTGCTTACGATCGTTATTATATTTTTTCTTGCCTGTTTTACACTCTTAACGACTGAATCAACTTGACTATTTTTATGGCCTGTTTAAAAAAAAAACAAATTATACACTTGCTGTGTAGAAATGAAATCATGAATATAAGATTACAGGATAACGTTATTTGACATTTTATGTAATTTTAGAAATTCAAATGTAAATAAAAGTTATATGAAAGTGCGATTTCAATGTTTGATGCAATGTTTCAACTACAAAAAACTCAACAAATTGGAATGTTTTGTTAAATTTACATTACCGATCATTGCAACGTGTATTTAAGAATGGTCACTTTTGGCAGATATTTCATTCTCTGATAAGCCCCAAAAATAAAAAAAAAATAAATTATATATGGCAATATTCGGTTCTCACTACGAATTACAAAAGAGTCGCACACAGTAAAATATTTTCGCCTTATTTATGATTAAGAGGTGTTACCGTTGACTCAACCTTTTGTTTGCTAACATGTTAGGAATTAAAAATGGCAACTGACTTTTTTATGAATCATCTGATAACTTGCTGCTTGATTATCATGTCTGACTATTTCAAGAATATAGGGTTAGAATGCTTCTAGAATGTTAAAATTGCAGAGCTAGGACTTTCTTATTTTACTAAAACTTGAACGTAATTTATCGACTAGCGACAATTAAATAAATTAATTACTTACTACTAATAATACTCTAGCTCACATTTCTTCACTCGAGATTTTTTCTGTTCTTACTCCCACGCCTTACAAAGCGGAATCACGCAATTCCTAAGAAAGAAGACAATCAATAAACATAAAAACCGTGGCGCAACGTAGCAAAACGAAGTCGTCCAATAAATGATCAACGATACCAAAAAGTCGCGCCACGGAGCAATCCATAACAGCAAGCCCTCGGGCCTCTCATCATTAATTCGCCTCGACGGGGGGGAGAGCTTTGCGTTTTTAAATTTTCGGAGAGAGGGGCAGGGGGGAGAGAGGCCCACGCAGAGACAATGGACGCCCGTGGCGACGCGATCGTCCTCCCCCGCGAGCGCATGCGGCTTTATAGAGACGTCACGACGTGCGCACGTATACTTTATACCATATACACACTCGGTCTCTGCGTGGTCCAGTCTCTCGCGAAGCGACTGTCACTTCCGCTGGCACTTTCTTGCCGGCACTGAGCGATTGCTTGCGACCCACTCGCGCGGCTCTTTCACCTTTATTTCGCGTGAGACGCTGCTGTTACAACCTCGCGCGGTCGCAATATTCAACCGATTTTCGATCGTGCGTCTCTCGCTCGTGGATATTTTACTTAACCCACGCAGAGTCGGATTTATTCATTTCGGTATCTGGCTTCTTGTTACGTCTTCATTTGAGCTGTCTTATTATTTTCTTTAGAGAGCGATTTTTAAGAACAATTTTCACGTTTTCAATATTTTTTATCCGAGCTTCGTGTAACTGTGTAGCTTAATATATCGAAACAGGCTCCAAATAAATGGCTTTTAAAATGTTGCAATTAATAAACTACCACAGATGATTCTTTCACTTTAACGATTAATCGTCAGCTTCATCACCGCTTTGTCATGTCAGCTCTTGAGAGGAAAGAAAATCCAGATTCCATTCGTCTGTTCGCATTGGACCGTTAAGCGTCAATTCACGCTGACGCGCTTGCGCGAGACTCCTCACCTGCAGCGCGAGGAACTTAACACCGCGCCAAGTGCCTCGTTCACCTTTCGATAATTGAATGTTGTTTTCATTTTAAAGCCGACGAGTCACCCATTGCGTGGGAGAAAAACGATTCTCCTATCCTCGCCGTGCCATGCCCTTGATCTTTCTCTCCTCTCGCTTTGCGCTTTAATGTTTCTTATATTGATGAACTTGTGGGTCAACGTCTATTTATTTATTTTATTACCGCTCATATTATCAATCAGGCTTCAAAATTCAATAATTTGTAATAATAATTCAAAATTGAATGCAGGCTTTAAATTTCTAATATTATATGTCAATTTTGGACTATGTATGTTTATATTCTAATTTTATTTCAAAATTTCCATAAACATACCTATGCATTTTTTATATCAACTTGGTTTCTAATGTCATCGAATTGCGGCAGTGAAGTGAAAGATTACGTTTTACGCATTGTCCCGTAGATAACACTTTGAAACAATTTTAGCTCGTTGTATCGAATTAATTTTCTTTCTCAAATAATTTGCTATAAAAACACTTTTCCAAGTCAGTGACATGGGAAAGGAAATTGAGATGAAAAAAGAATATTTACAAATTGTACTGAAAAATTAAAAAAGAAATTATCACCTTTTCAGACAGTAATTTATTTATAGTAAGCTCGAGACTGAAAAGTAATCTTATAATACATGATCGCTTATATGGCGAACAAGTCAAATAAAGTTTTAAGAACCCAATAAAATTTTATGAATGATCGAATAATTCTCGCCAGTATCTTGGTATTCATAAACCGTATATTTTTCCCGTCAAAATAAAAGAAAGAAAACACCTCGGCAGAAGAAGTAAAAAAGAACCTTAATCTGATTGTCGAGCAACGGCACGCGATCGCGTTTCCCTTCGCAAGAGAGAAGAGGAGAGAGAGAGAGAGAGAGAGAGAGAGAGAGAGAGAGAGTGGTCGCTCAAAAACGTATAAATTTGTAATGTAAATCGCGCGCTGAAAGTGCCGTGCTCATAATAAGCGCGGCGATCGGATGCCCAAGATAAAGCAAACGAGCTTGCGGACGCGTCTGTCGCGATTTTCGTCAGCTGTGTCTCGTGCGTTTTTTTTTCATACTGAATCCCATTGTTTGTCTGTTGTCGATGATCGAGTATTTAAATTTAATTTATACGAATTACGTTGCACAACATTTTGGCACATATTCGCTATTTTTGCATCTTCATTTTTATCGCGCCGGTTAAATAGCTAGGAAATCCGGGAAAATGCAATTGACCGCAGTTGAACGTGATGTCATGTCTCGCGTCTAGCGTTGGACGGTAAAGTCGAGAATATTAGATATTGAAATGCTTACAATAAATACGTAATTCTGGATTGAAACATGCTTCGTCATTTAAAAATGAATAATTCTTGCGTATTTAGATTTTCTCCGTGATAGGATTAGTAATGCAGACGGATGACAGATGTTTACAAATGTCTTCATAAGTCATGAAAAATGTATAGATCAGCAGAATATAATAATAGAAAAGAAAATAATAGAAAAGCACATATAAATTTTAAGTAAAATGTTGAAACCAAATAAAGATACAAAAAATCACTCTGAAGGTTTCATGTTAAAAGCTTATAATTTCATAAACACGTTCAAATATAACGATTAAAGTAATATTCCATGAAAAGAAAATGACTGCCAAGCGATTTCGCGATTTCGGAATACGGCAAGACGCACGTTAGCAACCCAATTTTCTGAAATTAACCGTAATTAGCTACCCCAGCAAGACGAGTCGAGAGGGGGGAAAGTGCTTAAATTGTAGATAACAAGGAAAAATTTAAAAAGCAAACAGAGCCAAAGAACTAGCCACTGGTAGCGCATAAACTTAGAAAGGCATCGAAGCAGAGAAACGACTTTGCACGCATCCGTTTTTCGCGCGCGCGCAGCCGTACGCAGAGACAGGCGGGGCCTTTTTATCAGAATCCCATAATTCCCGTCAGCGATAGCGCGATCCGACGGAGCGCGTAACCGCGGCGCTGCTTATTCGCTTCAGGAAGACGAGTCACGCGAAATGCGCGATGCACTTATGCACACGCACACGCCGACCAACCACCCGGCTTTAAACCCAAGCCAGATGCGTCTCGCGATTCCAGCCGATAATTAATGGCTTTGTCGAGAGACACTTCGCTGTACCTACTGGCTTGCCGCGGAGACCGTGCGTGAGAGAAAAAATATAAAGCGCGCTAGGTGGAAGAGCTTTTCCGTTTTCTCTTTGCCGGGAATACCACGAAAATTCGACTTGCAGATGCGCCGAGTTTTCGAATACGCAATGTCCTTTTAATAATCAGGATTTTTAGAAAATTCAAGAAATATATCGATTTCAAAATTTTATTTTGTAAAATAAATGTAAAGATAGGATTAAACATTTCAAAATTACGTCTATCACATTCATCAGATTTCAGAACTCTCGTATTCACAGTCACGTAATGAAATAATCTTCATATTTTTTTTTCGCCCTACCAATAGAAATCACTGCGTAGTTGTGGATTTCCTTGGAAAGGTCACACCTGTTTATAAAAATACAATAGATATTGCTAATGGACAATCGAAAGAAAAAATAAGTTTCACCTCGTTGAGGAAAGTCAGCAAATAGTACATCAATTGGAGAATAATCTCATAAAACGTAGGCACGCATGGCGCAGGAACAAAAGAGCACTGCACACTTCAGAATTCGCTTGAGTTCTCCCCGCGGCTCACCTTATTCGCTTTATCGATCTAATCATCGCCGTAATCACTTCAACTAATTAGACATGACGAGCGTTTCTGTTTTGCAACGAAGAATATACACGCACTGCTATATCGGCTTACATCTTATTCAATTTCTCATTTATGTTCGCAGCATTAGTACCGGTTGTTACATAAATGCACTGGCGAGGAGAGAGAGAGAGAGGGAGAGAGAAAAACAGAATATTCTTCGTATACAATGATGCATTCTTCGTTTTCATTGCGGCAGTTTGCGTTATTTTCTCTCACGCTGGATTTAATGAAGAAATTCCATCTTTAAATTTATATTACATCCTCGTTTACTTTCATTTGCACAAACGCACACTCGTAGGCCGCGAGAGATGGAAAGTAACGACGGAAGTAAGTCGTAGCGTCGCAACTTTCCACCGCGAGCATTGGTATGAAAAAAAATATATATACTTCAAACTGAAATAAAAAAATAAAGGCAGGCGGATAATCGGCATGCTTAAATTACTTGCAAAATGCGCGCATCTAAACGCGTCTCCCCGTATACCTCGAGACGCGTATAATTTAAGTATCGGAGTGGCTGCTTCTCTTTCTCTCTCCGGGATTTGCCATCGAAATTTCTTCGTCGGCGCGTCGAGATAAGCATCTGAAATATTATGTAAATAAAGGCGCGTGCGTTAAGTGCAGACGATTTAAAGGGGTGACCGGCGCTTGAATTATAAAATATACGTACAACGCCGATAAGCTCGTGCCGTCGCGAAAAAAAAAAATACATACGTGTGCCGAGTCGGGAGAAAGAGAGAGGATATCATTTTTAAATGCGAAAGCGAGTTTCGTGCAAATACAAGATCGCTAGCCGTGATTGCCTGTGAAGAGGGCAGGTGTACGTATACCGTATGCGTATATGCGAACTTTGTGACGACGATGACAGGAATGGTTTGTTTTACGATGCAATGCGCCATCGAAGGACTTTCGATTTTTATAGGGCTCGCCGGACAAAAAATAATCGTAGGCTGTCATCTCTCGATTCGTGAGCTTTTATAAAGCCAACGTGATCGAATGAGCTTTCGCGTTCGCTTGCGGCAAAAGTGAACGTGAAAATGACTATTATGCGAAAAGAAAAGTCGACACCGAAATATCAATGAACGATAAACGGGCAACGAACAAAATGAAAAGAAAAGAATAGCAGAATACGCGCCATCGCGCTTGAAGGGTTGGTTTGTATACGAGACAGACACACGCGCGCGCGTACACTCGCGCGTTACAGTCGCGTATCTGTGAGATCTATCTGAATAATAACGTGTACGACAACATGTCAAATTATACGGAATCCATTGAAAACACTGGTACAACGAGCGCGCTTACGTCTCGGATTTCGCGGCTGCGTGTGCGTGTGTACGAACGATTGTAACGTTTTGCTCGTTCTTTTCGCACACTTTTGCTTTTTTTTTTATTACATGTAGTCTAACATTTCGCTTATCATTTCATGACTCTGCATCGGTCTGCCAATGAAACACGTGGAGCGAATTTCTATCAAGTTTTTCACGATTCCGTGATTAGGAACGAAATCTGCCGAATTACTTAGGACTTTCTCACGCGTGTTACTTCATTGTGCCCAACTACTGTATCGAATGATTTATATCTTATTCCCTGTTTAGCGAAAATCTCGCTTTATTAAACTTCAGCATTTCGTAGGTTAACTGCAACCGTATGATACAAACACTACGTGAAAGTTGTATTAGACTTTTCGCAATCTATCGCTAATGTCGCTGTTACGCTTGTTTGCTCACGTAATTGCTCCCACGCTAATGGCTTTCTATAGATCATTTTCAAGTAAGTTTCGATGATTTAGTCTTTGATAGCTGGGCATACTTTAACGTGCATCGGTTGCAATTCGAGATGAAAAATTAGCACCAAATTCCGGAGTATAAAATCTATTTAAAAGTATTCGCTTGCCGTAACTGATCCAATATATCGGACGAGCTTTTTAAACTGGTTTTCAATTGGAGTCTGACCGAAATGGTCTGGCATACGGTATCTCTCATCCAATGTGCAGAATTGCGTGACTGCAAAAATTACACTGTTTATTTCTGCTCAATTTGCCGACTCGCATCTCGCGCATAGTGTGACAATTAAATCACAGGTAAGCTGTTAGTTAATAATGACGGATCACTGCCGTTTAATGATCGAGTTCCCAACGAAAAGAAGCAACGTTGTTCGCAAGTAAACCGGACTGCGTCGTGTTTTGACTTTTAGATTTTTACTTGTGATTCTTTTCCCCCGGTTATTTACATTATTAAACTACTATGTATGTATTACAAGGTGGTGCGTGGCACAGCGCTGAGACGTATATACTTTGTTCATGTAGCCTCGCTTCTCTGACGTGATCTTGAATGTTTTAAGAAATGCTGAAAACCATACATTAACTGCTACGCAGAGAGGCAGTTGTTAGGCGCACGATACATCCACCACAAATTATAACACATACGCGAAGGTGTCATTGACTGCTTAATAAGATGATGGATGGTCGGGTGCAAATTTTTTGCAGACATTTTACGCTTGCAATCTAGGACAATCTATTTTCCAAGCCTAATTAAATAATAAAATAATCAAAGCTGCGATACTTGTCAAGCCTATAGCAAGTTGATTCAGTCGTTCAGCTGACAAATACGACTCGCCAACAAGATGTAATATACCCTCGAAACAAATTGAGGCTATCTCCACCAAGCAAAAAAAAGCAAACAGGTTGTGCAATCACTTAGAAGCCTATAATAATTAATCCCTCATTATTCCTGTCCACGCGCAAATAATTCGCCACGGTCGTATCATTAAAGTCCACTGCTGCTGCTCGAAACGGCAAAAGCGCATAATCGTTCTGCTTTGCATTTAATTTGTTTCATGGATGCTTGCTGCGCTCCTGCGACCTGCTCTTCGTGCAGTACGTAAGTACACACTTGGAATTACAATTAATATCGTTAAGTCAGCTGATTGGTTTCGCCGATGCCTATCGCGGCTTCGGCGAACGCTCGCACTCGCCGTTGTGGACTGTCTTGACGAGATTCTTCAACGAGAATTGCTTTCCCTTTTTTTTCCTTCACTTTGTCGAGCTACCATCACGAATATTCATGGATACATCGACGAGAAAAATCGATACATCCGCTACTTTACGCCTGTCTACGTGATTTTTGCGACACGCGACTGCATAACTTGACACTGATTATCCGACGATAATCTGTTGGCTCAACTTCAACGAACGTCGAGGAACTAGATGCTTTTTCTTCTACGAGTCTTGCTTCGCAAATTGAATTTGGTATCGAAAAACAATTTCAAAATACAAGCTCGCCGCAACTTATTACGGGGGGGGGGGGGGGGGTGCAGCGTTACGCAGAATTAAACCGTTTTCCGCAGAGGCTACAAAACAATGGGGGGATTCCTCAGTCCAATATCCCGGGCGCCAAGTAAAAGGGCCTTCTCTTCTTTTATCCTCCTCGATTCCTCAATTACGGTCATTACGCAAAAGCGCATCTCGAAGCAAAGGCAAGTAATTGGCCGCGCAATCAACGTTTAAACTTCCGCACGTGACGCGGTTAAAAGCCTTTTTCTCTCTCACTCTCTCTCTCTCTCTCTCTCTCTCTCTCTCTCTCTCTCTCTCTCTCTCTCTCTCTCTCTCTCTCTCAACGAATTCCCTTAAATGAACTTGTTTTTTAGCGCGGCATCCCATCGGATTTTCGATTTTTACAGGTTGCCCTGATTTTTCCTGGAATATCTGCGGCGATCGAGGAGCAGTTTGTTTTGGCGTCGATGATGTGAGCGACGACGTTAAAACATTGTTTTATTATCTCGGTAACATTCATCGACTTCATGGCATTACTTCTGTTCTTGCTTTAAATCGACGTCTCGCTGTATTTCGTACTACAAAAATTGGTCGTAACCATGATCATCGGTACGGGCGTAGAGTTTCGAGTGGTGGATCGATTGGAAGCAGCATTGAACAGCAGCGCGACCTGACTGGCGAGAAATTGCCAGCAACAAACTGTTTCTCTAATAAAATTGCAATCCATCACTTAGTCGCGTTGAAGTGTTGCCGCGAGCGCAACATTTCAATTATGTCGATATCCCGTATTACACCGATACAGCACGTATTACGGATTAATCTCGCGCGCAAGAGAGCGATCGAGTCGGTAAACCCATTATGTCGAATATGGAGAGCTGGATATTATAGACAAGCTTTTTCGCTCTAAAAAAAAGCACGTTTGGATCTTTCGGAGCTGCCGCGGCGGCTTCGAACCCTTCATCCAGTTCATTAAAAGGTCGTTCATTACACCGACATTGAGAGGTGATCTTTGTTCCCAAAGTAGCGTGTTATTATTGTCGCTTAAAAGCCGATTTTTCAGCTTATGGATCACAAATTGAGTTTTAGGACGGGATTACAGGGAGCAGCGGGGGTTTCATTCCTCTTCCCCCAATTTCGGGATTGAGAACGCAATCGAGTCTTTGGCTAACAAGCGTCCCGGCAAAGCGCTCGGTCAAGCTCGCAACAGCCAACTGGAAAAAGCAGCAGGAAGTCGATGTCTAATTCGTCCGAAAGCCACGGTGAGCTAATTAGATGAGAGAAGTGGCGATTATATGGTGGCCGCAGCGGCGCAGAGCTTCGCAGTCTCTCACGTGGGTTAATACGGTGGCCGGTGATGCACGAGCGACGCAGCGGCCGCAGCGCGGCTGACCGCACGCCAGATGCACACGACTCGTTATACTACGACGAGCCGCGGCGCTACGCGCGCATCCATATCCCTCGGCCACCCCGCAAAAATTCGACCGCGCGTCCTTGTTATACACCGAGCTTTCGACTGCATGCACGGATATGGGAGATCGCTGCATCGTTTTGCTTTTGTATTTTCTTTCTTCTAATTGTGGCTTTCTCCATGCCAATGGCAAACGACCTTTCAACAATTGAAAAAATCTATTGTAGGAAGTCGCCAATGGCTTGGTTTTCTACGCTGGGCATTTGGCGAAGATAACGGAATATTTTTCTTGATGAGCTTATTATGTCGGGCGTCATTGGCGAACTCCATAGGAACAAGTCAAATAATTTAAACGGAATAAAACAAGAGTTGGTTAATCGAGAGAAAACTCTGTCCATCCGCGTGAGGACTGAAACTGAGCGATAATCCGTAGGGGAACGGTGAGTCAATGAGCGTTGCAGTATTTTTAGCACCAACACTCGGCAGTGCTGCTCTCAGCTGGCGAAAAGGCGCTGGTGCAAGTTTTGAGTGGGCACCAACGAGGCTGTGACGCGCCAGTTCCCGGCGGACGAGTTTATCGAACGCGCGCAGCGCTGCGTCCCCGGCGCACCGACGAAATCTCGCCGAGCGCGCGAACGAAAATTTTCCGGGCTCTACCATCGCGCAGCTGCGAGCCATATAACGCGTGGCGCCGCGGTCTTTTTCTGCTTCCCGAGGGCGCGCCGCCACGCCGCGATGACTTTATTGCCCGAGCAATGAACAGGCAAGGCCTCTCTATCGTTACGGCCTTTATATGGCCTCGGCTGTAAAGCCGATTCTTCTCTGCATTCTTTTTTCCGATTTGGACGCGTGAGAGGTATGCGTATGCACTCTGCCCGCCCCCCCCCCCCTCACTCGGCTGCACACGTACGCCGAGCCTTTTTGGCCAAAGCGCTTTTCGTTGCTCTCTCTCTCTCTCTCTCTCTCTCTCTCTCTCTCTCTCTCTCTCTCTCTCTCTCTCTCTCTCTCTCTCTCTCTCTCTCTCTCTCTCTCTCTCTCTCTCTCTCTCTCTCTCTCTCTCTCTCTCTCTCTCTCTCTCTCTCTCTCTCTGCCCCATTCGAAATCTGCCGTTGTTTTTAATGACTTCGGCGTCTTTTGTTATTGCGTGTTTGCTACAACCTGTTGACAGGGCATCAAAACAATGTCGGATTAATTACGCTGGCAGGATGCGCGTGGATCTTATCGGATTTTTTTTGTTTTGCATGCCTGTGCAGCGTTGTTTTACTTTTGATTGGGCTGTAAAGTTCACTCGTCGAACCGTCATAACAGAAATGTTGCACATTACTAGGTCAGATTCTTAATAATAGGAGGCTACTGGCATCGTATCTATTGTAATAGTGACTTTCAGACCATATAAATTATATATTCGCTTTTGTATTTTCGACAATATAAATATTCAATTAGACAAGATTGAATTTATTAAATAATGCTTCCGAAAATTAAATTACGTAAGATGCACAACGTAATTGAACTTAAACTTAAAAGATAGACTCGTCTATATTTTCTGCATGAACATTGTTGCGAATCTCGAAATTACAATTGAAATTGTGTTATATACTAAAGTAGTATAGATATAAATGTGAAATATCTCAATATCAAGCGAAGACGTCCTTTAAAAGAAATTCACAGATTTTAATCAAACGAACAGTTCTGAATATATTTTGTACATTAATTAAGATAACTATTTGAAAGGCGAATCGTGCGATGTAGCGTATTTCGGCAAAGATTTGAACGTGATCCCAGAACGTAACGCACGTAGGATCGATAAAAAGGCGTAATAAGAAAAACGCGATAAATTAATTTAACCGTGGAGCCAGAAATAAGAGCGTTGCTCATCGCGCGCTAAAAGTCAAATATATCAGCGCGCACTAAATTTAAGCGTCCGCATCACGCCTCGTCCTAAGTATGTCATTCTCAGGTGTCGCTCGGCCTACGAAATGAGGCAAAAGACCGATACGAGCGATTCACACGCTGCTGCTGCTGCTTCACCGTTTGATTTTATAGAAGACGATGCTTGGATTGCTAATTACCCGGAACCTTGGACGCCGTATACGTGCGCGCGGTTGATCGATCGGGAAAAAGGTAAGTTTTGCCAAAAAAAAAAAGAAGGAAAGTGTCTTGAATATCAACGTGCGAGTATAATTGACATGCCGAAAGTCTCGTTTGTTTCTATTTCTTTTTTGTCTAGATCTATACAAAATGGGGGAGACGCACTTGTTACGTTCGAATATTGATGATATGGAAATTTTAAGAGGCAATCGCGTGTCAGTGTATTCAAGTCGTCACGTGATTGACAGCCGTGGGACAGATACGAAGGTCTGTTTTTTTTTCTGTAACATATTGTGTGACGAAAAAAGCTGCTACTTTTATCAAGATTCCAATCGTTAGATTACCGAACTGATGAATAGATGCTTTGGCGGTTGAAATTGGTATAACGCGACACGAAAAGTTACAATGTTTTCGAAAAATTAGTTACACGTGTACCACTGCGATCGATGAAGATCGTAGATTTGAAATTAAGCGTGTGAAGATCAGTGTTAAAATTAACTTTTTCTTTCATAAAGGCGTTGATTTACTTTCTTTTCGTATAACATGCTGTTCTACATCAATTTGTATTGAATAACATGCAATTATAGTGTCGAACGTCGTGTTGATCAAGATTTTGAATACATATATTCGTATTAAATCTCTAGGAGTCGCATTGTTGTGATCAGCCATCAAGCGGAAAGTAAGAAGGTGCATTTAAAAGTAAAGATTAACCGGTCAAGCAGATAATATTAAAAAAGTATTCGATATTAATTACATTTGAGTGTAAATTATGTGACTATAAATGTTTTAATTATGTGCATACCATCATGTAGCAAAGCTTCCTCGCTGAAGTTTAATTTAGAATCTAACCGAATGTACAGTGTTTGGCGTCTGGTCGTAGTGTAAAGCGCCACGAGCATACTGGAGCGTCGTCCTCGTGGGAAAGAGTCTGGTCGGCATATATAACCAAGGCTCCCTGCCTGCCTCAACACTGTCCATTATATACCTCTTCACGATCGAAATTCTCACCAACCACTTCTCGCTATATACGCCATATTTATCCTTGTAGACGCCATTTTTAACTTTAAATTCAATATCGTAAGGATTTTAATTTGCCTTCGTTCAAAGACGAATGGTGCACTGGAAATTTAGACAAAATCAACGTAGACTTTCGTTGTCTCTATTTCAAATAATGGCTTTCGGCTGGTACAAAAACATGGATTATTGACTTGAAAAAAGTTTTATCAGCTATATCAATCTTATCCAGCTACTCAATTTGCCGGGTGCACTGGCCCGCATTCTGTGTTACATCATAAAGCATCAAGTTAGTGAAAAATTTGACAACGGAAAATGAAGAACTAAGTGACTAAGTGTGAATATTGATTATTGCTAGATAAAAATAATTCTTGGATGAACGCTCGACAGAAAAACCACCTGGCCTTCTCATCTCTGATAGCTTTTATTAATGCGAAAACTAGTATTATTCCCTCAGAAATGGATTAGAGCGAGGTTTTGATTTCTTGTCCTGACAACCTTACGATAGTACGGTTATCTAAAAAGCTCTGTGAAATACTGAAAGCATGCTAAATGTTATCATCGATGATTAAAAGGTGAACACTTCCGTATTTTAAAGTTCGTCATAAATGCGGAATGCGTTAAACTATAAGAAAGCGCAGCACCCGCAATACAAACAAGCGTCAACCGCCAACAAATCTTTATACGAATACGCAGTAGCGGCTGGAATAAAAGCTGCAATGTATAGCTGTTCACTGCTGCACGTTAACGGGCACCGTTATATAGTAATACATTGGTCAATCGCGCGGGTGTCTTTTGGCGCGAGGACACTGGGCGCGAGCCCAGTAGGCGCTGTCAGCGCGACCGAAATCCAATTTGCATGAGCCCGCGAGTACAATGGACAGGGTAATTGGTACACAGTGCGCGGGGATTAGGCTCGGCTCCACTGAGAGTTCCGACTTCCTATGTTGCACGTTTTTCTTTATTCTCCTTGCGCGCCTCCTCTTCTTCTTCTTGCCTTTCTTTCTTCCTTTTGTTCTGTCGCTTCTTTGTCAGGTTCCTTTGGTTTCCGGTTTTGTTTTCGCAATTTGCTGGAAATTTGTCGCTTTCACGCTGCGGCTACCATCGACAAAAGACGCCGTCGCTCTGCTTTCTGCAGATGTAACTTTCGTATTGATTGGTTGATATTTTGATTTTCTTGCAGCTTTGCGAGATTACAGAAATCTGTGAGAGCCACTGTTTTGCAAACCGAGTAGGTAACATACAAATGAGCAAGACCAATTAATATTTTTGAAAAAGAAACTGTTACTCAGATAACAAACACGTATACATATAAAATCGGTTAGCCAGATCAAAATTGTACGAAACGTGTTTACGACTTTCGCCAACAGTGAAATGCTTGATAAGAAAAATTTATGCCGCTATGCAAATCATCCAAATACGCTATGTCATAGAACTAATGTTTCTTTATAGTGAAAACTTTACAGTTGTGTTGATAAAATTACAAACGAAAATCATTAAAAATACGTTGACTGTTCCAAAAAGTGAATCCCAGTTGATAAAGACACTCGCAGATATGCCCACGTATATAACCCAATCGAAATTCATTACTAAATCATTAATGGAAATCGAGTGAGGGCAATCAATTCGCCAAGTATCGAAATAAATAAAGCCTCTCGCCCCTACATATGACGCGTTTACAAGTGATCGTGGATAAGCGCACAACAACGACGAGCAAGAAAAAAAGAAAGAAATAAAAGAAAAGTGAAGAAGGCAAAGGTTGTAAAGTCGGTGCTTTTATCGCTTATACTCTCTGGTGAGAGCGGCGCAAAATCAACGGAAGTAATTGATATTAGTCGCGGATCATCGACATGGAATATCTCTGTGGAATAAGGCGCATGCGATAAATTCGATATTAATATCGGCTTGGCGAGCGAGCGGACGGGGGAAAAAGATCGTTGGCGTTTGCATAAAACAAATCTGCTTTGGGCCTCGCGGTATAAATACAAAAGGAGACTCGCCGCCGCGGCAACCAAGATACGATCTCCGTAGCCAAGGCATACTAATCTCTCTCTCGACGACGACGACGACGACGAAGGGAGGCAGATAAACGAACGCTAGGGATGCACGGGTAAAGAGAGTCTTTTCTTTCTCTTCACTGTGTCTATATACCTTTCTAGAGAGAGAGAGAGAGAGAGAGAGAGAGAGAGAGAGAGAGAGAGACCGCAGAAAACGCTTCTTCGGCTTCTTTTTATCCAACCACGATGCCTTTTGTTTGCCCGTTCGTTCGACGCTTCTTTATTTTTTCTTCTTCTCCTGCCGAGATTTTTGCGCAAGTTTCCGAGCGATTCATTCAACTGTTTGTTTTGCCTTGTTACCCTAGTACCATTTTTTCCAATTGACTTGTTCAACCCATACAACGATGAGTTTCTTATTTTTGAGCAAGCTTTCGAGAAATAAAAAGATTTTCACGTTGACAGTAAAAGAACGTAAGAAGATAAAATAGTTATTGGTTTGTTGACGAATTGAGCAATGTCAACGATAGCTCGCCAAAAATTATTCGAACGCAGCTGCCAAAGTCATCTATCGTTGGCTATCTCCAATTCGAAATCGTGTCACAAGAGAGCACAAGGCAATTCCACGACGTACACACGCAACAGCTAATCCAAATCCGAGGCGAGAGAGATATACACGTATGTAGGTAGAGAGCAGAGTAGAAGCGGTAGTATTGCAGTCGTCGGAGCGCGACACACTAGGCAAACAGTAATTCGGCTCCGGCCAAGGAATCCAGTGAGAGCGGATAGTGCAGCGCCACTCGGCGCTCGAGGGACAATCTCCATTTTCGGTACAAGAGCGCGCCCAGCGCAGTTTCAATTTCGCAATGCCAATCCAATCATGTAAATCAGGAACCGGCATTATTAGTGGATGGCGATCGAACCTACAACGGCGCGCTCAAGCTTCATTCCCCTTCTGCAGGATTTCTAACTACGAAGAAGCTTGCGTTTACGAGACTTAACGTTTGCTCGTAGAAGGTATGATTTGGGCATTGATAAGCCTTTTTCTTACGATTATGAGAATTATGAAAATTGATAGTGACTCTTTTAGCTTCTATCACTTGATTTGATTATGCTTTTACCGAGTATGAGCGAGCTTCCAAAATCATTACTTAAATTGAGCAACTATATATTTCTTTTAGTTACACGATTTAATCAAGGAATTGTTAAATTTTTATTAAACTTTTTGGTAAGAATAATCAATACTTTCTTTGAGACAGCGTGTTTTGTGCAACTTTTATAATCGAATTTTGATGAAACTTTTTACTGTATCTGTTTTGGCAATAAGAGATATTTGAATTGATTTTTACAATCATGTTACGAATTTGACAGATTACAATACGAAGCGACAAAAAAGAAAGAACGAAGTGTGTATATCCGATAAAAGCGCGCGAACGATCACAGAGCCTGGGCAAAGTAAACAATCAGATCAAGAATTCATCCTAGTTAATCAGGGAAGGGTTTGGGAGGGGAGGGGGGTTGAGCGAGGGTGAAAGGACGCTCAACGAGGAGAGAAACAGGGACGTGTGTCGAGGGAGGTAGGAGGAGGCTATAGCTAATCCAGGGCTTACCTAATCGCCTGTCCTCCGCCCTCTTTCCTCATTCCGTCTCCTCCATCCAGTGTCAGCAGAGTGGAGGATATAGGAGAGTGCACACGGCTCGTTCCCCAAAGCGGCTTACCGGTTTCAGCCCCCAGCTCTCTCTCGCTCTTGTGATCGACGCTGCACGCTTTATCGATTGCTCCCTCATCCTACCATTCCTCTACGACACCCTCTCAACTATCCTTTTTCTATTTTTTCAAGTGATGTCTTTTTCAAAAAAATTTCGTTTTTATTTCCAGGGGGTACGATTTGTATTTCGTTTGTTGAGAGGTTTAGATGTGGAATCGCGGTTGAAGGAAAAGCACGCGCTTTTCTATCTCTCAAGGCACATGTACTTTCTGTTTTAAAAAAACCAAAAATATAATCCAAAAATAATATACGGAATATAACTATTGAATAATTTTAGAAAAAATAAATACCTGATGAGTAATATTTTTATCTATTATTTTTTAATTTTCTACTGATGAAATCCCCTTGAGGCATGTGTTTTTGTTGAGATGGCACGTGCGCTTTTCGAATCCAACGGACACGTGTCTCATTGGATAAATAAGCTCGTGTTTTTTTCATCCAAAATTAATAGCGAAAATTTTTGTTTTGGCTTGCAATTTTCAGCTTGCGAATAGTTTCGTAGATATGCTTGAATTTTTCACGAAAATGTCAATCTACTGCCTTAATAACTCAAGATACGATCTGTCTCTCGAGAGTGATTCTCATTGGTCGAAACTGGATCTGAAATCTTATAGAAACGAGCTTGGCGCACATAACAACTTGTTTCCTCGCAAGAGACAAAGGTACGTGTGCGACGTCGCAGTTCGCCGAATCGTCTATACGTGTATATAGCATTGCGTCGGATAGGCGACGGTAGCGGCGAGTGACGGCCTAATGGGCGACTGATGGCAATGTCTTGTATGGCTTTGGCGCGCGCGCATGCACCTGCCCCCGAAGCGTCTGATTTACATTGGCGAGCCATTCTCGCACATATAGGAGGAAAGTCGCCTAATTGCCGAGGCTTCCGCGACGACTCCTCTCTCACCGCGAGATGCCGGATGTCACTTACGCGCTCACTCAGCTACTAGCCAAGCGTGACGCGAACGTATATTCTATCCGCTGCTTCGCAGTGTCAAGCGGTTCGCCGTTGAGTGCGCGAAAAACAACGGAGATGGTTTATGTTCGCTTGCTCTTAATTTATAGGTAGATGGCGTAGCGACAAGCTGAACGTAATGTGAAATCACCGATCATTTCCAATTTGTTGCTGCGCATTTACTTTCTCGTAGTTAGTGCACTTTGATCACGGTGTCAATGAGTATCAGTGAAACGGTGTGAGCAGAGCAATACCCAGCCACTGTCCCATTAGCTAACTACTTGTCTCAATTTTAATCAAACAAATTTCCGTTGACGTAATTGCAAATGGAATAGGAATCTATTTTTATCAAATGTACACATTCAATTATTCGAAGTAGATCGAATTGGGCGATGACCAATAAAGATTATAATTTTAACGTAGCATCCATTGACTGGCCATAAACAGACAGAAATCTCCTTGGGAACCCATTAATTGCGCTCGATTAATAAGCGGCGTCGTATACTGGCGAGGCGACAAG